>NC_141101.1:26095637-27295637 GCF_041138505.1 Cibotium barometz | reverse complement strand
AAAAACCAGAAAAACTAGTAATGATTTGGCTCTAATGTCTTCAATATTTCACCAAATTGAGCAACCAGGCATTCATTAACTTAGCATTTGTGTCCATCAACTCCATGTAAGAGGAATTTGTCCAATTGTAAAACACCAAAGATTAATTGCTCAATTAAAATGCTCTGTTTCTCTGCAACCAATGGACAGCCTGTTTTAATCAGCTCATTCCCAGCTCAATTAGGCATCATTGACCAAACAAATCACATATCCCTCTTCTCCAAGATGTAAAGCATCCAATTGCTAAGGAAGTTGTGGAAGATGTCAAGTACCAAGTGAGAAATTGATCTCCTCGTAGGCAAAAAACCAGAATTCTGCTCTGTTTTCACTAGTTGAGCTGCGCCGCCTGCAATTAGGGAATTTGGGAGTGTTTATAAAGTTGTTTGATGATGGTTATAGGTGCCCAACACACCTAGGTACATGTGAAATCCACCAATGGTTCAATTTTTGCCAAAATCTCACTCCAAATGCATCAATTTTGGGCTTCCTCTTCTCTGTTTTGTAAGAGCTCAAAAAACCAGAATTTTCACACATTCAAATGCTTCCAAAATGCTCCAAAATCACAATAGGCCTTGCATAAGAGTTGCCATTACATCTCTCATTGTCAGATACATGTTTGCTTTGCCAGATTTACATGTATTTCCACCATACATCAATGTTCCCAAGCTTTAATGGAAAGCTTCAAAAACCAGAATTTTGCCTTGCCTTGATTTGCTTTGTTTTTGCCTATATTACCTGCAATCCGCTCAAGGATGTTTAGAAGACCTTACCCGGTAGGCCAAGCTCTCAGATCTGATAGTATTTGGTGTGCTCCAAGCTTCACAGCTCCAATGGCAAGCTTCACAGCTTCTCTTCACAGCTTCTTCTTCTCCCTCTTCACTCACTCACTCATAAACCCTAATAAACAGCACAAGGCTCTGATACCATGTTGAAAGAACGGTAGAGGGGGAGGAGACACACACACAGGAGCAAACCCTAATGTATATTGCAAACCCTAACCATAGAGGGAAGCCATGTCCACTCTCACACAAAGCATAATGCACTAATCCATAATCCACACAACACACAATGAGTTGTGTCCACACTCTACTAACCCTAGCTAATGTCCACACACTATGACCAGCTGGACACGCGGTCATTTATGTCTCACACATGTTCCTACCTAATCTGCCAGCACATAGCATAGCTGGCTCACACTAACATCGAGCTTGAATCTCAACATGATAGAGGGGTTGTGCTTGTTGTCATCTATGTAGATGACTTGATCATTACGGATGTAGAGATCTTTGATGTAAAGATCTTGCTTAGACAGAAGTTTGAGATGAAGGATCTGAGGGAGCTCAGATATTTCTTGGGCATTGAGGTGATTAGGTCACCACATGGTATTGGATCACTGTAGAGACAGTATGGCTTGGACATGTTGTCCAAGTATGGTATGACAGGCTGTAAGCCTATCTCAGTGCCATTGGATCAGAATGGCAAGTTTAGTGTAGATTCAGGAGAGATTTTGGAGGATCCTACTATGTATAGGCGCATAGTAGGAAGCTTGATCTATGGGATGATCACTCACCACGCCAGATTTGAGCTATGCTGTTGGGTTGGTGAGTCAGTTTATGCAGGTTCCTCGAAAGCCGCATTTGGATGCATTGAGACACATACTGAGGTATGTGAGGTCTACTTTGCATTGTGGACTATTTTATGAAACTGGGACGGAGATATGTGTACATGGATACATAGATTGCTGATTGGGCTGGTAGTATCTCAGATAGAAGATCTACTAGTGGCTTCATGTTTTCTTTGGGGAGTGCTGCTGTGACTTGGAGCAAGAAGAAGCAGCCTACGGTTGCTCTATCTAGTACAGAGGCTGAGTACAGAGGTGCTGCTATGGCAGCATGTGAGGTAGCTTGGTTGAGAAAGCTACTTACAGATTTGGGTCTATTAGTGGATAGACAAGTTGTCATTTTCTGTCAGTGGATAGACAAGTTGTCATTTTCTGTGACAACATTAGTAGTATACAGTTGGCCAGGAACCCAGTTTTTCGCTCGCATGAAGCATATAGAGGTCCACTACCATTTTGTCAGAGAGAAGGTTTTGGCAGGAGACGTTGACCTTGTTTATGTCAGCACACAAGATTAGGTAGCTGACATCTTCACCAAAGCATTGGGTACAGAGAAGCTCCGCGATTCAGGGCTTTGCTTGGTGTACATGAGATGGAGTTGAGCTCGAGGGGGAGTGTTGAGATATCGAGCTCATCTTCTAGTGAGGCGGTGGACACTGATGACCCGCCTAGGGGATAGGCCCCACACTTACACCACTGGCATGGTTGGTGAGATCATGGGTGATATGCGGCCAATGGGATGACATGCTGTGTGACAGCCATTCTAGAGACTGGCATAGTTATAGTGCCAGCTCATTTAGTTGGGTTCACACTATAGAGAACCCTAGTATGTATTTGGTTGAGTACCTTTTCATATGTGAGTACTCTTATCTTTATATATGGTGTGTTGAGTGTTGAGTGAAGAAGAAGAAGATTTTCAGCCGCTCACCTTGTGTGTTCTCTTTTAGGGTTTTGTGAGTGTGTGTGTGCTTGCAAGAGCTCAAGCCCTCTTCTCCCTTGCATCTTTTCATATATAGAGATGTGAGACCACATTATTCATTTTCGACTTAAAGAGAGCTCTGTCCTTCAGTGTGTGACCACATTATTCCCAAGTGAAGGCTTGACGTGCCCAAATTGAAGGTAATCACTTGTGATCTTCTTGCTTCCGTAATGGCGCGAAAGGATCTAAAGTAGCATGTGGTTTTGCATCTATCGCGCCATTGCACACAAGGTTGTAGGGGTGAGACGATAGTTATCCATCCATAGTGACTCTTCGGTGAATTGATGCTTGAAATCTGTCATAGAAATAAGATTACAAATCCAGAGAAGATCGCATTAGACTTGATAAGACTTCAATGGAAAGCCTTGTTCTTGAGTCCTCCGCTCAAGAGCAACAACAATGTCTTCAATTGTACCCACTATTGGTGTCTCAAGTGTTATTGGTGAGACGTCCACTATCCCTTATTCCACAACGTGATGCCCCCTACTTTTTTAAAATTCTTTTAAAATTTTTTTTTTCCTCTATGTCTCGTGGGAAGGAGGGAGACTAACTATTCATCGATCATCCATTGAAAATTAGTGTAGGACAGGTGCTTCATTGAACTTCTACTAGGTTGGGGATCACAAGAGCCTAATGTTGTAAGTGGCCCCCATGGTCGATCCAAGTCTGGTGCTAGTGCTAACTAGAGAGAGAGAGTAGTGTTTTTAGCCGTCCGTAAAACGGCGCAAATCGTCTGCATCTTCAAGGGACTTTACCACCTACTCACGCTGTTACGGATTGTTCTGCATGTCTTTTATTGAAAGGACCTTATTCATTGATCATCCATTGAAAATTTGTGGAGGACATTCATAGAAGCCATTAGTGCTTCATTGATTTTCTACCAAGTTAGAGATCACAAAAGCCTGATGTTGTAAGTGGCCCCCCTGGCCGATCCAAGTTTGGTGCTAGTGCTACTAGAGAGAGAGAGTAGTGTTTTTAGCCATCTGTAATGGCACAAATCACCTGCATCTTCAAGGGACTTTACCACCTACTCGCGCCGTTACGGATTGTTGTGCATGTCTTTTATTGGAAGTACCTTATGCAACCTCCTTATTGGTCGTTGGTTTTGAGATGTTGTGTTTGCTTAGCACTTTAGAAATCCTTTATTGCCATACCTTATGCAACCACTTTTTGGTTTCAAGAGATGTGTGCTTAGCACTTTGGCAAGTCCTTTATTAAGTCATACCTTATGCAACCACTTTTGAGACCTCCATAAGCTCTGTGTGCTTAGCATATAAGTACATGGACAATTTTTTCTTGCTTTTGTTTGGGACATCCTTTTGTGTTCCTTTTTGAAACCACTGGCCATGTACATCATTTCTTTATTTCTTCTTGTTTGAGGGTCTTCTGTTAATCTAGAAAGGATTTTGACTACTGTTGTAGGGTTTCTCAAATATTTCTCAGTTTGCAATCTATGGTAAGGATAAAGAAAACTGCAAGGAAAGTATATACTAAAGATCCAAAGATAGCACAGGTTGCTACTGCACCCAATCCTAAGAAGAAAAGAAGGTCAAGATGGTATTAAATAAAGAGGTATTTTTCAGAGATCAGGAAGGCCCAAGATGACACTCATCATCTTATCCCAAGGGCTGCCTTCACCCGTGTAGTAAAGCAAATATGTGATAGGATTGGTGTCTTGACCAAAAGTAATACCCCATACAAAAAGTGGCAAGGCTCTCTATTGTGGTGCTTGTTTGCAAGAAGCAGCTGAAGACTTTCTTATAGATTTCATGAATGATGCCTATATTGCTTCACATGCACACAGGGTCACTTTAATGAACAAGGATTTCTCAGTGGTGGTGAGGAGGCTTAGGTATAGATTTGATAAAGTTATCAAGCCATTTCCCACCATAGATACTAGGGCCTTTGATATCCTGACAATTCCTCCCAAGAGGTCCCGCAAAGCTGAGGGGCCTACTACTGAAGATGTTACACATGAGTATCAAACAGGTGTAGTGTTTGTAACAAAATTGTGATAGTTGATGAAAAGAGATACTATGGTAGTTGATGAAAAGAGATACTTACATTTTGCATTGACCATGGATACCAGCTAAGGAGTTCATGAAAGTAACCTCTCTATCCAAAACATCAATGAGTATAAGACTCCAATGGTGACTGCGAGATGTATTTATTGTAGTGCTTCCAAAATTGTATTAGCATATTTAGAGAAGAATTATATACAATAAATGGTACAAATACATCTTGCGAGTTACAAAATGTCACTGTGTATGTGTGAAGTTACAAAATATTCTAATGCTCTTGATCTTCACTTTGTTTATTTGGGCTCCCAGACTTTGCGTGCTCTTGATCTTCACTTTTCTTATTTGGGCTCCTGGACTTTGCCTGCTCTTGATCTTCACTTTGCTTATTTGGGCTCCTAGACTTTGCTTGCTCTTGGGCTTCACTTGGTTTTTTTGGACTCCCATACTTTGCTTCCTCTTGTCCTTGAGAAGGAACATCACCGAAGTTGAGGGGCTTGTGAGCAGAGGGCTTCTTTGCATGAGATTTCTTTTGTGAGGTCCTCTTTGGCTGAGATGTCTTCTTTGCAGAGGACTTCTTTGTAGTGGTCTCCTTTGAGGCTTTTTGCATCTTCTCAAATTTTAAAGGAGAATGCACTGGCAAACCCTTTGCAGAGGACTTCTTTGTAGTGGTCTCCTTTGAGGCTTTTTGCATCTTCTCAAATTTTAAAGGAGAATGCACTGGCAAACCCTTGCCTTTGCCTTTCGGTCTTTTCATCCTCCTCTCCTTCCCTTTTCTCTGAGCTTGATCTCCTGGAGGAGGAGAGTTGGGATCTACAAGCATAATTGCTTTGTCCAATATAATCTCAATACATCTCTCTCTTATCCACCAAATATAAGATTCAGGGTATTTGTTGCACTGCCAAAAAAAAGTGGAGTTCTAAGAAAAATAATGTACAAATACATTACGAGCAATGCAAAGGATTCTCTAGGGTTCTTACATTGACTTGTTGCTTTAACAACTTAAAATCTATTGTCCTGCAAGCATTTGTAATCACTCTCCATCCACAACTAGTACTGTCAGATTGAATTGGAACTTGAAATAATATTGTAATTAGAAGAAAGCCATCTTCAAACGAAGAAACATCCAAACTAAATTCTCAATAACTTTGGCCACCTAAGAGTGTGAATCCTAGCGGCCACGGATAAGAGGCAAAAAGTAACTCTCACAACTCATTCTTTTATGCTAATTCAAGAGAGTGATCTTCTTCTCTATCTACTAATCTTATGATATTGCTTGATTTCTTATGTAAGTCTTATGTGTGCTTGCTTGCTTACATGTGAGAGAGTGAGTGTGAGAGAGCAAGCTCTGAGGACGGACGAGCTTCCTTTCGAGTGTAGCAATGGTGGTGGCACCAGAGTGGACTTATATGGCATCAGCCACCATATCATCTTCAATACCTTTGGGCCACAAGCACCGAAATGTGTAGAATTTACTTGAAAACCATGTATTATATATTTTATGTATGTTCTCGGTGCTTGTTTATCAAAGGCACACCACGGGATTTCAGGTAGAAAGTACTTATTGTGGATTAGGTGTTACACAACTAGAGTAGCCGAATGAGCCCTAGGACCTAATTTTGACTTTGGCTACCCAAGAGTGTAAACCCTAGTAGCCACACATAAGAGGCAAAATGTAACTCTCATAACTCATTCTTTTATGCTAATTTAAGAGAGTGCTCTTCTTATCTATCTACTATCTTATGCTATTTCTTGCTTACTTGTGTGTCTTATATGTGCTTTCTTGCTTGCACGTGAGAGAGTGAGTGTGAGAGAGTAAGTTGTGAGGAGGGTCCAACTTCCTTTGGAGTGCAAGGATGGTGGTGGAGTGGGGCGTTAGGGTGCAACTGCGCAACAACATCATCTCTTATGAGAATCCCAGGTAACAAGTGTTTCACATGGTGAGTGACACACCTTGACTATACATTTGTGTGCTAGGCCATAGTAATTTGGTTTCTCAGTTGAGTTGTTTGGGATTACAAGTGTGGTTGGGCAAAGCCCCATGACATTGGATTGTTCCTTGCATCCTTTCTATGGGACAAGGGATTCCTAATACATTCCCACTTCATTTGAGGAATGTCTAGTGGTGGGTACAGCTTACGTGGCCTTTTTACCCTTTTAGCCTTATTCCTTTGACAAGCTAGGTAATGTGTGACATACTTGTTGAGTATATCCTTATTTATTCCCAGCCAAAAGAAACTCATGTGTAAAACAATAAATATCTTTAAATATTATAAATGTCTGGATAATGTGGTGTATCATGAACTTGATGTAGGATTTGATCTTTTAATTATTTAATGTTTGGTATATACACATCCTTTGTTGATAGAATAAGCATCCATCATTAAGAGGATAATCTTTGATTATCCTACTCTCTTTCTCAAAGGGATATTTTGGGCCATGACTTGTAAAATATGCCCAAAGTACTCATCTAAGGCTATTTTGTCCTTCACTTACTTTGTGCCTCTCGTAGGGTAGTGTCGCCATACCTTAAGGGCATGAATTAATTCCAAAAGTTCTAGATCATCTCAGTAGCATAGTTTCTCTCACATTCCTTGAGTTTCCTTGAAGTGTAAGCTATTGGTGGTTTCCCTTCTTTTGAGGGGACTCCATCTCGGTAGCCAATCCACTAGCATGAGTGACTAATTTAAATTTTGTATCAAAATTTAGTAGTTAAAGGATGGGTGTAGTTGTGAGACCCACCTTGATTTTATCAAAGATTTTTTGATGCTCCTTAGTCCAAACTACTTTTGCATTCTTTTTATTCTAGTCTAATGAGGTGGTTGGTAATGGTCCACGAAGTATTTTGCCTAGGCCTTTCATTCGATAAAGTATCTGACTATCAAATGGTCAAAGGGGTACCAATGTGGTCACTATCGCCACCAATACTAGTAAAAGGCCATAGTCATGAATTCAAAACTATACATTTAAGAGACCCTTCTCCCACAAACCAAAGTATGATCTCTTCTCCACGAGGGATAGGGAGGTGCCCCACTTAGTAAGAGAAATCCTAACCCATTGTGAAAGCTATCTCATCGGTGCCTCTACAAGAGGATCCAATTTATAAGTGACCTCCACAAGGTTGGGGTTCCTACCTAATATGTCAAAAGATCTCATTTTGGTTTGTAGTCTCTTGTAAGAAAACACCTAACTCATTAGGTCCACCTGACCACCTAAGTTACTAAGTACATTATTTTCACTGATGCAAGTTACAACATAATTTATATATTTATTCTTGTGCATAGGTTCCTTTATCCCTTAATGAATACATTCTTTTCTAATCAAGTCATTCCACATGTGCACATAAAGCAATTCATTCATAAGAACAAGCATAATTTCAAACCCTTGTCGGTGTCTTAAGTTCCATCCATCTCCAATCCCTCAGCTCACTGAGTCAAAAAATAGTCTAGAGCTTACAACCATCATGGTGAAAAATCACTATCATAGTAGAATGACAAGTGTCCCCTTCACCCTCTTCTTGCTATTATGGAAGATTTCTAGCTCACGCTTGTAAACTACTAGAAAGATTTCTAGCTCACGCTTGTAAACTACTAGAAACTTACTAAATTATTTCTAGTAGTTTATTGCATTGTTTAATCATTACATCAAAAATTACGCTTGTAAACTACTAGAAATGGTTGCCCCAAACTAGTCTCATTGGAATTGTTACCCTAGGGAAAGTCTCCCCTTGTTTATAAATTCTTCATTTTATAATCATTCTCACTTTGAGACCATGTTTGTCAACCATCTCTATGACACCAAAATAAACAAATCCTTATGTGACTACTTTCTTTAAAAGAACAATCACTTTTCTATAATATACAATAAATAATATTAATTTTTGATCAATTAATAAAATTAAAATCTGATCCTAGAACTTTGTCACTGGCAGGTCCCTCAACTATTGTGATGGAAAAGATAGTACATGTAACCATAGAGTAATTCTATGCTAGTGTAATTTTTAATTTATTGTATTTTCTTCTTCCCTCTTCATTGGCCCTCCATTGTGAAGCTTTGGTGCTTCACTAAACCTCTTCTTCTCTTGAAGATTACCCTTTTCCCTTGGTGGCCAAGCCTCTTCCTTGAGGGCTACACAACTTTTGCAAGGTAAAGAATCAAGCAAAACCAAGGGTAAGCCTAAACAATGAAGTTTATGCTCTCTTTTTTATATTAATCTTCTTCCTAACCTTCCTCATGCTTGGGAAGCATTTTATTTTATGGGTTTCGTCTTAAAACCATGCTTTTCTTGATTTATGATAAATTAATGTTTTTGTTTAAGCTTAGGTTTATACATAAACTAATATTTATATTAAAAGTAGAATTTTGAGTAATCTCATTTCATAGAAAATGTGGGGAAGTTATGGCAAAATTTTATCATTAGAAAATGAAGGTTTATGCATAATAAATTTAATTCTAAAAGTGTAATTTTGAGTATTCTCATTTCATAGAAAATAAGGGAAAGCTATGGCAAAATTTTTAGAAAATTTATTTAAATTTATGCATAGTAAATTTTATGTTAAAAGTGGAATTTTAAGCATTCTCATTTCATAGAAAATGCGGGAAAGTTATGGCAAAATTTTATTATTAGAAAATGAAGGTTTATTCATAAATTATATTTTATGCTAAAAGAGGAACTTTGAGTATTCTCATTTCATAGAAAATGTGGGGAAGCTATGGCAAAATTTTTTATCATTAGGAAATGAAATTACGCATAATAAATTTTTATCATTAGGAAATGAAATTACGCTATGGCAAAATTTTTATCATTAGGAAATGAAATTACGCATAATAAATTTTATGCTAAAAGTGGAGTTTTGAGCATTATTCATTTACTAGAAAAATAATGAGGGTTATGCATAAATTCTCTAGATTCATTTAATTTATGAGAATTATGGAAAAGATTATGAACATAATTCATTTAGATAAAAATGAATTAGTAAGAGTGCATAAATGTTTTATGCTGAAAGAGGAAATACGAGTATAATTGATTTTGTAAATCCCATGAGGTCATATGCATAAATCTTTTATTCAAAAAGAGGAATATTGAGCATATTTTATTTTGGGTAAATTGAGAAAAGAATGTGAAAATATTCATAGGAATGCATCAAGAAAATATGGATAAATTTTAATCAAAAAAGAGGAATCATGAATATATTTCACTTTTGGAATTATACGTCTAGATTCTCAAAAAATAGAATCTTGGGTACATTCTGAACGGGAAAAGGATTTCTCAAAAAAAGACCAGAAACATGCGTAGTTGGATGAACGTAAATAATTGTGACTGACTTATTCTTAGATTCCCTGGGAAAGGAACGAAAATTTCGACCTAATTGAGTCAAGAAAAAGTTGCCTTTAACTAAGCTAAGTAATGGCCGAGACTTAGAAGTCCTGTCAGTGTGAAAAGTAGAGTAACTGTACTCTTAACTTGGTTGATTGTGGAACAAAAGTTCTGATTAACTAGATCAAGGAAAGTTGATAATCAAACCTAATTCACTCAAAGCGAAAAGAGACCATCTTGTTTGTGGGAATTGGATTGAGGTGTAGAAATGATGTGGATTGATGTGTAGTGATGTGTGGAATGATGTGTGGATTGATATGGAGTGATGTGTGGAAGGATGTGAAATGTGTGGATTGATGTGGATTGATATGGAGTGATGTGTGGAAGGATGTGAAATGTGTGGATTGATGTGGATTGATGTGGTTGATGTGGATTGATGTGTGGAGTGATGTAGTTGATGTGGATTAATGTGGGTTGATGTGAAATGATGTGGGTTGATGTGGCCTGATGGTGAAGTTAGTAGAAGAAGGGGAAAATTCAGAGAAAGAGAAGAATCTAATCAAGGGATTCTCCACTCATGAAGGAAGCCTCTACTTCAATCACCGGCTGTGTGTCCCTAAGGATCCTGCTTTAAAGAAACTAATCCTTCAGGAAGCTCATGATAGTCCAGGGCACCGAGGTGATGCAAAAACATTAAATGCCGTAAGGAGGAGCTTTCATTGGGCAAGCCTAAAAAATGATGTCCTTCAGTACTTGAAGCAATGTCTCTCATGCCAAAGGATCAAAGCTGAAAGGGTCAAGATGCTTGGGAAACTTCAACCCTTGGATATTCCCCAAATGAAGTGGGAGTGCATTAGTATGGATTTTGTCACAAGTCTCCCCGCTGTACAAGGAGGATATGACTCCATTCTGTAGTAGTGGACTTACTTACCTAAGTAGCTCATCTTATACCAGCAAAGAAGACCTTCAAAGCTTCTGATGTTGCTCGATTATTCATCAAGGATGTCTTCAAACTTCATGGTCTCCCAAAGAGGATAGTAAGTGACCGGGATTCTGACTTCACTTCAAAGTTCTGGCAATCCTTATTTCAAGCCTTGGGTACTCAACTTTGCTTTAGCACAGCTTATTATCCAGAGACTTGTGAGATCCCCGCCCCCTCCATGGTGCCCCCTCCGAACTTCATCAAGGATGTCTTCAAACTTCATGGTCTCCCAAAGAGGATAGTAAGTGACCGAGATTCTGACTTCACTTCAAAGTTCTGGCAATCCTTATTTCAAGCCTTGGGTACTTAACTTTGCTTTAGCATAGCTTATTATCCAAAGACTTGTGAGATCTCCTCCCCTCCGCGATGCCCCCTCCGAGGGCGCTGGCACGGCGAAAGTAGCGTCAGCCTCTCGCGCAGGGCAGGGATCCACACTCGGGGCTTTGCCTACGGATATCTGGACAAGAGACTAGTCGGATGGTTCTCCAAAACCGAACCCGGAAAAACTTCCCTCGCCCCAAAGTATCTCAAAGGTCTCCCCTATCTTACCAAGGTGTCAAAAATTCATCATTTCTTCAAAATATCTCATTTTTTTAGCAATATCTCTTAATTTCTAACTAATAAACCTTGTACTCAGTCAACTCTTCATCTTATGTGAGCATTTACTTATTTTTGGGTATTTTCTTTTATTCATTGAATTTATCTCATCCCAACACTTAGATTAATCCTATTGGCCCATAGGAACCTTAATTGGACCATAATCCAGAAATTTCTGAAAATCTTGACCCTTAGACTAAGGTCACTTATATCATTTTTAATTGATTCCTAATGCACATTGGAGAATTTATTTTGAACTTCTGTTTCAAGGAAATATATTTTTGATATTAGGAGAATTTTTATATCCAAAAATATCTCAGTATTGAATTACCTCTGTAGAATTTTTCTTCTCTCTAGATAAAAACAAGGAAAAATAATATTTTCTTGTATATTTAGAAATAGGAAATGATTACAGAGGATTGAGGAAAAAGCTTATTCATTATTGAGGCTGAGGAGGAACCTTACAAGACTGATGGCTAGACTGAGAGAGTCAATCAGGTAATTAAAGACATTTTTAGAGCATATTGTGGGACAAGAACCAAGAAGATGGATTCAATACCTTCCTCTGGTAGAATTTGCCTACAATACATCTTATCATCAGAGCATAGGAATGTTAAGAATGCTTATCTCCTCTAAATTTATCTGATCCGACCATAAGAGTTGAGGCATCCAGGAAAATGCTTGAAGAGATGGAGGAACAGACCAAGGCAATCCAAAAGGATATTAAAGCTGCTCAAGATCGGCAAAAGTATTATGCTGACACCAAGAGGTCTGAAAGGATCTTCTCAAGGAAGTAGACAAAGTTATTCTACCAGTGCGACCCAAACGAAGTTCTCTATCACTTGGGAAATATAAGAAGCTCAGCCCTAGGTATTGTGGTCCCTACACAATTATCAAGTGTTTAGGTAAAAGTGCCTATAAACTCCAGCTCCCAGCCCATATATCAAAATCCACAATGTATTTCATGTAAGTTTGTTAAAACCTTATGTACCCAGTCTCGATCATATTCTTTATGATGAACAAGTTGTAATCCCTACTCAAGGAGTCATTGAATTACAGCCCAGTAGGATCATAGATTCTAAAGAAAGGCAACTCCAAAATAAAACTCTTGTAGAACATCTCGTACAGTGGAAAGATTATCCTAAAGAGGATGCAACTTGGGAAGATGAAGCTACACTCTTAAAGGTTTATCCCCAATTCATGATGAGATGAGGGCATCTCGATTTCTTTAAGGGGGGAAGGATGTAACATGTCCATCTTCATTAATAAAGAAATGTCCATGTAATAGATGAATTTATGAGTTTTTATGGTGTAAAAATCGGTGATTTTATTAAACAATCCATTTCTACTTAGAATCTTCAAATTTTGAGTCCAAATTTGAAATCTACGTGCGATTTTACTCTAATATAGGATTTTACAGCATCCAAAACAGACATCGGATCAAGCTTATACGCGAATTTTGGTTATTTTTAGTTAAAAACGACGATCTTTAAACCTTAATAAATGCACGACTAGGCGTCCGATTGACGAACGGTCTGCACCCCAACCACCAGGGGAACATCTCGGACATTTTCGTTGAAAAAATATTTTCACCCCCCGGGCAATCCGGCACGCGAATCGAGGCCGACATCCCAAATTTGGGGACCTTGCCCCAAAAAGGTACACACTCACCATGGCGCCCGTACAATGGCCGCGCAAGGACCAAAGGCCGATCGTCCACTGTATGGTCCACACGCACCGCCACATGGACATCCATGCGGCCTCTAACCAAAAGGGTACATGTGTACCACCACTCCTTTGCATGTGCACTGCCACTGTACCTTTCCCCAAGCCCATGCAGACCACTGATCGGCACACTTTGACGGTACACCGTCCTTTCAACCGTACTTTGCTCAGCACCCACACTCGTACCCCACAACTATATAAACCCCCGGGTACTCCATGGCCAGCACACATTCTTGCGTAGAGTATACCCTGCTTAAGGTCGTACCGCCAGCCCGTACCATCCTGCGCCTACACTGATTGTACTTGCAGCAGCCCCTTGTAACCTCCCCCTCAGCACCCCCTAATCTGCCAACTCTCAGATAAGCCCATTTCCAGCTAGCCCAACCTTGTGAAGAGGGAGTGTCCTTAGCTCTTCTCCCCCCCCCTCCCCATCTGAAGAGACTTATAGCAGCCTCACCCCCCAGCAAAAAGTTTTTGCATTTTCCTTAAGGACATCTCACAACCCCCCCCCCCCAAAAAAAAATTTACGTGGACTTTACCAAGAGGTTTTCTACCTTAGGTTTGCACGCTCTAGTTTTTGGCCCATAGAGTGGGCAAACGATCTCAGAATCGAGATCCGATTGAAGCATTATGATCGCAGCATCAAGCACTGCAAGGCGACATTTAAGATGGCTCCATCCTGGAAATGCCAGAATATCACCTCGGGAGGAGCACACAACAATGAGATTGGAGAAGATGCTCCTAATGCGGCTCCAACCCTCCCGTTGTGAGCTCCACAAGGGAATGGTGGCCAGGTTAGCTTGGTTATCTTTTAAAAAGAGTTTTCTTTAATATTAATGTCAATAAATAAAGAAAGAAGATGTGTATCTTTTCCTTTGAAAAAAATGTATGAAGCTACTATTTGAAGTGATGCTGTATTCAATGGTTTGTATTGAAAGTGTTATCTTCTGGCTTCGATGCTAACTCCATTCCGTGCTTGTGTAGCCGGGCGATGTCATTTTTAGCAAAGCCCGGGATTGGCTCATGGTATCCCTCATACCATTGGGGGAATAAGGTTTGCCGATTGAGGGGAGAGATTGTGATGCTATCTAGTTCTAAGGGCCAAGGCTAGTGTGGTGAATAAGCCCACCCTAGTACGTAGACATCCCTCTGAGGGGCGAGAGGATCGAGCGATGGAGCCTGACAGGGCGACAGGCTAGGGCGACAGGCTGGCTTGAGTTCTCGTCGCCAACGGCCGACGATGAGGTGTATGGTCCCGTAGGCTTTTGCCCAACATGTAGAGGCTGGAAGGCCGAATTCTAAATCATCGGTAGTATAAAGGAAAAGAATAAGAGAGCCAGTTTTGCTTGTATATGGAATTGATTCATGTATAATTTTTTTTTTATAAATCCTATCGTTGGCATTATTGTATTGTGGAAAAAGGTTGTTTTAACGAACCTTGTGGTGAAAAGGGCCTTAATTAAAGAACATGTTTATTTATGTGAAACAGTGTGGTAGGATTAATTAGAAAACAAATTGACGCGTAAGTAGGGTGGAAAGTGGGAGGATGGAATGCCCGACAGCACCATCCTACGAACGGGTGGACTCGATTAGTCGAGTAGCTTTCCAATAGATTAAGTGAAAGCCCTACGCTAGATAAATAGGTTCTCGGGCAATTCTATTCTAGGAGACTAGGCCAATGGCTGTGCCTTGCATGGATGAGGAAAAAAGCATTGTCTCTAGGAATCAAGATTATTAGTTGCCTAAATTATGATCAATTACCCTATGGGTGTTTGATTTTCAGAAGACCACGCTCCCCTTGGTAGGATAGGACTAGGTCTTACCTATGAATCGTACCGTTGAATCTCTCTATGGTCAAGGTGTCGATGAGTAGGAAAGTTTCTCCAAGTTAATACTTAGTAGACTATCTTAAGTGTTTCCCCTATGTTGGAAGGGGGGAACCTTACATAGAGAGACCCACTTGAGGGCATCATATATACTAACCTAATGTTCAATTAACTAGCAAAATACATCCCATATCTACCAAAAAGAGCTTACACCAAGAAATGCATACACATCCTCTTGTGGAGTCCCTTAATGATTCCCGCATGTAAGAGATGATTAGTGGCTTCTTCCCATAATGCATATAGCAGTCCCAACGTCTTACTCAAGATAAAAATCTCTACTCCTCTGGATTGACTCCATCGCTTCTTCCTAGAGTCTAATTTCTAGGTTTTCCTCCTTTTTAAAAGCCTTTTAAAACAAAATTTGGGTCTCATTAGAAAGCACATGTTTATTAGGGTCCACCCTGTCGCTTCCCCCCCACCAGTGGTGTATCCAACTTCTACTTTGACCAAATCCATAGGCACAGCATATACTTGCTCACCAAATTGAACATGATTCCTTACACAACAGAGGATGAGGAGAAGAGGAATAAGACTATGCAAGGGTTGGTTCGAGAACTAGTAATTAGCCAGGGTTAACTCCCTATGTGAGAGAAGATGAAGAAGACTATGCAAGGGTCGGTTTGAGAACTAGAAATTAGCTAACCCTAATGAGGGTTAACTCCCCTATGTGAGGTGGGTAAGGGCTCACTCCACCACCACTTCTGTCACTCAAGTGGAGCTTCCACCATAAGCTCTGTAATGAGCAAGGAGAAAGGGAGCTATGGAGAGCTCAACCCCTACTCCATGCCCTCATGTGTGCAAGAGTGAAGATGAGGGAAAAGACAAGAAGAGGGAGAAGAAGAAGCAAGCTAAGACACCATGACCTACGCACACACCAACAATCAAGCAAGCAAGCATAACCTACACAAGCTTACCACCATAGCCATAAGAGAGAGAGAGAGAGAGAGAGAGAGAGAGAGAGAGAGAAGGAGAACTTAAATGTGATAATGGGATTGTCCCTGTTCATATTTCATAATTCACTTATATACATGAGCTCTCTTTTTACAATGGCCGGTCACCCATTTAACAATTGGGGGCCCAAAACTAATTTCTTAGCTCTACGTACACCTACGCTTATTCTTGTGATGGCCGGCATTACACAAGTCGTAAGCTTGGTCCTCCCATATATCTTTTACATATGAAGAACTTATTAGTGAAGTTACATCAAAATGAGTTACATGAAGCATAACCACACTTAAGAACAATGCTAACCAGTGTGGTTAACATAATACCCTCCCTATTTCAGATTTGTTCTCAAACCTAGAAAGTAAAATTAGAAGTAGTAGATGGAATATGTTCTAATGAAGTCATGCCATGATTTGGGATGTGGGGGGATCAGTGTGAAAGACTTTGTAATTGGTGCAGAATTCTATTTCCATCATGTCCTCAAAGGTTTGCAGTCTCCAAGCAGGCATCCATTGTATACGCTCATAGTAGCCGAACAACTTCTTCAAGATAGGGCCTTTGTTAAGGTTCAAAAGATGCAGGGGAGAAGAGAGCTTAAGATTCTGCAAGCACACACACACTCACACAAACCCTAGAAGAGAACACACAAGGTGAGAGGCTGAAAATTCTTCTTCTTCTTCACACAACAAAAGAGGTCTACAAAGAAGATAAAGTGACTAACACACATAATAGAGTATATACAAGAGGTCCATAATGTGAACACACTAAGTGGAGTGGATAGGTGTGGACTAGTCGGTGTAGTCCAGCAGTTGTAGAATCGCTAGGCGAAGATATGTCGGTGCCAGCTACCAAACCCGCCAGTGATGTAAATGTCGAACAGTCATGCAGGTGCCTCGTGAGTGTCAGCTCATGTTAAGGTTGACATCTCAACACTTCCCCTCAAGCTCAACTCTATCTAATGAACGCCAAGCATATCTTGAAATCTACGGAGCTTCTCAGCTCCCAAGGCCTTCGTGAAGATGTCAACGACCTGATCCTGTGTGATGATGTAGGCCAAGTCGATGTCGCCTGCCTAGACTCTTTCCCTGATGAAGTGGTAATGTACCTCATTGTGTTTTGTCCACGCATGGAAAACTAGGTTCCTGGCCAACTGTATACTGCTAAGATTGTCACAATGTATGACAACCTTTCTCTACACATGAAACCCCAAATCAACAAGTAGCTTGCGTAACCAAGCTACCTCACACGCTGCCACCGCAGCTCCTCTGACTCAAGAAGGCAACTGTGGGCTGCTTCTTGCTGCTCCATGTCATAGAAGCACTCCCCAATGAAAACATAAATCCACTAGTACATCTCCTGTCTGAGATGCTACCTGCCCAATCTACATCTGTGTTACCCATATAGCTCCAATGGTACACCTGCTGCATAAAACAATGCATAATCAGTAGTGGCCCTGAGATACCAAAGTGTACATCGCACACTGTTAAGATGTGGTTTGCACGGAACCTGCATAAATTGGCTCTCTAAGCCAACATTATAACTCAAATATGGCCTGCTGATCATGGCATAGATCAAACTCCCCACAATCTTCATGTACATAGTGGAATTCTCCAACACATAACCTACATCCACACTAAGCTTGCCATTTTGATCTAATGGCACAAGATTGACTTACAATCAGCCATCCCATACTTGAACAACATGTTCAAATACCCTCAGGTGTGCGAATGACCTCAATTCCCAAAAAGTAGCGTAGATCTCCCAAATCCTTCATCTCAAACTTCCTTTTGAAAAGACTTTTCAGATGCTTAATCTCATCCAAGTTGTCACCCCCAATAATAAGATCATCTACATATATGGCGATTTTATCACAATACCCCTATCACTCTTGCGCAATACAAAGAGTGATCTACATCTGTCATATGAAAACCAATAGTGATAAAATACTCAACAATCTTGCCATGCCATGCTCATGGATCTTGCTTCAGCTCATACAAAGCCTTACGAAGCTTACATACATACTCTAGGTGACCTGTATCCTTAAAACTAGGTGGCTTATCCATATACACTTCTTACTACTCAGCAAATACAACATCCATGCTTACCCTCATTTCATGTATAGTAGGATAGTAGCATCTATATCCCTTTTGCTCAAGAGAATACCCAATAAACACACATTTTTCTGCCTTTGGATCTAGCTTGGTACGCAACTTATCTGGCACATGCACATATACAATACATCCAAAAACTTTCAAGTGAGACAAATCAGGTTTCCTGCCAGTAAACTTCTCCTCTGTCGTTACATCTTGTATGGTTGCAGCAGTAGGAGTCTTGTTTATGATGTAAACTACTGTAGACACAGACTTAGCCCAATAACTATGCGGCATATTCTTCTCTACCATCAATGCATGTGCTATCTCTGCAATGTGCTTGTTTTTTCGCTCAGCAACTCCATTTTGCTGTGGAGTGTATCTACATGTAAATGGTCTATGAATGCTATTGTTTCACAAGAATTTAGAGAACTCATTGGAGAAGTATTCTCCCCCTCCATCTGACCTTAAGCACTTCACATGTTTTCCTGTCTGTTTTTCTGCCATCACTCTAAAATTCTGAAAATGATTGAACACTTCACTCTTCTCCTTCATGAAATACACCCACACTTTCCTCGTGTGGTCATTAATGAATGTTACGTAATACCTGCAACCACCCATAGACATAGTCTTCAGCAAGACCCCATACATCTGAATGCACAACATCGAATACATTCCTGTTCACATTTCTGTCATGTGAAAATATATGCTTTGTTTGCTTTCCAAATTGACATGCTTCACATACTTTCTGCATACCTTCTTCAACTTTCAACTTAGGCAGCCCTGTTACAATTTCTTTAGTCTGCATAGACTTCATTCTTTGCACATTTACATGCCCAGTTCCCTAATGCCAAATGCCTATATCTACAATAACTCCTGAACCATTTACAAACATTACATCACTCACTTCAGGCATATTTACATTTAATGTAAATGTTTACATTTACATTAAATGTAAACCATTTACAAACATTACATCACTCACTTCAGACATATTTACATATTTACACTTAATGTAAACATTCTGGCCACTCTGTTGCCTTTTACAACCAACCTGCACTTATCTTTAAAGTCTTCTACATAATAGCCACCATCAGGATTAAACTGGACCTGCAAACCCTGCTCAATCATCTGGCCATCAGAAACCAGATTCTTTGTAATGTTAGAACATGAAGTACATCTGCAAGGTACTTCACCTTACCATGAAGTACATCTGTAAGGTACTTCACCTTACCGTGAAGTACATCTGCAAAGTACTTCACCTTACCATCCTACATAGACAATGGCACATCTCCAACATGGGCAATTGGATGAGCAGTGTCATCCCCTGTTTCAACAAAACCTGGTCTTTCAAGACTCTTCATTTCCTTGAACCACTCACCATGACTTGTCATATGGCTCGAAGAACCTAAATCAACATACCATACATCATCCTTACATGCTGCTACATCATTTCCAAACACGACATGTTGCATAACAAACAACCTCTCATTATCCTCATTATTTCAGCTAGAGGATGCATAGTTATTTTTTTACACTTTTCCATTTCACATGTCATTATGCTTCTTATAGCAATCTTTACACATTTCCAGGTTTACCACAGTAAAAACAACGTCGTGTATCATTATGCTACCTTTGCCAATTACTACGACCTCTTTGACTCCCCCTATCTCTAAACTGACCTTTTCCACCTATGTTGTTGTTACAGATTCTGGGACTACTGCTGACCATGATTCTGATTGCCTATTCGGCCACCACCTTAGCCATGTCCACGACCTCTACCTCATCCTCTACCTACACTTGTGTAGAAGGCTTGCTGCTTTGAACTATTTTTGTTTTGTGAAGACTATTGATCGTCACCCAAATACTTCTCTTCAATGATTAGCATTGACACCAAATCTATGAAGTTGGGAATGTCCTCCCGAGTCTAAATAAACGTCTTAAATGCCTTCTCTTGTGGCCCGAGACCACGTAGACACACTTCCACCTTATCATCATCACCCAACAGAAACACCAATTGCTGCAAGGAATTCCACAATGCCCTTGATCTTCAAGGCATAATCATTTACAGACATATTTTTCTTCTCCACAGTATGAAGCTCATTCTTCAATTGAATCTTTCGTACCTTGGTGTTGGTTTCATATAGCTTCACCAAGGTTTCCCATGCCTTGGTTTCATATAGCTTGACGAAGGTGCCTTGGCATCCTGTATATGTCCAATCATGGTGTCCTGTATACTAATAGAAAGCCAATACATGACTTTCCTTGTCCCTTGATTCCAATTCTTGAATCCTTTTACATCTACAACAACAGCAGTTGGATTAATCTCCGGTATCTCTGGTGCCTCCTCATGTTCACCTTCAATGTAGTCCCAATAACTTTTTTCCAACCATCAGAAAATTTATCAATCGGAATCTCTAAGCATGGAAGTTATTCTTGTCAAGCTTCTTTGCAAATAATCTGGTTTATTGCATCATTTGACATCTTGTCTGCAACACAGATTTACCAAAAACAACACTCTTGTTTGACCTGCACAAACTGTTGTATTCTCTGCAGAGCGATACTATAATACACCCAAACTGTCACAACCAATGACCTCAATTTTCATACATACACCTAATGGCAACTTCAAGTCCTCTTTGCAATACACATAGTGTCTGCACAACCAATCACCCTTCCTGCAGTTCCAAAAACAGAATTCTGTAGAGAATCGAAACTTACCAGTAGTGCTTGTGTGAACAGGCGCGAACTGAAAAAAGGAGGTCCAAACGCGCTCGAAATGCTTTTTCGCCCGAAAAAAATTATCCAACAACAAACAGTATAGCTTCCTTGTAGCTCTGTTCCCGTAAAGAAATCTCCTCAATTTGAGTTCATTTGCCAGTGCGTCCCAAAGAGCTCCTGAGACAAGGGTGTAGTAGCCAATACAAAGGGGAAAGAGTAGATGAAGCTCTTACCCTCGTACCACTTCTTATGCTTCTCTTGCTTGCTGCTCAGCCCTTAGCATGAACCAGGCTCTGATACCATAAAAAGATGCCGGAGAGAAGAGAGCTTGAGATCTTGCAAGTACACACACACACAAACCCTAGAAGAGAACACACAAGGTGAGAGGATGAAAATTCTTCTTCTTCTTCACACAACAAAAGAGGTCTACAAAGAAGATAAATTGACTAACACACATAATAGAGTATATACAAACGGTCCATAAGGTGAACATGCTAAGTGGAGTGGGTAGGTGTGGACTAGTGAGTGTCTAGCTGTAGAATCTCTGGTGAAGATATGTCAGTGCCAGCTACCAAATCTGCCAGTGATGTAAATGTCAAAAAATCATGCAGGTACCTTGTGAGTGTCAGCTCATGTGGAGCTTGACATCTCAACAAAGGTTGAAGGTGAGGCCTTGACTGCCCTCATGGTAATGGTCCCACAATAGAAAGGCTTCTAGGAGTGTGATGATGCGATTGAAAAATAAGATTTTGGCCCACTATGGTGGGGTCAGGAACTTGATCATATCGGCCGCCGATGAAGGTGTGCATCACTTGATAACATGCTTGCCTCGTGCATGGGATCTGGGATGTCGGTGGCCCAAACTAGGTGAATTTGTATTGCAAATTCAGGGTTTGCTATTTGCTCTTATTAGAATAGGTCCCTCTCCTGCCTGTTGTGGATGGGTAGGTATGTCGGATTGGTCTGCAAGTGGCCGCGGGATGCCTTGCAGCATCCCGCCCAAACATAGGGTTTCAGCAGAAATGGGTGATGCCAGACGGTTTTCTCAGCCATTATATCGAAAGTGATGGGCCGAGTGTCGAAGGGCAGCTGCCTGCTGGTAATCTCCATGTTGCTAGTGAGGATGTTGGCATTTCCATGCGTCGTATTTGTTGGTGTTGAGGTAAGTCCAGAGGACATGTATGTCCAAACAGTTCGAAAGCTTGGTGATGGGAACCCTTCGGAGTTGTCAGCCGAGCAAGATATTGATGGCCTACTCAAACTCCTTGCAATCCAGGGGGTCACACCAACGGGTTGAGTGGGGCGGATCCACCACTTCATGTTCTTGTGGGGAAGGCGGGGAAATATTTCCATCCTCCAAGGGTGTGGGGGAAGGGAGGCTAGCAAGGAATTGTGATGGAGTTGGAGGAGCAGCTGAAGGAGAAGCGGTTTGGCGAGGGTGGTGGGGAGGCGAGGAAAGTGGTGGCCTTGTTGATGTTGAGGGTATATCGGGTGAGGTGCTTGGGGAGGTCCAGGTGGAGATGGAGGGTTGGAGGGGGTGACGGAGGTGTGGGTGAGGAAGGTGGAGAGGGAGCAGGAGGTGGTTGGTGAGAGGAATAGGGGTAAGGTGGCGGTTGAAGAGGTGGGGGGTGTCGATGACAAAGAGTGGTGGTCGGTACCAGTGGGGGGTGGGGGTTGAGAAGCGTGGGCCTGGTTGGGATTATTGATGTGGTGGAGGTGAAGGGTGATGAGGAGGAAACTGGGAGGTAGGGAATCATTTGGGGACTCGTTGGTGCCATCCCCGCCATCATCAGTGTAATTGTCTCGGAGTCGTCAGAGTCACGGGGGAGTTTGGAGTAAAAGAAGGCCTGAGCTTTGTCGGCCTTATCGGGGGAGATTTCCAAAGGATATGCCATGTGGGAATCATAAAATTGCATGATCCCTATGGCAAGGAATTGTAGCCAACTGGAGGTAGCACCTGCCGTGGTGGTAAAGTACTAAAAGCCCATAGGTGGGAGCTCCCATTGGTGAAGAGATTTGTATGCCTAGTAAGCTGTTTCCCAACCCTCATGCTCAAGAAAGTGGAGGCCTGCAGATTTGGAGGCGAGATAAGAGTATGGGCAGAGGCTATTGGGGAACACAAAGGTCGATGGTGGCATCATCATCAGCGTCGATGCGTGCCCATAGCGCAAAATATTTTCCCACTTCTTGTTGGAGCTTGGTGACATGGGCGAGGGTGGTGGTGAGGGTGGCTTCTTGATCCTCTAGGGCTACATGCAGGCTTTGGTTGGCAAGGGTGGTGTCCTGGATGTTCTCATGTGCTGTTTCCTGCTAGTCTACCTTTGTAGGAGCATTTGTTGTTGCTAGGCAGCTGTCATCTGTTCCTGCTGCTGACGTTGCATATAGTCTGTCTTTGAGGTGACACTTGTGGACGAGGTTATAAAAGCCTTGTGTGAAGTCTGGATGGGCTGCATGGGTGGATCTAATGCCTTCAGAGTAGGCAGCTTGGGAGCAGAAATGTGGCCAGCGTGGACCCAGCGCAAGGTACCTCCATCGTGTGCTTTGAGAAGAGGAGGGTGATGAGGTTCCTTCTTTTGGAAAAATCGAGGGTGGAGAGGGAAAGTAGTGGCCATTGGGGCTTGGGGTTTTAATGAGGTTTTCATTGAAAAACAAGGTGGTATGGTGGATGTCCCTCTTCTTGTGCTTTGTGTCGGGCTTCTTCCTCATGTGCAACTTTGAGCTGTGCTTCTACCCCACTTCCGGCGGGCAGCCTATCTACGGGCTTCCTCCTATTTTTTGGGTCTTGATGTGATGGCGTTTGGGGGGCGTGGAGAGGTTGGAGAGGGTCTAGGTTTGGGGATAGGGGGTGGAATGGGGGCTAGTCTTTGAATGCGAACGGGTTGTAGTGGCTTAGATTACCTTCATCAAGAGAAAGGATGTGGAAAGCTTTTCTTAGGGGTTCGAGCAGACTGAATGAAGATTTTTATATACAGACTTGGCCCAGTTGACTTGGACACCGGACACAAGCTTAGGTGGACAGGTTACAATAGTCAAGCCTGTTGGTCCAGTGGGTGTTCAAGAGGAAGGTCATGGCCTTGGCTAGCATCACGCATTCAGGGCAAGAGATGTGTTGCCACTCCACTCCATCTTTAGTGGTTGGCCCCTATTATTCAACATGCAGATAGCGCATGACATTGTTGAACCTAATGTATGGTTGCTCAGGGAAGATGGAGGGCATCTAAAATGAGGTCAAGGATGAGGTGGGTAGTCTAGGTATTACCTTCATTATCTATGACCTGCCTTGTGGCTTGGTTGGCATCATATGTTTGCATCAAATACAAGCAATTCAGGAGATTTGGCCCCCAGTGTTGCAAGGGGGCAAGCCACCAAGCCAAATTATCTCTAGGCGGGCCACAATTGCTGGGTCTGCTTTCGCCCGATAACAAGGTTAGGTGTAATAGAGAAACTAGTGCTCAACCTTGTGGGTATCCTTAATGATTTTGTGGATTGTGTGGCCCATGACCTACTTCATGAGGGGCTTGCCCAAGTGGGAAAGTTGGGTTGGGTTCTTCCCATATTCCTTGAAGTGGTGGCCGGTAGGTATCTTCTTCTTCTAGGGGGTATGAGGAAGGACTTTATAAGAAGAGTTTGACTGTGCAGGGGCTACCATCAGGCTGAGGATAAGAAGGCTGGTGTTAGGGCATCAACCCTAATAGGGAAATGCTTGTGAAGAAACACAGAGAGAAAGAGAAGGAAGAGAGAGAAAGAGCTAGGTTTTCCTTGCAGCTCAGAATCCATGGTCGTGAATGCTCACCATACAAAAAAAAAAAACATAAGGTGGGTGTTGACCTAAGGTAGGTGAAGGGTGGCAGTAAGGGTAGGTGAAGGGTAGCGGCAATGAAGGGCAGGTAAAGGAATATGGCGGTTAAGGATGATTCACATGGGGTGCACGCACATGGCCTAACACTTGGCACACCCGGTGGGTCGCATTCCCAATCCGACGACTCAAGCCCACAAGTCTGGGGCAAGTAAAGGGTTATGGCGGTTAAGGGTGATTCACATGGGGTGCACACACATGGCCTAACACTTGGCACACCCAGTGGGTCGCATTCCCAATCCGACAACTCAAGCCCACAAGTATGGGTTCATGCCAGTGTCGTGCACATAACATGTATGTAGTGCAAGTAGTATAGTGCAACCATTTTTATCGCAACATGCCAAGGCTAGGAACCCATCAAATACAATGCCATCCACCCACGATCATATAAAATGAAAACGTAAAACCAGTCCTTCACAAGTATGTCCACACTCCAGTGGCACGTAGTAGACACAACACAGGCATTACACTGCTCATCAACAAGATATGTTGATGAATCTCCCACATCTGTTACATGATGATGTACCATAAATGGGACAATACCTCGAGCTCGACTCGATGAACATGGCACATCATCTTCGAAGAATTCTGCTAAATAGCACAAGAGTGTGTGCATAAGCATCAAAGTAAGCACTGCATCCACATCTTCATCTTGCTTTGTAGGCTCAACAAGAACCCTCATTCCATGCTCTACTGGATCCTACATACAAGCATAATTTGCATGATCCACATCATCGAGCTGCTTTGGTTTTGTGGCTTCTAAAAGAATATCCGCTTCTGGCAAGGTGTCAAACCAAGCTGCATCCACCTCTGCAAGGCTATCACCATAGACAAGCACTCCGTCGTCAACAAGCAACATGCCAAACTAGTATATGTTAACATCTTGACCAAAATTGGAAAATGCATTTTTTCAAACTATCTGCACCATGAGGGAACCCTGATGCAAGGTTAGAGACATCCAAGGGCATCACCTAGCTCTTTCAACCTTCATGATCCTTCCATTCTCCCTCAACCCTCACCATAACCATCCCATCATCATGGCTAGAAGTACCATCTGGATCATCGGAATCTCCCCTACTCAACGTTTGAGCATAAACTTCATACTGGTGATTCACCTGCTTATCCATCCAAGGGGTATCGGCATGTGAGGGCTTCTTTGGGGGCACTCTCGCAACCACTTTGCTCCTCCCCAACCTTACCCTTGTCCTTATGCATCTGAGAATTCTAGATATCTTCCTCCATGCTTTCCTGCATATCCGTCTAAGGGGTCTCGACATGTGAGGGCATTCATGGGCTCTCTTGGCATAGGTCCTCTAGTGCCTCACCCTCTACCTCATCCATGGGTGCATGCTACAACCCTTCCTGCTCATCTATCCAAGCATCCCCAAAGCATCCATCCTGCTCATTCATGTAAGCATCCATAATGTAAGTATCCTGCTCCTTCGTTTGAGCATTCGGGAAATCTCCTTCTGGTTTTCTTTGTCGTTTGTTCCTCCTTCTGCCATCATGCCAATCTGAGAGGCAACATACCTCATATTCTCATAATCATTAGCTATGATGTAGGCTTTGCTGTACACACTGTACCACCATCTATTGAGCACCATATGGCTATCCAGCCACCTCTTCTCAACCTATGATCTCTAGTAACAAGCAATGGCTAGCCATGCCAAGCATGATCTCTTGTACATAATCAAATACCCGGTTGTTATTCTTAAGCAACACCACCAGCCTCACACTTTGTAAGGAAACTAGGAGATTCCATTCCATCTGTGTATCGACTGCTCAAACTGCATAATTTTGAACTATACCATTTTCATGCTTTCGGCTTCTATTACAACCCCTGGTCTATCCCCATCCAGTACATGCTATTTGTCTTCATTTCCCCCCCAACAAGTGGACCTGAGGGCTTCAGAAACTCTGAATGCATACCCGTTTGTAATTTATCACCTTTGTCATACCATTGACATAAACTTCTCATAGTACTCCGCACATCCTGCTGTTTGGCAAAACTGACACCCTCTACATTCCTCTTGGGTAGACCAGAAGCACCAAATTTGGTAATCAACAAAGCTCCGTGTTTTTCTCGCTTACATGAATGACAAACCTTTGCTTCCTTAATTGCCCTCAACTTGCTAGACATTCTCACAAGAGCTGAATTGTCAAGGACATCTTAAACAAACCCTTGCTTGCAAGCATCCACCTGTAACGCCTGTCCAGACATTGCAAGGTATTCTTCGTTCGGGGAAAGGGTGACATTTTCTTGAATGACCATCACAAACGTCGATTGGTTCGGACTCACTCCTTCTTGTTGCATTTCCCTGTACAATTGTGGAACATTCTTTTCTTGTGTCTGCTCAACATATGCTGAGAGCGTCACACTCCATGACACCACATTAGGCTGAGATAGTGCATTAAACAAGTGCTCGACTTGCACAATGGCGCCACATTTCACGTACACATTCAAAAGAGTAGGACAGACACTAGAATCCGATGCATAGTCCACTCTGCTGGCATTGCATGCAGTGCCCACCAAATTTCCAAAGACATTGCTTTAATGAATTGTCCATGACCTGCTTCTTTCTCTGCAAAGATGTCACATGCTTCAACATCATCACATGTCTGACAAGCATGCAGCACAATAGTCCATGCCACGAGGTTCCTTGTGGGCATTGAGTCAAATAAATGTTCAGCATAAACCATGCTCCTTCATGTTCCTTACATGGCAATTAGAGCATTTGCAAGAGATACTTCACTAGCATTCAGTCCAATTTCACAAATAAATGCATGGAATGCTCCTCCAATTCGCAAGGCTCCTAGATTAGAGCATGCTTTCACGATGCCAAAAAAGGTCATACTATCTGGTGACATGCCTTGCTCTTGCATATGCGAGCATACAATGCCAAAGCCATCTTGGTTTCTCCTTTGTTAGTTCATCACAATACACCTTGCAATGGAAGCTTCTCAAACACTTCTTGGGCCTCTGCAAGCAAGCTGCATTTGGCATACATTCCCATCGAAGAGCTACCAATAAAAGGATAAATCTCCAATCCCTTCTTGGCAATCACAGCATGAAGCTCTCAAGCGTATTGACCACCATTCTCACAGTCATGTTTAACCAAAATTATTCGGTTTACTTCTATCTTTTATTCTAAAGGATTTTCTTCAGATAAACAATTCTAACTTTATGAATTTCATTGCTTCCTAACCACAATAGATCAAGAAATTGTTCTATATGAGAATATCGGATTTTTATAAAATACTCTTCTTCCATTAATCTAATTTTGGGTAAATATCAATTTGGTGATTTATCCACATAAAATATCTAAGAATATTCTTTCTACCAATTTAATTATCATCCCTAATTTTCTAGGTGGAATATTGGTGAAAATTCCTCTTTTGTCATCAAAATTTAATTTAAACCTTTCTCGACTTAAATTACCATAAAAATTCTTCTTTTAATTAAATACAAATATCTATTTTTTTAATATGCTTAAAATTCTTCTTTTTGCATTTTAATGATTGAATTCCAAATGTCATGGGAATTCCTCTTTTATCATAAAATAAATTTATCTAAAATTTCTCTTTTTTAAATTAAATAAAAATATCCATTATTTCAAATATGCTAAAATTTTCTCTTTTTGTATTTAAATGATTGAATTCCAAATGTCACGGGAATTCCTCTTTTATCATTTAATAATTTTTTATGCATAAAATAAATTTATCTAAAATTTCTCTTTAAATTAAATAAAAATATTCATTATTTTAATATACCAAAAATTCCTCTTTTACCATTTAATTACTTGCATTTAAATTATCATGGAAATTTCTCTTTTTGCATAAAAATATATTTACCAAAAATTTCTCTTTTCTTTAATTAATTATTTATGCATAAATACTAAAAATTTATTTCTCATGAATATGATAAAAATCATTCTTTTTGCATAGGATGTCCAATCCTAAAATATGGTAGGAAGTCCTCTTTTAGCATTATGCATAAAAATAAGATATATCTTATTTTTTAAAAATTTTACCATAGCTTTGCTGCTATTACTAATAGTTTTTTATTTTTCTTAAAAGAATAAAACATTGTAATGCAAATATGATAGAAGATCTATTCTTAAGCTTAAATCTAAACTATGAATTTAAATCATAATTTTAATCATAATCATAAACTTAATTATGATTATTCTACTAGATTAAGCTATTTCCATTATTCCTCTTTTTCCAAATTGATAGGATTATCTCTTTCTCATTTAGAATCAATTAAAGTAGTTTTTTAACTACTTATTATAAATACTCTAAAAGAACTTACCATTATTTTGTTAACATAAAAGCATAAAAATACCATCTCTAGCTTAACAAGCTTAGAATTTGGTTTTGAAATAAGAATTTATTAATGAGAAGCATTCTTTTGCTAAAGAATTAGCCATAGGAATGACTATTCTTTTTGAGAGAGAGATATACGTAAGAAAGCATTCTAAATAAGCATAAAGATTAACTTTTCCTTGATTACACATTAAAATTCTTAGGAAAATCTTGATTTGAATTTAAAACAACCAATTAGAAACTTCTCAAGCTTGAGAGGGGTTGAGAAGAGAAGTCATTTGAGAAAATTAACAAAAAACCATAAAATTCATCCTTACCTCAAAGATTAGCTTGCTTCTTTTTCTAGAAGTGAAGCCCCCAACCAATCAATTGGTTTAGCAAGTGGAGAAGAGAGCTCCAAGAGCTGTTGAAGAGAGAGAGAAGCTCCAAGCTCCCCAAAAGTAGAGGATTTTTAAGAGATAATAGAAAATATGATTATTTTAATGTAATACAAGCATGGTATAGCTCACAGATGAGAATACAAAAGAATGAGGGTCTATTTATAGGTGAGGGAGGCTACTAACTGAGTCCAACTAGGTTCTAGAATTTTCAAGCTTCAGTTTGACTGAATTTGGACAAGATTTGGACTAGTTTGGCTCCCCTTTTGATCCAGTTTTATCCAAGAGAGAGAAGAGATAAAAATATCACAATGTTTTTGAATTAAAAACCCTTCCACACATGTGAAGGAGGCGCCTACCTCAAAGGTCCCCCTCTCTATACCAAGGTGTCAAAAATTCATCATTTCTCTAAAATATCTCATTTTTTTAGTAATATCTCTTAATTTTTAACTAATAGACCTTGTACTAAGTCAACTCTTCATCTTATGTGAGCATTTACTCATTTTTGGGTATTTTCTTTTATTCATTGGATTTATCTCATCCCAACACTTGGATTAATCCTATTGGCCCATTGGAACCTTAATTGGACCATAATCCATAAATTTATGAAAATCTAGACCCTTAGGCTAAGCTCCCTTATATCATTTTTAATTGATTCCTAATGCATCTCGGAGAATTTATTTTGAACTTCTGTTTTAGGGAAATATATTTTTGATATTAGGAGAATTTTTATATCTAAAAATATCTCAATATTGAATTACCTCTCTCTAGAATTTTTCTTCTCTCTAGGCAAAAACAAGGAAAAATAATATTTTCTTGTATTTTCTCCGCCACTCAACGTTTGAGCATAAACTTCATACTGGTGATTCACCTGCTTATCCATCCAAGGGGTATCGGCATGTGAGGGCTTCTCTGGGGGCACTCTCGCAACCACTTTGCTCCTCCCCAACCTCACCCTTGTCCTTATGCATCTGAGAATTCTAGATATCTTCCTCTATGCTTTCCTGCATATCCGTCTAAGGGGTCTCGACATGCGAGGGCATTCATGGGCTCTCTTGGCCACATAGGTCCTCCAGTGCCTCACCCTCTACCTCATCCATGGGTGCATGCTACAACCCTTCCCGCTCATCTATCCAAGCATCCCCAAAACATCCATCCTACTCATTCATGTGAGCATCCATAATGTAAGTATCTTGCTCCTTCGTTTGAGCATTCGGGAAATCTCCTTCTGCTTTTCTTTGTCGTTTGTTCCTCCTTCTGCCATCATGGCAATCTGAGAGGCAACATACCTCATATTCTCATAATCATTAGCTATGATGTAGGCTAGGTGGACACAAGCTAAGGTGGACAGGTTACAATAGTTAAGCCTGTTGGTCCAGTGGGTGTTCAAGAGGAAGGTCAAGGCCTTGTCCGGCATCACGCATTCAGGGCAAGAGATGTGTTGCCACTCCACTCCATCTTTAGTGGTTGGCCCCTATTATTCAACATGCAGATAGCGCATGACATTGTTGAACCTAATGTATGGTTCTCGGGGAAGATGGAGGGCATCTAAAATGAGGTCAAGGATGAGGTAGCTAGTCTAGGTATTACCTTCATTATCTATGACCTGCCTTGTGGCTTGGTTGGCATCATATGTTTGCATCAAATACAAGCAATTCAGAGATTTGGCCCCGAGTGTTGCAAGGTGGGCAAGCCAGCAAGCCAAATTATCTCTAGGCGGGCCACAATTGCTGGGTCTGCTTTCGCCCGATAACAAGGTTAGGTGTAATAGAGAAACTTGTGCTCAACCTTGTGGGTATCCTTAATGATTTTGTGGATTGTGTGGCCCACGACCTACTTCATGAGGGGCTTGCCCAAGTGGGAAAGTTGGGTTGGGTTCTTCCCATATTCCTTGAAGTGGTGGCCGGTAGGTATCTTCTTCTTCTAGGGGGTATGAGGAAGGACTTTATAAGAAGAGTTTGACTGTGCAGGGGCTACCATCAGGCTGAGGATAAGAAGGCTGGTGTTAGGGCATCAACCCTAATAGGGAAATGCTTGTGAAGAAACATAGAGAGAAAGAGAAGGAAGAGAGATAAAGAGCTAGGTTTTCCTTGCAACTCAGAATCCATGGTCGTGAATGCTCACCATACAAAAAAAAACATAAGGTGGGTGTTGACCTAAGGTAGGTGAAGGGTGGCAGTAAGGGTAGGTGAAGGGTAGCGGCAGTGAAGGGCAGGTAAAGGAATATGGTGGTTAAGGGTGATTCACATGGGGTGCACGCACATGGCCTAACACTTGGCACACCCGGTGGGTCGCATTCCCAATCCGACGACTCAAGCCCACAAGTCTGGGGCAAGTAAAGGGTTATGGCGGTTAAGGGTGATTCAGATGGGGTGCACACACATGGCCTAACACTTGGCACACCCAGTGGGTCGCATTCCCAATCCGACAACTCAAGCCCACAAGTATGGGTTCATGCCAGATGCCATCCACCCACGATCATATAAAATGAAAAGGTAAAACCAGTCCTTCACAAGTATGTCCACACTCCAGTGGCACGTAGTAGACACAACACAGGCATTACACTGCTCATCAACAAGATATGTTGATGAATCTCCCACATCTGTTACATGATGATGTACCATAAATGGGACAATACCTCGAGCTCGACTCGATGAACATGGCACATCATATTCGAAGAATTCTGCTAAATAGCACAAGAGTGTGTGCATAAGCATCAAAGTAAGCACTGCATCCACATCTTCATCTTGCTTTGTAGGCTCAACAAGAACCCTCATTCCATGCTCTACTGGATCCTACATACAAGCATAATTTGCATGATCCACATCATCGAGCTACTTTGGTTTTGTGGCTTCTAAAAGAATATCCGCTTCTAGCAAGGTGTCAAACCAAGCTGCATCCACCTCTGCAAGGCTATCACCATAGACAGGCACTCCGTCGTCAACAAGCAACATGCCAAACTAGTATATGTTAACATCCTGACCGTAGCTGGAAAATGCATTTTTTCAAACTATCTGCTGCACCATGAGGGAACCCTGATGCAAGGTTAGAGACATCCAAGGGCATCACCTAGCTCTTCCAACCTTCATGATCCTTCCATTCTCCCTCAACCCTCACCATAACCATCCCATCATCATGGCTAGAAGTCTGGATCATCGGAATCTCCCCTACTCAACGTTTGAGCATAAACTTCATACTGGTGATTCACCCGCTTATCCATCCAAGGGGTATCGGCATGTGAGGGCTTCACTGGGGGCACTCTCACAACATGCCAGGGTTAGGAACCCATCAAATACAATGCCATCCACCCACGATCATATAAAATGAAAACGTAAAACCAGTCCTTCACAAGTATGTCCACACTCCAGTGGCACGTAGTAGACACAACATAGGCATTACACTGCTCATCAACAAGATATGTTGATGAATCTCCCACATCTGTTACATGATGATGTACCATAAATGGGACAATACCTCGAGCTCGACTCGATGAACATGGCACATCATCTTCGAAGAATTCTACTAAATAGCACAAGAGTGTGTGCATAAGCATCAAAGTAAGCACTGCATCCACATCTTCATCTTGCTTTGTAGGCTCAACAAGAAACCTCATTCCATGCTCTACTGGATCCTACATACAAGCATAATTTGCATGATCCACATCATCGAGCTGCTTTGGTTTTGTGGCTTCTAAAAGAATATCCGCTTCTGGCAAGGTGTCAAACCAAGCTGCATCCACCTCTGCAAGGCTATCACCATAGACAGGCACTCCGTCGTCAACAAGCAACATGCCAAACTAGTATATGTTAACATCTTGACCGTAACTGGAAAATGCATTTTTTCAAACTATCTGCACCATGAGGGAACCCTGATGCAAGGTTAGAGACATCCAAGGGCATCACCTAGCTCTTCCAACCTTCATGATCCTTCCATTCTCCCTCAACCCTCACCATAACCATCCCATCATCATGGCTAGAAGTACCATCTGGATCATCGGAATCTCCCCTACTCAACGTTTGAGTATAAACTTCATACCGGTGATTCACCTGCTTATCCATCCAAGGGGTATCGGCATGTGAGGGCTTCTCTGGGGGCACTCTCGCAACCACTTTGCTCCTCCCCAACCTCACCCTTGTCCTTATGCATCTGAGAATTCTAGATATCTTCCTCCATGCTTTCCTGCATATCCGTCTAAGGGGTCTCGACATGCGAGGGCATTCATGGGCTCTCTTGGCCACATAGGTCCTCTAGTGCCTCACCCTCTACCTCATCCATGGGTGCATGCTACAACCCTTCCTGCTCATCTATCCAAGCATCCCCAAAGCATCCATCCTGCTCATTCATGTGAGCATCCATAATGTAAGTATCCTGCTCCTTCGTTTGAGCATTCGGGAAATCTCCTTCTATTTTTCTTTGTCGTTTGTTCCTCCTCCTTCCATCATGGCAATCTGAGAGGCAACATACCCATATTCTCATAATCATTAGCTATGATGTAGGCTTTGCTGTACACACTGTACCACCATATATATTGCACTATATGGCTATCCAGCCACCTCTTCTCAACCTATATCCATTGTACGATCTCTAGTAACAAGCAATGGCTAGCCATGCCAAGCATGATCTCTTGTACATAATCAAATACCCGGTTGTTATTCTTAAGCAACACCACCAGCCTCACACTTTGTAAGGAAACTAGGAGATTCCATTCCATCTGTGTATCGACTGCTCATACTGCATAATTTTGAACTATACCATTTTCATGCTTTCGGCTTCTACTACAACCCCTGGTCTATCCCCATCCAGTACATGCTATTTGTCTTCATTTCCCCCCCAACAAATGGACCTGAGGGCTTCAGAAACTCTGAATGCATACCCGTTTGTAATTTATCACCTTTGTCATACCATTGACATAAACTTCTCATAGCACTCAGCACATCCTGCTGTTTGGCAAAACTGACACCCTCTACATTCCTCTTGGAAAGCACCAAGTTTGGTAATGAACAAAGCTCCGTGTTTTTCTCGCTTACATGAATGACAAACCTTTGCTTCCTTAATTGCCCTCAACTTGCACAAGGCACTTTTGTTCATTCCCTATATAGTGAACTTTACCATATATGGGAAATTTTGAGAGATTTCCTGGTTATGTTGATGGAAATTTCCTATATATATCTAGACAATCGTATTCCCCATTTACTCAATCCTCTATATGTAGGAAATATGGGCTTATATCTAGGTAATTCAATTTCATATATAGGAAATATGGACTAGTATCTAGGTAATTAAATTTCCTATATAGAGAGTATGAGCCAATATTTAGGTAATTCAATTTCATATATAGGAAATATAGACTAGTATCTAGGTAATTAAATTTCCTATATAGAGAGTATGAGCCAATATCTAGATAATTCAATTTACTATATACACAATATGGCCAATATCTAGGTAATTCAATTTCCTATATAGAGAATGAATAAGAAATATAGGCTATTATCTAGATAATACAATTTCCTATATAGAGAATGAATTGCATATGTGGAGAATTGAACCACAAATGAGTAAATGGTTATTTAAAAAATTAGTTATTTTTAAAAATTGGTTACTTTAAAACTTTTATACTTAATTATTCAAACATCAATATTATTACAAATTGAAATACTTAAATTCTTCTTCTTCTTCTTCTTCTTCTCTCTCTCTCTCTCTCTCTCTCTCTCTCTCACCTTTCTATCACCCAATGTGTGGTAGATTGGTTAGCTCATATATGGAGTTGTTATTTAACACGTCTTGTGTTCGAATCTCACTCCCGTCGGATAGATCATATTTCGTCTCTTGGGATTGTTCCTACGATGTTAAAAGAGCTTCTTCTTCTTCTTCTTCTTTCTCTCTCTCTCTCTCTCTCTCTCTCTCTCTCTCTCTCTCACACACACACACACACACACACACACACACACACACACACACACACACAAAAACTCAATGTAACATACGTTAAAATGTAGGTATGTCCTCTCATCTTATATCAAAAAGTAAGAGAATTATTTTATCAATACTAGCATGCCCATATTCAAGCTAAACGACCACCTATCTTAAAAACTAAGGTTTTCTCTCTCCTCATCAAACAGATAGATAATCTCTCTCTCTCCCTCTCATACGTAATCCAAAACCTTAGATCATTATCTCTCTCTAATGTGTCGCAGCAGTAATTAATGATTATAGTAAGGTTTTACACCTTAGCGAAAATGTCTCCCTCTCTCCCCCTCTTAGTGTGTTCATATCTATCTCTTTTTCTCACTTTGTGTCAAACGTCTCTTAGAATGTAAATTGAAATTAAAAAAACATATACAATAGCCTTTATCTCTCTTTCACTAGGTCATTGCCCGACAAGAAAATACTACACAAGAAAATACTACACACAATGTATTTAAAGCCTCTCTCCGAACTCTCCAGAATATGAAAACCTCTAGAGCTCCGAACCTCCAGTCTTCCACACGTCAAGATTTCATCTCTAAGGATCTCTAAGGTTACCTCTCACCACTTCAAATTGATTAATCAAAAAATAAATTGGGAAACCATACTAAGCTAGTTGCACTAAGTTAAAATATATACAAATAGGACAAAAGAATTGTATTGATATTGCGAAACAATGGGAAAGAACATTTTGCATGGGAATGGTGAGAAAGAGTGAGTGTTTTGTTAGAAGCTACGTACATAGCTTTCAAAGTGTAGCTATAGAACCTCTTAAGATCTCATAATACCATATCCATGAGTTCATGATCTTTCTTAAGATCTCATAATTTATGTAAGATCTCATATAATTTCATAAAATCTTGTTAGAGATCTAATGAGATCATAAGATCCATAAGACTTCCTCTATGAGCCCATAGGATCACATAAGGGTTGAGAAGGGCTCATCAAACTTAGCCTGGTCCTACTGTTTATAATATTTTAAGATGATCAAAGCTAAGTTTTCTAGGAATGTACCTAGACAATAAATTTTCTCCTAGTCTTAGGTATACTAGCTGTGAGAGAAACATTAAGAGAGTGATGCTAGTGTCCCACTCATTAGATTGCTACTTTGTGGAGATACAATGTTTCTTGTGTCATCTAAACCAATCACCAACCCAATCTCAAAACTAGGAATCTTTGGCACTAACATAGGAGATGCCAAGATAGGAGAGCAAGAGATAGACACTAGCGCTACACTAGCGTAACTATAGCCATGATAAATTAATCCGCCAAAACCAGTGCAGCTATAGCTCTAATAGTGATATTTTTTTGCCCCCAATTATCAATGACTCCGTGTCACTTAGATGAGAATAAGTTTTTAGCATTCAAAAAAACGTTATTATGCTACCCAAGTCAAACCTTACAAAAACACATATGCAAGTGACAAGTTAAAGAAGCAAGGAACTTGCTAGGAAATAGAATTATATTTAAAGACTTGAGTCTTAAAGTAAAGATATCATGCCATGAGTGCTTGGCCCATAAATAATTATAATAGTTTAAAATAAAAGTGGACACAATAGTTGCTTTATGCTCATAAGAGAAGTAAAAGTGGACACAAGAGTTGCTTTATGCTCATAAGAGTTCTTTAAACTTAATATACATTTGCCATTGTGCTTCTTCCTTTCCATATTAAGGCGGTAGTCATAAACATGATTTTTCTTGCATGACTAGGAATCATTTGAGAAGTAAAAGTGAACAAAAGAGTTACTTTATGCTCATAAGAAATCTCATAGAACTTATCAGAGCAGCTCTTCAGCTCTGTGTCTTTGAACCTGTTAACAAGGCTCTATCTCGAGGGCTACTCTTTTATTTTCTGCTAAATGAAACTGAATCAATTACCTGTGTCAAATCAAATGTTGACTGGGGAGGGTTTCTGATTGAACGAAATCAGGATGACATGTTTGTTAGAGTAGCTTTACCAGTAGAGGTAAAGCCACCTTGGCAATTCAAATTGTCAGCTGGTGATGGACATGTAGTGGACCTTCTCCAATCCCTTGATCCTGCACAGCGTGACAAAGTCAGGTTTAGTGTTATTTACATGTACATGATTCTGGAAGAAGCAGAATTCGGGGTTTTGTGCTCTAAAGAACAGTATATCTTTATGACGTGCACCACCTACCTGCTACAGAAAAGAAGCAAAACCTATGTGTGAAGGTCGACCTTAACCCTAGCTCTGTGTGCAAAGATTAGAAGCACAGACCTGCGAAAGCTGAACGAACAGAGCCTCCGCCTTCGCTCAGCCTTCCCCGGCTTCGAAGGGTTTACAACAGGGGCCTCATCGACCTCCTAACTCACTGAGAGGGTCTAGGTCGACCAGTCGTTCCCCGGCTTCCCACACCCACATCAAGGGTCTCATCTTGAATGTACTCTTCAAAGCTCCCTGCACTTCTTGCATTTTTTTTTGAAACTCTATGTTTGAGCTTTGATGTTTTGGATGTCAGGAGGATGGAGCAGAAATTATCCTAAGGTTTGTGTATTTTCTACCTTTCCTTAGCTTATTAGTATTTTATCTCATTTAATCAATTTCTTTTGGGATTTCAACCTTTTATGCATTCCATCTGACATGAAAAGTAAGAGTTGATGTTCATATGTTTTATGCCTAGTATAGACAGAAGGTGTGTTTAGGAGACAACCAGTAACTGCAGCATCGTGCCATACAATCTGCTGTGCTGTTGTAACTTGCCGATGAAAGTCATCTCAAGCTGCCAGGGGATGGAGAAGAGAGGAAGATGCTACCCTGTAACATGGTATCATTTTTCGTAAGCTGACTATTAGTGTGGCAATTATGTGCAAGGTGGTGAAGTCTCAAGGATGCATCCAAGAAGCCTAAGTTACTTTCTGTCCTAGGTCTTCTACAACCGTCTCTATGGTAAGTTCTCCGTGGATTTTGTACATCTCCTAGATGCTAGAGTTTGCTCTTTCATATGCTAGGTTCTGTTTCTCCGGGTCCATTGGCTTGGGTGGCCATTCTTGAAAGTCTTTGGCTAGTGTCATCATCGCAAAAAGAGTAGCATCATGGGGGATCCTGTATGCCTACATTTTGGGCTTGAATTTACACTTAACTCGCTTTTTGGGTTGTTTGCAGAATGAAGCAAGAAATTCAGATTTGAGGCAAAGGAGTAGACATGTAAATCAAGGCCAGGTTAAGAAGAGGACATGATGTCTCTGTGGCATTCAATCCAGATACCTTAAGACTCAATTCTTTTCGATATCTCCTGCCAGCAATTGGAGATGACGAAGAGGGCGAACTTCTGCCCCAAAACGGAGTCGACAATCTTGAGACCGCATGACAAATCTGCATGCTCCGAGTGGTCCTATTCCTTGGCTACGGAGGAGCCAAAGATCATCGTTCGACAGGTACTTTCTTTTCTTATGATACCTGTGTCCTTCGAATCTTTCTTTAGGTGATGCCTAGACCCTATCCAAGGGTCAAGAAGAAGACATCTCTATGATCGTGCCTCATCATCAAAACAATCTTTCATCCTGGTGAGTGCGTTCATATTCATTTTGATGTGCATGGGCATCCTTCAAATTTATGTGTCTTACTTCCCATCTATCAAGATGGCCATGCACAAACTGCTTCATCTCATAATAGTCAAGCGTGAGGAAGCCAAAGCTGATGATTCAGACCATGAACAGCAAGCAGATCGTGATGCATAACCCCATTTAGTGGAAGATTTCTAGTTCGTATAGCGGCTGGCTTCTGTACCTTGTTCATTGACGAGGCGAATGCCTTGTCCAGCTGGGCCCGCAACAATCCTGACGATTTGGAAACGCTGCTGCGGTTCCTGCTGCAAAATTTGAAGTCTTTAGGCGAAAACTGTGTGTCTCATTGTACTACTCATGCAGAATATCTATCAGAAAAATATGGGTTAGTGAAATTTGACATGGGAAGAGCCACTGCCAAAGACCTACCTATTTTGAGATGGTCTGTTTTGTGATTATTCCTCTGTGTGGCTACTTCACAATGCTCACCCCAAAACTCTAGTTCACATTTAGTGTTTTCATTGAGATTGACCACATTGGAATGCGAGGACTTTGTGTCTGTGTGTGTGAGTGTGTGTGTGTGTGGAGAGAGAGAGGCAAGATTTGTGTGTGTGAGTGTGTGTGTGTGTGGAGAGAGAGAGGCAAGATTTGCTCCACGGATAAAGGACTGAGTGCAAAACAGAAATTGGAGCCCAATGTGAGAACATAAAGAGACATGGGTCCTCGCTCGAGTGAAAGACTTTGTCCACCACATACAAAATCTCAGTAGTTGCATCTCTCATCTCTACAGCTTACAATGGGGCACTCAAAAAGGTGGAAGGAGCAACATCCATCCACTCAATATCAGCTGATGTAGTGGTACAACGTTGGACAATGGTGGGAGCTGGTACACGTGACGGAATGGCTGAAGCTCTTGCTGAGGTCACCAGAAGGAAATATTATCATGTACATCCTTCCATGCATTAGTTGCTAATTTTTGGACAGTTGAGATGCAATGGATGTTCAAGTTTGAAGAGCATGGGTCACCTTCTTGTCTTCTCTTTCAATGTGTCCTTTCAGATCTGCATACTTTAGAAAAATCAAAGATGACGTACAAAAAAATTCAAATTCTATACTTGAGGTGAAATCTAGATTGGAGGCATTTGAAACTGATGATATGCATAAGCTCTTGAAGTTTCATGAAATTATGGAGGCTCATCTAGAGCAACTAACTGATGAGTCTGAGGTGATGATGGATACATGATATTTAATGGTGATGATGCATGTTAAGAACATTTTCATTGAATTGCACGAATTTTAAAATACAACCAATTCCACAAAACATCATGACAAGAAATCCCATGGCTTATGCTTTATGCAGGTACTGGCACGCTGTCACGGGTTTCGAGTTTTAAAAAGCTTGAAACTGTAAGGGAAGCAGCATCTCTATACCTTAGACCGAGCTCCTTGGTACAACAGATTGAAAATTGGACTGTTGAACCTCCCATGTCAGAGCAGCTTGAGAAAGTCAATGCTTTCTTTGACAAGGTATACAATATGGCATCTCTATTTATTATCAAAAGCATTCGCAGGTTAGTGATTCTTTTTAACGGACTTCAGGTAAAGAAAGAAGTAGAGGCAATAGAGAAGCATGTAAAATATGTTGGCTTTGGTTGGTTATAAAGGATTCTTGCTTGCACTATCCATGCTCTTTTGTTGTTGCCAACTATGTACTGCATATTTTATAGGTGTTTGGGCTCAATCTCTTGCCCCCTTCTTGAGCATGAAGGCCATAGAAAACTGCTAGACACAAGGGGTGGTTCTGATGGAGCAACTTGTGTTACAAATACTGTATTTGATTATGAGAGGCCATTCATCAATGATTATACCCTATCACCCAATGTAGCAGAGATCCAAGTGTATAGAGGGAGCCTAAACAAAGCAGCACAACACATGGGTTTAATCTAGCCATCAATAAAGTAAGCCTATGCAAACACATGGGTTTAATCTAGCCATCAATAAAGTAAGCCTATGCAAACATTCTATGCATTTTGGCTAAGTTTAGCTAATGAGATTGGTTGAATGCTTGTAGTGCTTAAGGCCGTTTCATCTTGTCAAGGATGCTTGACTACAATGACTTGACTGTGCAGTTTCTCTATAGATACTAGTTGATATAATCTCTACTATAAGAGCTATGTCCAACCTGTGGGAGCTGAGTTGATTTCCTGCAAGGTTGCATTGCATCAGGAGGTTTGCCCTCATAAGGCTGAGATGTGTATTGTCCCATGGGGCATGGTAGAAAGCTGAGAGTTGTAGAGAGCTGTAGCAATAGGGTTGCCACTCTAACATGGGACTCCTCTTCATAGAAACATCCAACTAATTACAGGCTATGCTCCATTGACATCAAGATTGAGTTATGAGGGCTGTGATCCTTCCCCTGTGTCTTTGTTATTTGCTGAAGCTTATCTTTGTTATTTGCTGAAGTTTCAAAGTTAAGATGTGTTTGCATGTATGTACAGGTGGTGAAACGATAAGCCAAACCTCTCTAATGAACGTAGTCCTATATGTAGATCTAACATGGGACACCTATTGTATATCTTAATATTTGATAGATAATCTTGAAATATTTATAAAATGTCTGGTGAATAGTATATTAACGTGATTCATAGATAGAAAAAGGTAAGCTTCTATGTATTCCCTTTATACAGATACAATGTATTCACTATTTAGAGATACAATCTATATAATTTCGTAGGTAGATATAAGGATATCTAGAAAAAATGCAAACTAGGGAAAACATTTCTCTAGATATGCTAACTAGGAAAATGTGTGCATGGATTTCTCTATATAGGCAAATTTGCCTACATAGGAATTTTTGAGATATACAGGAAAAATTGCTTACATAGGAAAAAAATTCCTATGTAGGCAAACTTGCCTATATAGGGAAAAAATTCGTATGTAGGCAAATTTTCCTATATAGAGAAATCATATAGGAAAATTTACTTACATAGGGAAAAAATTTCCTATGTAGGTAAATTTTCCTATATAGAGAAATTCATGCACATATTTCCTAGTTAGCCTACCTAGGAAAGTGTTTCATTTTCTCTAGTTTGCACTTTTCCTAGATATGTTTATTTATATCTAGGGAATTATGTAGTGAATGCTTTTTTTTTCCTATATAGAGAATGAACAAAAGCTCCTTGTGTTGCTAGACATTCTCACAAGAGCTGAATTGTCAAGGACATCTTAAACAAACCCTTGCTTGCAAGTATCCACCTGTAACGCCTGTCCAGACATTACAAGGTATTCTTCGTTCGGGGAAAGGGTGACATTTTCTTGAATGACCATCACAAACGTCAATTGGTTCAGACTCACTCCTTCTTGTTGCATTTCCCTGTACAATTGTGGAACATTCTTTTCTTGTGTCTGCTCAACATATGCTGAGAGCGTCACACTCCATGACACCACATTAGGCTGAGATAGTGCATTGAACAAGTGCTCGACTTGCACAATGGCGCCACATTTCACGTACACATTCAAAAGAGTAGGACAGACACTAGAATCCGATGCATAGTCCACTCTGCTGGCATTGCATGCAGTGCCCACCAAATTTCCAAAGACATTGTTTTAATGAATTGTCCATGACCTGCTTCTTTCTCTGCAATGATGTCACATGCTTCAACATCATCACATGTCTGACAAGTATGCAGCACAATAGTCCATGCCACGAGGTTCCTTGTGGGCATTGAGTCAAATAAATGTTGAGCATAAACCATGCTCCTTCATGTTCCTTACATGGCAATTAGAGCATTTGCAAGAGATACTTCACTAGCATTCAGTCCAATTTCACAAATAAATGCATGGAATGCTCCTCCCCAATTCGCAAGGCTCCTAGATTAGAGCATGCTTTCACGATGCCAAAAAAGGTCATACTATCTGGTGACATGCCTTGCTCTTGCATATGCGAGCATACAATGCCAAAGCCATCTTGGTTTCTCCTTTGTTAGTTCATCACAATACACCTTGCAATGGAAGCTTCTCAAACACTTCTTGGGCCTCTGCAAGCAAGCTGCATTTGGCATACATTCCCATCAAAGAGCTACCAATAAAAGGATAAATCTCCAATCCCTTCTTGGCAATCACAGCATGAAGCTCTCAAGCGTTGTCAATGATGCACATACCCCCACAAGCTTGCAAACTACAAATAATCGTGCCCGAGTCTGGATGCACCCCCTCACATTACACTTGTTTTCCAAGCAATCCGATGCTTCCTTAGTGAGCCCTTCATCAACATATCTAGAGATCAAAACATTCTGGGAGACTTCCTCTCGGACTATCAGTTTACCAACCACATCTTGTGATGTTGCAAGTAACCCACATCTGATGAGAACCTTCTCATCACTTGAAACTAGATGAGCCTGATCCACAACAGCCCGGACATGAGAATATGGGGATTCAAGGCAGGAAAGCGGCCTAGAAATCTTCGTCCTCCTCTCCCTTCCATACACATACCACTGGTCCACGATATATTTCATAAGCTGACCAATCGGATTGTGAGAAAGTAGAGATGAGAGAAGAGACAATGTACTCAAGAACTCATCAATGAACCACTAGCCAACTTGATTAGAAATGAACTACAATGCCTCATATATATAGGCACAAGATGAACGGATCTCTAGAAAAGTTCCTCCACCCAAAAAGGTGGAAATAGGAAAAAATGGAAATGAATGCTATAAATCCCAAAAATGCCTAGAGGCTAAAGAGTGTGCCACTAGCGTGACACCATCTGGAGATGACACCTATCCAACACCTCCTCTTCAGGTCCAGATGGGAGGACCAACGCCAACGCGCCGAAGAAGATAATCCAAGGTAGGTCGAGGAAGAGGCTTAGTAAACAAATCAGCAACATTATCTTTGGTAGGACAATACTCAAGCTGAATGCGACCTTCAGAAATCCAATCACGAACAAAATGAAAATGAACATCAATGTGTTTGGATCGTCCTCGAATAACTGGATTTTTGGCTAAAGCAATAGCACTCTGTGAATCTGAGCAGATGAGTGTCGGAGTAGATGAACATCTAAGGTGATTCAGAATTTGCTGAAGCCAAAGTGCTTCAAAAGTGGCATCAAGATATGACTTGTACTCTGCTTTTGTCAATGAAGAAGAAGTAATTCGCTGCTTTTGACATTTCCAAGAAACAAGTCCTTTACCAAGCATAAAACAATAGCTTGACATGGAACGCCTAGTATCAATACACCCTGCCCAATCAGAATCTGAGTAACCAATAAGTGTATCTCCACCTGCATAAGAAATGCCATACTCAAGAGTTCCATGAAGATATCGAAGAACCCTCAAAGCTGCCTGCCAATGAGATCGACGAGGCTGTGAAAAGAATTGGCTGAGAATACTCATAGCATAGGAGAGATATGGCCGAGTGTTAACCAAATAAAGTAGAGAACCAATAAGTTGGCGATACTCTGTAGAATCAACCTCAGGGGAATCATCATCTTTGGATAATTTTGAATTAGGATCCATGGGACAAGTGATGCATGCCATATTTCTCAAGCAGCCTTAAAGTATACTTCTTTTGACAAAGAAAGATGCCAGAAGTAAATTGCCACACTTCTAAACCAAGAAAATAGTGGAGTAGTCCAAGATCAGTCATAGCAAATGATGTTGTGAGTTGAGTTTGAACCCATTTGAGTAGGTCCAAATTATAGCCAGTGAGTGTCAAATCATCCACATAAAGCACAAGAATGCATATATCATCATCCACAATAAGCACATAAAGATTAGGATCTGCACGAGTCCTCTCAAAATGTAGAGAAAGACTTCTGATACCAAGCTCGAGGAGCTTGCTTAAGACCATAAAGAGCTTTCAGTAATAAATACACATCATGTTCATGACCCTGTGCAATAAAATCTTCAGGTCGTGCCACATAAACTTCCTCCTCTAAATCTCCATTCAAGAAGGCAAATTTAACATCCATTTAATATATAGGCCAGGCATAGTGTGAAGCAAGAGCAAAAACAACACGAATAGTAGAATATCTGGCAGTAGGAGCAAAAGTTTCATCAAAGTCTTTACCTTCTTTTTAAGCATAATCTTTAGCAACAAGTCGTGCCTTGTACTTATCAAGAGTACCATCAGAATGAAACTTGACTTTGAAAATCCACTTAACACCAATGACCTTTTTATGTGAAGGTCGTGGAACTAACTACCATGTGTTATTAGATTCAATAGAAGAAATCTCTGTTTGCATTGCTTCACACCAATGTGGTAAGGAAAGAGCTTCCTTAACCGTTTGAGGCTCAAACACATCACCAATATGAGACATCAAGGCAATATTTACTGAAGGACGTGTACGTAAGACACGTGTAGTAGATTGTTGAGCATCTGAAAGTGATATACCTGAATCCTAAAGTAGAGAGCGAACCCATTTTGGAGGACCAGAAGTCCGTGTAGAATCCAATGAAGTAGTAGGTGTCGTAATCGAAATGGATGGAGGGGATGAAGTAGGAACTGATGGTATAGATGAGGATGAGACTGTAGGGAATGAGAGAGGCTCAAGCTCAAGAGATGAAAATGGATCTGAGAGAGATGTAGAAGGTGGTAACTCATCAAGACCAAAAACATGCTCATCAAAGATGGCATCAGGTGAAAGAACAATATCCTCACGAGAAGGATCCCAAAAACGGAACCCTTTGGAGCGAGAAGCATATCCTGTGAATATCATAGGTTTGGACTTAGCATCAAGAGTCCTCCTCTTAGAAGAAGGCACATGCACATGAGCAACACAACCAAAGACATGAAAATGAGAAACAGTAGGCTTGTGGCCTGTGAAAGCCTCCTCTGGAGTCATGCCGTCCACTGCTTTCGTAAGAGAGCGATTGAGAAGATAAACTGAAGTAGCTATAGCCTCACCCCAAAAGGAGAAAGGTAGCTTCGCATAATGTAAGAGGGAGCGGGCCATTTTCTTCACCGTTCTATTCTTTCTTTCAATCACACCATTCTGCTGTAGGGTATGGTGGTTTGTCGTTGTATGCCTTTTGAAGCTAGAAAATCCTCAAATGCTGTAAACTCACCTCCATTGTCAGTCCTGAGAAAAGATACCTTTTGACTTACTTGATTCTCCATTTGGGCAAGCCAAACCTTGAAATAAGAAAGAGCATCAGACTTCTTAGGTAAGAAATAAACCCATGATGTAAGGTCCCTGTTCCCACCGAGCAACGGATTCACGATACTGGCAGCGGAAGTAGCACTTCTCGCGCGGGACAGGGGTCCCACATTCAGGGCCTCGCCCACGGATATCCGGACAAGAGACTAATCCGTCGGTTTGTCCAAAACCGAAACCGGAAAAACTTCCTTTACCTGGAAAGCATGGGTGATTCCACCAGGATAACTCTTTACTCTAACGTAGTCAAGATCATTACGAATCAACTGATCTGACTGCACCTTTAACGGTACTTGGTCAATTCAAGGAAGAAACTTGCACTTGGATCATTGGGATCAACGCTTTTTTCCCCATCAAGAGGCACAGCCGTTGATTCCTATCCATAGAACAATTTCTATCCGGGATTTACTTCATCTATCATAATAATAGAAATTAAATCTCGATTTATGGATCCATCAGTCCAGCCTAACCCCATCCGATCCCATGGGTTAGCCAACCACCCAACCACTGTAGTGATGGGATCCAATTTGGAATTTGGTTAGGTTTTGTCCCGGGTACCAAGGAAAAGAGTTCCAAGGCCCCCTAGCCGGAAGTTCATGCAAACATAAAACTAGCCACACCACTTACACACCCAATATGAAAATTGCCTTTTCTTAGCATCAGCTAACTTTAAAACAATCCTTTAATGAAACCATAGTACCACTGATCACGATCTTCCAATTTATCCAGTTGATTCATAATTTCCCATCATTCCTTCATCAGAGTATCTATGGCATCATTGGCAACTAGAACGCTCACCACCTGTCCACACAGGGGCCTTTTCAATAGTTCCTAGCCCATAATACTCGGCAATATAATCACTTATAAAAATCAAGATGGACTCTCGTTGAAGATCAGCAAGATCAACCAACAGATCCATATAAAGAGCCATGGACTCATCCATTGAAGACCAGCAAGGTCAATCAACCAGATCCATGCCCGGTTTCACAAAACAACTCTTACTCCTTGTTCCAATATCTTCCTCGACGCACGCGTGGGTATCCTAGGCGACCCAGAGCCCGAGCACCGTATGGTCAGCACCCTCTAGGATCCTTCGCAGGTGACCTAGCGCTTCACTCATAGGCCGCTTCCTTGGTCCCTCATCCACCGTACCGGAAGCTCACCATTTTAATCGAACCGAGGCTGGTCAAGACCTCGGCCGACCTTGCTACGTGAGACGTCCTCCATTGACTCTCCGTCAGCAGTTGCAACTTTATCAGTTAGGTCTCCACGACCTTAATCACAAGACGGTCAAAATGCTTTCCCAGCATTCTTGACATAAAACAGCCATTTACAGACAGCATTTACAAACAGTTTACAAATACAATTTCTATGTTAACTCTCATTTTTCCACATTATCCCTCATACAATCCACATTACTTATTCCACATTTCATTTATATGTGTACTCATCCAATCACATCATTTTCCATCTCTTCACTTCAGATTCCTTCACATCACATATCATATATTCACATCCATATCCACATCCATACATCCACATCCACATCCACATTCACATCCATACATCCACATCTACATGCTTATCTCCATTTTCACATCCTCATTTATACATCCACAACCACATACATACATACATCCACATCCACATTTCCATTCACATCTATACATCCATATCTACATGCACATTCACATCCATACATCCACATCTATATCCTCATTCACATCCATACATCCACATTCATGTATCCACATCTACATGCATACATCCATACATACACATCCACATTTACATCCATGCATCCACATCCACATCCTCATTCACATCCATACATCCACATTCATACATCCACATCCACATCCACATTCACATCCATACATCCACATCTACATGCTTATCTCCATTTTCACATCCTCATTTATACATCCACATCCCATATCCACATTCATACATACACATCCATATCCACATCCACATGCATACATACATCCACATCCACATTCCCATTCACATATATACATCCATATCTACATGCACATTCACATCCATACATCCACATCTATATGCTCATTCACATCCATACATCCACATTCATGCATCCACATCTACATGCATACATCCATACATCCACATCCACATTTACATCCATGCATTCACATCTACATCCTCATTCACATCCATACATCCACATTCATACATCCATACATCCACATTCATACATCCACATCCACATCCACATTCACATCCATACATCCACATCTACATGCTTATCTCCATTTTCACATCCTCATTTATACATCCACATCCCATATCCACATTCATACATACACATCCATATCCACATCCACATGCATACATACATCCACATCCACATTCCCATTCACATATATACATCCATATCTACATGCACATTCACATCCATACATCCACATCTATATGCTCATTCACATCCATACATCTACATTCATGCATCCACATCTACATGCTTATTTCCATTTTCACATCCTCATTTATACATCCACATCCCATATCCACATTCATACATACACATCCATATCCACATCCACATGCATACATACATCCACATCCACATTCCCATTCACATATATACATCCATATCTACATGCACATTCACATCCATACATCCAAATCTATATGCTCATTCACATCCATACATCCACATTCATGCATCCACATCTACATGCATACATCCATACATCCACATCCACATTTACATCCATGCATCCATATCTACATCCTCATTCACATCCATACATCTACATTCATACATCCATACATCCACATTCATCTTATCATATCTTATCACTTCCCATATCTTTTATGCATACCTCTATGCATGAAATTCAATTATGCTAAAAGTAACACTTTTATAATAAAATATTCAACTTTTATGCATACCTCTATGCATGAAATCCAATATGATAAAAGTAACACTTTTGATATAAAAGAAATTATCCTTTATGCATACTTCTATGCATGAAAATTAAAAATGATAAAAGTAACACTTTTGATATAAAATTTTTTTCTTTATGCATACTTCTATGCATGAAAATTAAAAATGATAAAAGTAACACTTTTAATATAAAAAAATTATCCTTTATGCATACTTCTATGCATGAAAATTAAAAATGATAAAAGTATCACTTTTGATATAAAAATTTTCCTTAATGCATACTTCTATGCATGAAAACTAAAAAATGATAAAAGTAACACTTTTGATATAAAAAAAAATTATCCTTTATGCATGATATTAAAATTCAATTTCTCCATGATTATAATGAAATTCTTTCAATTAATCTAGGATGATAATTCCTAGAATATGGTAGGAAGTCCTCTTTTTATGCTTTGAATGAAATTATTTTATGCATAATTTTTTATAAAAATTTTGCCATAGCTCCGCTGCTATGACTGATAAATCTCAATTTTTTCTAAGGGATAAAGCTTATCATTAAGGAAATAATTAAAATGATCTCTAATTGGATCATTAATCTATAATGGATTGAATCATCAATATGCATAAACTAAAAGCATATGAAAAAGCCATTAATTTGGCCTCAAGCATAGCTTAATCTTGGATTAAGGAAAAGCTTTATGAAAAGCTTCATGTGGATTGAGAATGGGTCATGAGTATGACCATTTCTTGAGTGAGAGAGAGAAATTACATAAAAACCATTAGAGTTTAAACATAAATAAAAATTAACTTCAATAGCATTTATTAAATTATGTAACTCTTCACTACTATTCACCAATTAACTTTAATAGCATTTAAAAAACCATACCAATTAAGCTTCTCAAGCTTGAGAGGGGTTGAGAAGAGAGAAACATTGAGAAATTATAGAAAAGAGCAATATTCACTAATTACCTTACAAATTGCTTGATTCTTTGTTCACGGTAGAGGCCCCCAACCAATCAATTGGTTAAGTATGTTGATGGAGCCACTAATGGGGATTGAAGAAAGAGGGAAGCTCCAAAAACTAGTGAATTATTAAATGAATTCACAGTTTCTGGCTTAGGTGGAGTAGAGTAACGATGCATAAACACTATATATTTTTCAACAAGGGGGAGGCTTCTATTTATAGGAAAAATTGAGCTCCTAACCAAACAAACTGATTCTAGAATTTTCTAAATCAGTTTGGTCAATATTTGACCATTTTTAGGTCAGTTAAGCTAACTTTTTGGAACTAGACTTGAATGAGGAGAGAGGAGAGATGAAATATCTCAATTTTTATGAGTTTAAAACTCATTCAAGCATGTGAAATATGCACCTCCTTTAAAGAACTCCCCTTCCTTACATATGTGTCATAATGGAATCATTTTAATATTGCTCATAGTTTTTTTTACTAATAAACCTTGTACATTTTCAACTCTTCATCTTATGTGAAATATGCACCTCCTTTAAAGAACTCCCCTTCCTTACATATGTGTCATAATGGAATCATTTTAATATTGCTCATAGTTTTTTACTAATAAACCTTGTACATTTTCAACTCTTCATCTTATGTGAAATATGCACCTCCTTTAAAGAACTCCCCTTCCTTACATATGTGTCATAATGGAATCATTTTAATATTGCTCATAGTTTTTTACTAATAAACCTTGTACATTTTCAACTCTTCATCTTATGTCAAATATGCACCTCCTTTAAAGAACTCCCCTTCCTTACATATGTGTCATAATGGAATCATTTTAATATTGCTCATAGTTTTTTACTAATAAACCTTGTACATTTTCAACTCTTCATCTTATGTGAGCATTTAAGGGACTCCCCTTCCTTACATATGTGTCATAATAAAATCATTATACCCAAAATATCTCATATTTTTAATATTGCACATAGTTTTTTACTAATAAACCTTGTACATTTTCAACTCTTCACCTCATGTGAGCATTTACTCATTTTTGGGTATTTTCTTTTTTACAAGATGGATTTATCTCCTCCCTACACATGGATTGATGCTATTGGTCCATAGGAACCTTAATTGGACCATAGTCTAAAGATTTCTGAAAATCTAGACCCTTAGGCTAAGGTTCTTTATACCTATTTTCAATTAATTCTAATTGCACATTGGAAAATTCTTTTTGAATTTCTGTTTCAGGGGAACTCATCTGAATTAGAAGAGATATTTTTCTATCCAAAAATATTCAAAATCTGAATATTCTCTCTCTAGAATATTTTTCTCTCTCTAGGCTAAAACAGATAGAAACAAGGTCTTTATATTTCTGAAGAGGGATTGATTACAGGGAAAGATACTAGACATCAAAAAGGGGGTGGGGGAGGAATCTTACATTCTACCCCACTTAAAAAAATGCGAGATGTCCTCATCTCGCAAACTGGGATAATTTCGCAAGATGCACGAATATGAGACTTAGAGAAAAATTTTAATCAAGATTAACCACCAAGAAACGTCTTAAAGAGAGTAAGATTCAAAATAAGAACAAGATTTAAACTTTATTCATTCTCGGAACTTATACAGTAAAGATAGAAGAACTCTTTACACTTCCATAAGCCCGTCCATCATATGATCACAAAAGCAGTCCTCACAAGCTGCACAAGTATAAGGTAACTCATCTATGGGAATAATTCTGTTGGTTATTGCTGCACCTATCTCAGTGGTATGAGGTGATCTAACAAAAGGACCTCTGAGAGGCAAGCCAAAAACGGGATAAAGGCATATCTTCTCATGAGGAAGAAAACATGCCAGTAAGAAGACCCGCTCAGAAAACCCAAGATGCCTTGATCTCATGACACAGTAGTATCGGGGACCCAAACCCAAAGCTTCAATAACCATGGCCAAGCGGACATTGTTACGAAAGTGCTGCTGACCCCAGGGTGTTACCCTAGTTATGTTTTGATAGGTCCGCCATTTGGTTTGCGCTACAGAAGTTCCCAAGTGAGGGAAAAGTGAGCGCTCATACTGCTCTATAAAATCCTTCTTCACAGATTCACTTGCGTCTTGAAGGTGAGGAATCATTATGGATAAAACTAGTTCTTGTTGCCAAGCCATGAAGGAGATTAAGAAAGAAAGGAGATCGATGGAAGTAAGATTACTATGAGCGACAAGTAAAAGTTACGACTTATATAAAGGAAGGAGCTAGCGTAACTTAGAAGCCAACGGTAACTTGCCACTGAAGTTTTACCGTCTTTCCATGATTTGGATTTGACACATTTTTCTATAGAAGGCATTAAGAATTTTGAGATGAAGAGATAAAAGAAGCTTGTAGGCTAAGTCACCTACTTTCATTGAATTCAGATATAAGGCTCACAATATCTGGGGGATAACTTCGTATACTCCCCAAGAGATAAAGAACTTCTTTTGGGCCGTACTCGAATGAAGACCAAAACCTTGATATCCAAAACATCGATTCTCACTTCTGAACTCATTGTTCTGAATCCTTAAAACAGGTGGGACTCTTGAGAAGTATTCTAGGAAAAGGGTCTTCCTTTGTTAAACAGAACTTTCTTTTATTTTAGAGAGGGAATAATTATAAGATCAGAAAGGGAGATTCTTACTCCTGTATACCTCGAAGGCTGGGGAGGAATCTTACATTCTACCCCACTTAAAAAGTGCGAGATATCCTCATCTCGCAAGGTAGAGGACAACTCTTTTTCTTAACATCCAATTTTATTTTGGGGTTCCTTATATTCCGGTCAACCCAATAGAACACTGGGATAAATATCCCTTATATAGAACTCATCATTAATATTCAGATCATATCATTCATATCTTTAACATGATAATGGTCCATTAGACCAAAAATTTTCCTTCTGAACATTCCTCCCACGGGAATTTCAGTCAAGCAAGTTCTCAATTTGTCATCCCTTAACTTGATCTACTGATCAAGTGTTAATAGTAACAATTTGACAGCACAACCCACTAATCTCATAGTGATTTGCTGAATTCATTATCATCATTCCAGTTATGAATATCATCACTGGGACTCGTCCCATTCATCCTCATTGTGGTTTTGTTCAGATTTTTATATTTCAACTAATTTCAGAAATCATCATTTTTCAATCAGAATTTTCAATCAGAATCCAATTCAATTCATCAATTCTCAAACAGAATTAAAAATCATATCAACCACATTCGAATTCATCATCTGGATAGCATTAACGCTTATAATTTCAAGTCTTAGATTTACTCGTATATACTGTCAGTAAAGAGCTGCAGTATACTCTCGGTATATACGGGTAGTCGTGGCTCTTGGAATTATAAGGTAAATACCATAATGTCTAGGCCTCAAGCAAGTCAGGGATTCTATATAATTGCGGTACTTCTATCTGAAGACCCAATTACCAATTTACGAATTTCAGTTTGAATATCAAATTGTATGAATTATATCACACAATTACAACCTTTTTGATTCTTAAAATTTTTTTGATATATTTGGCTTCTCGGTTGATCCTCATTTAACCAAAAGGCTCTGATACCAACTGTAAGGTCCCTGTTCCCACCGAGCAACGGATTCACGATACTGGCAGCGGAAGTAGCACTTCTCGCGCGGGACAGGGGTCCCACATTCGGGGCCTCGCCCACGGATATCCGGACAAGAGACTAATCCGTCGGTTTGTCCAAAACCGAAACCGGAAAAACTTCCTTTACCCGGAAAGCATGGGCGATTCCACCAGGATAACTCTTTACTCTAACGTAGTCAAGATCATTACGAATCAACTGATCTGACTGCACCTTTAACGGTACTTGGTCAATTCAAGGAAGAAACTTGCACTTGGATCATTGGGATCAACGCTTTTTTCCCCATCAAGAGGCACAGCCGTTGATTCCTATCCATAGAACAATTTCTATCCGGGATTTACTTCATCTATCATAATAATAGAAATTAAATCTCGATTTATGGATCCATCAGTCCAGCCTAACCCCATCCGATCCCATGGGTTAGCCAACCACCCAACCACTGTAGTGATGGGATCCAATTTGGAATTTGGTTAGGTTTTGTCCCGGGTACCAAGGAAAAGAGTTCCAAGGCCCCCTAGCCGGAAGTTCATGCAAACATAAAACTAGCCACACCACTTACACACCCAATATGAAAATTGCCTTTTCTTAGCATCAGCTAACTTTAAAACAATCCTTTAATGAAACCATAGTACCACTGATCACGATCTTCCAATTTATCCAGTTGATTCATAATTTCCCATCATTCCTTCATCAGAGTATCTATGGCATCATTGGCAACTAGAACGCTCACCACCTGTCCACACAGGGGCCTTTTCAATAGTTCCTAGCCCATAATACTCGGCAATATAATCACTTATAAAAATCAAGATGGACTCTCGTTGAAGATCAGCAAGATCAACCAACAGATCCATATAAAGAGCCATGGACTCATCCATTGAAGACCAGCAAGGTCAATCAACCAGATCCATGCCCGGTTTCACAAAACAACTCTTACTCCTTGTTCCAATATCTTCCTCGACGCACGCGTGGGTATCCTAGGCGACCCAGAGCCCGAGCACCGTATGGTCAGCACCCTCTAGGATCCTTCGCAGGTGACCTAGCGCTTCACTCATAGGCCGCTTCCTTGGTCCCTCATCCACCGTACCGGAAGCTCACCATTTTAATCGAACCGAGGCTGGTCAAGACCTCGGCCGACCTTGCTACGTGAGACGTCCTCCATTGACTCTCCGTCAGCAGTTGCAACTTTATCAGTTAGGTCTCCACGACCTTAATCACAAGACGGTCAAAATGCTTTCCCAGCATTCTTGACATAAAACAGCCATTTACAGACAGCATTTACAAACAGTTTACAAATACAATTTCTATGTTAACTCTCATTTTTCCACATTATCCCTCATACAATCCACATTACTTATTCCACATTTCATTTATATGTGTACTCATCCAATCACATCATTTTCCATCTCTTCACTTCAGATTCCTTCACATCACATATCATATATTCACATCCATATCCACATCCATACATCCACATCCACATCCACATTCACATCCATACATCCACATCTACATGCTTATCTCCATTTTCACATCCTCATTTATACATCCACAACCACATACATACATACATCCACATCCACATTTCCATTCACATCTATACATCCATATCTACATGCACATTCACATCCATACATCCACATCTATATCCTCATTCACATCCATACATCCACATTCATGTATCCACATCTACATGCATACATCCATACATACACATCCACATTTACATCCATGCATCCACATCCACATCCTCATTCACATCCATACATCCACATTCATACATCCACATCCACATCCACATTCACATCCATACATCCACATCTACATGCTTATCTCCATTTTCACATCCTCATTTATACATCCACATCCCATATCCACATTCATACATACACATCCATATCCACATCCACATGCATACATACATCCACATCCACATTCCCATTCACATATATACATCCATATCTACATGCACATTCACATCCATACATCCACATCTATATGCTCATTCACATCCATACATCCACATTCATGCATCCACATCTACATGCATACATCCATACATCCACATCCACATTTACATCCATGCATTCACATCTACATCCTCATTCACATCCATACATCCACATTCATACATCCATACATCCACATTCATACATCCACATCCACATCCACATTCACATCCATACATCCACATCTACATGCTTATCTCCATTTTCACATCCTCATTTATACATCCACATCCCATATCCACATTCATACATACACATCCATATCCACATCCACATGCATACATACATCCACATCCACATTCCCATTCACATATATACATCCATATCTACATGCACATTCACATCCATACATCCACATCTATATGCTCATTCACATCCATACATCTACATTCATGCATCCACATCTACATGCTTATTTCCATTTTCACATCCTCATTTATACATCCACATCCCATATCCACATTCATACATACACATCCATATCCACATCCACATGCATACATACATCCACATCCACATTCCCATTCACATATATACATCCATATCTACATGCACATTCACATCCATACATCCAAATCTATATGCTCATTCACATCCATACATCCACATTCATGCATCCACATCTACATGCATACATCCATACATCCACATCCACATTTACATCCATGCATCCATATCTACATCCTCATTCACATCCATACATCTACATTCATACATCCATACATCCACATTCATCTTATCATATCTTATCACTTCCCATATCTTTTATGCATACCTCTATGCATGAAATTCAATTATGCTAAAAGTAACACTTTTATAATAAAATATTCAACTTTTATGCATACCTCTATGCATGAAATCCAATATGATAAAAGTAACACTTTTGATATAAAAGAAATTATCCTTTATGCATACTTCTATGCATGAAAATTAAAAATGATAAAAGTAACACTTTTGATATAAAATTTTTTTCTTTATGCATACTTCTATGCATGAAAATTAAAAATGATAAAAGTAACACTTTTAATATAAAAAAATTATCCTTTATGCATACTTCTATGCATGAAAATTAAAAATGATAAAAGTATCACTTTTGATATAAAAATTTTCCTTAATGCATACTTCTATGCATGAAAATTAAAAAATGATAAAAGTAACACTTTTGATATAAAAAAAAATTATCCTTTATGCATGATATTAAAATTCAATTTCTCCATGATTATAATGAAATTCTTTCAATTAATCTAGGATGATAATTCCTAGAATATGGTAGGAAGTCCTCTTTTTATGCTTTGAATGAAATTATTTTATGCATAATTTTTTATAAAAATTTTGCCATAGCTCCGCTGCTATGACTGATAAATCTCAATTTTTTCTAAGGGATAAAGCTTATCATTAAGGAAATAATTAAAATGATCTCTAATTGGATCATTAATCTATAATGGATTGAATCATCAATATGCATAAACTAAAAGCATATGAAAAAGCCATTAATTTGGCCTCAAGCATAGCTTAATCTTGGATTAAGGAAAAGCTTTATGAAAAGCTTCATGTGGATTGAGAATGGGTCATGAGTATGACCATTTCTTGAGTGAGAGAGAGAAATTACATAAAAACCATTAGAGTTTAAACATAAATAAAAATTAACTTCAATAGCATTTATTAAATTATGTAACTCTTCACTACTATTCACCAATTAACTTTAATAGCATTTAAAAAACCATACCAATTAAGCTTCTCAAGCTTGAGAGGGGTTGAGAAGAGAGAAACATTGAGAAATTATAGAAAAGAGCAATATTCACTAATTACCTTACAAATTGCTTGATTCTTTGTTCACGGTAGAGGCCCCCAACCAATCAATTGGTTAAGTATGTTGATGGAGCCACTAATGGGGATTGAAGAAAGAGGGAAGCTCCAAAAACTAGTGAATTATTAAATGAATTCACAGTTTCTGGCTTAGGTGGAGTAGAGTAACGATGCATAAACACTATATATTTTTCAACAAGGGGGAGGCTTCTATTTATAGGAAAAATTGAGCTCCTAACCAAACAAACTGATTCTAGAATTTTCTAAATCAGTTTGGTCAATATTTGACCATTTTTAGGTCAGTTAAGCTAACTTTTTGGAACTAGACTTGAATGAGGAGAGAGGAGAGATGAAATATCTCAATTTTTATGAGTTTAAAACTCATTCAAGCATGTGAAATATGCACCTCCTTTAAAGAACTCCCCTTCCTTACATATGTGTCATAATGGAATCATTTTAATATTGCTCATAGTTTTTTTTACTAATAAACCTTGTACATTTTCAACTCTTCATCTTATGTGAAATATGCACCTCCTTTAAAGAACTCCCCTTCCTTACATATGTGTCATAATGGAATCATTTTAATATTGCTCATAGTTTTTTACTAATAAACCTTGTACATTTTCAACTCTTCATCTTATGTGAAATATGCACCTCCTTTAAAGAACTCCCCTTCCTTACATATGTGTCATAATGGAATCATTTTAATATTGCTCATAGTTTTTTACTAATAAACCTTGTACATTTTCAACTCTTCATCTTATGTCAAATATGCACCTCCTTTAAAGAACTCCCCTTCCTTACATATGTGTCATAATGGAATCATTTTAATATTGCTCATAGTTTTTTACTAATAAACCTTGTACATTTTCAACTCTTCATCTTATGTGAGCATTTAAGGGACTCCCCTTCCTTACATATGTGTCATAATAAAATCATTATACCCAAAATATCTCATATTTTTAATATTGCACATAGTTTTTTACTAATAAACCTTGTACATTTTCAACTCTTCACCTCATGTGAGCATTTACTCATTTTTGGGTATTTTCTTTTTTACAAGATGGATTTATCTCCTCCCTACACATGGATTGATGCTATTGGTCCATAGGAACCTTAATTGGACCATAGTCTAAAGATTTCTGAAAATCTAGACCCTTAGGCTAAGGTTCTTTATACCTATTTTCAATTAATTCTAATTGCACATTGGAAAATTCTTTTTGAATTTCTGTTTCAGGGGAACTCATCTGAATTAGAAGAGATATTTTTCTATCCAAAAATATTCAAAATCTGAATATTCTCTCTCTAGAATATTTTTCTCTCTCTAGGCTAAAACAGATAGAAACAAGGTCTTTATATTTCTGAAGAGGGATTGATTACAGGGAAAGATACTAGACATCAAAAAGGGGGTGGGGGAGGAATCTTACACATGATTTGCGAGAGGTCATCCACAAGAAGAATATAATACTTGGATCTTATTTCAAGCCAAACCTTGAAATAAGAAAGAGCATCAGACTTCTTAGGTAAGAAATAAACCCATGATTTGCGAGAGGTCATCCACAAGAAGCATATAATACTTGGATCCACCAAGCGATTATACTTCCATAGGTCCTGCAAGATCAGCATGAATAAGCTCAAGTATGCGTGTGGCCCTATGAGTAGCCTCCTCTGGAAAAGAAGCCCGATGTTGCTTTCCTTGAGCACAAGAAGAACAAATGTGATGGCAAGGTTTCTGAAGCTTTGGTAGACCTGTAACCATGTCATGTGAGACAAGATGTTGCAAAGTAGCAAGAGGAACATGGCCAAAGCGGAAATGCCATAGATCACTATCTTCATTAGAAACAAGTGCTTTAGGAGAAGCAAATAATTGATGAAGATGAGACTCATGTGGTGGCAACTGTGCTGTAAAAGAGCTTATATAATAAAGCCCAGCATTTTGATAACCATGTGCCACACAAGAAAGTGACTGTCTATCAATGATTTCAATCACTTCATAATCAAAGTAAACCCCAAGACCTTTAGAAGTAGCCTTAGAGATAGAAAATAAGTTGGCACACATCTTAGGCACATGCAAAACATCATTTAAGAGAGCATCTCCAAAAGAAACATCACCAATACCAATCACAGGGAGAGACGAAGCATCACCAATGTGTACTGATGAAGATATAGACTTATGGTTTTCCAATAAGGAAGAACTATTCGTCATGTGAGAGGTAGCACCACTGTCGGCAATCCACTCATCCGCAGTATGCGTATCAAGATCTTTGATTACCACAAGTGATGTGTCACATGAAGAATTAGAAGACATAGCAACATATGCAACCTTGGCGTTACCGTCTTCCTTCTTGTCTTTGTCTTTATTATGAGAAGATATTGATGTAGAAGAACCCTTAGATTTGGATTCAAGTTTAGCTTTTACCTTCTTGGATGCCGCCTTCTTAGCAAAACAATGATCCTTCGTATGGCCACTATGACCACAGAAAGTGCACTCCTTGGAAGAATCCTTTGATTTGTCCTTGTTGCCTTTGGTTGAAGAATCTTTAGCATTGGAATTAGAGCCTTTGCGTTGATCATTCCCCTTGCCTTTGCCTTTGCCTTTGCCCTTGCCTTGGCTTACAAAAGCCTAGTCCTTTTTGTTTTGCTTGCGAGTAAGGCACTTATCATGAAGAAGACCCATAGTCTCTTCAAAGGAAGGGAAAGGAACTCGAAGAAAGATGTTATCTTTGAACGATTTAAAATGAACGATTTAAAAGAAGAAGGCAATTTACCAAGTAGCTTGTGGACTGGATTGCTTACCAATGTACCAAACTCTTCAAGTTGCCGCTTGATTCGATTGAATTCTCCAAGCTTCTCCACTATGTTGTCGGATTCAGAGATAGAAAGCTTATCCAAATCTTCTTCCAACTTAGCCATCTTAACCATTGAAAGTCTTCCCTATTGCATTTGTATAGCGTGCCATAATTGTTGAGCCGTACTCCTTGTAGAAAGAAATTGAGACACAACCGATGTAGACATGCCATGCACAAGTAAAGCTTTGGCCCGTGCATCCATATAGGTTTGATATTGAGAAGGCACCATATAAAGAGAAGTGATTATAGACCACACCCCGGCGCTTTCCAAAAGAAGTTGCATAAACAAGGACCAAGTGTGGTAGTTGTTTGGGATAAGCTTTTGTGAATCGGAAAGACCTAGAAGGCTCAAAGATTGAGTGAATGGGTTAAAGGGCTGATATGATTGAGTGGGGAGTGGAGTAGTAGTGGAAGTAGTAGGAGGAATCATAGTAGATGAAGTTGCCATAAAAGGCATAGATGATGTAGGGGGATATACCATAGAGGGCATAGAAGTATGTGGAAAGGAAGGCATAAAGGACAAAGAAGAAAGAGAGAAAGGATCCGTAGAAGGTAATGGATATGACGGAAAAGAGAAAGTAGAAGCACCTACCAAAGAAGGAATTGCACCAACTTCCGTTGTAGTAGTTGCCGGTCCAACCATCATAGGAGATGTAGGATCCATAGTATCTTCAAGTTTGCCTTTGTCTTTTGGAGTAGAGGACTTTCGAGATCCCATAGGGAGAGGAGGGTGGGAAAACACAAGGGAAGAAGTGTCGTACCTCCAAAAAATGCAACCAATAGATGGGCTGTCCACCAAGGAAGTATCCCCAAAATATACACAAAGATAGTGCAAAAACGCAACCACAAAATGCAGCCGATATATGAACCAATAGACTCCGTAGAAACCACCAAAAGGGGGCTGAGTATGTAGCCTTAGGTAGAAGGAGTACGGAAGAGTTGATTGTCCACAAAAACGTAAACACAAAGTGTGTAGCAAAGTGGAATTTTGAGCCGGTAGAAAGGTGTAGAAAAGAGGATGAATATGTACCTCAAAACACCATGAAGAGGGCTGAAGTTGATGAAAATGCAGCCAAGAAATGGTTACAAATCTCTCCACAAGAAGCCTCCAAAAAAAACGCTACCGCATGTAGGGAAAACTTAGTTGGCAATGTTTTCACCGCGCAAGTAGAGTTGTAGGACTCGGATTGAAGTGCTTTAAAAACACACTTGTAGAGGATGGTAAGGGGCTGGTTTGAAGCCTTTTGCATCATTAAATGAGTGCAAGGATGATGAGTAAGGGCTTCTGCAAAAAACGCAAACAGAAATTCTGCATGCAGGCAATTTGCGAAGAATACCTCAAAAAGGGTGAGGAATTTGCGAAAACTTTCTTCTGCTAAGTTGTAGACCACGATGATTCCAGTAGGTCATGTGGGCACAATCCTCAAAAACGCATTCGTTTGTTGGCAAAAAATCTAAAAATGAAAAAACACCATTGAAAGCGGGGTTGTTTAAGAGGACTAGAGGTAGAGAGGAAGAAGGATAAGGAGGCTCTATGTGCGCCACCACCTTGCTCTGATACCATGTGAGAAAGAAGAGATGAGAGAAGAGACAATGTACTCAAGAACTCATCAATGAACCACTAGCCAAGTTGATTAGAAATGAACTACAATGCCTCATATATATAGGCACAAGATGAACGGATCTCTAGAAAAGTTCCTCCACCCAAAAATGTGTAAATAGGAAAAAATGGAAATGAATGCTATAAATCCCAAAAATGCCTAGAGGCTAAAGAGTGTGCCACTAGCGTGACACCATCTGGAGATGACACCTATCCAACACGGATGCATAACCTCTTTGAGCATCAAGAAAATGGGCATCATTGGCTAATCCCAACATGAAAGATCTTGTTGTAGCATTTGCTCCAATAACTCCCCCTGCAACCATGTAGATATGGCGTGATGAGGTAATCCACTCGTCGCAGATAGGGTCACGGCCGTCAAGGCTAGCTACCATTTTCTTCTCCACATCTTCCATAAGAACCTCCAGGTCATCGGAACCATTATGAATCACTTCATGAGCATTTACCACTTTGCATGCAACCGCCGGGGCATCTCCATGTGGGCTACCAGTGCCATCAAGTTATCATTAACCACATTTAAAAGATTCCATATCAAACCGTCCCCACATAAATCATGTGCATTTGCAGTAAGAGCCTCCTCTTCTAGATCATCCAATAAATCCACCATCCACTGTGCATATGATGGAGACTCTGCAAAATTTTGCTTTGACAGACCGTTGGCCATAGGATGGTCATCCTCATGTACATGATTGTCATCCACCACATTGGAACATTGTCCACCCGGTAACACCTACTCCAAGGCTAGGCCAAAAGCCAATCTAGATTGATCATGCGTATGTCAGTATGGAGGAGGTACAAACCCAAAACCCAACACCTGAAAACATCTCACCCCAAGTGTTCATGACCTCTACTACCCAACTTGGCGAGAACATGTGCCATACATCTGTTTTAACATTGGTATAAGCTTCCGCCCGGTTTGATACATCATGATCCTCCTCAGTAAGAGGGACACGTTTCTCATTCAACCTATGCCATGTACCATCACTAACATGGAGAATATAATCAATTTGCTATTGGTGATCATCACCATTCTCTTCAAGGAAATTTTGGGTAGCCAAAAGCTCCTCCTTTGGATGCTCAATCACAGCCATAGCTGCTCCATTATCATGGCAACCATAGTCAGCATCTGGATCAGCATCAAAAGCCTCAAAATCACTCTCCAAGACGCTATCCGAACTACTGTCTTCATCCTCGATGTTTGCAATCGCATGCTTTACATCAGATAAGAGGTTTCCTGTTGTAATTATTGTCCATGCCATATCCTGCAAAACAAAGAGTCTTCTCTTCGAGGGTGTTGGAGTGCCATTCCACAGCCAGGGTAGCATCTTTGAAAAACCGCTTTAGCTCCTTTTTACTCTTCAAAAGGCAGTCAATATCGCATACATTCCTCCACTTGAGACACCTCCGCTGGACATCCTCAAACTACTCCAAAAATGCATTTGGGCACACCTGAGAGTTGTGACCCTGGAATCCGCACTGCCAGCCACTTACATGGTATAAGCAATCATGTGGCGTTGGCCACATTGCCTACAGGTCATACATTCACTAGACTAGTGCTTCTTACTGCCACAATGCTTGCATGCTTTCTGACCCATTACCCTAGTCTACCCAGCTCTACTTCTAGTTTAGCCTAGTCTGCGGGACGACAACCCATATTCCAGTGGCTCATCTTGGCAGACTTGACTGGGGCCATTATTTTGTTAACATAAAAGCATAAAAATACCATTTTCTTATCCTCTAGCTTAACAAGCTTAGAGTTTGGTTTTGAAATAAGAATTTATAATGAGAAGCATTCTTTTGCTAAAGAATTAGCCACCATAGGAATAACTATTCTTTTTGAGAGAGAGATATACGTAAGAAAGCATTCTAAATAAGCATAAAGATTAACTTTTTCTTGATTACACATTAAAATTCTTAGGAAAATCTTGATTTGAATTTAAAACAACCAATTAGAAACTTCTCAAGCTTGAGAGGGGTTGAGAAGAGAAGTCATTTGAGAAAATTAACAAAAAACCATAAAATTCATTCTTACCTCAAAGATTAGCTTGCTTCTTTTTCTAGAAGTGAGCCCCCAACCAATCAATTGGTTTAGCAAGTGGAGAAGAGAACTCGAAGAGTTGTTGAAGAGAGAGAGAAGCTCCAAGCTCCCCAAAAGTAGAGGATTTTTAAGGGATAATAGAAAATATGATTATTTTAGTGTAATACTGGCGTGGTATAGCTCACAGATGAGAATACAAAAGAATGAGGGTCTATTTATAGGTGAGGGAGGCTACTAACCGAGTTCAACTGGGTTCTAGAATTTTCTAGCTTCAGTTTTTTGGACAAGATTTGGACCAGTTTGGCTCCCCTTTTGATCCAGTTTTATCCAAGAGAGAGGAGAGATAAAAATATCACAATGTTTTTGAATTAAAAACGAGTGTCAAAAATTCATCATAAAATATCTCATTTTTTAAGTAATATCTCTTAATTTTTAACTAATAAACCTTGTACTCAGTCAACTCTTCATCTTATGTGAGCATTTACTCATTTTTGGGTATTTTCTTTTATTCATTGGATTTATCTCATCCCAACACTTGGATTAATCCTATTGGCCCATTGGAATCTTAATTGGACCATAATCCATAAATTTATGAAAATCTAGACCCTTAGGCTAAGGTCCCTTATATCATTTTTAATTGATTCCTAATGCACCTCTCGGAGAATTTATTTTGAACTTCTGTTTCAGGAAAATATATTTTTGATATTAGGAGAATTTTTATATCTAAAAATATCTCAATATTGAATTACCTCTCTCTAGAATTTTTCTTCTCTCGAGGCAAAAACAAGGAAAAACAATATTTTCTTGTATTCTGAAATAGGGAATGATTACAGGGGATTGAGGTAAAAGCTTGATCATTATTCAGGCTGAGGAGGAATCTTACATCCTCTCCCACTTGAAAAACGTGAGATGTCCTCATCTCGCAACGTGGGGGTAATCTTTTACCAACTCTTCTTCTTTCTCCTCCCAGGTGGCGTCTTCTAGAGGGAAGAACTTCCACTTGACTAAGAACTCTCTGAGGACTCTGCTCCTGAGAACCTTCTCCCGAACGTCAAGGATTTCTTCAGGCTGGAGTACCATCTGGCTTTGAGTCGAAGAAATCAATTGTTCATCATCAAGCAGGTGACTCGGGCTGGTGGGTACATATTTCTTAAGCAAACTGACATGGAATACATTATGTACCTTGAGATGGGGAGGCAGAAGAAGTTTATAAGCTAGATCGCCTACTTTCTTTATAACAGCATACGGTCCACAGAATCTGGGAGAGAGCTTCTTGTACTTCCCTAAAGATAAGGAACTTCTTTTTGGTCGTACTCGAATGAAGACCATATCTGATTCTTTAAACTCTCTCTCTAATCTCTTTTTATCTGCATACTGCTTTTGCCTATCTTGGGCTGCCTTAATATCTTTACGGATTGATTGCATTTGCTGGTCCATGTCATCAAGCATTTGTCTGGACATCTCGACTCTGATCAAAGGGTCGGACCAAGTCAATGGTGTAAGGTAATCTTGTCCATATAGAGCTTTGAAAGGGCTCATCCCAATGCTTCGATGATGATAAGAAGCATTGTAAGCAAATTCAACCAGATGCAAATGGCTTAACCACTTCTTGGGTTCCTTGCCACAACAACATGAATGAAGGATATCTTCTATTAGCTGATTCACTCTTTCAGTCTGGCCATCTACTTCGGGGTGATAGGCTGTATTGAGATCCAAGAAAGCTCCTACTGCTTCAAAGAATGCAGTCCAGAATTTCGATTGTGAACTTGGAATCTCTCACTTACTATCCATGTAATCTGAAGATCTCTTTAAGGAAAACTGCTAAGAGCACCGCCTACTAAGGCAAACCCACTGGCATCAATAACTACCTCAAAAGGTTTGGTAAAATTTGGTAATTTAAGGATAGGGTTGGTTACTAAGGCTATCTTCAGCTTATCTCAAAGGTACTCTGACACATTACAGTCCACTAAAATAGGGTACTCTTCTTGAGAAGGTTAGTTAAAGGGGATGCTATCTGAGCATACCTAGGTATAAAGATCCTATAGGAAATGATCTTAGGACGATCCTGGATCTGTGCCAACAAGTGCAATATCCAATGGGAAGACAGAACAACATCGCTAACCATCGGTAGTACAAAAGTACTATCCATACCATTATGGACCTCAACAAATCAGGGCAAACAAATCCCTGAGAAGCAGTACTTTAGAAACTAAAATCTACACCCACCGTGTTCAAATTGCCTACACAAAGCCCCCAACATACAAGAGTACATACAAATGGGTACGCAAGATTCACCCAAAGGGTCAACCTGAGAGGAAGGAACCAATGAATGATGAACATTCTCATAAGAGAACTCAGATCAAAAGTCAACCATTGACATCACCTACAAAGTGGCAGAAGGTCAAGAACTTGCAAAAGCCTGACTGCTGTCAACAGTGGAAACTTCTGAAATATATTTCCAGCCTCTTTCGCCCCCTGTGCGGTGTCTGTGAACATTTTTGAAAGGGTTCCCTCTCTAAGACACACAAGGTGCGTGTGTTTGGGTGTGGATTTTTTTTTTAACATCACCATGGGCAAAGCTTTACGCCAAGTCCACCATCACTCCGCTGCTTCCACACAACACTGAGAAGAGGGGTGGAAGGAGTGCCGCGGAGAGGGTGAGGGCTTCACAACCCACCGGTAGGAAAGGTTTTTCGCTCTGATACCATTGTGAGGATTATATTGTTAATCCCTCATATTGTGTACTAATTACTACTTAAGTACTTAACTTAGAGAACAAGAGACTTCAGGAGAACACTTGAGAGAAGATTGAATTGAATTAAACTGAGTACAATAGGTCTCTTATGTAGGAGATGAAGAGACACATTTGAAGAGGCATGTCCTTTGACAAAAGAACATGACCATAGACGAAAGGATACAACTTTAGGCTAAGAGATGTGTCTATTCGATGTAGAGGCACAACCATTCATCAAGGGATACAACCATTTGTCAAAGGGATGTGGCTATTCGATGAAGAGGTACATCCTTTGGCGAAGAGTCGCAACCAGTCGAGGGTAGGGGTTCCCTTGTCGGGTTACTCTTTGCATCTGCAACAAGAATTAGCAAAATGAAGAGAGTATCTGATACATACATACGTCACAATCGTGACAAGTATGAACCTTTATTTTAAGTGTTTAGTCGAATTAGTAGTCATGTGACAGTGAGTCATCCAACATATTTGTTAAACCTAAGATCACATGCACCAATGGTTGGAACAAGTATTGGGCACAATATAAACATGTTTTATGACATTTTTAATGACTCTATATGGCTTCAAAAAGAGCTAGCAGGCCTGAATATGACTTTCTAGCTAAATCCCTATATGAAGGTAGGTCAAGGGTCATGCATGAGCATTCAAGGACAGGTTGCGGATCCAAGACCAAGAGCAAATCTAAAGAGACCAAGGTCCAAGACCAAAGGCAAGAGAGCCAAGACCAAGTGCACGCACTCACAACATCTTGATCAACAGAAGAGATTGAAGCCTCGAAAATAGTCGAAGTTCCTGATCTCAACAGGTTTTGGAAGCCTTTCACAAGTTGAAAGAGGCCACCACATTAACCTTTTTAGGTTAATTTGTGATGCCAGTAACCATGCCCCATTAGTGCAGTTGATGGGCATCCTGTGGCTTTATGAGAGCCAAGAGAGGTCTTGCTTTTGATCAAATAAGCATGGACTTCAGAACAAATTTGCCTTCTAGTCTAGGTAACCAGAACACCAAGCTGTGCTTGACCATTGTGGACATGCTGAGCAAGCTTGTCATCTTACAACTAAAGAGAACTCGTTCCTTTTTGCAAAATTGGTATCCAATTATAACTGATCATATGCCCACCAAAGCCATTGTTTTAGACTGCAACGATCGGAGTTCACGGGTCAGTTCTGGAGAGCATTGTTTGATCATTTTGAACGAGGGCTCTCCAAGTCAATTTCACCCTCAATCTGCTGGGCAAACTAAGACTTTCAATCAGTTGGCATTTGCTACTGTTCTTAAGTGCTATGCGCACAACCAGTAGAACGAACAAATGGGAGAAGTTTCTCCCAGTAGTCCAAATGATATCTTCTAGTCAGCTACACATACTATACTTCACTATACAGGTAGCTTGTAGTAGGGAGTTCTAGTCTATATTGTCCACCCACAAATCCAAAAGAGTGGATGCTGCATAGAACGGATAACTGAGAACTATGCAGAGGTATTAGAGTCATTGAAGCAATGGATTAGTGACTCTCAAGCTAGTTACAAGCACCAAGTACATCAGCATAGAAAGGATGTCAAGTATAAAGTCGGTGATTGGGCCTATGAGGCAACACTAGCATGGCTCCTAAGTAGTCTTGGACCATTCCCTATCACCTGGTTCATCGACGAGGTGTAGAATATGGACTTGAAGTTTCCACCCAGTTCGTCTATGCACGCATAACATATTGTGTTTCACATTTTGTTACTCTGACGACATATTGATCGTACTCCCAAAGGTGCAGGAGGAGAAGGATCAATAGAAATGAGTAGATAATGAAGAAACTTTGGTCCTTGGATGCATGATATTGCATAGATTCAAGCATGGGTAGCATCTAGCTAAGCCTTTGCACAAAGTGTTAAACAAGGCAGTCTTAGTTCGAACGAGCCTTTCTTCCAGGATTACCCTTCTTTGTTCCCTGTGTTCAAGTGATGCAGTTGCCACCACTTGAACCATGTGCTCAGGTGATCCATCGGCCCCAACCGATGTGCAATCCCTATATAGTTGGTTTTTCTATCCATGTGGGGATGGACACGTAGTTGCAAACACCCCTTAGTAAGGGGTGAGAGGAAGAACACCCCAAAACCAACCCACCAGCTGCAGGCTGTTGACTGGCTGATGAAGATGAAGGGGATATTTTGCCCCCCATAATCTCCCATTCTTGCGATACTCGGATATTCTCTTAGAGGGGCATGCATAGTAAGTTTGATTTTATTTTATTTTTTTTCTACTGAAAGCTTGATTTCAAAGAGTAAAACTCTATAGCTTCATTTGAATATAGTTTGCAGGGCTTCTATGAACACTAACCTCCACACCAGGGAACTATTCTTCTTTTCAATAGCTCTGCTAGCTCTGCATCAGTCTCTGGATGCATTTCATTCCCACGCCTTGATGAAGCTGCTTTGCAAGAAAACCTCCTTAGCGTCTTGGTTTTCCAAAACATCTAGGCTGCACAGCTTTTATACTTGTCTGAGGAAAATGACCATGACTCCTGTAATGCCTTAGCAACAGCCTCGGAACGGGTCCAAATTAGGAAATGGCTTGAATCTGGCAAATTTTCATATGGGAGGAAGAAGCTCTGTTAAATGCCCTACCTTCCATACATTGTCCAAACAAATGCACAATCCTTTCTCCGCCCTCTTCCTTACCTTTCAAACTTCTGAAATATATTTCCAGCCTCTTTCGCCCCCTGTGCGGTGTCTGTGAACATTTCTGAAAGGGTTCCCTCTCTAAGACACACAAGGTGCGTGTGTTTGGGTGTGGATTTTTTTTTTAACATCACCATGGGCAAAGCTTTATGCCAAGTCCACCATCACTCCGCTACTTCCACACAACACTGAGAAGAGGGGTGGAAGGAGTGCCGCGGAGAGGGTGAGGGCTTCACAACCCACCTATACGAAAGGTTTTTCGCTCTGATACCACTGTGAGGATTATATTGTTAATCCCTCATATTGTGTACTAATTACTACTTAAGTACTTAACTTAGAGAACAAGAGACTTCAGGAGAACACTTGAGAGAAGATTGAATTGAATTAAACTGAGTACAATAGGTCTCTTATGTAGGAGATGAAGAGACACATTTGAAGAGGCATGTCCTTTGACAAAAGGACATGATCATAGATGAAAGGATACAACTTTAGGCTAAGAGATGTGTCTATTCGATGTAGAGGCACAACCATTCATCAAGGGATACAACCATTCGTCAAAGGGATGTGGCTATTCGATGAAGAGGTACATCCTTTCGCGAAGAGTCGCAACCAGTCGAGGGTAGGGGTTCCCTTGTGGCTGGTTACTCTTTGCATCTGCAACAGGAATTAGCAAAATGAAGAGAGGATCTGATACATACATACGTCACAATCGTGACAAGTATGAACCTTTATTTTAAGTGTTTAGTCGAATTAGTAGTCATGTGACAGTGAGTCATCCAATAGATTTGTTACACCTAAGATCACATGCACCAATGGTTGGAACAAGTATTGGGCACAATATAAACATGTTTTATGACATTTTTAATGACTCTATATGGCTTCAAAAAGAGCTAGCAGGCCTGAATATGACTTCCTAGCTAAATCCCTATATGAAGGTAGGTCAAGGGTCATGCATGAGCATTCAAGGACAGGTTGCGGATCCAAGACCAAGAGCAAATCTAAAGAGACCAAGGTCCAAGACCAAGGGCAAGAGAGCCAAGACCAAGTGCACGCACTCACAACATCTTGATCAACAGAAGAGATTGAAGCCTCGAAAATAGTCGAAGTTCCTGATCTCAACAGGTTTTGGAAGCCTTTCACAAGTTGAAAGAGGCCACCACATTAACCTTTTTGAGGTTAATTTGTGATGCCAGTAACCATGCCCCATTAGTGCAGTTGATGGGCATCCTGTGGCTTTATGAGAGCCAAGAGAGGTCTTGCTTTTGATCAAATAAGCATGGACTTCAGAACAAATTTGCCTTCTAGTCTAGGTAACCAGAACACCAAGCTGTGCCCGACCATTGTGGACATGCTGAGCAAGCTTGTCATCTTACAACTAAAGAGAACTTGTTCCTTTTTGCAAAATTGGTATCCAATTATAACTGATCATATGCCCACCAAAGCCATTATTTTAGACTGCAACGATCGGAGTTCACGGGTCAGTTCTGGAGAGCATTGTTTGATCATTTTGAACGAGACTAGCTTGTATATGTGTGTGGAACTAGTTTTTGGGGCCATGGGCTAGCCAGTGGGCATGCTACCATGGGCATGGACCAAATTTAGTCAAGTTGGCACTAGGGTTGGCAACCAAGACCCTATAAATAGAACCTCATGGTCTTGCATTCATCATTCACTCATGAGAGTCATTTGAGGCACACTATGGAGCTCTTCCACTCATTGGCCCTGTATGTGTGTATATATATATATACATATACATATATCTATACATATTATACACACACATATACATATATATATATGTATACATACATACATACGTATGTATGTATATACATACATAAATATATGTATACACACACATAAGAGAGATACAGACTAATGTTAATGGAAAAAAAAACTTTTTTTTTGGGATCAATAATAATTATATACATATTAACGGAAACTGTTCAAAAATTGTAATACAACCAAATCAGAGCTACAGTATCCATATTTTCTACTGCTCAACTTCATTCAGAGTTTTACACAAAAATTCACATCTCTCTTCTTCCATCAAAAAGCAGGATTGTTCCCAAGATATCTGATATCCCAAAAGTATGCTAGCCTCCATTATAACTTCTGTAGTGCATCCACAAGGGGACTGTTTTTCCAACATTCCTCCTTTATTGGACCAAATTTTAACAATGGGTCTGGTTTCCACAGGGTTTTTTATAAAGGTAACAAATGTATGATCTTGTTTTTCTTTGCAGTACCATCTTAGAGTTTTTGGTCCAGACTTGGGGGGTCTTTTCTTCCCTTTCCAACATCTCACCTGCAACATACACACCAATGTTAGGGGTTTATTCCTAGTATGTTTGAAGCTCACCAAGATCTGGGACCACACAATTCAGATCATATTTCTTTGCAAGTTCTGAATCAACATATCCAGCTCAAAACATCTTATTTTATTCACATTGCACACAGACCAGCACATGTATACACACTTATGCATCAAGTATGACTCTTGCAAACCAGTATATACAGCCTTCATAAATACAATTGCATTCTTGCTAGACCAAATTTCCAACAAAATGCAAGCTCTAATGATATTAAAAACCATACCAATATCCTCATTACTAACTAACCATTTTCCCAAGATCATCTAGTCCCCCCAGCATGTTTGCATACCCAAGCTCTTCTCTATCCATTTAGACATTTTGAACCAAGTATCCCTTATTGTTGGGCAGTCCCAAAACACATGTTTACCATCTTCAAGTGATGACCTGCACCTGGGACGAATGCCACTAGATATATTTCTCCTTTGGAGTTTAGAACTAATAGGTAATGCCCACATGCATATCTTCCACAAAAAAACTTGAAATTTCTTAGGGATCTGGCAATCCCAAAGAAGATTCCATCTCTTTTTCCAACTTGAAGGGCTCCAATTTACATTGAAAATTTTACTGCAATACAACACATTAGCATCCCCATTTCTCATTAGTGAGTATAAATCTTTGGTTTTTTCATCCTTTAGTTTGACACCATTAAGCCAAGCCCAATCTTTAATCCAAACTGAGGTATCAGTAACAGTAGAACATAACTCCCTTTGAAGAAAATACAGTACCTTGACCATCAGATCTCTTTCCCTTCTAGCTAACTGATATTCAAAAGATAACTGATCCACATCTTTCCACCCTAACATATCCCTATCCCAACAGTCAACCAAATACCTAATTCCTTTGTTGTTGAGACTCTTGCAGAGCAGAGATATCAAGTAGGGCCAAACGACGATTAAATTTCTGAGTCCACCAGATACCCAAACTGAGCATAGAGTTGCCTATTACTTTGCCACCTCCATCCCAGATCATGATACCCAAATTGTCCTTCCAACATTTGCATAGCATTTTGCAAAGTGTTGAGCTGGTAATCTTAAGAGGAGTAGATGAAAAGAGTTTATCCTTCCAATTCATATTCTCCCATTTACCTTTAGCCATAACATCAGAGAGCTCAACCAGTTTCCTCATCATTAGTGCCCAAATGATGTTCTGAGATAAACATCTAGGAATCATCAGAGCATTTCTTGCAATGCAGTGAGTAGGCATATGAATAATACCAATGCCCCTTTCTCTTTTAGGAGCTGATAGTTTGTCGCATGCAAGCAAAGCAGAGACTTTGTTTTTCCCATTACCATTTCTCCAAAGAAAGTCTCTAATAGGTCCTATAATTTTCTTCCAACAATGACACTTCCCAATATCCAACATAGGGCAAAAAAACATAAAATAGGCATTTAGTACTATATTGCAAATATCCACCCTGCTATGGAAGGGGACTCTGATGCCCTCCCATTTTTTCAATTTCTCCAAAAACCTATTTATAGCCCACACTACCAATTGTTTATTAGTAACCCCAACACTAAATGGTATATCAAGCAGTCTGACAATCTGACCCTTTTGCACCACCTTTGCATATCAGTCATTATCCTCAGTCAAGCTGATAATTATGGATTTCAGAATGTTGCATTTAGAGCGAGAAGCATTGGCAAACTCCTGCACTATCTCTCAAGCCAATCTCACATTATTGTTCTCAGCCCTTATGAACAATAAAGAATCATTAGCAAAGCATTTTATAACTAGTTGTTCACTATACTTGAGCTTTAGTCTCATAATATTCCCTTCAATGCATGCTGATTCTAGAGAGATTATTAGAGGATGAGAGGCAATAGCAAACAGTAAGGGTAATAATGGACATCCTTGTCTGATTGATATGTTTATCTCAAACCGCCTATCACTCTTCCATTTAGCAACACTTTAGAATATTCTCCCCAAGATAGACTGTAAATGCATGTTGCCATTTTTTGTCCCAAAACCCAATTACAAATGACCATTGAATCCTATCATATGCTTTCTCTAAATCCAATTACAACATGATGCGTTTCTGCTAAGTTTTAATAGCCTCATCTCTTCCCAACAGAGCAGAAAAAATGTTATCATATATTGACCTTCCTTTGATAAAACCATGTTGTTTTTTGGAAACAACACCTTGCAGAACTGGAGTGATTCTAAGAGCAATCACTTTAGCCAAAATTTTGTAAATGACTGTTAGCAAGGTAATGGGCCTCCAATGACCAAACCTGTTGCAAGCAGTTTGTTTTGGGATGAGCTTTACAAGCCCTTCTTTAAAATTCTTATCCCAAAGCCCTGAGTTGAAGGCTTTCTTACAAATATCACCCACAACCTCTTTTAAGGAAGGCCATAAGGCTATGAAGCACTTTATGGATAAGCCATCCCAACTCAGGGCTTTCTCCCTCCCCAACGTAAGTAAGGCACACCAACATTCATCCACCTCAATGTCTCTTTCTAACCATCTAGCGTTATCTGAGTCCACCATTTGTGTCACTAGACCCAAAAACCTATATTTAGCTTGAAACCTCCTCAAAGAACAATCCTCCTTCTTCAGACTAATAGTAGACCCCATAAATTTAACCCATTTCATAGCAAGAGTGTTCATATCATTCAAAGGGGTCCCATCTTCATCCAGAATGTTTCCCACAATCTCATTGTCACTCTTATTATTTGGGAGTTTAAATAGCCTAATTTCTGGCTGTCTTTTGTTATTGAATAGATTCCATTTAGCCCAATTCTCATGTTCTCTATAACATTTATCCTCCTCCTCCTTAATACTAGCATAGCACTTAAAATACAAACCTGTATCATTAGCATCTAAACCTATGGTTTTTCTCTTCACTAGAAGTTTCTCTAACAAGGTAGCCACTTCCTTCTCTCTCCTCTCCTTTCCTCAACCCTCAATTTACCCACAACTCTGATAATCCCGTGCATTTCATTGGCAAACTACTCCAGGAACCATCAGCCCGATTTCTCCTTTTAAGTTTTCTAATTGCTTCTTCTGTATACTCCACAAAGAGTGGGTCCTTCAGGAGAAAATTATCCACTCTGAGTCTCCTTGTTGGGTAATGAGAAAGGTCTATGTCAGCCCCATTATTAATAGTCTAGGTCCACTTCAAAGGAAGGTAATCAGAAAGTGTGAAACTACAATCAACCAAGACTCTCAGAGTGTGGGGCAGCCATGAGGCTTACTGGCTAAAGAAGACTCTATCATTTGTGGAGGAAGAAGAAAGATATTCGAGACTGAAATAGGTATGCCCCGGCTTGCCTCTCCAGACACCTAGATACCAACTATCCTTGAGACCCAACCCCCTTCTAAGCTCTTCCCAAATCCCTTTTTCCTTCCCTATAAGTACAGTGCTACCACCACATCTATCAACCACCTTTGCAACCATGTTAAAATCTCCAAGAACAATACGAGGAACTTGTGCATTTATGTTGGCAATCCAATTCCATATATTGCTCCTAACTTTATAACTGTGAGTCCCATATACATTAATAACCCATATTCTCTCCCCATCTACTAAGATCTCAACCACCAAGATCCTTCCCTTAGGGTGATTGGCAATAATGTTGGGATTAAGGTCTCTCCTTATTACTAGAGTCATAACTACACTAAACCCAAAATTAACTCCACCATAAAATATTTCCGATTCGCTAAATCTATCTAATCTAGGAGTTTTTCCAAAAAGATTGTGCTCCTCGGATAGCAAAAACCGACAAGCTCCAAGATTTTACTAATCCCCAAAATAAGGCATTCTTCTTTTTGTCCTTGATGCCCTTAACGTTCCACGTACACCCCATAAAATCTAGAGAATTTTTCATGATAAAATAGTTTCCGAAACCATCTTTACTTCCACATCATTCTTCAAACCACTCTGATCAATTTGAAATCCTTTCCTAGTTTCTCCCGCTAATAGATCAAAACTTTGCTCTGATGAGGGACGGCTATCTCTATCATTCAGTGGACTGAAATGATTCGAACAATAAATAGAACTCAAATTTCCACTAGACCCAAGATTTTTACTCTTAGTTTCAATGTTAGGTTAAGCCTTCCTAGCCTCAGCCGCCTTAGCCTTCCTAACAGTGGGTTTTCCTTTTACTTGAACACCCATCCCCCTTCCACCATATTTTTCCTAGACTCCTTCTCTACTTCTTTTCCTTTCTCCTCTTTCTTCAAGTTTTCTTGGAAAGTTTTATCTTTATCAATTCCTCCCACATTATCCTCTTTTACCTACTCCCTATTGGCGACCAATTCAGGACAATCCTTGGCAATATGACCAAATGCACCACACCTAAAGTGTGCACCAGGGAAAGCTCCAAATTTAAGGCCTAATTACAGAGTGCCCAATTGACCTAGGTCCACGTCAATTGATTTTGGGGTTTCAATGGATGAGTTCCAAGTAATACACACATTGTTACCATGCCTCCCTCTGACATCATCACTAGGGACATACAACACAGAACCTAAAGTTTAAGCTATATCACGCAAGGCAACCCTGATCCAGGGGGGGAGTGACCACTTCTACCCACACAGGACAAGCATTCTGCAGGCTTTTATTAACATCAAATAATGGATCAAAGGAAAATACATGCACCAGACATTGCCCAAAGAACAGAGGCCCTTTAGCAAACAATTTAGAGATTGATTGGCCCTTAATAAAGAGAACATTAAAGAAGTCTTTCCCCAAATAAAAAATCTTAAAAACAGCACAATCATGCACAATACTCTCATGAAGCCATCTTCCTAATTCACCCTTAGACAGAGGCTTATCCGGACAAAAGATGAATACACTGCACACATCGAAAACAAACCTATCTCGCTTCTAACAAAATCTTGCTTGAGCTTCAAACATACCTTATTTTCATGTGTGCACAGAGTCTCTCATTTAGCCAATCTGGCACACATTTTCTCTTGGAGCACTCCGCCTCAATGTCATCCCCCTCGACGCTTCCTCTCCTCCTCAGCCTTCGGATCCCAGTCCCCCCATCCATTCACTCCCTTTTCCTCACCCCTTGACACAAACCACTACTTGGCTCCACCATGCAAGGCATGCGTAGTCGACCACTCGTCGATGTACAAGGGTCATGCGATCTCTCATGTAGATTTAATGTGCCACTAACCCACTACTTCATGCATGCATTACACGTCACACCTTTCTCCGTCTCCTCTCTCTCCTCCTCCCAAAAAGGGGTACCTTTAAAAAAAAAATCAGCAAGCCTTTTTTAAAAGCAGCCTTACTAGACATAAGTTATGAAAATATCAAATGCCGCTTTGCCTCGCTCAAGCTGCATCATAAAGGGAGCATTTTTCATATGTCTTTCGTTCTACCATGCTCTCTCTCTCTCTCTCTCTCCAAATTCTTGCAAACCATTGCTCTTGACAAAGGGAAGGGATGTTCTTAGAGGTCGAACACAAAGGGGGTTTGCACGCTCAACAAAGGAGGTTTCTAGAGGAGGTGGCATGCCTTCCTTGGTTTTGTGTCATTTGCTCAATTGTAGGGCTACACAATATAAGAGAATTGTTGTAGTAAAATTACAAAATAAAAAGGAGAAGAGTTTACATGTAAAAGTTGGAATGAATTTTACAAAAAAATTTAAAGAAAAATGCTATAAAAAAACTCCACCAAAAATTGTAAAATTCCCATGAAAGATAGATAAAAACTTAATGCTCATACCCGTCGTCATTCTGCTCTACAGAATGGAAGCTTCGCAGCACAGGCTAACCACGGCCTCATTCAAGTGCTCGAACTCGGTTGACGATGAAGATGGCGATGACAATTTGTCCGCCAGCTTCTGTACTTGATCTTTCATTCTGTTGGCCTCTTTCTGCACCTTGCTCCGTTTCACCCGGTTGTCAGAGGTGGTCGCAATACTGCTGATGATGTGCATGGTGGCTTGCACGCCCACACCCACCAACGGTGCCCCGTCCACCAACCATCAGCACAACTGGGGGACGGCAGCCCTCTGTGCTCTTCACCCTTCAAGTACGCAGCACCCTTGTCACTAGAGCTTGCACCCTTGTCACCAGAGCAGCTTGCACCACTACACCACTCAGGATGGTAGCCCTCTCTACTCTTTATCTACCATAGGTGCTGCAGAGCACCCTTGGTCACCTGAGGCCGCATCACCTCATCTTTTGCTGCCACTACCACCTCCGAGTGCCTCTGCATCCACCGACGTGAGCCTTCAAGCCTTCGACACTGACTACCTCTCGGAGTGCTTTGCCTCACATAGACGCAAGCCTCTGTCATCGACCGTGCTTCATCTCCGATGTCATCTCTGCTTCTGCATTGGTCTTTCTTCTCATAGTCGCCTCACATCAGAGGACTCTTGTACATATGTTCACTCCATTATATATAGACTCACTCACCTATTTCATGTTGTATTATTTTGCTTTGATCTCTTGTATGTCTGGTCCTTTTGCCCTCACATACACACACACACATAAGAGAGATACGGACTGATGTTAATGGAAAAATAAACAACATTTTTTAGCAAGCCTTTTTTTTAAAAGCAGTCCTACTAGACATAAGTTATGGAAATATCAAATGCCGCTTCTCCTTGCTCAAGCCTCATCATAAAGGGAGCATTTTTCATCTATCTTTTGTTCTATCATGCTCTCTCTCTCTCTCTCTCTCTCTCTCTCTCTCTCTCTCTCCAAATTCTTGCAAACCATTGCTCTTGACAAAGGTTAGGAATGTTCTTAGAGATAGAACACAGAGGGGGTTTGCACGCTCAACAAAGGAGGTTTCTAGAGGAGGTGGCATGCCTTCCTTCGTTTTGTGTCATTTTCTCAACTATAGGGCTACATAATATAAGAGAATAGTTGTAGTAAAATTATAAAAGAAAAAAGAGAAGAGTTTACATTTGTAAAAGTTGGAACGACTTTTACAAAAAAAATTAAAGAAAAATGCTATAAAAAACTCCACCAAAAATTACAAAATTCCCATGAAAGATAGATAAAAACTGAATGGTCGTACCGGTCGTCATTCTGCTCTGCAGAATGCAAGCTTCACAGCACAGGCTAACCATGGCCTCATTCAAGTGCTCGAACTACTCGGTTGACGATAAAGTTGACGATGACAATTTGTTCGCTGGCTTCTGTACTTGATCTGTTATCCTGTTGGCATCTTTTTGCACAATCTTCCGTTTCTCCTGGTTGTTGGAGGCGGCTGCAATACTGCTGATGTGATGAACATGGCGGCCTGCAAGCCCATGCCCACTATTCCTGCCCCGGTCGCCAATCGGCTCATTTGGTCAGCCACGCTCCTTACTGCGTCCGGCTTTATTCCAAGATCCGGCCTTTACGTCAAATCAAATCATCGTCCACGTTAAATTTTCCTCACAGAGCAATACAATTATATGCAGACCTACACTCCACAACCTCGTGAGGTCTTCCGCCGCAGATCCGAGGTCCTTCATATCTTCTTCAAAAGATCAGCATCAGCTTGCATTGCTAAATATTTGGCCTCGAGTACAATTATTTGTCATTACATGTGGCTCAAATTCAATAGCTCTTCTAAATATTTAGCCTTGAGTACAATTATTTGTCGGTACATGTGGCTCAAATTCAACAGTTCTAGAGTTCTACTAAGTGAAAGCATGGTACGGTGTATATACTATTGGCAAAATGCTTTAGTACTATGCATATGTAATATAGTGCCTTTTTTATAAGAAAAATATTAGAGACATTTAGTGCATTTTTCGAACCACGTTTGGGTTGTATGAGTTTTTGGTTATGCCCTTTGGTTTGACAAATGCACCTGCCACATTTAACAGAATGATGGACAGGATTTTCAAGCCTCATAGAGCGTTTGTGGGCACATTCTTTGATGATATGATTGTGCATTCACAAACTGAGGAAGAGCATAGAAGGCATTTGGCCATTGTGTTTGCAGAACTCAGGAACCATAGGCTGGTTGTTAATGGCAAGAAGAGTGAGTTTTTCTTGTAAGAGATACACTTCTTGGGGCATATTGTGTCTAAGCATGGAGTCCGTATGGATCCAGCGAAGGTGGAAGCAATTCTTAATTGGCCAGATTTGAGGGCCGTGCATGATGTACGCAGCTTTCTAGGATTGTGTTCCTATTACAGGCGGTACATACAGTATTTTGCTGAAATTGCTTCACCTCTTCATGCCTTAACAAAGAAGGTAACTCCGTTTAGATGGGCTGATCGGGAAATTACAGCATTCAAAAAGCTCAAAGAAAAGCTTACTTCGGATCCAGTATTGGTGTTACTAGACCTCCGAAAGGCTTTTGTTGTCCAGTGTGATGCATGTGGAAGTAGCATTGGGGCAGTTCTCAGGCAAGAGTGACATGTGATCGTCTATGAGAGTAGAATATTGCAAGATGCCGAGAAGCATTTACAGGTTTATGAGAAAGAGATGTTGGCTATAATTCATGCTCTTTCTTCTACATGGAAACACTACTTGCTTGGGGTTGATTTCACTGTGCAGACAGATCATCAGACCTTGCGTTATTTCCTCACACAAATTAAGCTTTTAGAGAAGCATATGCGTTGGGCAAACTTTACTTGCTTATCATCATGAGCTTGATGAAATGAAAGAGCAGTATGCCCATGATGAGGACTTTGAAAGGTTGTATGATCAGATGTCTGAGGGTCAGTGGCATGAGCATTATACTCTCAGAGATGGGTTTTTATTGATGCATGGCAAACTGTGTGTTACCAGGCCATTGCGCCTCAAGGTTATGATTGAAAGTCATGCTCCACCGTATGCAGGTCATAGAGGTATTGATGCCACGGTAAAAGCAGTGGAGACTTTCTTTTATTGGCCAACCTTGAAAAGAGATGTTGATGCCTTTGTGAGGCAATGCATCACCGTCAAAAGACACCAGGGTTACTACAGCCTTTACCTATTCCTGATAGACCTTGGGAGAGCATTGCCATGGATTTTATATTTGATCTTCCACGGACACAAACGGGCAATGATGGCATTTGGACTATCATATGCAAGTTCAGTAAGCAGGCTCATTTCACTCCCGTGCGTAAGACGATCAAAGTGGATCATATGGTGAAGTTGTTCATGGCGAACATCTTCAAGTATCATGGCTTGCCTACGTCTATCATTAGTGACCGTGATCCACGGATGACGAGTTTGTTCTGGAGAGGGTTGTTTGACAACATGGCTACAACTCTCAAGTTTTCATCGTCATTTCATCCACAAACAGATGGTCAGTCGGAAGAGGCTAACTCTACAGTGTTGGATCTTCTGAAGTGTTATGTGTCAGAGCACAAGCAACAATGGGAAAAGTATCTTCCTTTGGTGGAGTTTGCATATAACAACACTGTTCATACCTCGTCAGGCAAGGCGCCTTTTGAGATTGTGGAAGGAGGGAAGAAGGTACCACCCATTTTGCATACAAAGGATAAGATTTTTGAAGCTGATCAGTATGTGGAGAGTATGGATGAAGCTTATCGGAGAGTTAAGTTGGCACTCCAAAAAACTCAGCAGAAGCAAAAGAAAGCTGCAGACCGTTCACAGACGTGCTTTAGAGTTTGCATTGGGTGATTGGGTTCTTTTGCGCTTTGAAAAGGCTAGACTCAAGAAGATGAAGGGTAAAGAGTGCTTATTCCCTAAGTTGAGCATGCATTATTATGGGCCTTTTCAGGTATTGGAAAAGATTGGTGAGGTAGCCTATCGTTTAAAGCTACCAGATCACTGGAGGATTCACAATGCTTTTCACGTGAGTCTCCTTAGACCTTTCCGTGGGGATGTGCTTGAGGATGTAAGATGAGGCTCAGCCGTAAGTTGAGGAACTTGATGAGGTTCTGATTCCAGAGCAGATACTGGCACACAAGGAAAGAAAGGTACAAGGTAAAGTTTCCCATCGCTATCTTGTGAAGTTCAAGAACTATTCACCGATGGTGGATGGAGGAAGGTGACTTAACAGATTCACCTCAGGTTTTGCAGCTTTATCTCGATGCCTTTGAGTTAGAGCCGACTCTTGTTGTGGCTCATTCAGGTTCAGCAGAGCATGGGTCTCGAGCATTACCTGATGCTCAAGAGGGGGGTAGCACCTCCGCTCCCTTGATACAGACTGGCTCAGATGACATCTAGAGGTCGCTTGGTACAGTTTTTATCTCACCCGAAGGTACTGATGGTGGCTGACAGTACATCTGTTTATGGGACTTCTATGATATATGTGTCCTAGTCACATGGGATATTGTGGTTGTGTATGGTTCACAGTGGTATACAACTTGGACCACTACTACACCATTGGTTTGCAGTGAATGATGTTGATACATGTGCATGGCTTAGAGAGATTGGGACACTGATCTTGCCATATTGTATATTTCACTTTGGATATTTTGCTGTATCACCAGAATGCAATCAAGGACGCTTGCCATTTTTCAAGAGGGGGGTATGTCATGGCCCTGTGAAAATGGAACAGCACAAGTGTGGGCATGGTGGTTGCCGAGCAAAAATATTAAAAGATTCACATTTGGGGTGCCCGGACAAATGAGAATGATGTGTGGACACTTCAAATGTGAAGGGGGACAAAAACATTAATGTTTTTAATGTTTTATTGAAGGTTGCCCCTAGGCCTTAGTGGCCCCTAGGGAACTTTAATGATTATTAAAGTTGGGGCCCTAGGATAAGTTTGGAGAGGGGGCAACTCCACTTTTGGAGTTGTATGCCTCTCTCACCTCACTCTCTCTCTTGCTTTTGGGAATCGTGCAAGCTCAAGCGTGGAGAAGAGGAGAAGAAACGTGGGACTGCTGGCTGAGCTGGTTTTTGTTGGAATTTTCTGTGCAAAACAGGCCATACAGTCTAGCCATACAGCTCTGTACGGATAGGCTGCTACAGGTACAGGCTACGCTGACAGTAGCTGAAGACAGGTACAGAGCTGCTGCTGTAGGTTCTGCTGCTATTACAGTTGTACGGACAGCTGTACAGACAGAGCAGGTGCTGGCGGCGCTGGACGGGGCAGGTGCTGATGACGATGAACAGAACTGGTACAGGCAGCGTTGACTGGATGAGCAGGTACAGTCGGGTACAGAGATTGGTTTCAGGCAGCGCAGGCAAGTACAGTGCCACGTGGACTGCTAGTACAGGCTGTACGGACATGTACAATGCTGATTTTCTGGTCTGTACAGACAGGTACAACACTCCCAGTTACAGGCAGAGCTTTTCCAGAGCTTGGTTGGTGCGATAGTCAAGTGGTTGCAGGGAAAACAGTATAGACAGTCGTTGTCAAGTGCAGATTGGTACGAACTGTTCCACGAGTGCAGAACCACGTGCTGACTTGGTAAGCTCTGAATTTGTTCATCTATCTTTCTTTCCATTGGCTTATGACTGTTGCAGATTTGTGCTATCTGGCCCCTTGTGAGAGGAGGGGTGTGGCAGATTGAAAAGGGTGGAAACAGAGGTTGGACAGTGAATGTATGTTTGTGCTGAGTTGTTGAATCATGTGCATGAGATATGCCAGATGTATGCTCAAGGCTGTCTTGTTGAATGGTCTTGGCTGATCAGAGGGAAGCACAGAGTGTTGCTTTGAGACACAGATCTGTGTGTGTGAATCCTCTGTGCTGCTAAGAGGTATTGTGGGCTGCCAGATTGGACATACAGGTGTATTCTCTTGGCTGGTTTTGTTGTACTCAGCGTTACACATTTTTGAAATTGAATAAAGAAATACCGCAAGGGGCACCAAGCTTTGGGGCCAACAGGTGTCGTTCTATTTTCAATTTTGGGGCACTCTAGCTCCAATTAAATTTGTTTTTATATCTGGACTACAAGTGGAAGGGTGACTGCTAGTCTACCGCACTTTGGTTTCTACCAGAGGCCGGTTTCAGAAAATCTAGGCTGAAAATCAATAAGGCAAAAGCTCCAGGTTCAAGGCGCCTGTCTAGTCCTGGCTAGATGATTCTAAACATGGGGCGCCCTCTCCTATAAAGGATTCGTGGGCTTTTACTAAAACTGGGGCCTTTGCTTTACAAAAAAGCAAAGCCCACCAAATTTAGATCTTGGCCTTGGGGCTTACTCTAGCTAATTCCAAATTTAGATCTTGCCTTAGAGCTTACTCCAACTAAAAGCAGGAGTGCTTTTCTAAATTAGCCTAAACCCTCACCCCTGAATCAAAATCCTCTCCTATCCGGCTAGGCGCCTCATACAGGGCACCTCCGAGCTTCCATCACAGGAATCTCCACCATGTTCAACTTTGCCAAAAAAACTTGCACCTGCCTGCCTAAACCTGCCATCAGGTATCCACCTGATTCAAGGCGCCATGCTTCCTCTCAAATCGCCCCTTTTCCTTCCAGCACAACACAACTTTCACTCTTCCTAGCTTGCCCAAATTCCCTTTCCTATCCAGGTCTCAGCCTCCCACACACAGATCATCCTCCCCTAGCCTCCCACACACAGATCATCCTCCCTATCTCTCTGAATGACGAAATCTAGCAGTTTCTAGTAATATCCATGCTAAAACAAAAATTTGCACATACCTAGAATTCACCAATCTAGCATACCTTGCGTCACTTCAACCATGATCGAAATCATCCAAGATAGGGTAGCTTTGATACCAACTGTCATGTCCTCACAGGATCGAACCTATCGAAACCATGGTCATCAACACCAGAATCATCTGCAGGCAACTCACCACCCAACCATGATGCTCACGAGTCCAGAACCCGTAGAATCGGAGCATCCCCCTAAGCCCGGGCTAGAGAGCCTCATGGGAACTACTAACCCTGCAAGTCATACCTCACACTTGGGGTCCCATACCGCCTGGTGAACCTACGCTGGTAGCTCGATGCTCTGCTCCTCCCTGGCCAGTATGTGCAACTATGGCCCTGGCCCTCCCTATATAGCCTCAGGGAAGAGTGTCTGCCAAGAAAAACACACACACGGCAAGAATAGCGAAAAAGCAAGAAAGAGAAAAACAATCGTGCTGACCCTTGTTCCCATGGATAGCACTCTAGCCCGTTATCTGTTTGCCTGTCCCTAGCATGCAAGCATGGGTTGGGTGGCGAGTATGCCTGCACCCAGATATGTTTCTTCCGCTTTGCCTTCTAGGGTTAGGGTTTGTTGCTTTGTCTTTCTTTCATGGTTGTTTTTGCAGATTTCCCTCTCGAAGAGATCTTGGGATTTGACAGTGGTATTACAGCCTCTCCAGGAGGAAGATGCGAGTGGGACACCTTCGGGTGAGTTCTTTCTATGTTTCCTACAGCGTACATGTGTAGGTTTATTGCAAGATGATGAGAGAGAGAGAGAGAGAGCTAGCGGGTGTGCAAGAAAAAGCACCATGGATGCACGCGGTTTTTATGCCATGATTGGTGTGAGAAAAAGCGCCATGTTTGAATGCCCGTGAATGGCTGCGTGTAGAGCTCCTCGGGATTCATGTGATTTGGACTGTCCTCGATTTGGTGCTGCGTTGCTTTTACTCGCGTGATTGTGGGCGGTTTGGTGGCATGGTGGCCGGCCTAGATGTGGCCAGCCAACCTTGTGTGGCTAGCAGCCAGCCCACAGCTGTGTGGCTGGGCTACAAGAAGGTGGCCATGTTCAGGCCTGTGGGCGGCCAGCCCAAGGCGCACAGGGCAGTCAGGCGGGACGGGCAGCGGCAGCAGCGGGGCAGCAGGCCGATCAGAGCCCAATTTTGATTGCAGGAAGCCTGCGATCAAAATTGGAACCCTCTTTCCTCCCCGCAGGCAGCCTGCGGGGAGGAAAGAGGGTTCCCCCTGAGCTCGACAGATCAAGGTGACCTGCAGCCAGTGGGAGGCCCAAGGGCATGGCCAGGGCAGAGGGCCCCTCCTTTCTTCAGTGAGCGGGTAGGTCAAATAACCCTGCGTAGGCTAGGGCAAGGCATGGTGGACGGCCCAGATGCGCGTAGTCAGATCTAGAGGGGATTCCCCTCTCTATGGCACAGGTAGGCAGTCAGGAAAGCAGGTGAGTTGCTTTCTTAGGCAGCAGTTTTTTTTTGGTTAAAAAGAGCAAAGTTAAAAACTCACCTGGCCATTAAGAAGGAGGATTTTTTGAAAAAAGCACGGGTTTTTCCCTGAGCAGTCCAGCGCGGTTTTTCCCTGAGCAGTCCAGCGCGGGCAAGTGGGTTCCCACAAACCCTTTCTTTTCTGGAACTTTTTCATTCCTTTGTCTCTCAAAAGTTTGGACTGTTCTTCACAGATTTGGGGGTTAAGTTTTGACTCTTATCTCAAGGTGAAACAAGACAAGCTTGTGTACGGAATAAAAGGTGTACCTCGAAAAGTTGGAGAAAAATGAGATTGAAATTTCAAGATTAAGGACACAATTAAGGAGATATAGGGAAAAGTACACTAGTATTGGAGAAAGAAAGAGGACGAGAAATCTCAAAAACTTTGAGATCTTGAAGCTAGGCTCAGGTGGTGTGAAGAAAAGAATTCAAGCAATTAGGTAATAAATGTATTTAAAGAAGTTGCTTTGTTTATATTGTCTTCCAGAGGTTATAATTTATCATTGTTGTATTTACAAGGCTATAATGCAACCTGACACAAGGAGAATATCAATCCCAATCTCCATCTAGCAAAGTAATTTAAACCTTTGATTACTTCAAGAATGGCAAAGGAATTCATGAAGGAAAAGAAGTTAAAGTTGGTCAAAAGAGATATTATAGAACATTTTGTTAGCAGTAATGTAGTTTCGACATCAGATGGTGTCATGGTGTTAGTCATAAAGATTGCAATGCTCTTTAGAAGTCACAATCTTCAGTTCTTAAGGCTTGGATCGTGTGCAATCTGAAGAAAATATTTGGTGGCTTGGATCGTTTGAGGTAAATCACATTACATTCACTTCACATTTTTCTTTTTTCTGCATAGCCTACTGATATTATCTATCACTACAACATAACACACCCCCTAGCGACGCTTGTTTGTGTCGCTACTATAAGCATCGGCATCAAAGCGCAAGTTTCTTTGACCTCCTTTCTCCTCCTCCCCACCATCTAGGTGGCTGGCATCAAAGGCAGGTGGCACCATATGAATTGGATTCTCCCTCATGATGTCTTCAATATGGCAGATGTGCTTTGTGCAGCTTGCTAGATGAGCCTTGTGCAGACCCATGCACACCTGTATTGGCATCTCCCTCATGTTGATTTGTGTGAATGCTTCCGGGTGTTTTATATTCAGCACGTTAGTACTATAGAACAATGACATATAGCACAATTGGAAAGTGTATGCAAAGAGGACTAAATGCAAAAAGTACTAAAAGTATATGAAAGAGAGTTACAATGTTAGTAAATTAGTATTTTAAATAGTACTAAAGAGTACTAAAATTATAATGAAATACTAGTATATTAAATTGGACCTCTGAGTTTTAACAGAGTAATATATCTAAAATGGTACCTAAGGAGTACTAAATAGTTATAGAAAGTAGTTCGTAGTACTAATAGTTAGTAGAACTAATAGAAACAACAAAGTACGAAATAGTAAGCAATACTAATCACTTATGAAACTGTACCAAAAGAGTTACTAAATAGTACTACACAATACTAAACTATACTGAGATAGTAGTATATTAAATTGAACCTCTGAGTTTTAAAAAATCACATACCTATAAAGGGTCTAAAACCCATTGCAGCCATCCAGTCATTGGAAATGTTTTCGTTGCATAACTGAACCACGCACTGTGTGGAGTTGGAGAAGTGATGTGATGTGCACAACATATTGTATATGTGCATGCAAGGGGAAACAAAACGTCGAATGCCTCCAAGTTGAAGCCTAGGCCACAAATCCCACACCTAAATAGACAATGTACAAGAAGATCAATATAAGCTTGTTGGTACATAAGCACAAACAACATAAAACCCTAAACCTAATGCATATTACCATGAAATGTTATTGGAGCAATATGAATTGCACTAAACCCCTAAGCATAAAGAGCATTAGGCATGCACATTATGTTTTGCATAAATCCATCCGTTCTTCAATACCAATACGAGTGCGCTTTGCAGACTCTAGCTCACTTCTAGTAGTATCTAGCTCTCTTATGCACATCCTCGGGTCTAATACGTATCTGATGATACCCGATTTTCAAGTCAATATGACTAAAGACTGTGGAGCCCTGTAAGCGGTCCAAAATGTCATCGATCCTCGGTATGGGGAATCGATTCTTGATGGTATTCTTGTTCAGCGCCCTGTAGTCAATACACATGCGCCAAGAACCATCCTTCTTTTGCACTAAGAGTACAGGTGAGCAAAAGGGTGATGAGCTAGGCTGTATCAACCCTTTATTCAAAAGCTCCTGTACCTGACTCATAATTTCTTCCTCTTGGGCTGCACTAACACAGTACGGCAGTCTATTCGGTGGAGTACTACCAGGAATTAGATCAATGGCATGATCTTCTGGCCTCTCCGGAGGAAGTTCCCCTGGCAATGACTCTGAAAAACAATCTTGGAACCCACATAAGAAATCAGTCCTGTCCTTATCTAACATAGACAAATTAGACTTAGACTCATCATCTTGTGCATCCTTTACATAAATCAAGTACGCAGAAAGATGCTTTTTCATTACTGATGAAATTGCGAAAGCTGTTACAATAGGAATAGATTCCCCTTTGAGTTTTACATCCAAAACATGTTCTTTCCCTCTATGAGTCAGAGTGATTTTCCTATTGTATGTATCCACCACCGCATGTACTCTGTGGCACCATGGCATACCCAACAAAACATCACAACCATCGAGAGGCATAATGAAAAACTCTTCACTGTCCACATAACCCTGCAAATGAAGCCTGAGCTTCCCAATGATAGGAGTAATGGGTTCTGCATACCCTGGACAAGCCATATTAGCCTCATATAACGGCCCCATCTCCTCTGCACGAATCCCCAATCGGCCAGCCAAATCTAGTGAAATAAAGTTGGCTCTAGCACCTGTGTCAAAGAATATCAAGGCATTCTGATCTCTCACTTTGCCCCATGCCCTGCACAACTCTGTCTCCTCACCACCTGGCTGTTCCCCCACAAGATCAGGAACTAACCCTGCAGAAGGTTTTGGTTTCTTTGACTTGGGCTCTCCTTTATTGTTAGAGTCCTTTTGGGATATTCTCTTGGGACAATTAAATGACATATGCCCCTCTTCAGTACAGTAAAAACATTTCCGAGCATCTCTCAAAGCCCGTCTTTCCTCAGAAGTTCTCTTGGGTATGGGCAACTTCTTATACTGCGTCTCTGAAGACCCTTTAGCATCACGTGAAGCATGCCCAGATTTTTCAGCTTTCTTGCTCGAGTTTTTACTTCCTTTAAACCCAAATGAACCTCCAGTGAGTAACGCATTAGCTGTCATAGCATTCTCTATCATCTGTGACATGTTCGTTACTCGAGTCTTGATACAATAATCTCGCACTTCCTTGGGCAGCCCACAACAATACTTCTCTACCTGCTCAGACAAAGGCACTGCATGGTAAGAAGTAACTGGGAGTAAAGCTTCCCAAAACTTCTTGTTATAATCTTCCAAATTTTCACATTTTGAAGCATCCAACTTGTGCCATGCAGTCATAACATCCACCTCAAATGTAGATGTGAGCCATACAGAAGAGAAAACCTGTTTAAATTGTACCCAAGTAGTGGGTGCTGTGCCCTGCAAAAGAAGAGTAGACCACCACTGCAATGCATTGCCTTTGAGAAAAGTGGCAGCTTTCCTCACCTTAGAGGACTCTGTGTAATTCCCACCAGAAAAGCAGCATCAAACTACTGTAAAAAGGTAAGTGCTTTTAATTTATCTTTGGCTCCACTGAATGTATCAAATTTTACAGCAGCTCCCCCTTCCTTATAATCCTTCACCTTTCCCATAGGCGTTAGATTATCATATGGAAGTGGCTTCGCAAGATTGCTGCCCCCAACATTCATGCCCATCATAGGGTCAACATTACCCATTCCCACACCTGGCATGCCATACATTCCAGCCATCTTTCCAAACATACAATTATGCATACCTGGCTGCATGCCACCATACATATTTGCTTGCATTCCAGGTTGCATGCTCCCAAACATATTTCCTTGCATACCGGACTGCATTCCACCATACATATTCCCCTGCATACCAGGCTGAAAATTTGCTCCAATAGGCCCTGGCATACCCATGCCTCCCTGAGGATAACCCCTAGTCATAGATTGAAACACAGAGCCACCACCAAAATAACTTGGATGCATAGTCTGCTGAGGAATAGATGGCTATACAAAGAAGGAACTCTGAGAGTTGGCACCATAAGCATGCTGCATGTTCGGAAACTGTCCAAAAGATGGATCCTGTGGGATGGCACCACTATGACCCTAAGGAAGGTTCTTAGTACGCACCTTCTTCTTCTTCTTTTCAGGCTCTGTACGGGATCTCATAAATTCAGCAAACTTCTCACTTTGTGTGAGCTGTATAAACACATCCATAACACCAGCCAAACGATCTTTAAATCGAGCATCATCATCCTCTTTACCAAGTACATCTTCTGGCTGTGTTACATCCTCATAATGCTCATCATCTGCAGTGCCTGTTCTCTTGCAAGAATATCCTCGGATTCATTTCTCTCAGGAGAGGTCTCTTGCTCTTCCTCTTCATGATAAAAGTACTCATCTTTTGTATCAGACATGCTGAATTTTTCACCGATGACTTTCCTCGAGGTAACCACGAGCTCACCCCCTTAAGAAAGTTGATTATTGGTCTCGGCAACCTTGAAACCGGCCTCTGGTAGAAACCAAAGTGCGGTAGACTAGCAGTCACCCTTCCACTTGTAGTCCAGATATAAAAACAAATTTAATTGGAGCTAGAGTGCCCCAAAACTGAAAATAGAACGACACCTATTGGCCCCAAAGCTTGGCGCCCCTTGCGATATTTCTTTATTCAATTTCAAAAATGTGTAAGGTTGAGTACAACAAAACCAGCCAAGAGAATACACCTGTATGTCCAATCTGGCAGCCCACAATACCTCTGAGCAGAGAGGATTCAAACGCACAGATCTGTGTCTCAAAGCAACACTCTGTGCTTCCCTCTGATCAGCCAAGACCATTCAGCAGGACAGCCTTGAGCATACATCTGGCATATCTCATGCACATGATTCAACAGCTCAGCACAAACATACATTCACTGTCCAACCTCTGTTTCCACCCTTTTCAATCTGCCATACCCCTCCTCTCACAAGGGGCCAGATAGCACAAATCTGCAGCAGTCATAAGCCAATGGAAAAAAAGATAGATGAACAAATTCAGAGCTTACCAAGTCAACACGTGGTTCTACACTCGTGGAACAGTTCGTACTAGTCTGCACTTGACAACGACTGTCTGTACTGTTTCCCCTGCAACCACTTGACTATCGCACCAACCAAGCTTTGGAAAAGCTCTGCCTGTAATAAACTGGGAGTGCTGTACCTATCTGTAGTACAGACTAGAAAATCAGCACTGTACCTATCCGTACAGCCTGTACCAGCACTTCACGTGGCACTGTACCTGCATGCACTGCCAGAAACCAACCTCTGTACCCAACTGTACCTGCTCAGCCAGTCTCAGCGCCGCCTGTACCAGTTCTGTCCAGCGCCGTCACAGCACCTGCCCTGTCCAGCGCTGCCAGCACCTACTCTGTCCGTACAGCTGTCCGTACAACTGTACCAGCAGCAGCAGCTCTGTACCTGTCTTCAGCTACTGTCAGCGCAGCCTGTACCAGTAGATGTACCTGCAGTAGCCTGTACATACAGAGCTGTACGACGGGACTGTATGGCCTGTTTTGCACAGAAAATTCCAACAAAAACTAGCAGCACGTTTCTTCTCCTCTTCTCCACGCTTGAGCTTGCACGATTCCCAAAAGCAAGAGAGAGTGAGGTGAGAGAGGCATACAACTCCAAAAGTGGAGTTGCCCCCTTTCCAAATTTATCCTAGGGCCCCAACTTTAATAATCATTAAAGTTCCCTAGGGGCCACTAAGGCCTAGGGGCAACCTTCAATAAAACATTAAAATCATTAATGTTTTTGTCCCCCTTCACATCTGAAGTGTCCACACATCATTCTCATTTGTCCGGGCACCCCAAATGTGAATCTTTTAATATTTTTGCTCAGCAACCACCATGCCCACACTTGTGCTATTCCATTTTCATAGGGCCATGACATTTTCTCACTTTCCCAACTCGCCATCTCCTCCCTTGGGACCATAGCTGCCTCGCAGGTTGAGCACCCGCCTAGATGCTCCGGACAGCATATGCGTACTCCAGGAATTTGCTCATGCTAGCAGACAGAGCCACCGATCAGGCCTTCGAATAGCTCTAATCAGTTCGCAGTTCCCTTCTTTCTAGTTTCGCGACTAGTCGCCTACCCTCTTGCAACAGCCACCTACTTTGTGGGCTGATCTTTGGCTGTTTGGAAGGTTTTCGGCCATGATTACAGTTTCCCACTCGGTTTGCTATTTTTTAATACAGCATGGCGGCTGAAAAGAAGTTCCACCCCTATCAGCCCTGGATATGACAGAACTAGTCAACCCTCCCATGAGACTTGTAGACGCATGCTACAAAGATGGACTCTATTACCCACCTCGGTTTCTTTGTAGATAGATTATCTCCCACTTGTTTTGTGTCAACACCATGTTCTTTGAAAGCATCAGAGATCTCAGACTTGATCTCTAGGCATCTCGGACTTTCTTTGTACTCAACCATTTTTGGACTCTTATTTATTTCTTATGCTTGCCATAAGGTTACCTCCCACAATTATAAGGGTCTAAAGTTTTGGGAAACACACTTAGTTTCCAAGATTTGCTGGGTATAGACAGATGCTTCGACTAGGATGCTAGTCAGGGAAGTTTCTAAGTGCACATATGTTGTCTATTCCCTAGTCTCGAATTACGTTTCGAGAGTTTTTTTTTCAATTTGTGGTTTTTGGTTGGCCATTTGTATTTACTATTTATAGTTCACGACAGATCCACAAACCAGTGTTGTTGTAATCATAACACGTGCGTATGTGGTGTATTATGGTGGTATGGGACGCCGTAATCCATGAGGTTGGCGGAGCTATATGAGCCAAAGTATAAGAGGGTTCAGCCCAATGTACCTTTTCATAAGCCATTTCACACTTCAGACCAAGCACTATCAAAGCGGATGTCTCGGCACAAAGACCAAGCACTATCAAAGAGGCTATGAGGTTGGCGGAGCTATATGAGCCAAAGTATAAGAGGGTTCAGCCCAATGTACCTTTTCATAAGCCATTTCACACTTCTTCAAATGTGGGGAAAATTCTACCTTCTTCTACATCCACTTACACTTCCAAATTCCGTACATCTTTTGGAAGTGGACAGTCCACAAGTGGAGTTCATAATGATGCTAAGAAGAGCAATGGGTTTGTCAAGAAGCCTCCTCAACCATTCAAGAAGACTCAACGGATGGATGATCCTAAGATTGAGGAATTGAGGAGCAAAGGCCTATGTTTTAAATGCAAAGAGAAGTGGTCACCCGGGCACATTTGCAAATCAAGGAAAGTGGTGGCTACTATGATCATTATGGATGAGGATGACGATTCCAAGTCATCTCATGATGTGGAAGAGTTCGAAGATTGCAGCGAGGAGACACATGAAGAAGACTTGGAGGGTCATTCTTTTGTCAAAGAAGAGGATGAGTTTCCTTTCGACCCCGGTGGAAGGGATCATGCATGCATTTTGAGGGACAATATGCTAAAAGATGCAGGAAATGCAGAAAATGCAGCCCATGTATGTTCCATTTCACAAGAGCTTTTGGCGGGTTGCAAGAGTCCGAACACCTTGAGGTTGGTGGGCACCATTAATGGGAGAGTTGCACACATCTTGGTGGATTCAGGGAGTACTCATAGTTTTGTTAACTCCAAATCCCTCAACTCTTTCAAACTATCTCCGACAGAGCTACCCATAACCTTCCAAGTACAAGTGGCAAATGGAGAGAATGAAAAAGCCAATTTGTTTTGCCCTTCAACAAGAGTGAGTTTATGCTCTTCATATGCTTGGGAAGGTGACTTGGTAGTATTGGACATGGGGCCCATTGATGTGATTATGGGATGTGATTGGTTGGCTTCTCTTGGTGATTTTCACATGAACCTTCAACAAAGTGTTATGAGCTTTTCACATGATGGACAGCTTGTGGTAATGGCTGGAAATACACCAAAAGAGCTTTCTTTGATCACTCCAAAGAGACTCAAGAAGGAACTCAAAACTCTTGGTACAGTCTATGTGTTGCATGTCACTCAAGAAGGGATGGATAGCAATGGACAGCACATAGACAAGGATATGGCAGCTCTTCTCAAGGATTATGAGGACATTTTCCAAGTGCCAAAGAGTTTGCCACCAAAGAGGGAAATCGACCATGCCATTGTACTTGAGCCGAATGCAAAGGTTATGAACAAACCTCCTTACCGGTTGTCAAAGGTGGAAAGGGAAGAAGTGGCAAAGCTAGTGCAAGATTTGCTTTCTATGGGTCTCATTCACTGCGCATATATCTATGTATGTATGTATGTATGTATGTATGTATCTACATATGTAGGTACATATGTATGTATATATGTATGTGTGTGTGTGTGTACGATACGCATATATATATATATATGTATATATATATACACACACATACAGGCCAATGAGTGGAAGAGCTCCATAGTGTGTCTCAAATGACTCTCATGAGTGAATGATGAATGCAAGACCATGGGGTTCCATTTACAGGGTCTTGACTGCCAACCCTAGGCAACTCATGCCAACTTGACCAAATTAGGTCCATGCCCATGGTAGCATGCCCACAGGCTAGCCCATGGCCCCCAAAACTAGTTCCACACGTATACAAGCTAGTGTCCATGTGCCCAAGCTAAGCTAATTTACAACTGACCATGAACTATCTTCAAAGTCCGGACTATCTCCTAAGAGAGCTCACAACATGAAGATATCCATCACTAAATCTAACACTTTTATCCCCCTCAAAAGTGAGTAATTGCAAAGGTTGTTTAAAGAGAAGAGAAATTCACATAAACCATAAAAGTAGATCCATTAAAAAATGGCTCTACTTCTTTAACACATGTACAACATCATAAAGCTCTTTCTTACATGTTCAAAGTATACAAGTCTTGGCTTCACTTAGACCTTGTGTGATGCCTCCTTGCATGGTACTTATATGATGGTGTACTTGTTAAAACAAAAGGATAAATTTGTATGTCTCTGAGTATACAAATTAGAAGAAAAGTTTAACAATGCTCACATGAGGGAAAACTTTTTTTTAAAGAAAAAGACTAGTGAGTTTTAAGCCCGACATTAATTACACGAATGACCAAGAACCTGTAGCATTGCACCACGAGCACAAGAGAGGGGATCTTCTTTTGTAAGCTCTAAATGTTAGTTGTTTGTTTTGGAGCTACATGATTACCGTTGTGGTTATGCTTTATACAATATTTTTGAAAATCCCAAAGCAAGACTTGACTAATTTATGATAAAATTTCCACACAGTTGATTGATGAGAGAATATAAAGTGAAAAAACTATTTATGCTCTTTTTATTATGTATATCTCATACAAATAACTAATGTGGACTAATTACTCATGAAATACCTAATTAACTAATGTAAATAATAATGTGGACTATGCGTAATAATGTAAAACTCATACGAGGGGCCTTCTCAACAACAATTGATGACGTCAACTCAAAAAGAACCCGTCTCCTCCTTTTACAGTAGACCTATCTGTAGACCTAGCCCAAGGGTTTCTAAAGTAATGTGTCTAAAATTTCCTAATAAGGGAACGTTTACATGCCACAATTATATTATGGATATTCCAACTTGGCGAATGCACCAAAATTAAATGTATTAATGCATAAGTATGCACAATAGAGTTCATCGACATGAAGTCCAATATCATCATGTGCATTTGCATCATGCATCCATAATAATTACATCACCGGTAGCATTAACATCACCAAAGCATTTGATCACATGTTTAATTTTTTATGCTGGATTCACTATGGCAAGAAAAGTGTGGGTTACCAATGATGTGATGGATGAAGCGAGGGAGATAAACTCATGGGCCGGATGGGTAGTATGCCACTTGTACATGTGACTACGATAGAAAATCTTTGGAGTAAATGAGGTCAAGCTAGAAGATCATGTCAAGGGCCTATATATTTTATGTACTTGGAGCTTAATTAAGAATGGATTTATAGTTTTAGATTATGATTATTATTGAGTCTCTCTAATAGTAATTAGTGCATTGCTGTTATCCTGATTAAGTATGGGGTTAATTTTATGCTTTTGTCCCTCCTTATATCCAAACTTGTACCTCTCCTATGCATAAGAGATTTTACATAAGGTGTTCTACATAAATTCCTATGCATAGGGCTTTATGTATAAGCCCTTATGCATATTGAGGACCTTTATTCATAGGGCTTAATGTGCATAGGGGGTTTTGCATAAGGCTCTTTGTGCATAAGCCCATGCATAAGGGCCTATGAATAAAGTAGAAAGCCCTATAGGGCTTTATGTGTATAAGCCCTTATGCATAAGGACCTTTATTCATAGGGTTCAATGCATAAGGAATCAGCCTAGGCATAAGGACCCTGATATAGTATCTTGTAGCTTTTTCTATCAACTAGTCTGATCAAGGTGCTTAGGAACAATGGCACTTGAATCATTTTTGAAAATAATGATGTTAATGCAGTCTAGTACGATTAATTTCACTTGAATCATAAAAAGTTTACACAATCTACTAATTACTCACAAACCTAATCGTGTGTACAGGAAAGGATGGTGGGATACATTATGGGATTGCTTGTGCATGATGGCTCAGTCTACATCAGACAAGCTTGATCAGCTGATGAATAGATTGCATCACCTAAACCAGCAGCTAAGCAATGTGTTGCTGTCTGATATGGATGACAGGATTCCAAGGCATTGTATGGAACTCCCTGAGATGCCTGTATTACATAGAAGCTTACACAAGCACAAACAAGAGGTGATCAAATTCTTGACAGAGAAGTCAGGAGTGCGAGTGGTGCTCCATGTTTGTGGGATGGGGGCATAGGTAAAACAACATTGTTGCAAGCTATGAGAGAGGAGATACTCAGTAAGAGGAAGCATGATATTGTATTTGTGGAGATAGGAGAGCACCCTAAGGTGAAGTGCCTTTTCAGCAGGAGATATTGTGGTAGCTGTGTGGATAGTCAGAAATGTTCACAGACACCGCACAGGGGCGAAAGAGGCTGGAAATATATTTCAGAAGTTTGAAAGTTAAGGAAGACACAAGGCACTTTTGTTCATTCTCTATATAGTAAAAAAAAACCATTCACTATATAATTTCCTAGATATAAATGAGCATATCTAGGAAAAGTGCAAACTAGAGAAAATGAAACACTTTCCTAGATAGCTAACTAGGAAATACAATGCATGGATTTTTTTATATAGGAAAATTTATCTATATAGTAAAAATTTCCTATATAACAAATTTTCCTACAAAGGAAAAAATCTCCTATGTAGGAAGATTTTCTCTATATAGAAAAATTTGCTTACATAGGAAAAATTTTCCTATATATGTAAATTTATCTATGTAGAGAAATCCATGCATTGTATTTTCTAGGTAGCCTATCTAGGAAACTGTTACATTTTCCCTAGTTTGCACTTTTCCTAGATATCCTTATTTGTATCTAGGAAATTATATAGTGGATCCATTGTATCTCTACATAGAGAATGCTTAGTAGCAACTTATCCTCTAGATAGTTCTATGAATCGTGCTAATATACTACTTATTACAACATAATAGATTAAGTAGTTCTATAAAGCATTATAAAATATAAATCTCTTTATTTATCAAAGATTAAGCAAAAAAGTCTTGCATATTTAAAAAGAGGGCCAAAAGTAGTCAACGTACATCATGTTCAAAATAAATAGTACTTCAAGATTATCTAAATGTCATGGAATTACGTCTACATCTTCTAAACTAATAGGTGTGGATTGTGCATTGAATTTGACTTTCTTATTGGCAATAAGCCAATGCACAATGTCACGAATCATAATGTCACTCCCAGGCCTTTTCGTATCCTTTGAGTAGTTTTTGAAATTGATATTCTCCTTCTTTAGATTGACATATGTACTCTTGAGAGAAAAGTACATGTCTTGGATTGTATGCACTCTCATGTACTTTAATAAGATTGTCTCCATATCCTCCTCTGAAATGTGGCTCACCTACATTCATGATAATAAAAAATATAAAATTTTAAAGCATATTCAATTTACCTAAATAAAAAGAATCAAAATAATAAACTTATCAATGATAAATTTCTCTAATATAATATCACTTACTTGTGAAGGTTCACATGATGCCTCTACATTTGATTTTCCAATGTGTTCTAAATCCTATTTGAAATAACAAAATCAAATCCATCATGTTAAAAATAAAATAATCAAATCCATTACATTAAAAATAGGAGAATCATAATATTATACATCTATCTAACAATACCTTTAAAATGGTTGTTGGTATAATATTTTCACCCTTTTGGTGACTTCTTTCTTCCAAGTGAGTTTTCATCTTCTCACTTATCTTTGGAACAAGCCAAAAACTAGCATTAATAATCACAAAAGTAAAAAGAGAAAAAAAAAAGGAATACAAAGAGATAGTAGAAAACTTTTGTAAGTTTTTCATTACCTTTCTCTTTCTTTGACTTTTTCTTGAAACCTCATTCGTATACTTAGCCAAATTCAACATTGGATCCTACAAGTTCAACAAAATATTAGAAGAAATATTGACAACTTATCACATATACAAAGAAAAACTCAACCAAACCTTGTCTTCACTTGTCATATATACTCTCGCTTCTTGATTTCTTATGGCTCTCACTCTTTTTGATGTGTCATGATGTAGTAGCTCAGTAAAGGAATAATTATTCTCCTCCATTGTTGTATTATAAGAATCCTGGTTTATAAGATGTTATCAAAATCACATAGAATTCAAAAAATAGTAGTCTTAAAATCAAATCTTTATGTGGACTAAGAGAATACACCTCATCGGATATATAATCTTGCAACCCTTCAAACCTCTTTGTCCCGAATATAAAGTTATCCATCTATATAGAAGAGCATACGTTTAATACAAAACCAAAAGAAATCTTACTTAGAATAAAATCAATTATATAATACACTTACATTCTCTATAGGTTGATCATTTTTTATCGCATCAATGTAAGGAGAGCTAGCTTGAATCTCAAAGTTTGTCTATAAAGTTCACATTAGTAACAAAATCTTTTAAACAAAATGTTCAAAGCATGTAACATTGCATAAGTTACTATGCATGATTCAAAGAAAAACCCATTATACATTCTCCTTATTATACATCTTTCTAGCTCTTACCTCTTCATAAGAATGATTATATGCTTGAAGATTAAGTGTTGGCTTTAAGACCATGACATGTAAAATAACATAAAGTTAAAACTAGAACCACATAAATATATAATATAAACATACCCATGTAAAAAAACTGCTTACATAGAAAAAGAAAATATCAAGTTTAGTTCTTTTACCTCTTCATTAGAATTAATATTTCCTTGAGGAGTCAATGCAAGCTCCAAGACCTATGAATTTAGACCAAACAAAAAAAGTGATGAGCTATGTATTAAGCTTCTTAAATCATATATATATATATATAATATAATATATATATATATATATATATATATATATATAGAGGTTCCTTATCTTTAATCTCCCCATTGCCTGCATAACCATGTGACATAGAAAACAATTTGCATAACATGCATAAACCAATTACAAACACACTAGTATATCTTTATATATAAAAGATTACAACATTTAAGATCGTTTAAACGTGTGTACCTTCCTTTGAGGTTGAAGAACTTTGAATATCCTTTATGATTGTGCTCATGAGACCCAAGAAATTTTTGTCTTCCCACATCATTTTCTTTAGCATTACTTGCATGTCCAGATTCATAGTTGCCATCTCCAACCTACATAGATTCAATGCAAGGAGAACATATTACATGCAAACACATCAATAGAAAACTATATTACACGCAAACATATTACATGCAAACACATCAATAGAAAACTATAAGGAATAAAATGACATAAGATAAAAAATACTCATTGTATATTAAAGCATACCAACGATTCATAGAGTTGCTTAAGTTCCAAAAGTACCATTGATGAGAAACTGAGCTACGATTTCCATATGATTGGAACTACCTTTGCTTCTCCCTCTATTATCATGCTCCTTGTTTTGATAACTTTCCATTTATCATTAATAGATACACATAACCACCAATCCTTCCAATCATTGTCCTCCATTTCTACCTTCCATCTCTTTTCTTGATTATGAATCATTTTTTACCATGCTACTTTCACTTGTTTCGTTGTGTAACTCACTACTCTAATAACTGCATATTTTAGATCAGTTGAGGAGCATAATACATCAAAATTCGGCTTCAACTGAATAATATCATTCACCTCTAGCCAAGGTGGAATGCATCCAACACAGCCAGGCTGAATCAAGCGTGTTCTCAATCTTAGGTCTTTTATCTCATATGCGATGATTTTTTTGCCATGTTGAAAGGGAATAAACTTATGAAGTAAAGAACTAATAGGCCTTATGCAATCCCATGTGTATGGCAAATACACATTTTGTAACACACTCATGCCAGTGGTATAATCAACATCTAACCTTTCAAATCCTCCCTCAACCACAATACATTGCTTGTAGTAGTTGGCTCCAAAAAGTAGCCTTAACTCACCATTACACTGAAATGAGAAAATAGATGTTATGCATGCTTTCCAATATCCCACCATGGAGACTAATGTTACATCTTCATCACATTTCACCACAACTTGATTCCCAACATTATAGATCTCTCCCTTAAATAGGACTTTCTTATATTCTGGTACTCTCAATCCCCCAATTTAAATACTACTCAGCATACCTTCTTTCTTCAACGGTTGCATCCCTGTATTTTAGCTTCTTCCCTGCAATGACAATACCTTTTTCACGAATTGCTCTTTGGCATCCACATGGTATGGCATTCATAGTAGATAAGGTCCATAATTCTTTGGCCTTTACAATGGATGATACATGCATAATACCCAATGCATGCCACTCAGGACATTCATAATAGCCATCTTTATCTACTAAGTATCCATCTGGGAGTAGAAAGAGCTTGATGAAACTCTCTGAACATTCTTTGGTGAGGCAAAAGTCTATCAACATCTTTTTGAATATACATAAATACCCATGTAAACAATCTTCTTCGGTGATAGTTTGCATAAGAGATTTCATTGTCCTTGTTGTTGGTTTTGATGTTTGCATAGATCGAGACCTTACGCTCATATATATAACACTAAAATCCATCATGGCTACCATGATGTAAAATATCATCCAACAATTCTCCGGAACCTATATCCACACATCACAAAGTAAAGCATCATTACTATAGGTATGAATGTAAAAGCAATGTTAGTGAAAGAATAATAAGTGAAAGGATTATTCCTCATACCTGCAACATGCTCTAATGGGGCTGAATTTGGCCCGATGAGCTCCTCTGACCTTACTCTCCAAGAAGCGAGCATGACTCTTATAATGTCAATTTCTTCTTGTGACCATCCATTATCACGAGTGTAGTTATAAAATGCTTGGGCAATATATATGAGCAAGAGACCCAAGTCATAGAATTTCTTAGGGATACCTTTGACTTCGCACAATATATATGGCAAACACCATTGCATAAATTTTTGATTTTCTTCTGCCTTATAACTCTCAAAATACTTGCTAGGAAACCTCGGCCATCAACCATATCGAATCGAATAAGGTGTCACTTTTGTCATTTTGTGAGTTGCATCATCTATTTCTCTCCTCACTTTATTGTCCACTTCAACCGATATACTTTGAAAACAAGTTCAATGCTAATATGTGCATGCAATCATATACCAAATCAAGAGACATGTCAAAGCCATATAGATCATAAAGTCTCCACAAACTTGATCTACCTGAAAGACCTGCCTCTTTTAGTATCTCTTCACATTGAGCTTGGGTGCTTGCTCGCTCTGCAAGAATTGAATTTTTGGACATCTCTTTGGTAGATCTTTTTACTGGTGCATATCTGAATTGATACCTGTTTTGATCATACAAATACCGCCCCGATCCTGCACTGTCCAAAGTGGCTATTGCTTTGTCTCTACGACAAAAAGCTTGACCACCTTCTTTACATGATCCAATCTTGCATTGAGCTGGATGGTCTCCAGTCACCATCATTAGCATAGCACGAGCTTGGAATTTTTGGTTATTAAAATGGTCATCTACAAAGATAGATGACACAGGATAATTGAAGTTTAAGTCAATTCCATGTATGAAGATACTTTCCAACTCATCCATCAAAGGTTTCATAAAAACATGGAAAAGTTTGCTCGAGCTTCCAACAACTTTCTTGCAACTGAATGGAATAAATAACACAGGTATCACTCCAATCAAAGATTTCTTCCCACAATTGAGAACTTTGATCTCAACCACACCACAATTCTTCTAGGTCGTCTTTGATGCTTGGAAGCCATCCCAATGTAATAATAAAGCAAAATTACGTGGATCTCCCTGTCCATTCAAAAGAAGACACATTAGGGTGTAGTAGTATGTAACACATTAAGATGTAGTAGTATGTAACACACTTTAATATATATAACACTAGAGAATATACATAACAAAAGTCTTACCTTACAAAGTCTTTTGAGACCTTGTATTGGAGCTCGACAACCCTTACAAATAAACTCGTACATTTGCTCACTTTCATTCCAACCCTCTAGAAGTGCTTCTGATTTTAGTGAAGAAGGCCATGCTCGATAAGCTTGTTTACAATGGACATTATCACATATCAAGGGAAACTCAAAATATGATTGTGGATCCTAGAACTCTTTAACACTATTACACTTTGTACCATCCCAAAAATCATAAATTCTTTTCGAATCATCAGAGCTATTAGATACCAACCATCTCTCTCTATTTCGCCACATTTCCAACAAGTCATGGCACAAAGATCTACGTTTTGCAAGAAGCTTCAATTGTTCACCAATGGGAACATAATCGAAACATAACATATCCTTTCTAAGCTTGGCACACTTTGAACACTTCTCACTGCATGTTAAGCAATCACGCTTTAATTTTTTCTTACCTCTTTCATTGTTATTGCATTGACATTCAAGAGTGTCGCCAATGTAGTTGTCTTCTTTACTTGGTGGATAGAGCTCAGCATCATGTATGCAATTGTCTAATCCTTGTCATATTCTATATCAATTTGCATGAACCATACCAAGTGTCGAAAACATGGTATTTAACTGCTCCCAACATGTGGGAACACTTATGCCATCTAGATCTCCATCCCATGTTTCTGGCAACTCCACTAATAGTTTACTTAGGCTTGGTGTATTGATTTTATCTTTATCTACTCTATTCCTAGAACCACCCATGTCTCCAAATAGAATCCTAAGCATACTATCTTGAAATTCCACTAAAGCCTGATGTTCATCCCAAAGTGCTTGCAATTCAATCACCCTCTGTATGATTTTATCAACCAAAGACAACTCCATGTCAACCATGTCCTCCTCCTCCTCCTCCTCGTCCTCCTCCTCATGGTGATAATGTTCATCATGTGTATCAATAAACACATTATTATCATCTTCATGCATCATCCCATGCAAAGGTCCATTGTCTTCTTCTCTAAGCTCTAAAGAGCCAAATCTTGAAGTTTGCAACCCAAGATTTGTTGCAATAGATTCAAATCGCTCATCAATTAGCTTATGCCTTGCATAAGTTGATGGAGCAACCATTCTTCCACCATGGCAATATGTTCTACATCTACACCACACTTTCCTTCGTCCACTAGATGAGTTGGGTGGCTCTCCATGCATCGACCTATTATTTTCCATAGAATTAAGCTCACTCACATTTACCAAAACCGATGGATGTATATTTCCACGTAAATCTTGGTGACAATGTGAATAATATGTCCTTCTGCTGACATCTTCATAACCAAGATGTGAATGTCTGCACTTGTAATTACATTTACATCTCCGTAGACTATTATCTATTGTTGCCATCTGAAATGGAAATGTAGTATTGTTATAAAAATACAACATATAACATCTCTCTCTCTCTCTCTCTCTCTCTATCTCTCTCTCTACTTTGTTAAAGAAAGAATCTCACACAATGGTGTAAGCTAATCTCACACAATGATGTATATACATATTATATATATATTTTATACATATTATATATACATATATACACGTATATATATATATATACATATATATATGTATATATATATTATTTATATACATATGTATAATATGTATATATACATACATATATATATATATATAATTTAATATTATACATATTAATTATTATTCAAAACATATTAATTAAAACACTAACTATACATATTATATATATATATAATATGTATATATAATATATATTTATACATTTATATATGTATATATATTATATACATTATACATATCATATGTATAATATATATAATATATATACATATATATATGTATATATATATATGTATCTCACACAATGGTGTAAGCTAATCCCACACAATGATGTATATACATATATACATGTATATATATATACATATATATTTGTATATATATATTATTTATATACATATATATATATTATATACATTAAAATATGTATAATATGTATAATATGTATATATACATATATATATGTATATATACATATATATATGGGAGACATTTTCGCTAAGGTGTAAAACCTTACTACTATAATCATTAATTACTGTTGCGACACATTAGAGAGAGATAATGATCTAAGGTTTTGGATTACGTATGAGAGGGAGAGAGAGAGAGAGAGAATATCTGTCTGTTTGAAGAGGAGATAGAAAACTTTAGTTTTTAAGATAGGTGGCCGTTTAGCTTGAATATGGGTATGCTAGTATTGGTAAAATAATTCTCTTACTTTTTGATATAAGATGAGAGGACATACTTACAATTTAACGTATGTTACATTGAGTTTTTTGTGTGTGTGTGTGTGTGTGTGTGTGAGAGAGAGAGAGAGAGAGAGAGAGAGAGAGAGAGAGAGAGAAAGAGAGAGAGAGAGAGAGAAAGAGAGAGAAGAAGAAGAAGAAGAAGAAGAAGAAGCTCTTTTAACATCGTAGGAACAATCCCAAGAGACCAAATATGATCTATCTAACGGGAGTGAGATTCGAACACAAGACGTATTGAATAACAACTCCATGAGCTAACCAATCTACCACACATTGGGTGATAGAAAGGTGAGTGAGAGAGAGAGAGAGAGAGAGAGAGAAGAAGAAGAAGACGAAGAATTTAAGTATTTCAATTTGTAATAATATTGATGTTTGAATAATTAAGTATAAAAGTTTTAAAGTAACCAATTTTTTAAAAATAACTAATTTTTAAAATAACCATTTACTCATTAGTGGTTCAATAAACCACATATTAAAATTCATTCTCTATATAGGAAATTGTATTATCTAGATAATAGCCTATATTTCTTATTCATTCTCTATATAGGAAATTGAATTACCTAGATATTGGCCCATATTGTGTATATAGTAAATTGAATTATCTAGATATTGGCTCATACTCTCTATATAGGAAATTTAATTACCTAGATACTAGTCCATATTTCCTATATATGAAATTGAATTACCTAGATATTGGCTCATACTCTTTATATAGAAAATTTAATTACCTAGATACTAGTCCATATTTCCTATATATGAAATTGAATTACCTAGATATAAGCCCATATTTCCTACATATAGAGGATTGAGTAAATGGAAAATACGATTGTCTAGATATATATAGGAAATTTCCATCAACATAACCAGCAAATCTCTCAAAATTTCCCATATATGGTAAAGTTCACTATATAGGGAATGAACGAAAGTGCCTTGTGAGAGAGCTGAGAAAGGATTGTGCATTTTTTTTGGACAATGTATGGAAGGTAGGGCATTTAACAGAGCTTCTTCCTCCCGACAAGCTATATGAAAATCTACCGGATTCAAGCCATTTCCTAATTTCGACCCGTTCCGAGGCTGTTGCTAAGGCATTACAGGAGTCATGGTCATTTTCCTCAGACAAGTATAAAAGCTGTGCAGCCTAGATGTTTTGGAAAACCAAGACGCTAAGGAGGTTTTCTTGCAAGCAGCTTCATCAAGGCGTGGGAATGTTCAAGTGGTGGCAACTGCAAGCATCACTTGAACACAGGGAACAAAGAAGGGTAATCCTAGAAGAAAGGCTCGTTCGAACTAAGACTGCCTTGTTTAACACTTTGTGCAAAGGCTTAGCTAGACGCTACCCATGCTTGAATCTATGCAATATCATGCATCCAGGGACCAAAGTTTCTTCATTATCTACTCATTTCTATTGATCCTTCTCCTCCTGCACCTTTGGGAGTAGGATCAATATGTCGTCAGAGTAACGAAACGTGAAACACAATATGTTATGCGTGCATAGACGAACTGGGTGGAAACTTCAAGTCCATATTCTGCACCTCGTCGATGAACCAGGCGATAGGGAATGGTCCAAAATTATCGAAGACTACTTAGGAGCCATGCTAGTGTTGCCTCATAGGCCCAATCACCGACTTTATACTTGACATCCTTTCTATGCTGATGTACTTGGTGCTTGTAACTAGCTTGAGAGTCACTAATCCATTGCTTCAATGACTCTAATACCTCTGCATAGTTCTCAGTTATCCGTTCTATGCAGCATCCACTCTTTTGGATTTGTGGGTGGACAATATAGACTAGAACTCCCTACTACAAGCTACCTGTATAGTGAAGTATAGTATGTGTAGCTGACTAGAAGATATCATTTGGACTACTGGGAGAAACTTCTCCCATTTGTTCGTTCTACTGGTTGTGCGCATAGCACTTAAGAACAGTAGCAAATGCCAACAGATTGAAAGTCTTAGTTTGCCGGGTGAAATTGACTTGGAGAACCCTCGTTCAAAATGATCAAACAATGCTCTCCAGAACTGACCCGTGAACTCCGATCGTTGCAGTCTAAAACAATGGCTTTGGTGGGCATATGATCAGTTATAATTGGATACCAATTTTGCAAAAAGGAACGAGTTCTCTTTACTTGTAAGATGACAAGCTTGCTCAGCATGTCCACAATGGTCAGGCACTTGGTGTTCTGGTTACCTAGACTAGAAGGCAAATTTGTTCTGAAGTCCATGCTTATTTGATCAAAAGCAAGACCTTTCTTGGCTCTCATAAAGCCACAGGATGCCCATCAACTGCACTAATGGGGCATGGTTACTGGCATTGCAAATTAACCTGAAAAGGTTAATGTGGTGGCCTCTTTCAACTTGTGAAAGGCTTCCAAAACCTGTTGAGATCAGGAACTTCGACTATTTTCGAGGCTTCAATCCCTTGAAAAAGGAGAGCGCCGTGAATCACAGCCTCACACACCTCCCTCTTAATTAGGGTCGAAGTGTGCCATACCTGTGAAAAAATTGAATGTGCGACATGCAGACGTAGTGGTGCAGTCGATCAATTTATGTCTTGAACTATGGCCAAAGTCTGTAGTGTTCCACCAGGGAATGCTCATGCTCCTGCCAAAACTATAGCCTCGGTCTGAGTGGCGTGTAATCTAGCTACCTTCACCACTCTGGGTTCAAGACGACTACTCTGGGTTCAAGACGACTACTCTTGACTTGTGTTCAAGACGACTACTCTTGACTAACGATGAGTAATGCTAATAAGCAAAAACTCGGATTACCACTAATCAAGATGACATACGCACGGTAGAGAAGACCATAGACCTAAACTACTCCCACATTGGAACGAATGTATACAATGATGTTCTCAAATCTCAACTGTGATAAATATATGTGTAAATTGTCCTCCTCTATGTCTCAATGGAAAACGCTCATATGGAGGCCCAACTCTGTTGATCTAGATGGTCTTGCGCCTTGGTCTCTTTAATTTCGCTCTTGGTTTTGGCTCTACAACCTGTCCTTGAATGCTCATGCATGACAGGCTTGACCTACCTTCATGTTGGTTCTATCAACAAGTACAACCAAATTACTAGTCAATCCATCAAGTACAACCAAATTACTAGTCAATCCATCAAGTATTGTTGCTTCCAGCTGGTATAGCAAGTACATTCAGCAAGTACATAATCAGTTACAGTAGGTAAAATATAGCAGTTCAAGTATGGCCAATAGGTGCCATGTCATTGGTAATGGACTAATGTCCACAATAAAGATTGCCATCAATCACGTGCATTGTTCGAAAAAAACCCGATTTTAGTGTAATTTGCACCTACATATTTGAAAAATGCCTTTAAATTTAAAACTTGAAGGTACAAATACCTCTAAATTTTGAGAAGTTATAGAACAAAAACCTTCAAATTTCAAGATTTTCCTTTATAAATAATTTCACAATTTTTAGATGAAGGTTTTTCATTTTTTGGGAAAATATTTTTTTTCAAACACTAATCATGTGTTGTATGGAATCAACATTATTGACATGTACAAAATCAGACAATAGTATGGACTACACACACAAGTGTCAAGTTGCACACAAGAGAAAGACAAGTTGGCATTGATTATGAGAATCCCCATGTGCACCTAAACTACCATCAAATATACGTTTTCTTTTCATGCTTCTACTTTTAGGATTTTGTTTGCCCCAATTACAAGGCTAAGGTCCAATCCCATGATGTGTGAATGTCCAAGGTTTCTAAAGTGCCCACGTAATAATAAGTGTGAATGCTTTTATTCACAAGGGTTCCAAAATATTAATTACCTAGCCTTTAATAATAAACTTTCCCATCTTCATTTATAATGATTACAAAAAGCTTGAGTTTAACTTAAGTTTCATATAAGAGTCCTTCTAGTTATTCCTAGGCACCCACAAAAATGTCTAGGGTGTTTGAAACCTATACCTAGACAACCTCCCATTCTCAAAGATTGTCCAAAAGTCCATGATTCTTCATGAATCAATAAAATATTAATAAATACATGCTCATAAATTTCATAAATGGTGACATCACTCTTCTCTTCGAAATACTTGTCCTCAAATGCAAGAAGAGTCACTTAATTCATAACTCTTGTATATAATCCAAAGTTCCAAGATCATCAAGTCCTGCATAATCCAAGAGTTCTCAACATTCATAAGATAGATCCATATTTCCATCAAATAAATCCATGAGTCCATAATGTCCATCAATAAACTTATAGACTGGTCCAAGAATCCACAAAGCCAGTTTATAGTAGACAATACAATGGTCAGGTTGAACTGGCCAATGCGAAATCATATCTCCACAAGGAGAATCATAAGAAGCAAGAATCCATACTTCCATAAATAAATTCCATAAAAATAATCCATACTTCCAATCTGCATTGCCATACATTAGGAAAAATTTAGACTTAGAGAGGGCCCTCTAAGAAGAGCCATGCCATCACTTTTCTAGAAAAAAGGGAACATTGGTGGAACATTGGTGGACCTTATATATATTATGCTTTTCCCACTAAAAGGTAGATTCCATATAATCATTGGAATGTACCTTTTAGTGGGGAAAGCATAACTAGAGCACATCAACTCAAAGGTAGTGGATCTAGAATCTACTTTTTAAGAGCTTTCCAATGGTATGTCACACTTTTCTACCATGTGGTGGAGCTAGAATCGCATTTGAGGTCCAGCTCTATCATGTGGTAGAGCTAGAATGCATCGATCTAGCTGTTTACCATGCAGATCAACAAAACCAATTACTCCAAGAAGAGACCCACTTCACATGATGAGAACCAAGGAGCTAGAATTGCATTTGATCTAGCTCTACCACGTGGTTTTTCAATGGATATTAGCTCTACCAGGTGGTAGAGCAAGACTAATAAATGTAGAATGCTTTGAAGTGTAGCTCTACCATGTGGTGGAGCTAGAATGCATTCTTCTAGCTCTACCATGTGGTAGAGGTAGACTTCAATGAATGTAACTGGCTGAGATTGAATGTAATCATGGTAGAGCTTTATTCTACCTAGACCACATCGTAGAGCTAGAATGCTTTGAGGCCTAGCTCTACCATGTGGTGGAGCTAGAATTGCATTTGAGGTCTAGCTCTACCATGTGGTGGAGCTAGAATCATAGAGCTAGAATGCTTTGAGGTCTAGCTCTACCATGTGGTGGAGCTAGAATTGCATTCGAGATCTAGCTCTACCATGTGGTAAAGCTAGAATGCATTGATCTAGCTGTGTACCATGCAGATCAGCAAAACCAATTACTCCAAGAAGAGACCTACTTCACATGACAAGAACCAAGGAGCTAGAATTGCATTTGATCTAGCTCTACCATATGGTGGAGCTAGAAGTGCATTGGCCTAGCTCTACCATATGGTAGAGCTAGACTTAAATGGATGCTCTGCAAAAACTTTCTTTGGGGGGGATCCTTGGATAAAAAAGGTAGTAAAGGTTAGGTGGTTATTCCGCACAGTGCCAACATGGCAGTTCTAGGTCTACCACATGGTAGAGCTTGACTTCAATGGGTTCTAGCTCCATCGCATGATATAGCTATGCTTCATGGATGCTAGAATGGTGGAGATAGAGCTCAATGGATTTTGGCTCCACCACATGGTAGATCTAAGCTACCATGGTTGCTAGGTCCACCCAATGGTGGAACTTGAATTCAATGCGTTCTATCTTATTCATGCAAAGACACTATACTTCCCCTAGGTCTACCACATGGTACAGCTAGTAAATCAATGAATTTTTGTCCCACCATGTGGTACATCTAGACTTTAATGGATTCTTGGTCCACCACTTTGAAGAGGTAGCTAGCTCCACCAAATTGTAGACCTATTGAAATCTAGATCTACCATAGGGTAGGATTGAAGTAAATGAGAGGATCTCTAGCTCTATCATCTTAGATTTATAAGCAAGATTTTCAGATTCACCAGCTGGCCATTGTGCGACCACTAAGTAGGCTTTCCAAATTCACCAATTGATTATGTAAAAAGTGAATTTGTCAATGAACATATTAGGATCCATAACTTGGTGATTCTAGATTCCAAAGCCCAATTTGGAGAGAGCTACAAAAATAATAAAAGCATTGTATAAAATCAAAAGAACTAAATACTACTAAAAAATGAACCAAGGATATAACAAGTCAAAACATCACCAAATCAAAGCATTGAAGATGCTAGGAAAACCCATTAAGAAGTTACATACTGTCTTCCAAATCCAAAAAATCTCGAGCTGAATGAACTTCACCATGTCTCGATCTTTCCGTGGTATTCCTTTGATTGTTAGTAATAGGCAGAACTGGTTGCTCATTTCTTGACTTTGCAAAGTCAAGAAGCCTTGTTCCCATCTTTCTTTGATCTTCAATACTCTCCACTAGGCAAATCACTTTCTTATTTAGTGCTAGCCCTAGCTCGATGATATAGCCATTACTGAAAAGATCAACAAGCTTGCAGCCTTCTCTGCAATACTTCTGAATACATTGCTTGATCAAAAGATTCTTCTTGATTCTTAGAAACTCAATGTCTAGGATAGTTTTAACATCTTCATTATCTATATCAAGAAGTCTAGTATCCAATATTGTCGCTTGTGTACTTGGATCAGGAACATTTGCTAGTCCTTCAAAGGCATCTCCCTTGCTGAAAAACACCAAGGATGTGAAGAACTCTAATGCACCAATGCATCGGTTGTCACGTCGAAAATGCAATGCCTCATTATACTGTTCCTTTGCTATGCCACTCAAATTTTTTAAAGCATTTTGCAAGTGAATAAAATCTATAATATTTAGAAAGGTAAGCAACACATATTGGGATGGCAAAGATCTACCTGTAATGATCATAATGCTGTTCAAAAGATTGCAAAATGATTCCACATCCCAATGCATATTTCTTCCCAAATCTTCAGTGTTATCCAAAACACATAACCCAATGGAAATTGGATTGTTGAGGTGGCGCTTTAAGTAGTAACTCCCGTCGAATGGAAGACTCACAGCATAAATACACCAAGGAAGATCCAAGGACAAGGTTGAACTTTCTTTGCTAAGGCTGATATTCCACTCCACATATTGCCTTGCTTCTACTGGAAAATCAATCTTCTTTGATCCAACCTGTAGCTTTGACTTTATATACACATCACATAACTTCAAAAGAACTGAGTATACAACCTCATTGATGCTATAGGTGATAGTCAATTCTGACCAATCTTGACATTGTTTGTCCTTGTTCAGAGTGTTGATGAACTCTACAAGCAATGCATCTTGAATAATTTTATCTTGCTTGAGCTACTTGATACGCTCTGGCATGTCAATTACATCTACATCCTTAGTACCCTTTGAAAGAACAATTTGTCCAGACCTGATTTTTGATTGTATTTGTTTGACTTCTTGTTCATCTAGCCCAGCAAGACATCTGAAAATTGTGGCAGTTGGTTTCTTGTTTTGCTTCTCCATGATTTCAAGCCAGCCTTTGAAAACTTCATCAGAGTAAATGACCATGTGAGACTGCTTTGAAATGAAGGATGCTCCCACTGTAATTCTAGCCATTCGCAAAAATTTCTGCAAAGAAATAAAAGAAAAAAAGATCAAAATCAAGTATTTTTTTTAAAACATATAATTATAAGAGAGCAAGGGATATGGACATACATCCCAGTCTACACGAGATGATGAGCCCTCTGTTACTGTAGATGCTTGCCTTGATGGAGAATTATTGAAGATTCACTGACTCCTCAAGTGATGCAAGACATCATAGTATGGTTGTTTGACATATAATGATTGGGCCTCTTCATTAGCTATAGCAGATATGGCCGTCGCAACTTGTGGCTCTGGATCTACAACAATTCGAGCCTTTCTTTTTTCATACACTTGTATCAGGTCTTGAGCACGACCATCTTTTTCTATATCTTGATACCGTAAGAATTTTGCAGCATAGATGGAATGTTGGCCATCAATAATCCAATATGAATACTCAGTGAGTTTCTCCTCTGTTACCTCACTTAGTTTCATTGGAATTCCTTTCTTCTTGCCAGCATTCTTTACAGGCATCAAGTATGCACACGCTCCTGGCCTATTTGCACTTGTTGCACCAAAAAATAACACACATTCATCCACACGGTGAGGTTCTATTTGACGGGAGTTATAGTGATAAAGAGCTAGCCAGCATTGATCTACAGGGATCTCATACTCTTTGTTCTTGAATGGAGAATACTTAGAGTATTTTTCCATACCCCCTGTATCACTCTTTAGTGCCTTTTGCACCTCATTTTTCAAAACTTTGGGATCCACAAATCTTATTTTTGTTGAATTTTCCAAGCCTGTTTTCTCTACTGTAGATTTAAGAACTGCTTCATCTACATCCATAATACCTGTACTGCTTTTTGCCTTCTTTTGAACTGGATTTTTAGAGGGCATTTTCTCTTTCTTTTGTTTGCCTTTCACACAATAAGCAATGGAAGCTTGCAACTCTTCAAGAGTTATTTCTTGACTTGCACAATCTAACTTCCACCCGCGAGAGAACATAGTATATTGTTTATCTCTTACCATTCGTTCAATAATGAATGCCTTGGGATCTAGTTGATACTCAAGGATCCCAGGTACCCCAATATTTATGCGTTCAATATCGGGATGAGAATCAACTACAGAAATATAAGAGAGTCATTGGTCCTAGATCCTCAAAAGTATCCACGTCCACATCACTAGCAACAAATAGATGAATTTTGTTAAATTGTGAACCCTGAAGATCCCAAATATCTCAGTACCACTGTCGTTGTTGATCAGCAGAGGCAAAGTTAACACTGACTGGAACTTGCACCACTTTTCTTTTGTGAGACATCTTTCACATGCAACAAAAACCACAATTGTTAATTATAGTTATTGTATTCTTACACTTTAAAAAAAACTTAAAATATCATATTTAAAAATCACAATATATATCCATGAAAACACTGTGGAGGAGATGAAGAGTATTTCCAGCTTGGAGCTCTCAATACATTTATTAGTCTTGCTCTACCACATGGTAGAGCTAGATAAATGCATTCTAGCTGGACTTCAAAGTATTCTAGTGCTGGTTTTTCAATGGATATTATCTCTACCAGGTGGCAGAGCAAGATTAATAAATGTATTGACCAGAATGCTTTGAAATCTAGCTCTACCATGTGGTGGAGCTAGAATGCATTCTTCTAGCTCTACCATGTGGTAGAGGCAGACTTCAATAAATGTAACCGGTTGAGGTTGAATGTAACTGTGGTAGAGCTGTATTCTACCTAAACCACATTGTAGAGATATTAGAATGCTTTGGGGTCTAGCTCTACCATGTGGTGGAGCTAGAATTGCATTTGAGGTCTAGCTCTACCATGTGGTGCAGCTAGAATCGTAGTGGTAGAAAGCTTTGAGGTCTAGCTCTACCATGTGTGGTAGAGCAAGAATGCATCGATCTAGCTGTGTTCCATACACATCAACAAAACCAATTACTCCAAGAAGAGACCTACTTCACATGACAAGAACCAAGGAGCTAGAATTGCATTTGATCTAGCTCTACCACGTGGTAGAGCTGTATTCTACCTGGACCACATCGTAGAGCTAGAATGCTTTGAGGTCTAGCTCTACCATGTGGTGGAGCTAGAATTGCATTTCAGATCTAGCTCTACCATGTGGTGGAGCTAGAATTCATCGATCTAGCTGTGTACCACCATGTAGATCAGCAAAACCAAATACTCTAAGAAGAGACCTACTTCACATGACGAGAACCAAGGAGCTACAATTGCATTCGATCTAGCTCTACCATGTGGTGTAGCTAGAATGCATCGATCTAGCTGTGTACCATACAGATCAACAAAATCAATTACTTTAAGAAGAGATCTACTTCACATGACAAGAAACAAGGAGCTAGAATTGCATTTGATCTAGCTCTACCACGTGGTAGAGCTATATCCAACCTAGATCACATCGTAGAGCTAGAATGCTTTGAGGTCTAGCTCTACCATGTGGTGGATGTAGAATTGCATTTGAGGTCTAGCTCTACCATGTGGTAGACCTAGAATGCATTGATCTAGCTGTGTACCATGCAAATCAACAAAACCAATTACTCCAAGAAGAGACCATGACGAGAACCAAGGAGCTAGAATTACATTTGATCTAGCTCTACCACGTGGTAGAGCTGTATTCAACCTAGACCACATTGTAGAGCAAGAATGCTTTGAGGTCTAGCTCTACCATGTGGTGGAGCTAAAATTAATTTGAGATCTAGCTCTATCATGTGGTGAAGCTAGAATGCATCGATCTAGCTGTGTACCATGCGGATTAACAAAATCAATTACTCCAAGAAGAGACCTACTTCACATGACAAGAACCAAGGAGCTAGAATTGCATTTGATCTAGCTCTACCACGTGGCAGAGCTGTATCCAACCTAGACCACATCATAGAGCTAGAATGCTTTGAGGTCTAGCTCTATCATATGGTGGAGCTAGAATTGCATTTGAAGTCTAGCTCTACCATGTGGTAGAGCTAGAAAGCATCGATCTAACTGTGTACCATGCAGATCAACAAAACCAATTATTAGAATTGCATTTGATCTAACTCTACCATGTGGTAGAGCTGTATTCTACCTGGACCACATCATAGTGCTAGAATGCTTTGAGGTCTAGCTCTACCATGTGGTGGAGCTAGAATTCATCAATCTAGCTGTGTACCATGCAGATCAACAAAACCAATTATTTTAAGAAGAGACCTACGTCACATGACGAGAACCAAGGAGCTACAATTGCATTCGATCTAGCTCTACCATGTGGTGGAGCTAGAATGCATCGATCTAGCTGTGTATCATGCAGATCAACAAAATCAATTACTCCAAGAAGAGATCTACTTCACATGACAAGAACTAAGAAGCTAAAATGCATTTGATCTACCTCTACCACATGGTAGAGCTGTATCCAACCTAGACCACATCGTAGAACTAGAATGCTTTGAGGTCTAGCTCTACCATGTGGTGAAGCTATAATTACATTTGAGGTCTAGCTCTACCATGTCGTAGATCTAGAATGCATTGATCTAGCTATGTACCATGCAAATCAACAAAACCAATTACTCCAACAAGAGACCATGACGAGAACCAAGGAGCTAGAATTACATTTGATCTAGCTCTACCATGCGGTAGAGCTGTATTCTACCTAGACCACATTGTAGAGAGCAAGAATGCTTTGAGGTCTAGCTCTACCATGTGGTGGAGCTAGAATTAATTTGAGGTCTAGCTCTATCATGTGGTGAAGCTAGAATGCATCGATCTAGCTGTGTACCATGCGGATCAACAAAATCAATTACTCCAAGAAGAGACCTACTTCACATGACAAGAATCGGTGGAGCTAGAATTAATTTCAGGTCTAGCTCTATCATGTGGTGAAGCTAGAATGCATCAATCTAGCTGTGTACCATGCGGATCAACAAAATCAATTACTCCAAGAAGAGACCTACTGCACATGACAAGAACCAAGGAGCTAGAATTGCGTTTGATCTAGCTCTACCACATGGTAGAGCTATATCCAACCTAGACCACATCGCAACTTCCCTAGCACAAGTCCGTGTGGTCCGTTCTCTGATGGGGTCCCGGATCCTCAACTTCTAACTGTCCGAATCCGGGTTCTCGAAAAAGATGCACGAGCGTGCCAAATGGCGAAAATTTCCAACTGTGGCCCAAACAGTGCTGAAGAGGCATGAAATTTGAATCATGCATGGACAAATGTGTGGAAAGCAACCCCGATCTTTCTTGTTGTGTTCAGATGCGATTCGGACTCATTTCGGATCCGAAACTCTGTTATGGCGATTTTGCACTATCTTCGTCTCGGGACCCAAATTTGATGCACTCGGAGAAGTGATTGCGATGCCCAAATCCATGGACGGAGTGATGTGGACATAGAGCAACTTCCCTAGCACAAGTATGTGTGGTCCGTTCTCTGATGGGGTCCCGGATCCTCAACTTCTAACTGTCTGAATCCGGGTTCTCGAAAAAGATACACGAGCGTGGCAAATGGCAGAAATTTACAACAGTGGCCCAAACGGCGCCGAAGAGGCATAAAATTCGAATCATGCATGGATAAATGTGTGGCAAGCAACCAGGATCTTTCTTGTTGTGTTCAGATGCGATTCGGACTCATTTCGGATTCGAAACTCTGTTATGGCGATTTTGCACTATTTTCACCGGGACCCAACTTTGACGTGCTGGGATAATTGATTGTGATGCCCAAATCCATGCACGGAGTGATGTGGACATAGCACAACTTCCCTAGCACAAGTTCGTGTGGTCCGTTCTCTGATGGCGTCCCAGATCCTCAACTTCTAACTGTCCGAATCTGGGTTCTCGAAAAAGATGCACGAGCGTGCCAATAGGCAGAAATTTCCAACCGTGGCCCAAACGGCGCCGAAGAGGCATGAAAATCGAATCGTGCATGGACAAATGTGTGGCAAGCAACCCGGATCTTTCTTGTTGTGTTCAGATGTGATTCGGACTCATTTCGGATCCGAAACCATGTTATGGTGATTTTGCACTATCTTCGCCGGGACCCAACTTTGACGTGCTGGGAGAAGTGATTGCGATGCGCAAATCCATGCACCGAGTGAGGTGGACATAGAGCAACTTCCCTAGCACAAGTCCGTGTGGTCCGTTCTCTGATGGGGTCTCGGATCCTCAACTTCTAGCTGTTCGAATCCGGGTTCTCGAAAAAGATGCACGAGCGTGCCAAATGGAGGAAATTTCCAACCGTGGCCCAAACGACGCCGAAGAGGCATGAAATTCGAATCATGCATGGACAAATGTGTGGCAAGCAACCCGAATCTAGTTGTGTACCATGCAGATCAACAAAACTAATTACTCTAAGAAGAGACCTACTTCACATGACGAGAACCAAGGAGCTACAATTGCATTCGATCTAGCTCTACCATGTGGTGGAGCTAGAATGCATCGATCTAGCTGTGTACCATGTAGATCAACAAAATCAATTACTCCAAGAAGAGATCTACTTCACATGACAAGAACCAAGAAGCTAGAATTGCATTTGATCTAGCTCTACCCCACGTGGTAGAGCTGTATCCAACCTAGACCACATCGTAGAGCTAGAATGCTTTGAGGTCTAGCTCTACCATGTGGTGGAGCTAGAATTGCATTTGAGGTCTAGCTCTACCATGTGGTAGAGCTAGAATGCATTGATCTTGCTATGTATCATGCAAATCAACAAAACCAATTACTCCAAGAAGAGACAATGACGAGAACCAAGGAGATAAACAAGTGTGTTGAATGGCGCTGAGACCCAACTTTGAGGTGCTGGGAGAAGTGATTGCGATGCCCAAATCCATGCATAGAGTGATGTGGACATAGAGCAACTTCCCTAGCACAAGTCTATGTGGTCCGTTCTCTAATGGGGTCCCGGATCCTCAACTTCTAACTGTCCGAATCCGAGTTCTCGAAAAAGATGAACGAGCATGGCAAATGGCGGAAATTTCCAACAGTGGCCCAAACGGCACCGAAGAGGCATGAAATTCGAATCATGCATGGACAAATGTGTGGCAAGCAACCCGGATCTGATTCTCTCTTCATTGCTGATTCCTATTGCAAATGCAAAGAGTAACCAGCTAAAGGTAACCCCTACCCTCGACTGGTTGCGACTCTTCGCCAAAGGATGTACCTCTTCATCGAATAGCCACATCCCTTCAACGAATAGCCACATCCCTTCAACGAATGGTTGTATCCCTTTGTGAATGGTTGTGCCGTCACATCGAATGGACACATGCCTTAGCCTAAAGTTGTAACCTTTCGTCTAAGGTCATGTCCTTTCGTCAAAGGACATGCCTCTTCAAATGTGTCTCTTCATCTTCTATATAAGAGACCTATTGAACTCAGTTTAATACAACAAGTCAATTCAATCTTATCTCAAGTGTTTTCCTGGAGGTTCTTGTTCTAAGTTAATTACTTAAGTAGTAATTAGTACACAATATGCATGATTAACAACATAATCTTTACAGTGGTATGAGAGCAAATTTTTTTCCTACCCGTGGGTTGTGAAGCCCTCACCGTCTCCGCGGCACTCCCTCATCCACCCCTCTTCTCGGTGTTGTATGGAAGAAGCAGAGTGATGGTGGACTTGGCGTAAATCCTTGCTCAAAGTGATGTAAACAAAAACAAAAGGTCTCACACCCATACACACACATTGTGTGTATAGCAGAGAGGGAACCCTTGCTGTATTTTCGGACTACCCTCCCTCCCTGTTGACCGGTGGTGTTTGGCATTCACAACATGGCGCGAACTGCCCCTTTCGCTACTGAATATGGAGCCCCCCTCTCTTCGCCTTGTTCGCCTGCCAGCGTGCGCCCTTGCTTGCTGGGAGTGGCTGCCGGTCCATGAGCCTCGTTGATACATGCAGCGACTGTGGACTCTTTTTCGAGAATCCGGATTCGAACAGTTAGAAAATGAGGATCCGAGACCTCATCAGAGAACGGACCACACGGACTTGTGCTAGGGAAGTTTCTCTATGTCCACATCATTCCGTGGATGGATTTCGGCATCGCAATCACTTCTCCCAGCACCTCAAATTTAGGTCTTGGCGAAGATAGTGCAAAATCGCCAAGACAGAGTTTCGGATCCAAAATGAGTCCGAATCGCATCTGAACACAACAAGAAAGATCCGGGTTGCTTGTTGCCACACATTTGTCCATGCATGATTCAATTTTCATGCCTCTTCGGCGTCGTTTGGGCCACGGTTGGAAATTTCTGCCATTTGGCACGCTCGTGCATCTTTTTCGAGAACCCGGATTCAAATAGTTAAAAGTTGATGATCCGGGACCCCATCAGAGAACGGACCACACGGACTTATGCTAGGGAAGTTGTTCTATGTCCACATCACTCCGTGCATGGATTTGGGTATCGCAATCAGTTCTCCCTGCGCGTCAAAGTTGGGTCTCGGCGAAGATAGTGCAAAATCGCCATAATAGAGTTTCGGGTCCGAAATGAGTCCGAATCGCATCTGAACACAACAAGAAAGATCCGGGTTGCTTGCCACACATTTTTCCATGCATGATTCAAATTTCATGCCTCTTCGTCGCCGTTTGGGCCACGGTTGGAAATTTTCGCCATTTGCCATGCTCGTGCATCTTTTTCGAGAACTCGGATTTGGACAGTTAGAGGTTGAGGATCCGGGACCCCATCAGAGAACGGACCACACGGACTTATGCTAGGAAAGTTGCTCTATGTCCACATCACTCCGTGCATGGATTTGGGCATCGCAATCACTTCTCCTAGTGCCTCAAAGTTGGGTCCCAGAGCCATTCAACACTCTTGTTTATCTCCTTGGTTCTCGTCATGGTCTCTTCTTGGAGTAACTAATTTTGTTTATTTGCATGGTACACAGCTGCATTCTAGCTCTACCACATGGTAGAGCTAGACCTCAAATGCAAATCTAGCTCCACCACATGGTAGAACTAGACCTCAAAGCATTCTAGCTCTACGATGTGGTCTAGGTTGGATACAGCTCTACCACGTGGTAGAGCTAGATCAAATGCAATTCTAGCTTCTTGATTCTTGTCATGTGAAGTAGATCTCTTCCTGGAGTAATTGATTTTGTTGATCCGCACGGTACACATCTAGATCGATGCATTCTAGCTCCACCAAATGGTAGAGCTAGATGGAATGCAATTGTAGCTCCTTGGTTCTCGTCGTCATGTGAAGTAGGTCTCTTCTTAGAGTAATTGGTTTTGTTGATCTTCATGGTACATAGCTAGATCCGGGTTGCTTGCCACACATTTGTCCATGCATGATTTGAATTTCATGCCTCTTCGGCGTCGTTTGGGCCACGGTTGGAAATTTTTGCCATTTGGCACGCTCGTGCATCTTTTTGGAGAACCCGGATTTGAAAAGTTAGAAGTTGAGGATCCGGGACCCCATCAAAGAACGGACCACACGGACTTGTGCTAGGAAAGTTGCTCTATGTCCACATCACTCCGTGCATGGATTTGGGCATCGCAATCACTTCTCCCAGCGCGTCAAAGTTGGGTGCTTGCCACACATTTGTCCATGCATGATTCGAATTTCATGCCTCTTTGGCGCCGTTTGGATCATGGTTGGAAATTCCGCCATATGGCACGCTCGTGCATCTTTTTCGAGAACCCGGATTCGGACAGTTAGAAGTTGAGGATCCGGGACCCCATCAGAGAACGGACCACACTGACTTATGCTAGGGAAGTTGCTCTATGTCCACATCACTCCGTGTATGGATTTGGACATCACAATCAATTCTCCCAGTGCGTCAAAGTTGGGTCCTGACGAAGATAGTGCAAAATGGCCATAATAGAGTTTCGAATCCGAAATAAGTCCGAATCGCATCATCTGAACACAAGAAGAAAGATCCGGGTTGCTTGCCACACATTTGTCCTTGCATGATTTTATTTTCATGCCTCTTCGGCGCCGTTTGGGCGATGGTTGGAAATTTCTGCCATTTGGCACGCTCGTGGATCTTTTACAAGAACCCGGATTCAGACAGTTAGAAGTTGAGGATCCGGGACCCCATCTGAGAACTCACCACACGGACTTATGATAGGGAAGTTGCTCTATGACCACATCCTTCTGTGCATGAATTTGGGCTCCCTAATCACTTCTCCCAGCGCATCAAATTTGGGTCCCAGCGAAGATAGTGCAAAATTGCCATAACAGAGTTTCGAATCCGAAATGAGTCCGAATCGCATCTGAACACAACAATAAAGATCTAGGTTGCTTGCCACACATTTGTCATTGCATGATTCGAATTTCATGCCTCTTCGGCGCCGTTTGAAATTTTCGGCCACGGTCGGAAATTTTTGCCATTTGACACGCTCGTGCATCTTTTTCGAGAACCCGGATTCGGACAGCAAGAAGTTGAGGATCCAGGACCCCATCAGAGAACGGACCACACTGACTTGTGCTAGGGAAGTTTCTCTATGTCCACATCACTCGGTGCATGGATTTGGGCATCACAATCAATTCTCCCAACGTGTCAAAGTTGGGTCCCGGTGAAGATAGTGCAAAATCGCCATAATAGAGTTTTGGATCCGAAATGAGTCCGAATCGCATCTGAACACAACAAGAACGATCTGGGTTGCTTGCCACATATTTGTCCTTGCATGATTTAAATTTCATGCCTCTTCGGCGCCGTTTGGGTCACTGTTGGAAATTTCCGCCATTTGGCACGCTCGTGCATCTTTTTCGAGAACCCGGATTCGGACAGTTAGAAAATGGGGATCCAGGATGACCCCATCAGAGAATGGACCACATGGACTTGTGCTAGGGAAGTTGCTCTATGTCCACATCACTCTGTGGATGGATTTGGGCATCGTAATCACTTCTCCCAGCGCCTCAAAGTTGGGTCCGTGCAAAGATAGTGCAAAATCGCCATAATAGAGTTTTGGATCCGAAAGGAGTCCGAATCGCATCTGAACACAACAAGAAAGATCCGGGTTGCTTGCCACACATTTGTCCATCCATGATTCGATTTTCATGCCTCTTCGGCGCCGTTTGTGCCACGGTTGAAAATTTCCGCTATTTGGCATGCTCGTGCATCTCTTTCGAGAACCCGGATCCGGACAGTTAGAAGTTGAGGATCCGGGACCCCATCAGAGAACGAACCACATAGACTTGTGCTAGGGAAGTTGCTCTATGTCCACATAACTCCGTGCATGGATTTGTGCATCACAGTCATTTCTCCCAATGCGTCAAAGTTGGGGCCCAGCGACGATAGTGCAAAATCGCCATACCAGAGTTTCGGATCTGAAATGAGTCCGAATCGCATCTGAACACAACAAGAAAGATCCGGGTTGCTTGCCACACATTTGTCCATGCATGATTCGATTTCATGCCTCTTCGGCGTCGTTTGGGCCACGGTTCAAAATTTCTATCATTTAGCACGCTCGTGCATCTTTTTCGAGAACCTGGATTCGGACAGTTAGAAGTTGAGGATCCGGGACCCCATCACAGAACGGACCACACGGACTTGTGCTAGGAAAGTTGCTCTATGTCCACGTCACTCCGTGCATGGATTTGGGCATCGCAATCAGTTCTCCCAGCGCGTCAAATTCGGGTCCTGACGAAGATAGTGCAAAATCGCCAAAACAGAGTTTCGGGTCCGAAATGAGTCTGAATCGCATCTGAACACAACAAGAAAGGTCCGGGTAGCTTGCCACACATTTGTCCATGCATGATTCGAATTTTATGCCTCTTCAGCACCGTTTGGGCCACGGTTGGAAATTTCCGCCATTTGGGGTGCTCGTGCATCTTTTTCGAGAACCCGGATTCAGACAGTTAGAAGTTTAGGATCCGGGATCCCATCAGAGAACGGACCACACGGACTCGTGCTAGGGAAGTTGCTCTATGTCCACATCACTCCGTGCATGGATTTGGGCGTCGCATTCACTTCTTCCAGCGCGTCAAAGTTGGGTCCCGACGAAGATAGTGCAAAATCGCCATAACAGAGTTTCGGATCCGAAATGAGTCTGAATCACATCTGAACACAACAAGAAAGATCCGAGTTGCTTGCCACACATTTGTCCATGCATGATTTGATTTTCATGCCTCTTCGGTGCCGTTTGGGCCACGGTTGGAAATTTCCGCCATTTGGCACGCTCCTGTATCTTTTTCGAGAACCCGGATTCGGACAGCAAGAAGTTGAGGATCCGGGACCCCATCAGAGAACGGACCACACGAACTTGTGCTAGGGAAGTTTCTCTATGTCCACATCACTCGGTGCATGGATTTGGGCATCAGAATCAATTCTCCCAGCGCGTCAAACTTGGGTCCCAGCGAAGATAGTGCAAAATTGCCATAACAGAGTTTCGGATCCGAAATGAGTCGGAATCGCATCTGAACACAACAAGAATGATCCGGGTTGCTTGCCACACATTTGTCTTTGCATGATTCCAATTTCATGCCTCTTCGGCATCGTTTGTGTCACTGTTGGAAATTTCGTCCATTTGGCACGCTCGTGCATCTTTTTCGAGAACCCAGATCCGGACAGTTAGAAGTTGAGGATCCGGGACCCCATCAGAGAACGAACCACACAGACTTGTGCTAGGGAAGTTACTCTATGTCCACATAACTCCGTGCATGGATTTGTGCATCACAGTCATTTCTCCCAGCGCGTCAAAGTTGGGGCCCAGCAACGATAGTGCAAAATCGCCATAACAGAGTTTCGGATCCGAAATGAGTCCGAATCGCATCTGAACACAACAAGAAATATCCAGGTTGCTTGCCACACATTTGTCCATGCATGATTCGATTTTCATGCCTCTTCGGCGCCGTTTGGGCCACGGTTGGAATTTTCTGTCATTTAGCATGCTTGTGCATCTTTTTCGAGAACCCGGATTCGGACAGTTAGAAGTTGAGGATCTGGGACCCCATCAGAGAACAGACCACACGGACTTGTGCAAGGAAAGTTGCTCTATGTCCACATCACTCCGTGCATGGATTTGGGCATCGCAATCAGTTCTCCCAGCGCGTCAAATTCGGGTCCTGACGAAGATAGTGCAAAATCCCCAAAACAGAGTTTCGGGTCCGAAATGAGTCTGAATCGCATCTGAACACAACAAGAAAGATCGGGGTAGCTTGCCACACATTTGTTCATGCATGATTTGAATTTTATGCCTCTTCAGCAGCACCGTTTCGGCCACGGTTGGAAATTTCTGCCATTTGGGGTGCTCGTGCATCTTTTTCGAGAACCCGGATTTGGACAGTTAGAAGTTTAGGATCCGGGATCCCATCAGAGAACGGATAAAACGGACTTGTGCTAGGGAAGTTGCTCTATGTCCACATCACTCCGTGCATGGATTTGGGCGTCGCATTCACTTCTTCGAGGGCGTCAAAGTTGGGTCCCGGCGGCGAAGATAGTGCAAAATCGCCATAACAGAGTTTCGGATCCGAAATGAGTCTAAATCGCATCTGAACACAACAAGAAAGATCCGGGTTGCTTGCCACACATTTGTCCATGCATGATTCGAATTTCATGCCTCTTCGGCGCCGTTTGGGCCACAGTTGGATATTTCCACCATTTGGCACGCTCGTGCATCTTTTTCGAGAACTCGGATTCGGACAGCAAGAAATTGAGGATCCGGGACCCCATCAGAGAACGGACCACACTAGCTTGTGCTAGGGAAGTTTCTCTATGTCCACATCACTCGGTGCATGGATTTGTGCATCACAATCAATTCTCCCAGCGCGTCAAAGTTGGGTCCCGCCGAAGATAGTGCAAAATCGCCATAATAGAGTTTCGGATCCGAAATGAGTCCGAATCGCATCTGAACACAACAAGAATAATCCGGGTTGCTTGCCATACATTTGTCTTTGCATGATTTGAATTTCATGCCTCTTCGGTGTCGTTTGGGTCACTGTTGGAAATTTCCTCCATTTGGCACGCTCGTGCGTCTTTTTCGAGAACCCGAATTCGGACAGTTAGAAAATGAGGATCCGGGACCCCATCAGAGAACGGACCACACGGACTTGTGCTAGGGAAGTTGCTCTATGTCCACATCACTCTGTGCATGGATTTGGGCATCGCAATCACTTCTCCCAGCACGTCAAAGCGAAGATAGTGCAAAATCACCATAACAGAGTTTCGGATCCGAAATGAGTCCGAATCGCATCTGAATACAACAAGAAAGATCCACGTTGCTTGCCACACATTTTTCCATGCATGATTCGATTTTAATGCCTCTTCGGCGACGTTTGGGCGACGGTTGGAAATTTCCACCATTTGGCACGCTCGTGTATCTTTTTCGAGAACCCGGATTCGGACAGCTAGAAGTTGAGGAACCGGGACCCCATCCGAGAACGGACCACACGGACTTGTGCTAGGGAAGTTGCTCTATAACCACATCACTCCGTGCATGGATTTGGGCATCACAGTCATTTCTCCCAGCGTGTCAAAGTTGGGTCCCGATGAAGATAGTGCAAAATCGCCATAACAGAGTTTCAGGTCCGAAATGAGTCCGAATCGCATCTGAACACAACAAGAAAGATCCAGGTTGCTTGCCACACATTTGTCCATGCATGATTCGGTTTTCATGCCTCTTCGGCACCGTTTGGGCCACGGTTGGAAATTTCCGCCATTTAGCACTCTCGTGCATCTTTTTCGAGAACCCCGATTCGGATAGTTAGAAGTTGAGGATTCGGGACCCTGTGCGCTTTTGCTGCACAGGTCGTAGCTAGGGACTTGCCGGACACCGTATGCGAGCCACAAATGGCTACAAGCATACAACCAGGGAAGGAAGCTCAAAACAGAATGCAAGGGTGTGTCACTCACCGCTCAACCGCCGCCTTGAAGGATTCCCGCGTCGCAGCCGTGAAGGAGGAGCCGCCGTCGCCGCTCTACCGCCTCTCCGCCGCCGTGCCGCTACACAGTGCTCGATCGCTCTCTCACTCTCTCTCTCTCACACACACACGCAGAAGAAGGAAACCAAAGAGATAATGCAAGAGCACTCTTGTATTCACAACACATGAGAATGAGGATTTTAGGGTTACATTTGGCTCTTATAGGTGACTTGGCCGTTCACACTTGGGCGCCCATACATGGTCGGCCGATCCTAACCCTTATATGCAAGGTGCGCCTCTCATCGGCGATCACCCAATCCCTTCATCCTTAACATATGGTGCCGACAAGCCCGGCCCATGACTCAGAATATTTAAATTAATGACGTAAAATATAGTACGTCTGAATGTCCGTCATAGGTTAACATGCCCCCCTTCCTGATGTAGATTCCGTCCTCGGAAGCTATGGTATGGTAAGCTCGAGAGGGTTGTTGTGGTAGACCGTCTGCAAAACAGGGAAGTAGAGTGAAAGTATGCTGGAATTCAAAAGATATAAAGTGTATAAATTCAAGCATGTTAGACCACAATGGAATTGCTATGAGAACTTAGTTTAGGGGTCACATGAATGAGCTAATGTAGCAAATTAACAGGAGTTTAAAATTATAGAAAGTAAATCAAGAGTTAGCAAGGTGTCAAAGGTTAATCATGGTTTATAACTGGCCTAAGTCAAGGAAAATAACCAAGCTTAGTAAATAAACAGATGACCACACTGTGTCTACTCTAAGAACAAGTTAATACCACGAGCCTAGGGACACAAGAAACATCAGAGTTACAGGAGCCTTTTGCCTTTATTTTTTTTATTTTTATGCACGTGACAATTTTTACACTCAATGGCGACCTTCCTAAGGCAAAACTAACATCGATCCTGGTACCATGTTTAACACAAGGCATTATCCAGGAATCTATTAGCTCACTTTAGGCAAGGCTACCCCCTACCAACCAAGGCATCGGTCTGGAGTAGAATACTCCTCGCCTACCAAGTATCAATAAGGTGATAGGCCAACATTAAAGCACATCATAGACTTGTATTGCCATTTATTATAGGCTCTTTTTTTTTGATAAATAATTTCTTTTGATCTTCGCTCCTGAACTATAATTTGTCTTACATCCTTTCGACAAAGGGGTAATAGCTATGTCCTAGAGGTCAACACACACATGGCCAGGTGTCAAACATTAAGATGGTTTGACCCTAGACCTAAGACAATCGTATTCCAAGGTTAACTAAAGACGTCATGCTGCCTAGGAATATTTCCAATAAAGTTAAGTTCATTAATGATTTACATTAGCATGCAAGCAACTTCAAAAACTAAATAGCACATTGACAATTTCCATGTGGTCATGCATTATAGTTTATGCAATTAATTGAATAGTAAAAACGAAAGAGAGTGGGTATGGAAGAATTACACCTGTAATTGAAGATCTCCTTGATTCGATGAGACAGCTTGCAATTTGATGTAGATATATTTTGATGAACGTTGCGGCAGTCTCAGGACTTGAAAGCGAACCCACCTCAAACTTTTAACCTGTACAATCAACTAACAAGCACTATACCTCGAGAGGCACATCAGTGTGAAAATTTCAAGACTTGTTTAAGGAATCTAAACTAGAAAAAACTTAAAAACACTAACCTACCTACCAGTCACCACACTACTACTGAGGATACGGTAAGAGGATATTGTAGAGTCCTGGCTCTAGCCCTAAGGCTAAGCCTCTATCCGCATCATCCAAACAAATAAAGTCAACCTCAGTAGTGCCATGAGTTTCATCCGTCCATTCATCATTGTCAGATATTTCCTTTTCATTTTTCCATCCACATAAACTCATCAAGAAAATAACCATACGAGGATAGTCATCTTGTGGAAAAGGAAAGCATTGGGCTATCGGGGATATTTCCTCTACGGAGTAGGGGTCAGTCATGGTCAATAGGCAAATAAGCCATTCTAATTCGTCAACATTTTCCTCTCTGGCCAGTACATCTATATGATCCCATTCAGTTTCAATAACAGGATAGCACATGTGAAATATCTGAGAAAGGTACAGATGATACCTCTCATCAAAGGCGGGAGTGGATGAAGTGTATGATGATCGTGCATCTGCCATATCTGCAAACACAGATATAGCATCAGTAGGTTTGTGAGACAGGTCAATCTAGTTCTTGATTGTATACGGATATTTATCCTCTTTTTGTGCTCTTGCTCTTTTTACTATTTTTTGTATTTCTTTTCTTTGTTTTTTTAAAAAAAAAAATGTATGAAGCTATATATATACATCCCCTTGAATTTGGCAATTACATGGTCAGGGGAGAAGGTTAAGGAGGAAGCATTAGAATGTCGAGCGTGAGTACATGCTCCCCCTTTCCTTGGGTAGATCATATTATTTGCAATGATGTTGCAGCCTCTTGGAACCAATTTGTCCAGCGGGTCATAGGTTGTGATGTGGGCAGATAGCTTTTAATGACCCTTGTGGCCACATCCAATTGCAGAGATGGTAGTGTACGCTCCCATTGACGAATGGAGGAAATGGTTTCCGACGATACTATTACAAGGGGAGACGTAGACTCATCAGTTTTTTGTTGGGTGTTGACAAGAGTAGGTGTAGAGCATGTAGAAACTTCTATATGAGCGTGTGCCTGGCATGAGGAGCTAGAAGCTTCATGTGGCTCCCCCCTTCCTGAGCTAGGTGGTAATGATCGATATCGTTTGGGAATCCAAACTAACTCTGGAAGAAGTGGTGCGGAGCACTCTATTACCTTTCCCTTACCACGGTCTTGAATTGTCATTGGGGTGGCAACAATTGGTTTGCAAGGTTTTACAGGTGATGTAGAGGGATTCAGCTTATGTTTAGGGACCCAAATCTGGTCATTCCCCTCGTAGTACCCTTGGGCTACTAATAATTTTTTAGGGATCCATCGTGATGTTACATTGCCCTTTCTCGGGTGGTTAGCTGCTTTCCTTTTACGAGGCTTCTTGGTGGCTGAACGAGATTGAGCTGGGGAAGTAGCTGTTAACGAAGCTTTAGGGACCCATTTGTATGTATTTTTTGGCATAGTAAGCGGAGCTTTAGGGACCACCTTGCCTGTTTCCACTCTTGGCATTGAAGCGTTAGCGGGGTGGCCAACAATCGAAGATGGTTTTGCCACTGGACTTTGTGATTTTTCATTATCTAATATTTGAGTGGATGACTTAGGTGCGGGATTTTGAGCGGTCAGACCTAGTGTTGGTTCTTGCGTTGTGACTTGTCTGGTTGCCCAATCGATATTGCACTTGGTGGCCATCATCCATTTGCGCCCTAAGATTACAGTCCCTTCCATGGTACCAGCAGGCATAACCAAAAAGCTTTGAATTATGGTTCCCTTGTCATAAGCAACCGGAGTGTGCAGAATTCCTAAGACAGGGGTTTTCTTCTTGTTGATTCCTTGAACTTGGATAGAACTCTTGGATAAAGGTGGTTTTCCCAGTTGACACCACACACCATATGATAGCAAATTGTGTTGAGCTCCTGTATCCAATAATGCATTATACAGCACCTCCCCGTAAGGACTCTATAACTCAATTGGGTATCTTAGAGGTGAGTCAGATTCCAGTGCATCCTCCTCTGCTTCCTCAAAAAATACTTGCGTAATTCCCAAGTTTGCTTCTCGTTGTCGCCTAGCACGCTGTTGACGTTCTTTGGCTTCGACTCTCGCTTGTATCTTTTTAAGCTCAGCTTGTTCTTTAGCTGCCTTCTTTTGATGGATTGCATGTAACTCCTCTTGGCTCAGGGGGTCATAGTATCTTTTGAATTTACTCCCATTAAGGAATCCAATGGTTTCAACTCCGTCGAGAGTCTCCACTCTGATGGTACCTTGCGGGGTAATTTCACATACTCTATATGGTCCCTTACCAGCATATTTGAGCTTCTTCTTTTCGTTTCGCACTCCATACATCAGGACTTTATCCCCAACCTTGATGTCCTTGTCCTTTAGATGGCGATCAAACCATTTTTTCCTTCTATCCTTCTCCACAAGGGCATTGTACACAGCCAATTGTCTTTCTTCATTTAGCCGCTCAAGGATATACAGACGCTCTGCTAAGGGATTACCATCCCAACCCTCTTGAGTAGCAACACGAAGACTTGGAATGACAAATTCCCACGGCATGACTGCTTCTTGGCCATATACCATTTTGAATGGTGTGCAATTAATAGCCACTTTGTACGCAGTACGATAGGCCCATAAAGCTGTTGTAAGCTTTAGATCCCAATCCGTGCGATGAGCTTCAACTGTCTTTGTCAAAACAGAGATTAATGTCTTGTTTGTACTCTCGGCTTGGCCATTCGCTTGCGGATAGTAAGGAGTAGATTTATGATGGGATATCATGAAATTTGTTGTGAGCTCCTTAATCACTTCATTTATAAAATGCGTCCCATTGTCGCTCACAAGTTCAAAAGGACAACCGAAGCGTGTGATTATATTTTCAAAGAGGAACTTGGTTGTTGTCCTCGCATCTGCCTTACGTGTCGCTTTCGCTTCAGCCCATTTGGTCATATAGTCAGTGGCCACAATAATATAGCGAGATTGTGTGTTTCGGGCCGCTGGGCTAATTGGACCTACAAAGTCTAAACCCCACTTTTCAAATGGTTGGTTTACTTTGATCGGATGTAGGGGCATCTGATCTTTTCTCTGGGGTTTCTTATATCGTTGGCATTCATCGCAACCCTTCACAAAGAGTGATGCATCTTGGAACATAGTGGGCCACCAATACCCTGATTGTAAGATCTTTCGCGCAGTTAAGTCTCCTGAGAAGTGACCACCGGCTACGCCCATATGTACCTCTTGCAAAATGTATAGATACTCATCCTCTCGGGCACAACGCCTAAAAAAGTCATCCTTTCCTCTTTTATAAAGAGTCCCAGCTATTAGGCAATAGGGTTTGCATTCTTTGATCAGCTTTCGAGCTAGATCTTTACGAAGCTCCTTGGGTGGAAAGCCATTAACCAAAAAGTTAACAATCTTCTCACTCCATTCAGGCATTGTCTCCACCATGAACAGGGAAGTGTCAGGTAAGTCATCATCAACCCCGGTAGGAGCCTCACCATTAGGTATACGAGACAAATGATCAGCCATAACATGTTTTTTACCAGGTCTCACAACAACAGTGAAATCAAACTCAAGAAGAATCAATAGCCATCGTGTGATTCTTCCTGTGGAGCATGGTTTGTTTACCAGATACAACAATGCTTGATGATCTACATAGAAAACAAACTTGGTGGCAAGGAGGTAATAACGAAATTTCCTTACTGCATATATCATTGCCAACCCTTCTCGCTCCGTAGTGGTGTAGTTCATCTCAGCATCGTTCAACTGGCGACTGGCAAAGCTAATGGGGTAGTCTAGCTTGTGTTCTCCAGGTTGAGTTAACACACACCCAATAGCAAAGTTTGATGCATCAATATGCACATGGAAGAGTAAATCCCAGTTAGGCATTCTCAAGATTGGAGCACTCGCCAAGGCCTTCTTTAATAGCTCATAGGCACGGTCACATTCTTCGGTCCAAATAAACTCGATGAGAAGCTTATACAATGGTCGAGCTATCTCGGCAAAGAAGAGAATAAACCTTCGATAATAACCAACGTGGCCCATAAAGCGTTGGACTCCCTTGTAGTTGGTGGGTGGGGGTAATTCCAGAACGACCTTGATTTTACTCTCGTCAGTGGAAATCCCATTTTTGGATACGATATGCCCTAAGATAACTCCGTGTTTAACCCAGAATTGGCATTTGAAAGGATTCAAGGAGATGCGATATAATCTACACCTTTCAAATATTTTTCGTAAATACATCAAGTGCTCGTCCCAAGAGGAATGAACACAAAGATCATCTAAGAAAGCTTTACAGAAGTCCCTTAGATATTCCTTAAAGGCCGTGTTTATCAATCGTTGGAATGTTGCAGGTGCATTGGTCAAGCCAAAAGCCATGACGCGAAAGGCAAACACTCCAAACTCCGTGATAAATGCTGTTTTAGCTTGGTCCTCGACTGCAATTGTGATCTGATTGTAACCCGAGTACCCATCTAAAAAGCTATATGCCTCCTTGCCTGTCACTCTTTCAAGCACATGTTCAGAATACGACAAGGGGTAATGATCCCTTCTGGTGGCTGCATTAACCTTTTTGAGATCAACGCACACTCTGAGTTTCCCATTCTTCTTTGGTACGATGACTATCAGAGAAACCCATTCTGAGTGCTCAATAGGGTATATGAATCCACATTTTACAAGCTTTTCAATTTCCTCTTGTACAATCTTTGCGTACTTAGGATTCATTGGGTAGGGACGTTGCTGGACTGGTTTAGCAGTGCTAATCATTGGAATCGTGTGTTGCACCACCGAGGGTGGAACACCCTTCATATCATGATATGTCCAAGCAAATATGTCCTTGAATTCTTTAAGAAGATTTGTAAGTGCAGCTTCTTCTGCCTTGGTGAGGTCTTGAGCAATAAAAACTGGTTTAGACTCCTCACCCGGATATGCTAAGTCTATCTCCTTAACTACCGCAGGGCCATCGTAGACACCGCTACTCCCATTGGTAGGTGTTCGTTGGGCTTTTGTGTAGACAACTTTACGTTCCCCTATGGTGAATGATTTGAAATGCTCGGGTGCGGGGTGTAAGTCTACTGGTTCTTGTTGTGCCAGGCTTTTTTCTTTCAATTCCGCTTTCTTTTGTTGCTGAGCCAACTCTTGGTTTTGCCGCCTTCTTGCAGTACGACTTAGTTTCGGCTTCTCTTCGATTTCTAATTGGGCGACGTCATGAGGTTGCGGAATACACCACATGACACTTTGGAGGTATTGTCCCCAATTATCCGCTAACTTCCGATGAGCATCAATGGCTCCTACATAACTGAGCCATTCTGCAGTGGATCTTTCCTTGTTTATTGCAGTGCGTACATTGGCTCGATAGCGTTGACGCTTATGTCTCGTTTTCTTCTTACCAAGTTTTTGATTCTTGTTTCTATCAGATTCGGACTCACTTGGTCGATCTTCACTTTCGGATGAACTACAGGAGGCCACTGTCCTAGGCCTTGAGCACCTTGCTTCCACATTTGGGTGAATATTTGATTCATTTTTCCCATCAGGCTCAGGGTCAGTTTCTTCTTGAGATTCATACTCAGAGTTGCATTGGTCAGAGTCTTCGCTACTTTCAGTGTCAGTGGAGTTTGCCACTTTCTCGCCATCAGGAGTCAATTGCATAACACCTATCATGTTTATTGGCACTAACGGTGGCATATCTTGCCCCTCAGGTGTTACCCAACTTGTGCCTCTATTTCCCCATGTGTCTATGGTTGCCGCTAGGTGTACCCAATCCACGTTATCCGACTCAGTCATACCCGGTAGGACATCCATATAAGGAGAATCTTTCTCATCATCAGTATCTTTTTTGCATGTATAGCAATACCTTAATGGGGCGGAGTGAATAGTGGTATCCGATCGATTATCAATGATAACCTTGCTTCCTAAAGGATGTGCACGACCATTCTCAAGATCAACTCGAATGACAGAGTCCTGGAATTGTAGGTAGACATGGTTTTTCGACCAGTCATGCACCATTTGTGCTTCCCTCATGAAAGGACGTCCTAAGATCATTTGATATGACATAGGATGCTTGGAGAAATCCATTACAATGAAGGTATGTTTTACCTTGTACCCCAGGACCTTGACCTTAAGGTCCCTTAACATTCCAATAGGTTTAGCTATGGTTCCGTTTGCCATCTTAACCACTATGTTTGTGACTTCAAGGTGAGGTCTTCCCATAGATTCCCAACAGTTTTTAGTCACAATGCTCACGCCAGCACCACCATCAAGGATTCCCTTTAGAGTTAATCCCTTGGTAGTAATGGGGAGGGTTGCATTAGATTCGTCCCCTTCAAAGTACTGTCCCAACTTGTTCACAGGTATTTCAACGACCGAGTCTTCATCTAGGTTGGGTTGTAGATCCCAATGCTCCCCTTCATCTTGAAGCGTGTCAGGTCTATCCATATTTGCAAATTGTGGTAACCCCGCCTTTAGTTCTCCATTGAGAAATGCCCGAAGAGCTAAGAATAGCTCAGGATCTCCATATAATTTGGATATGATCGTGGTTCTGATCTCAGAGGACATGAAATCCATTAGCTTAGACACATTCAACGGTACTTTTCGAGACATCGCCCCTTGACTAGGGATTGGTGAAGATGGAATCACCTCCTCTTCGATGGGGTCAGGCATTCCCTCACTAAACATTCTTTCCAGCAAGAAGGGTGTTTGCCCACTTCCGGATGTCCTATCCTCACTTTCTTCCCGAATGATACTAGGTATAGCTAACGGTTTATGGTTCCTGTGAGACTGAACTTGCGTAGGAAACACTGTGTCTGGAATTTTGATTTTTATCGGGTTTGGCTCCAGTTCTCTTTGTGTTTCTTCCACCAAACCTCTTAAGTGTTGCACTTGTTCAATCTCCTCAACTGGGTTTGGGTAAGTTCCAATCTTTTTCTTGAGGGTTTTTGGCCCACGTGGCTTGTCTTGGGGAGTCTCAGTCAGTTTGGGTGGTCGAGAGGGCATTAACTGACTTGGTTGTGGGGCCGAGGAAGTTTCCTTCTGTTTTTTCTTATTTATGTACTCGTTTGATTCTCCTTCATTGAGCTCCTGAGTGGGTTCTTCCCTTAGGGTAGTGGCTTTGGTCCCCATGGTTTCTATTGAATCGGAATCATCTTCAGGATCATTCATATACACGGGGTCGTCTCCTGTCCCTACGTTAGTCTTTGAACTAGGCTTGGAGCTCGTGGCATTTAGCGATCTCTTCTGCCGTGTTTTCTTTTTCTTTGCCTGAGCGATTGATGCAGTATCCCTCTCTTCAAGAATGTAGTTTTGATTTTGAAGCATTGACCGTGTAACTACATTCGCGGGTACAACGGGTGTGGTTCCTCGTGCTTGGTTGGTGACCTCAACCAAATTCAATGGCGTAATCTTGGGTGCATTAGGATTATGTGGACATTGAGCAATCAAATGATCTATGCCACAACGATTACATGTAAGTACCGGCATTCCCGATGTGCTCCCTTGATTTGGTTGCATTTGAGTAGCGATCTTCTGTAGCCTATTAGGGCACTCCGCTACACAATGCGGTCCACCACAATCATAGCATTGAAGAGGTGGTCTCCTTGCCATGGTATTAAGGCTTTGCCCTCTTGTGGTGAGAGAAGCCGCTTGATATACAGGCTTGACTTGCCCGAAATGATCCTCCATGCAGTACTGGGAAATCATTTCAAACGTATCAATCCCGTATGGAGCAGTGGGGTCTATCTCCTCTTCATAATCCCCACATGCACTATGTGACTCACAACCCATCTGGTTTATTGGGGTAATCCTTGGATGTGGAGGTTGTGGTCCTAGCACTGGCGGTGGTAACGGCACAGACTGGACTACATTCGGATTCCTTAGAACTATGTGCTGTGACGGTTGCTCGATAGGTTGTGCAGGCATTAGCGCGGATACTTGAGGTGTGTTTGACCAAGCTAGTGGTGCTTGGTTTGCCAACATTCGCTTAAGTGTTAGGCAATCTTTAGATTGATGGCCATACTTACCACATGCATTGCAATTCCCATTGAATTTGACTCTGAATGTGGGACATTCACTCGTGCTATGTGGTCCTAAGCACACCGAACACCATTGTTGCTCTCTCCTTGGGTACATATGGCTATTCTGAGGAGCTCGATTACCCCTAAAGTATTCTTGGAGAGCCTTAGTAAGGTCGGTCACAGACATTTCAGATATCTTGGGCTCCTTGGCAATAGGTTTTACCGTCATTGGCTCGTGCCCAGATACTTGCGAACTAACGGATTTTGTTTCTGAAGACACCTTTTTACCTGCAATCATCAAGTTGTCTTCTAACTGGATTGCATTGGCCGTGACTGATTCCCACGTTGTAAGACCTCTAATGACTAGGCCATTGTAAATGTCCTCGTGGCGCAATCCTCGGATGAATCTATCGAGGAGTTGGTTGTTATTGAAGCGTTCGTCGAGAGTGCAGCGAGAATTTAGATGCTTCAATCGACTTATGAAGTCTCTCACTGACTCCCCTTCCTCGCGCTCAGCTTTTTGGAGTTGAGATGCTACTCCCCAAAGCACACCCTCACGTATGTATTCTTTCAAGAACAATCTCTTGAGAGTGGGGTAGTGAGTGCGCTCTTCAACCCTTAAGGTTCGATACCAATCTCCGGCCTTCCCACTCAAGGTTAAGCCTAAGGCTTTACACTTATGTAGCTCATTGTGCTCTTCCAAAGAATCACACACGTGTTCAAAGACTTCAATGTGGTTCCTAACATCCTCGTTACCACTGAAGTTTTGAGTGAGCTTAGCCACTTGTACTGCCTTGCTTCTAGGTTCTCTCTCAGGCATACCCCGCATGTTTTCCGCAATAGATCGTCCGATCGTCTGGGCAAACGCTGCGAGATCACCTAGGTGAGCAGGCATAGCTAGTGGAGGCACTTCTGGGATAACCTGGCTGATAGGAGTTGGCGTTGGTCTGAGTATGTTGGCAAATGACGTAGGATATGATATGTAGCTAGGCCTAGCTCCTCTTGGATAAGGGTTGTGATAAGGTGGTCGTGGAGCATACGCCATTGGCATACTAGGAGGCGTAGGAGCTACATGAGCATGAGTAGCAATAGGTACATAAGGCCGATAGGCACTGCCACGCACTGTTGTAGGTACTGTTCCACTAGGTAGTGGTGTCGTACTAACTACAGTGGTAACAGGTGCGCTTTCTGTCATGCTCATCATTGGGGTAGGCATTGTGGATTGCTTAATGGAAAGTTGAGCCAAGGTTGGAAAGCTAAAGTTACTGCTCGTGGGCTCAACCTGCATTGAGACTCCAGGCGAAACAATATACGAAGGGTCTATGGGACTCACCGAGGGAGTCTCCAATTGTGATAGGGTTGGTTGTTTGGCCTTGCCCGTATCCAAAAATCTCATAGGGCCAGTGGACACTAGGTTCACTCCCCTATTTTGCCTCTCAAATTGGATAATTCTATGAATTACCTCACATATCATGTGTTGTTGCTCCTCTAGATTAGTGGCGCTAGATGTAGATTGTAGGACTTCTAGCCAACCCACATGGTATGTGTAACCCGTGTATAGGCCCGTTAGAGTCTCTGTGTGTAGATCATATTCTCAATTTTCATTGAGAAATATCCCATCCAGACTTGGTGTGCCAAACGGTTCTCTTGAAGTGGACGCAAAGTCACTTCTTAAGGGTTGGCTTCTAGGGACCTCTACTTTAGGAAGAGCATCGGAATGTGGTAGCTCAGTAGGGCCCTCATTAAACGAAGTGGGTAGAATATCCACATGGACACTCTTTGGGAGGGTAGGGTCTACATAAGATGTGAATGGTGAATCTACTACCCCTCCTTCTTCATTTACTTCGCTTGTGGCATGCTCAGAGCGTGTAGCTCTACTAAAGGTCTCTATTAGACGACTAAACATGCTAGATCCAGGCTGTGGGGCCCACACTGGCATGTTTTGGTTGGTCTCCTCAGGGTTCTTGGTAGGGTGTCCTTCCATGGCTTCTGAGTCGGAAGACGAGTCACTATCCACTATTCGTGGATCTTGGGTTGCACTCCCTTGGGTTCCAGCCGAAGGCCAAGATGCCAACGTGGAGGGATGGTGTGAGCCTGCGTAAACTGAAACGCTTTCTAGTGGCTCAGGCTCTAGTACCCGACCAGAACGTAGATGCATGTGACGTGGGTACCCTACGTGCGTTGGTAACTACCCTTAAAGCCCACACAAGTGGTTTCTTGGGTATTTCGCACCCCGTTTTTACTTGTTTTTAGATTGTTTTTAACTCGTTTTTGACCCCCTTACTTACGGTCGAACTTGGACTAGGGCGTGTGATAGCTCGAAACGAGCGTATCGTTCAAAGGGTCCTAGTATGCTTTACAGCACCGTGTTCGCCTATCTAGAGCTCTTGTAGTCCTCAAAACAGTCCGTTTCCCTTGGGGAGAAAGGCCAAAAGCCTATTTGCTTGTGGAGGAAAGGGTGAGGGCTTTATCCCACATGCTCACTTTACTCCTTGGGGAGTGGGCTACATATAGGGCACGACTTCCCATAAGCTCTCACTTGAAAGAAAGCTATGGAGGCTCACTCTCCTCTATATATATATCAAAAGACCGAGACCGAGACCGAGGCCGGGGTCGTGGGTCAATTGGGGTTCTTTCTTTTCAAATTTTTTTTCTCCAATTAGAAAATCTTTCCTCTCCACACGTTTGGTTCTTTCTTTAAAAATAAAATTTAATTTTTTATTTCTTATTTTTTATATTTTTTTAAAATTTTTATTTTCTGTTTTTTTTTAAGATAAGTTTTCTAGGGTTTCTAGCCTTGGCCGCGGCGCAGTTCGCACACACAGCACAGATCTGGGGTTTCAGAAACCCCCCTCACACGCAGAAAACCAGATAACTGATCGTGCGCCCACACGCGGAGCGAAAAATTAACAAAAGAAATAGAAATGCAGAAGACAAATTACAGAAACAGAGATTGCAACCACTGAAACACCTCAACAGCAAACACACAGTCGCTTTCCTACAGTGTATATTAAACTTCACGCAGCATCTGAGCTGCAAATTGGAGCTTCGTGCAGGGCAACTCCCCGGCAGCGGTGCCAAAAATGTGCGCTTTTGCCGCACAGGTCGTAGCTGGGGACTTGCCGGACACCGTATGCGAGCCACAAATGGCTACAAGCATACAACCAGGGAAGGAAGCTCAAAACAGAATGCAAGGGTGTGTCACTCACCGCTCAACCGCCGCCTTGAAGGATTCCCGCGTCGCAGCCGTGAAGGAGGAGCCGCCGTCGCCGCTCTACCGCCTCTCCGCCGCCGTGCCGCGACACAGTGCTCGATCGCTCTCTCACTCTCTCTCTCTCACACACACACGCAGAAGAAGGAAACCAAAGAGATAAGGCAAGAGCACTCTTGTATTCACAACACATGAGAATGAGGATTTTAGGGTTACATTTGGCTCTTATAGGTGACTTGGCCGTTCACACTTGGGCGCCCATACATGGCCGGCCGATCCTAACCCTTATCCTACTGATATGCAAGGTGCGCCTCTCATCGGCGATCACCCAATCCCTTCATCCTTAACATATGGTGCCGACAAGCCCGGCCGATGACTCAGAATATTTAAATTAATGACGTAAAACATAGTACGTCTGAATGTCCGTCATAGGTTAACAGACCCCATCAGAGAATGGACCACACGAACTTATGCTAGGGAAGTTGCTCTATGTCCACATCACTCCGTGCATGGATTTGGGCATTGCAATCAGTTCTCATAGCGCATCAAATTTGGGTCCTGTGGGGAAGATAGTGCAAAATCGCCATAACAGAGTTTCGGGTCCGAAATGAGTCCGAACCGCATATGAACACAACGAGAAGGATCCGGGTTGCTTGCCACACATTTGTCCATGCATGATTCGAATTTCATGCCTCTTCAGTATGGTTTGGGCCACGGTTGGAAATTTTCGCCATTTGGGACCGTGCTCGTGCATCTATTTGGAGAACCCAGATTCAGACAGTTAGAAGTTTAGGATCCGGGACCCCATCAGAGAACGGACCACACGGACTTGTGCTAGGGAAGTTTCTCTATGTCCACATCACTCTGTGCATTTATTTGGGCATCGCAATCACTTCTCCCAGCGCATCAAAATTGGGTCCTGGCAAAGATAGTGCAAAATCGACATAACAGAGTTTCGGATCCGAAATGAGTCCGAATCGCATCTGAACACAACAAGAAAGATCCGGGTTGCTTGCCACACATTTGTCCATGCATGATTCGAATTTCATGCCTCTTCGGCGCCGTTTGGGCCACAGTTGGAAATTTTTGCCATTTGGCACGCTCGTGCATCTTTTTCGAGAACCCGGATTCGGACAGCAAGAAGTTAAGGATCCGGGACCCCATCAGAGAACGGACCATAGTGACTTGTGCTATGGAAGTTGCTCTCTATGTCCACATCACTCGGTGCATGGATTTGGGCATCACAATCAACTCTCCCAGCACGTCAAAGTTGGGTCCCGGTGAAGATAGTGCAAAATCGCCATAATAGAGTTTCGGATCCGAAATGAGTCTGAATCGCATCTGAACACAACAAGAATGATCCGGGTTGCTTGCCACACATTTGTCCTTGCATGATTCGAATTTCATGCCTCTTCGGCGCCGTTTGGGTCACTGTTGGAAATTTCCGCCATTTGGCACGCTCGTGCATCTTTTTCGAGAACCCGGATTCGGACAGTTAGAAAATGGGGATCTAGGACCACACGGACTTGTGCTAGGGAAGTTGCTCTATGTCCACATCACTCCCTGCATGGATTTGGGCATCGCAATCACTTCTCCCAGCGCGTCAAAGTTGGGTCCCGAGGTGAAGATAGTGCAAAATCGCCATAACAAGATTTCGGATCCAAAATGAGTCCGACTCGCATCTGAACACAACAAGAAAGATCCGGGTTGCTTGCCACTTATTTGTCCATGCATGATTCGAATTTCATGCCTCTTTGGCGCCGTTTGGGTCATGGTTGGAAATTCCGCCATATGGCACGCTCGTGCATCTTTTTCGAGAACCCGGATTCGGACAGTTAGAAGTTGAGGATCCGGGACCCCTTCAGAGAACGGACCACACTGACTTATGCTAGGGAAGTTTCTCTATGTCCACATCACATCGTGTATGGATTTGGACATCACAATCAATTCTCCCAGTGCGTCAAAGTTGGGTCTTGACGAAGATAGTGCAAAATGGCCATAATAGAGTTTCGAATCCGAAATAAGTCCGAATCGCATCATCCGAACACAAGAAGAAAGATCCGGGTTGCTTGCCACACATTTGTCCATGCATGATTTGATTTTCATGCCTCTTCGGCGCCGTTTGGGCGATGGTTGGAAATTTCTGCCATTTGGCACGCTCGTGGATCTTTTACAAGAACCCGGATTCAGACAGTTAGAAGTTGAGGATCCGGGACCCCATCCGAGAACTCACCACACGGACTTATGCTAGGGAAGTTGCTCTATGACCACATCCTTCTGTGCATGAATTTGGGCTCCCTTATCACTTCTCCCAGCGCATCAAAGTTGGGTCCCAGCGAAGATAGTGCAAAATTGCCATAACAGAGTTTCGAATCCGAAATGAGTCCGAATCGCATCTGAACACAACAATAAAGACCCGGGTTGCTTGCCACACATTTGTCATTGCATGATTCGAATTTCATGCCTCTTCGGCGCCGTTTGAAATTTTCGGCCACGGTAGGAAATTTTCGCCATTTGACACGCTCGTGCATCTTTTTCGAGAACCCGGATTCGGACAGCAAGAAGTTGAGGATCCAGGACCCCATCAGAGAACGGACCACACTGACTTGTGCTAGGGAAGTTGCTCTATGTCCACATCACTCGGTGCATGGATTTGGGCATCACAATCAATTCTCCCAACGTGTCAAAGTTGGGTCCCGGTGAAGATAGTGCAAAATCGCCATAATAGAGTTTCGGATCCGAAATGAGTCCGAATCGCATCTGAACATAACAAGAACGATCTGGGTTGCTTGCCACATATTTGTCCTTGCATGATTTAAATTTCATGCCTCTTCGGCGCCGTTTGGGTCACTGTTGGAAATTTCCGCCATTTGGCACGCTCGTGCATCTTTTTCGAGAACCCGGATTCGGACATTTAGAAAATGGGGATCCAGGATGACCCCATCAGAGAACGGACCACATGGACTTGTGCTAGGGAAGTTGCTCTATGTCCACATCACTCTGTGGATGGATTTGGGCATCGCAATCACTTCTCCCAGTGCCTCAAAGTTGGGTCCGTGCGAAGATAGTGCAAAATCGCCATAACAGAGTTTCGGATCCGAAATGAGTCCGAATCGCATCTGAACACAACAAGAAAGATCCGGGTTTCTTGCCACACATTTATCCATCCATGATTCGATTTTCATGCCTCTTCGGCGCCGTTTGTGCCATGGTTGAAAATTTCCCCTATTTGGCATGCTCGTGCATCTCTTTCGAGAACCCGGATCCGGACAGTTCGAAGTTGAGGATCCAGGACCCCATCAGAGAACGAACCACACAGACTTGTGCTAGGGAAGTTGCTCTATGTCCACATAACTCCGTGCATGGATTTGTGCATCACAGTCATTTCTCCCAACGCGTCAAAGTTGGGGCCCGGCGACAATAGTGCGAAATCGCCATAACAGAGTTTCGGATCTGAAATGAGTCCGAATCGCATCTGAACACAACAAGAAAGATCCGGGTTGCTTGCCACACATTTGTCCATGCATGATTCGATTTCATGCCTCTTCGGCGTCGTTTGGGCCACGGTTCGAAATTTCTATCATTTAGCACGCTCGTGCATCTTTTTCGAGAACCTGGATTCGGACAGTTAGAAGTTGAGGATCCGGGACCCCATCACAGAACGGACCACACGGACTTGTGCTAGGAAAGTTGCTCTATGTCCATGTCACTCCGTGCATGGATTTGGGCATCGCAATCAGTTCTCCCAGCGCGTCAAATTCGGGTCCTCCATTTGGCACGCTCGTGCGTCTTTTTCGAGAGCCCGAATTCGGACAGTTAGAAAATGAGGATCCGCGACCCCATCAGAGAATGGACCACACGGACTTGTGCTAGGGAAGTTGCTCTATGTCCACATCACTCTGTGCATGGATTTGGGCATCGCAATCACTTCTCCCAGTGCGTCAAAGTTGGGTCAAGGGGGCGAAGATAGTGCAAAATCACCATAACAGAGTTTCGGATCCGAAATGAGTCCGAATCGCATCTGAATACAACAAGAAAGATCCGCGTTGGTTGCCACACATTTGTCCATGCATGATTCGATTTTAATGCCTCTTTGGTGGCGTTTGGGCGACGGTTGGAAATTTCCGCCATTTGGCACGCTCATGTATCTTTTTTGAGAACCCGGATTCGGATAGCTAGAAGTTGAGGAACCGGGACCCCATCAGAGAACGGACCACACGAACTTGTGCTAGGGAAGTTGCTCTATGTCCACATCACTCCGTGCATGGATTTGGTTATCACATTCATTTCTCCCAGCGTGTCAAACTTGGGTCCCGGCGAAGATAGTGCAAAATCGCCATAACACAGTTTCGGATCCTCCGAATCGCATCTGAACACAACAAGAAAGATCCGGGTTGCTTGCCACACATTTGTCCATGCATGATTCGAATTTCATGCCTCTTCGGCACCGTTTGGGCCACAGTTGGAAATTTTTGCCATTTGGCACGCTCGTGCATCTTTTTCGAGAACCCGGATTCGGACAGCAAGAAGTTGAGGATCCAGGACCCCATCAGAGAACGGACCATAGTGACTTGTGCTATGGAAGTTGCTCTCTATGTCCACATCACTCGGTGCATGGATTTGGGCATCACAATCAACTCTCCCAGCGCGTCAAAGTTGGGTCCCGGTGAAGATAGTGCAAAATCGCCATAATAGAGTTTCGGATCCGAAATGAGTCTGAATCGCATCTGAACACAACAAGAATGATCCGGGTTGCTTGCCACACATTTGTCCTTGCATGATTCGAATTTCATGCCTCTTCGGCGCCGTTTGGGTCACTGTTGGAAATTTCCGCCATTTGGCACGCTCGTGCATCTTTTTCGAGAACCCGGATTCGGACAGTTAGAAAATGGGGATCTAGGACCACACGGACTTGTGCTAGGGAAGTTGCTCTATGTCCACATCACTCTGTGGATGGATTTGGGCATCGCAATCACTTCTCCCAGCGCGTCAAAGTTGGGTCTGTGTGCGAAGATATTAAAGAATCACCATAACAGAGTTTCGGATGCAAAATGAGTCCGGGTTGCTTGCCACACATTTGTCCATGCATGATTCGATTTTCATGCCTCTTCGGCATCGTTTGGGCCACCGTTGGAAATTTCCGCTATTTAGCGCGCTCGTGCATATTTTTCGAGAACCCGGATCCGGACAATTAGAACTTGAGGATCTGGGACCCCATCAGAGAACGAAGCACACGGACTTGTGCTAGGGAAGTTTCTCTATGTCCACATAACTCTGTGCATGGATTTGTGCATCACAGTCATTTCTCCCAGCACGTCAAAGTTGGGGCTCGACGACGATAGTGCAAAATCACCATAACAGAGTTTCGGATCCGAAATGAGTCCGAATCGCATCTGAACACAACAAGAAAGATCCGGGTTGCTTGCCACACATTTGTCCTTGCATGATTCGATTTTCATGCCTCTTCGACGACGTTTGGGCGCCACGGTTGGAAATTTCTACCATTTGTCACGCTCGTGTATCTTTTTTGAGAACCGGGATTCGGACAGCCAGAAGTTGAGGATCCGGGACCCCATTAGAGAACGAACCACACGGACTTGTGCTAGGGAAGTTGCTCTATGTCCACATCACTCCGTGCATGGATTTGGGCATCACAGTCATTTCTCCCAGCGCGTCAAAGTTGGGTCTCGACAAAGAGAGTGCGAAATCGCCATAATAGAGTTTCGGATCCGAAATGAGTCCGAATCGCATGTGAACACAACACGAAAGATCCGAGTTGCTTGCCACACATTTGTCCATGCATGATTCGATTTTCATGCCTTTTCGGCACCGTTTGGGCCACGGTTGGAAATTTCTGCCATTTGGCACGCTCGTGCATCTTTTTCCAGAACCCGAATTCAGATAGTTAGAAGTTGAGGATCCAGGACCCCATCAGAGAACGGAGCACACGAACTTCTGCTAGGGAAGTTGCTCTATGTCCACATCACTCCGTGCATGGATTTGGGCGTCGCAATCACTTATCCCAGCGCGTCAAAGTTGGGTCAAGGCGGGGAAGATAGTGCAAAATCGCCATAACAGAGTTTCGGATCCGAAATGAGTCCGAATCGCATCTGAACACAACAAGAAAGATCCGGGTTGCTTGCCACACATTTGTCCCTGCATGATTCGATTTTCATGCCTCTTCGACGGCGTTTGGGCCACGGTTGGAAATTTCTGCCATTTGGCACGCTCGTGTATCTTTTTTGAGAACCAGGATTCGGACAGCCAGAAGTTGAGGATCCGGGACCCCATTTGAGAACGAACCACACGGACTTGTGCTAGGGAAGTTGCTCTATGTCCACATCACTCCGTGCATGGATTTGGGCATCACAGTCATTTCTCCCAGCGCGTCAAAGTTGGGTCCCGAGGAAGAGAGTGCGAAATCGCCATAACAGAGTTTCAGATCTGAAATGAGTCCGAATCGCATGTGAACACAACAAGAAAGATCCGAGTTACTTGCCACACATTTGTCCATGCATGATTCGATTTTCATACCTCTTCGGCACCGTTTGGGCCACGGTTGGAAATTTCTGCCATTTGGCATGCTCGTGCATCTTTTTCCAGAACCCGAATTCAGATAGTTAGAAGTTGAGGATCCAGGACCCCATAAGAGAACGGAGCACACGAACTTCTGCTAGGGAAGTTGCTCTATGTCCACATCACTCCGTGCATGGATTTGGGCATCGCAATCACTTATCCCAGCGCGTCAAAGTTGGGTCCCGGCGGGGAAGATAGTGCAAAATCACCATAACAAAGTTTTGGATCCGAAATAAGTCCGAATCGCATCTGAACATAACAAGAAAGATCCGGGTTGCTTGCCACACATTTGTCCATGCATGATTTGATTTTCATGCCTCTTCGGCGCCGTTTGGGCCATGGTTGGAAATTTCCGCCATTTGGCACGCTCGTGCATCTTTTTCGAGAACCCGGATTCGGATAGTTAGAAAGATCCGGGTTGCTTGCCACACATTTGTCCATGCATGATTCGAATTTCATGCCTCTTCAGCACGATTTGGGCCACGGTTGGAAATATCCGCTATTTGGGGTCACCGTGCTCGTGCATCTTTTTCGAGAACCCGGATTCGGACAGTTGGAAGTTTAGGATCCGGGATCCCATCAGAGAACGGACCACACGAACTTGTGCTAGGGAAGTTGCTCTATGTCCACATCACTCCGTGCATGGATTTGGGCATCGCAATCATTTCTCCCAGCGCGTCAAAGTTGGGTCCCGACGAAGATAGTGCAAAATCGCTATAACAGAGTTTCGGATCCGAAATGAGTCCGAATCGCATCTGAACACAACAAGAAAGATCCGGGTTGCTTCTTGCCACACATTTGTCCATGCATGATTCGAATTTCATGCCTCTTTGGCGCCGTTTGAGCCATGGTTGGAAATTTTTGCCATTTGGCACGCTCGTGCTTCTTTTTGGAGAACCCGGATTCGGACAGCAAGAAGTTGAGGATCCGGGACCCCATCAGAGAATGGACCACACTGACTTGTACTAGGGAAGTTGCTCTATGTCCACATCACTCGATGCATGGATTTGGGCATCACAATCAATTCTCCCAGTGCCTCAAAGTTGGGTCCCGGTGAAGATAGTGCAAAATCGCCATAATAGAGTTTCGGATCCGAAATGAGTCCGAATCGCATCTGAACACAACAAGAATGATCCGGGTTGCTTGCCACACATTTGTCCTTGCATGATTTGAACTTCATGCCTCTTCGGCGGCGTTTGGGTCACTGTTGGAAATTTTCGCCATATGGCACGCTCGTGCATCTTTTTCGAGAACCCGGATTCGGACAGTTAGAAAATGGGGATCCGGGATCCCATCAGAGAACGGACCACATGGACTTGTGCTAGGAAAGCTGCTCTATGTCCACATCACTCTGTGGATGGATTTGGGCATCGCAATCACTTCTCCCAGCGCCTCAAAGTTGGGTCCGTGCGAAGATAGTGCAAAATCGCCATAACGGAGTTTCGGATCCGAAATGAGTCCGAATCGCATCTGAATACAACAAGAAAGATCCGGGTTGCTTGCCACACATTTGTCCATGCATGATTCGATTTTCATGCCTCTTTGGCGCCGTTTGGGCCACCGTTGGAAATTTCCGCTATTTGGCGCGCTCGTGCATCTTTTTCGAGAACCCGGATCCGGACAGTTAGAAGTTGAGGATCCGAGACCCGATCAGAGAACGGACTACACGGACTTGTGCAAGGGAAGTTGCTCTATGTCCACATAAGTCCGTGCATGGATTTGTGCATCACAGTCATTTCTCCCAGCGCGTCAAAGTTGGGGCCCGGCAACGATAGTGCATAATCGCCATAACAGAGTTTCGGATCCAAAATGAGTCCGAATCGCATCTGAATACAACAAGAAAGATCCGGGTTTCTTGCCACACATTTGTCCGTGCATGATTCGATTTTCATGTCTCTTCGACGGCGTTTGGGCCACGGTTGGAAATTTTTGCCATTTGGCACGCTCGTGTATCTTTTTTGAGAACCCGGATTCGGACAGCTAGAAGTTGAGGATCCGGGACCCCATCAGAGAATGGACCACACGGACTTGTGCTAGGGAAGTTGCTCTATGTCCACATCACTCCGTGCATGGATTTGGGCATCACAGTCATTTCTCGCAGCGCGTCAAAGTTGGGTCCTGGTGAAGATAGTGCAAAATCGCCATTACAAAGTTTCGGATCCGAAATGAGTCCGAATCGCATCTAAACACAACAAGAAAGATCTGAGTTTCTTGCCACACAATTGTCCATGCATGATTCAATTTTCATGCCTCTTCGGCACCGTTTGGGCCACGGTTGGAAATTTCCACCATTCCACACGCTCGTGCATCTTTTTCAAGAACCCGGATTCGGATAGTTAGAAGTTGAGGATCCGGGACCCCATCAGAGAACGGACCACACGAACTTATGCTAGGGAAGTTGATTTATGTCCACATCACTCCGTGCATGGATTTGGGCATCGCAATCACTTATCCCAGCGTGTCAAATTTGGGTCCTGGCGAAGATAGTGCAAAATCGCCATAACAGAGTTTCGGATCCGAAATGAGTCCGAATCGCATCTGAACACAACAAGAAAGATCCTGGTTTCTTGCCACACATTTGTCCATGCATGATTCAAATTTCATGCCTCTTCGGCGCCGTTTGGGCCATGGTTAGAAATTTTCACCATTTGGCACGCTCGTGCATCCTTTTCGGGAACCCGAAATTCGAACACCAAGAAGTTGAGGATCCGGTACCCCATCGGAGAACTAACCACACTCACTTGTGCTAGGGAAGTTGCTCTATGTCCACATCACTCTCGGTGCATGGATTTGGGCATCACAATCAATTCTCCCAGCGCGTCAAAGTTCGGTCCCGGTGAAGATAGTGCAAAATCGCCATAATAGAGTTTCGGATCCGAAATGAGTCAAAATCTCATCTGAACACAACAAGAAACATCCGGGTTGCTTGCCACACATTTGTCCATGCATGATTCGATTTTCATGCCTCTTCGGCGCCGTTTGGGCCACGGTTGGAAATTTCCGCTATTTGGCGTGCTCGTGCATCTTTTTCGAGAACCCGGATCGAGACAGTTAGAAGTTGAGGATCCGGGACCCCATCAGAGAACGGACCACACGGACTTGTTCTAGGGAAGTTGCTCTATGTCCACACAACTCTGTGCATGGATTTGTGCATCACAGTCATTTCTCCCAGCGCGTCGAAGTTGGGGCCCTGCGACGATAGTGCGAAATCGCGATAACAGAGTTTCGGATCCGAAATGAGTCCGAATTGCATTTGAACACAACAAGAAAGATCCGGGTTGCTTGCCACACATTTTTCCATGCATGATTCGATTTTCATGCCTCTTCGGCGGCGTTTGGGCCACGGTTCGAAATTCTTGCCCTTTCGCACGCTCGTGTATCTTTTTCGAGAACCCGGATTCGGACAGCTAGAAGTTGAGGATCCGGGACCCGCTCAGAGAACGGACCACACGGACTTGTGCTAGGGAAGTTGCTCTATATCCACATCACTCCGTGCATGGATTTGGGCATCGCAAACACTTATTCTAGTGCGTCAAATTTGGCGAAGATAGTGCAAAATCCCCATAACATAGTTTCAGGTCCGAATTAAGTTTGAATCGCATCTGAACACAATAAGAAAGATCCGGGTTGCTTGCCACACATTTGTCCATGCATGATTCGATTTTCATGCCTCTTCGCTGCCGTTTGGGCCACGGTTGAAAATTTTTGCCATTTGGCACGCTCGTGCATCTTTTTCGAGAATTGGGATTCGGACAGTTAGAATTTGAGGATCCGGGACCCCATCAGAGAACGGACCACACGGACTTGTGCTAGGGAAGTTGCTCTATGTCCACATCACTCCATGCATGGATTTGGGCATCGCACAATCGGTTCTCCTAGCGCGTCAAATTTGGGTCCGGGGAAGATAGTGCAAAATCGCCATAACAGAGTTTCGGGTCCGAAATGAGTCCGAATCGCATCTGAACACAACAAGAAAGATTTGGGTTGCTTGCCACACATTTGTCCATGCATGATTCGAATTTCATGCCTCTTCAGCACGGTTTGGACCATGGTTGAAAATTTTCGCCATTTGGGGTGCTCGTGCATCTTTTTCGAGAACCCGGATTCGGACAGTTAGAAGTTTAGGATCCAGGACCCCAACAGAGAACGGACCACACGGACTTGTGCTAGGGAAGTTGCTCTATGTCCACATCACTCCGTGCATGGATTTGGGCATCGCAATCACTTCTCCCAGTGCGTCACAGTTGGGTCCCGACGACGATAGTGCAAAATCGCCATAACAGAGTTTCGGATCCGAAATGAGTTCGAATCGCATCTGAACACAACAAGAAAGATCCGGGTTGCTTGCCACACATTTGTCCATGCATGATTCAAATTTCATGCCTCTTCGGCACCGTTTGGGCCACGGTTGGAAATTTTCACCATTTGGCACGCTCGTGCATCTTTTTCGAGAACCCGGATTCGGACAGCAAGAAGTTGAGGATCCGGGACCCCATCAGAGAACGGACCACACTGACTTGTACTAGGGAAGTTTCTCTATGTCCACATGACTCCGTGCATGGATTTGGGCATCACAATCAATTCTCTCAGCGCGTCACAGTTGGGTCCCGGTGAAGATAGTGCAAGATCGCCATAATAGAGTTTCGAATCCGAAATGAGTCCAAATCGCATCTGAACACAACAAGAATGATCCGGGTCGCTTGCCACACATTTGTCCTTGCATGATTCAAATTTCATGCCTCTTTGGCGCCGTTTGGGTCACTGTTGGAAATTTCCGCCATTTGGCACGCTCGTGGATCTTTTTCGAGAACCAAGATTCGGACAGTTAGAAAATGGGGATCCGGGATCCCATCAGAGAACGAACCACACAGACCTGTGCTAGGGAAGTTTCTCTATGTCCACATCATTCTGTGGATGGATTTGGGCATCGCAATCACTTCTCCCAGCGCCTCAAAGTTGGGTCCGTGTGAAGATAGTGCGAAATCGCCATAACAGAGTTTCGGATCCGAAATGAGTCCGAATCGCGTCTGAACACAACAAGAAAGATTCGGATTGCTTGCCGCACATTTGTCCATGCATGATTCGATTTTCATGCCTCTTCGGTGCCGTTTGGGCCATCGTTGAAAATTTTCGCTATTTGACACGCTCATGCATCTTTTTCGAGAACCCGGATCCGGATAGTTAGAAGTTGAGGATTCAGGATCCCATCAGAGAACGGACCACACCGACTTGTGCTAGGGAAGTTGCTCTATGTCCATATAACTCCGTGCATGGATTTGTGCATCACAGTCATTTCTCCCAGCACGTCGAAGTTGGGGCCCGGCGAAGATAGTGCAAAATCGCCATAACAGAGTTTCGGATCCGAAATGAGTCCGAATCGCATCTGAACACAACAAGAAAGATTCGGGTTGCTTACCACACATTTTTCCATGCATGATTCGATTTTCATGCCTCTTTGGCGCCGTTTGGGCTACGGTTGAAAATTTCTGTCATTTAGCACGCTCATGTATCTTTTTCGAGAACCCGGATTCGAACACTTAGAAGTTGAGGATCCAGGACCCCATCAGAGAACGGACCACACGGACTTGTGCTAGAAAAGTTGCTCTATGTCCACATCACTCCGTGCATGGATTTGGGCATCACAATCAGTTCTCCCAGCGCGTCAAATTCGGGTCCTGATGGCGAAGATAGTGCAAAATCGCCATAACAAAGTTTCGGGTCCGAAATGAGTCTGAATCGCATCTAAACACAACAAGAAAGATCTGGGTAGCTGGCCACACATTTATTTTTATTTTTATTTTTTATTTTTTTTGGGGGAAAAAAGATCCTTCTATTAGTTAATGAGAAAACGCCATATGGCTACAAAGCTCACCTCACAAGGAGGGATAATAAACACAGTGAACACCGGAGCTCCACCCCCATGGCTGGCCGCTCTCTGGGGGGGGGGCTACCTAGCAGTACATGGTGAAGGTGAGAAGAGCCAAACTGGAGGCCTGTAGTGCCAAGTGACATCCTCGCCTCCGCGATGAGGAAAGGGCTAGGCTGCCAAGTGCGGAGGAACGCCTTGCGGCGGCGACCTCTCATGCGATCCGAGTTGCCCTGAAGTTTCCCCCACCAGTGTCCTCTGAAGGTGTGAATGATGTCCACCCAGAGGGCCTGTATGACCTCCGCCGGTGGAGTCGCTTGGCGGTTTATGGCCTCCGTGCATTGGGCTCTCCATATGTGCCAAGCCGTCATGCTGCTTATCATCTCCCATCTGTGCCCGTCCCCCTCCTGGGAGACTGCCGAAGAGAAGTCTAGCGTCGGGACCACTGCCATCTCCCTGTCAGAGACCTGGATGGTCACACTGCCAGGGACGTCCTCGTATCCAAGGGCCGGGCTGCTGTCCGTGGCCCAAGCCATCGCACCCCACGTCACCATCATCTCACCTGGCGAGCCTGCAAAAACCATCCTGAGAGCGCGCTGCCAGATCTGCTGTGCCTGTGGACAATCCCATAAGTAGTGCCGCTGCGACTCCTGTGCGTGGCCGCACCGAGGGCAGGACGCTGGGTGTCTGCCAAAAGCTAGCCAAACCCCCACAGCCAGTCCTCTATGCGCTGCAAGCCAGAGAAAAAGCGTCACCTTCTGGGGCTAGAAGCTGGCCCAAAGGCGCTGCCAGAAGTCCCTAAGGAAGGCATGGGAGAGTCCCTGTCGCCGCCAATGCTCGGCCGCCCGCCGCCGGGGTGCCCGCTGTCCTGTGCCTCTGGATCCGCCGCCCCAGCCTCGCTGTGTACTGAAAAAAGGGGGTGCCTAGGCTGGTAAGGGGCCGAGTAGGGGTCTCGCCAAAGCCACTCGCTCGGATCCCACTAAAGGTGAATAAGAGGCCTGCTGTCCCAAGCCCATAATCTCCAAGAAAAGTCCTCCCCTATCGAGGCCGGTGACGGGTCTACATGCCACTGTCTCTGATGAAAGCCGACCACCCGCACCCTCTGAAAGATACAACCCTGGAACTCATCCAAAACTAGTCGGGTCCTCTGAAGCTGGCCTCTCTCTCCCACCTCGAAGGTGAGTGGGGAGACTCTCTCTGCTGAGCCCCGCAGACCGCTAGAAGGATCTCATGCCGAGAGACTCCCATCCACTGTGGAGGTGGAGGGTCCTGTGTACTGGAGTCCGCCACTACGGGGGGGATGGCCGCCTCAATGTCCTGCCTCATCAACTCTCTGCCCCTCATCCCGCTGAGTCTCCTCTCCTGAGCCTCTAGAGGCAGCTGCTGAAAACAAGCTGGCCACACATTTGTCCATGCATGATTCGAATTTCATGTCTCTTCAGCACCGTTTGGGCCACGGTTGGAAATTTCCGCCATTTGGGATGCTCGTACATCTTTTTCAAGAACCCGGATTCGGACAGTTAGAAGTTTAGGATCCGGGATCCCATCAGAGAACGGACCACACGGACTTGTGCTAGGGAAGTTGCTTTATGTCCACATCACTCCGTGCATGGATTTGAGCGTCGCAATCACTTCTCTGAGCGCGTCAAAGTTGGGTCCTGGCAAAGATAGTGCAAAATCGCCATAACAGAGTTTCGGATCCGAAATGAGTCTGAATCGCATCTGAACACAATAAGAAAGATCCACGTTGCTTGCCACACATTTGTCCATGCATGATTCGATTTTCATGCCTCTTCGGCTCCGTTTGGGCCACGGCTGGAAATTTCCGCCATTTGGCACGCTCGTGCATCTTTTTTGAGAACCCAGATTCGGACAGCAAGAAGTTGAGGATTCGAGACCCCATCAGAGAACGAACCACACTAACCTGTGCTAGGGAAGTTGCTCTATGTTCACATAACTCGGTGCATGGATTTGGACATCACAATCAATTCTCCCAGCGCCTCAAAGTTGGGTCCCGACGAAGATAGTGCAAAATCGCCATAACAGAGTTTCGGATCCGAAATGAGTCCGAATCGCATCTGAACACAACAAGAATGATCTGGGTTGCTTGCCACACATTTGTCTTTGCATGATTCGAATTTCATGCCTCTTCGACGTCGTTTGGGTCACTGTTGGAAATTTCCTCCATTTGGCACGCTCGTGCATCTTTTTCGAGAACCCGGATTCGGACAGTTAGAAAATGAGGATCCGGGACCCCATCAGAGAACGGACCACACGGACTTGTGCTAGGGAAGTTGCTCTATATCCACATCACTCCGTGCATGGATTTGGGCATCGCAATCACTTCTCCCAGTGCGTCAAAGTTGGGTCCGGGCGAAGATAGTGCAAAATCGCCATAACAGAGTTTCGGATCCGGAATGAGTCCGAATCGCATCTGAACACAACAAGAAAGATCCACGTTGCTTGCCACACATTTTTCCATGCATGATTCGATTTTCATGCCTCTTTGGCGGCGTTTGGGCCACGGTTGGAAATTTCGACCATTTGGCACGCTCGTGTATCTTTTTCGAGAACCCGGATTCGAACAGCTATTGAGAGGATCTGGGACCCCATCAGAGAACGGACCACACGGACTTGTGCTAGGGAAGTTACTCTATGTCCACATCACTCCGTGCATGGATTTGGGCATCACAGTCATTTCTCCCGGCGCGTCAAAGTTGGGTCCCGGCGAAGATAGTGCAAAATCGCCATAACAGAGTTTCAGATCTGAAATGAGTCCGAATCGCATCTGAACACAACAAGAAAGATCCGGGTTGCTTGCCACACATTTGTCCATGCATGATTCAATTTTCATGCCTCTTTAGCGCCGTTTGGGCCACGGTTGGAAATTTTCGCCATTTGGCACGCTCGTGCATCTTTTTCGAGAACCCGGATTCAGATAGTTAGAAGTTGAGGATCCGGGACCCCATCAGAGAACGGACCATATGAACTTATGCTAGGGAAGTTGCTCTATGTCCACATCACTCTGTGCACGGATTTGGGCATCGCAATCACTTATCCCAACGTGTCAAATTTGGGTCCTGGCGAAGATAGTGCAAAATCGTCATAACATAGTTTCGGGTCCGAATTGAGTCCAAATCGCATCTGAACACAATAAGAAAGATATGGGTTGCTTGCCACACATTTGTCCATGCATGATTCGATTCCATTTGGGCCACGGTTGGAAATTTCTGCCAATTGGGGTGCTCGTGCATCTTTTTTGAGAATCGGGATTCGAATAGTTAGAAGTTGAGGATCTGGGACCCCATCAGAGAACGGACCACACGGACTTGTGCTACGGAAGTTGCTCTATGTCCAAATCACCTTGTGCATGGATTTGGGCATCGCAATCACTTCTCCCAGCGCATCAAAGTTGGGTCCCTGCGGCCGGCGAAGATAGTGCAAAATCGCCATAATAGAGTTTTGGATCAGAAATGAGTCCGAATCGCATCTGAACACAACAAGAAAGATCCGGGTTGTTTGCCACACATTTTTCCATGCATGATTTGAATTTCATGCCTCTTTGGCGCCGTTTGGGCGACGGTTGAAAATTTTCACCATTTGGCACGCTCGTGCATCTTTTTCAAGAACCCGGATTCGGACAGCTAGAAGTTGAGGATCCGAGACCCCATCAGAGAACGGACCACACGGACTTGTGCTACGGAAGTCGCTCTATGTCCACATCACTCAGTGCATGGATTTGGGCATCACAATCAATTCTCCGAGTGCGTCAAAGTTGGGTCCCGGAAGATAGTGCAAAATCTCCATAACAAAGTTTCGGATCCGAAATGAATCGGAATCGCATCTGAACACAACAAGAATGATCCGGGTTGCTTGCCACACATTTTTCCTTGCATGATTCGAATTTCATGCCTTTTTTGGTGCCGTTTGGATCACTGTTGGAAATTTCCGCCATTTGGCACGCTCGTGCATCTTTTTGGAGAACCCAGGTTCGGACAGTTAGAAAATGAGGATCCGGGACCCCATCAGAGAATGGACCACACGGACTTATGCTAGGGAAGTTGATCTATGTCCACATTACTCCGTGCAGGGATTTGGGCAAGCAATCACTTCTCCTAGCGTGTCAAAGTTGGGTCCCGACGAAGATAGAAGACAAATTTAGGAATTTTGGGAATTATTCAAGTCCCATTTCTTATAGGATTGGTTGGAAACTCGGTATTTTTGTGTAGTTTGAGCTAACATCTATTTGTTGGTGCACTCTTTGTGCCAATAGATTATATCTTGACACAACTATTTGGCGTATTTGTTTGTAGTTGTATAGATACATACGTGACACTAAACTTAATTGAGATTATACAACACCTTTCATATGAAGAAGATAATGTTAAATACTATCTCCACTTTGAGACATTGAAGTAAAAACATGGGGTTTATTTAATTTGCCAAAAGAATTCTAAATATTATTATAAAAAGGAACCTTAAAAATGAGAGATCTCTAAAGGGTGTGGTGTTAGAAACAACAAAACAAAAAGTAAATCTCAATGACAGTAACAATATGCTAAGTTTACGATTGATCCACAGATAAAAACCCATCTTAGACACTATATCAAGATTATAAATCATGATATATATGCTCAAATTTGAGGGACATTGAAGTAAAAACATGGGATGATAATGCCAAAGAACACTTGTTACATTCAATGAGATTGTTACATTCAAGTTTACAATTTATCCGAAGACAAAAATCCTTCGTCAAGATAATAATTGAGTACAAATTGTATCTCAAACATAGCGTTTTCTCATGTATTGCTCCAATACATACAAAGTTTCTCTATCATAAGCTGCTTCATTTACTAAAGTGTTGCAAGTATACTCCCGTTTGTTCTTTGCATAAATCCAACCAAGTAACCATGCGCTGATTGTTGTCTCCAAAAAACTTTGAAGCTCCTCTATATTTTGATTCCACATCTTTGAAAAAATCAAGTAGGTTCCGGGCATATTCCACATTACATTGTAGAGGGTATCATCAAAAATTAGTGTGTTATTTCCATCCAGGTCATGAAAAATTCTCCATGCTACATCTAAGTTTTTGTGGTATACAAATCGATATCCAATAAGAAGATCCGTCTTTTGACATGCTGCATGCCCTGCTACGACCTTAAACTTTTGATGGTGCCGAGGAAAGCACAACTCAAGAATGCGTCGAGTCCTTTGTAGTCTATTAGTACTCCAGATCCATACCTCAAACCATTGCATACAAAAATCAAGGAAAGTGAATACATCTTTGCGAATCAAATGCCAAACACTTGTATTCTCTTCCACAAGATGCATATGTTTGGCCCAGTCTGGACATACATCACCATGTTGCATCTCAATGGTCTTAAGTAAAACACCATTGAGTTCAAGTATCAATACTCTTCTTTGTTTCCTTATTGTATCTGGGGGTGGTGGAACTCTTTTGCCTCTAGGTACATAAGTCACCAATGATTGGTGCCACCTCAATAGTAAGTTTTCTGTACACTTGAAATCAAAGCTATATGCTTCAACATATCCTGTTGAAAACAAAATGTTTGGTTAATGTACATTCAAAATTTTGAATAAATATATTATGTGCCAACAACATAAATTCATCCATGATATGGATGGTCTTAAACCTTCATAGACAAATGCTCCAATACCTCATTAGTTCAACCAAAAAAATAAAAGAGCGAGTATATTGTCAATGCTAAATTTCATCAAATTTATTGAATATGATGTATAAAAAATTTTCACTATTGAGATAATTGAGTCTATCCAAATTAAATTATTATGATATTCATAGCCTTACACCTTGACAAGGCAATATATTCAATAAAAAACAAACACATCTTTATTGCAATCGAATTGCAAATATTGACAAAAGAGATAATCAAATGACAGTAAGTTTGAAGGCATTTGATTTCTTGATACAATAGTGTAAAGATTTGGCTCGTACAATCCAAAAACTAAACCCATCTAAGTACATTGTTTTGGCCAAAGCTTAAGTCTATCTTATGGGCTTTTAGGTACAAAATGGCTCCAAACATTCTGCACCCAACAAGTCTTGATATTTGTACAGATCTCATACTTCAAACTGCACGTTTAGACCTCAGAAATGGTTTCCTTCGACCTGCACAGCAATAACTAGTTTGGGTTAGGTTGGAATCTGATTATACTGTCACTCAATGTTTAATGAAACCAGACATTATCCTACCCATAAGCTCAAGTAAGCCTTTTGTAGCCTTGATATGTATGCTTTTGCTGCAACTCCACTTATGAGATGACCACGATCATATCCCAAGCGAGTAGCATAAGCAATAGCGTGTTGATCACTCAAAATCCTTCTTTTGTAACACACTTTTAACAAGCTTAGCTGGTCTTTGGATAGTAATGGTACTCCAGCTTTGGATGCCAACATTGCTAGATCCTTGCTTATAGATTCTACTTCTCTTTTTTCCCCTCTTGATTGGACATACTTTAGCTTATCACCATATAATGGTAAGTGTGAAGATGCAGAAGATGAGTTTTCCACTTCTTCTCGCAAAAATAGGGAGGTGAATTGAAGCCATTCTTCCAGTACATCTTGAAAATCGATAAATAAATTATGGCCATGTGTGATAGGAGATTGACCTAGCCGATTAAGCAAAATAATAGACCTAATGTCATTTGTATTATTTAGATTTAAAAGGTAGGGTAGAAGGTCATTGCACAGTACGTAGTCGTGCCCTCCTTGAAAACTTTCAGGGAAGAGACAGTTGTCTTTTGGATTAACACATCCCTTGAAAGGGCTATCATCAATAAGCAATGTATTCTTCTTATTGTAAATATCTTGGAACTGATTCCAAACCTTGAGTAAAGGTTTAAACATAGCCTCAACAGTAGGCTTATCTGGCCTATACACTTTTCGAAGATTATGGATATAACATTCTTCTTGTCCCCACACCATAAAGAAATGATATTTCTTATGTGCATACTGTTCAAGAGTGTTTACATAGGCACAAACATTCTTGTGTAGCATGGTGGACCAAATACCAACATGAAAGTACTGGCAAATCTCATCCAAAAATTCAAAACACCCGGGGCGAATAACAACTGTGGTGCGACCAATATCAATTCGAATACAATTTGTTTGTGGATGCCTCTTCTCTTCCTTGTTGAGTAAAACTCCATTAAGATCAAGTATAAGTGCATGTTTCTTTATGGTGATTGCACGAGGAATATTTTCTGCATACAATACAGAAGAATGATAACACTTTAATGTGTTTACATACTTAACAATATTAAAACAAGTGATCCTATATTATCAATGAGAGCTAATTACAACAAAACATCCACAAGTTTACTTTCGTTTCATGCTCCCATATTCATCTATGACGATGGCTCCTAGACGTGATTGCATTTCCCTATTGATTGGTGAAGATTGAAATACTAATCTATCTCCATCTCTCTCAAAAGAATATAAACTTCCTAGAGGCCTACTCTTTTGTGTATCGGAACGTAGCTCCTCAACACGTTGCTCTATTTCTTGCGTACTTAACTTGTGATTGTTAGAAGCAGCTATACCTGCAAAAACAACTCTCGCTGAGAAACATACTTTTTAACACACAAAATTGCTGAATAAATCATCTTAAATAACATCCTATTGAAAAAGATATACCTTTAGTTTTCTTGGCACCCTCTGCCACCACAGAGTCCTTGATTTCAACTATTCTCTCTTTATTCGTAGCATATGTAGCCTCATCAATTTCTTCAACACCCTCTGCCACCACAGAGTCCTTGATTTCAACTATTTTCCCTTTATTTGTAGCATATGTAGCCTCATCCATTTGTTCAACAATCTCTTCTTGTCTCTCCTTGGTTGCAGAAGTGTCTTGAAGCTCTTCATTGACTTTATCTTTATTCTGACTAACCTCAACATTAACTTTCAAATTAGGAATGTCCTTAGTCTCTTTAGTCCTATCACTTGAAGGCCTTGAAGATGTTTGCAAAGCTGAATCATTGATGTGATCTACCTCCACCATGTTGTCTTCATTATTTCTAGCATTTAAATCATGAGAGTTGATCTCTCTAGTAGGGCTTTCATGATGATGTTCTAGTTGAGCAATGTTATCTTCGTCTTTCCCTTCTTTGTATATATCTGTAAGATTAAAATAAAATGCTATTACTTTTAGGATTTAAATAATACAACAAGGCTAATACAATACTAGTCATTTTTATATCTACACATATACTTTGTATCCAAACTTAGATTACTAAACTTCGACTGATGTACCATAATGAATTAGGAACCATAACATAAGAGTCAAACTTGACTTTGAGCCTCACTTACAAGGGCAACGTAAAGATTGCTCAACTTGAGATTGTGCCTTGTGTTGGAAGACATCCCCAAGGTTGGACATAAGTGGAGGTACGGTTGAAACTTAAGTTTGAGACTCACCGCTACACTAGGATATGGAGTAAGTGTAATTTCTTAATAGTAAGTGTGCGTCATCATTTGTATTAGGCTCAAACTTAATTTTGAGCCTCACTGCTACACTAGGATATGGAGAAATTTCTTAATAGTAAGTGTGCATCATCATTTGTACTAGACGTTGGCATGAAATAAAGGATAAATAGAATAGAAATATTCACTTTAATAGAAAAATGTTAAAAGTGAATCCAAAAAAGCCAATGTATTAATCAAAAGACAAATTATTATTTCAACAAATCCACACTTTGAACAAAACCTTTGCTAATATTAGTTGTTGATAAGCTCCTTTCAATGATTCGTTGTACATTCATAATAAGCACTATCAATGCACTTTTCTACCTTTCTTTGGTTGAGAGCTTGATGGGCTATGAGCATGGAAAGCCTTGTTGACATCTGTATCCCCAATCTTCTCAACGGCCATAGCAACCCCAACATTTGTAGCTTCCATGGCTTTTGCAGAATCCAATATATCATCACCATTCCCACCTTCATCATCATTTTCATGCCTTCCAATATCTTCAAAATTGTCTTCGGCATCCTCATTGAATAGAGCATCATTCCCTTGGTCCTCTTCATTCCTTTGCCTTGCATCTTCAAAGTCTATAGCATCCCCAACTTCTTTATCATCATCTGTGTCATTTTTGTTGTCAATATCATCACCTTCCTCTTCGTCCTCTGTACTTGGTGGGTCATCAATGTGAAGATTTTGAAGGTTCTCTTTTTCTGCATCATCTAGTGTTTGCTTTTTTGTGCCGCCACTTGCACCACACCACTCTTGCAAGGACGGGTGACCATCTAAAAGAGCAGAGCACTTTGATTCTAATGCCATCGCTTCCAAATCATCTTTGCATAAAGCAATACATCGTCTCTTCTTTAGCAAGCTCTCCTCTAGCACAACTCCACCACAATATATCTCTACAACATAGCTCTGTTCAGGACAAAACCCTGTGATGAGACCATCAATAAAGCCTTTGTCGATGAATTCTCTATTTTGGCCACTAGATCCTGAGATGAATACCTTTTTTGTGAGAACCTTATCAATGGCCTCAAACTTGTCAACCTTGCTGATGAAAAGAATAACAGTTGCAATCTCAACTGTTCCAGATGTCCAGGCATCATCTTTTTGTGTGTGGATCACACCAAATTCATAGTGCACCTTTGTTGACTGGCTAGAAATCCCTTCGATAAGCATTCCAATGGTGATGAAATCAACAAAACACACAAGAATATATTCATATTGTGAGTTTAGTGTGTTCAAAGCAAGTGCCAACTTGGAGAAAAATTCTGACGAGAGCTGCTCCTTTGTACCATGTAGGTCCATGATTGCCAGCTGAAATGGTACATGCTCTTCACTACAGAAGGCTATAATCTTTGTCATATCAAAACCCACCCCCCTAATTTTCCAAGGAATAGACTCTTGTTGAGATACAATACCCATAGATGCTCTATATAGGTGATTCAGTAAAGTTACTACACTTTTTGAAAGTGAAGGATTTTTTTTTGAAGGATTGAGAGCATCCCTAACAAAGGACTGGCTGTAGCTCCTCAATTGATTATACTCATACTCCCCTAGCTTATATGTCTCACACACCTGTTCCCAAGTCATCTTTTCCCTTGTCAGATCAAAATAGAAGGCGGTTATTGCATCTTTGAGAACTCGATCTGTTTTTAGCTTCCAAGCCATCTCCTCCATATCCATTCTTTGATGGGTTTGCTTTCCCTTTTTAAGCAGTATTCTCTTGTCAAGAAGTGATGTTTGAATGTCCAAAACTTCACTCTTCTGAAGGCCTAAAATGCACCTAAACAGCGTTGGGCCTAGTTGGACTGTTCCTGGTGCCTGCTGAATTTGCCCACTCTTCAAAGTTGGAAGTCTGGGATTTTGATCAAGACCTTTAGTTGGAGTTTCGCCCTTTGTATTTGGTAGCAAGCCTTTTGCATAAAGCCTCATGATCTTAACCCAGTTCTGCCATACATCATCATCACATAGAAGCAAGTGTAAATCATTTTTGACAAAGTTCTTATGTAATGTGTGCTCCGTGGTCTCCACAAAGGCCTGCAAAGTTGCAAAGTAAGAAGTTAGCCCCCTCACTATAGATATCACAAAATATTAGGAGAAATTATGCATCTATGGGTTTTCAATCATTTGGAGCTTATGCTCAAACTTGAGTTTGAGCCTCACTTGCAGTGCTAAACTAGTATATAATCGTGATGCTCGATCTTAGATTTGAGCATCACCTCCGTATGCAAATCTAGCACTTGCAAGTGAGGCTCCAACTTAAGTTCGAGCCATAATTAGATATGCAAGTGCTACACCATCACAGAGAGGTGAGGCTTGAAGTTCAATTTCAAACCAAACTATTAAGTTTATGTAGTTTGAGAAGAAGCCTTACATGCATCTTTCTTATGCTACTGCTATACTTAAAACTATAGATCTATGAAGAAGTAAAGAAGAAGTAATGTAGGTCTATGATTTACCAAGATATAGCAAAGAATCAAAAGAGTACCTTCCAAGACTCGTCCATCTTGGGTTGATTGACACCAGGCAAAGGTTTACTAGGACGACCGTTTGCATGCCATTGTGCTCGAGCTTGTAGAAGTTGATCGAGGAATGGCTCCTTTTGCATTGACTTTGCAACAGATAAATTCGCATCCTTGGAAATGTCACGAGAAATCTTGGGCGGGCAATTTACAATTATCTTACATCTCCTGAACCTGAATTGCTGACGCAGTGGAGGGGTCACTTTAGCCATATTTAGAGCTTGCAAGCTTTTTGCAGCACTAATGGAGTGTTGACCAGAGATAATCCAATATTTAACTTTATGAATATCTTCTTTTGCGAGTTTATCAAGGGGTTGTTTTGTAGCACGATTACAGGGCATCAAAATTGCAAGTATCTCCTCTTGCTTTGGGTCCTCAATAAAGTCTTGGGTCAAAATACGAACCCAATCCTTATTTAACCTTCTATACACATAGTTTGAAGGAGCAGGATAACATTTCATCACATCAATGCTGAAGACCTCATTTAGACCAAAGGGATAATATCCCTTCTTTATTTCTAATGAGATAATTGCATTGCTGCCCTTGTTTAGAGTCTCAACCTCCATTAGCTCGTCCTCGGACGCATCTATCTCCTTTGAACCACTTGCTGGTTTTGTCCTTTGCCTCTTTAAAGAGATTTCCTGAACCTTTGTGGAGTGCTTTGCCTTTCTCTTCTTTGCAAGGGCTTGCTCCTCTTCTTGCACCTGAGAGCATGCCATGTCTTCAGCTGCTATTGTGCTTACATCAAGGACTTTTATTTTGTCACCCTCCTTTTTATGTTTTGAAGAAGTTGCACCAGCATTTGTAGATGCTTCAAGTGCACTCTTCACTATGGCCCTGCCTTTTTTCTCCACAATTTTCCTGACTTGAGTGGTTGTTGTCTCCTTTTCAGGTATGGACTTTTTTCGTGAATCCAAAGCCTTCTTTGCATGCCTCACTGCTTTCACCAGGTCCTCCACATTATCCACCCCTGAGTCTTCTTGATTGGAAAAGTCAATGATCTTCAATCCTAACTTTACAATACAATTGTCCTTTCCTAGTTTACTGCCAGTCATGTCTGCTGGGTGAAAAGTTTCCAATGATAAGCAAAACTTATTTGCTTTTGTAGTTTCTCCTTCTGGCAATACAGTGCATGTGAAGCATGGATTTGCTCTTGCATCCACATCATCCTTAGCGCCTACCACAATCCCCATATCTCCATATGATATATCACCTTGAGACAAAAACAAATGGAGGACTCCTTTGAAGTTTGCACTAGCATCGTAGCTATCCACAAACCATTTTACTCCTTCTTTGTTACTCAATTCGAAGGTTTTATCCACCTTAATTCTAGGAGTGACACTTTTAGCTTGAGTTGTTGTTTCGAGAGCATCCAGAGTAAAGATTGGTGCACCATGTGGTTGCGAGGTAGCGGGCGCTCTGCTAGCTTCCATTCCTGTGAAGCAAAAAAAAAAGTTTCAAAACCTTAGAAAAAAATGGATTTAAATGCTACATATCAAATCAAAACCTATCAAACTTAAAAAACTTAATGCATGCTACAAAAAGTTATCTTGAATAGCAAGAGCTTCACTTGCATTTACTTAATCTATACAGAAGCTCGACTTGGAGCCTAGATCCAAGTTGTGTACTCATATGCTAGGGGTACGCTAGCATAGAGAGACAAGGCTCAAACTCAAGTTTGAGCCTTAAGGCGAAGTTCCATGTATGGGAGACTTGAACTTAAGTTGGAGTCTTAAGAGGCCAGAGTACAGTAGCATGGAGAACAAAGGCTCAATCTGAAGTTCGAGCCTTAAGGCCAGTGTACACTAGCATCGAGAGCCAAGGCTCCAACTCTAGTTCGAGCCTTAAAGCCGGTGTACACTAGCATGGAGAACAAAGGCTCCAACTCAAGTTCGAGCCTTAAGGCCGAGGTGCACTAGCATGAAGAGCAAAGGCTCAAACTTAAGTTCAAGCCTTAAGGGGCCGGGGTGCATTAGCATGGAGAGCAAAGGCTCAATCTGAAGTTCGAGCCTTAAGGAGCCGCGGTGCACTAGCATGGAGATCAAAGGCTCAATCTGAAGTTCGAGCCTTAAGGGACCGGGATGCACTAGCATGGAGAGCAAAGGCTCAAACTGGAGTTCGAGCCTTAAGGGACCGGGATGCACTAGCATGGAGAGCAAAGGCTCAATCTGAAGTTCGAGCCTTAAGGAGCCGGGGTGCACTAGCATGGAGAGCAAAGACTCAAACTCAAGTTCGAGCCTTAAAGCCAGAGTACACTAGCATGGAGAACAAAGGCTCAATCTGAAGTTCGAGCCTTAAGGGACCGGGGTGCACTAGCATGGAGAGCAAAGGCTCAAACTCAAGTTCGAGCCTTAAAGCCAGAGTACACTAGCATGGAGAACAAAGGCTCAATCTGAAGTTCGAGGCTTAAGGCCAAGTGTACACTAGCATCGAGAGCCAAGGCTCCAACTCAAGTTCGAGCCTTAAGGCCGGTGTACACTAGCATCGAGAGCCAAGGCTCCAACTCAAGTTCGAGCCTTAAGGCTGGCGAGAGCCAAGGCTCCAACTCAAGTTCGAGCCTTAAGGCCGGTGTACACTAGCATCGAGAGCCAAGGCTCCAACTCAAGTTCGAGCCTTAAGGCTGGGGAGAGCCAAGGCTCCAACTCAAGTTCGAGCCTTAAGGCTGGCGAGAGCCAAGGCTCCAACTCAAGTTCGAGCCTTAAGGCCGGTGTACACTAGCATCGAGAGCCAAGGCTCCAACTCAAGTTCGAGCCTTAAGGCTGGGGAGAGCCAAGGCTCCAACTCAAGTTCGAGCCTTAAGCACACTAGCATCGAGAGCCAAGGCTCCAACTCAAGTTCGAGCCTTAAGGCTGGGGAGAGCCAAGGCTCCAACTCAAGTTCGAGCCTTAAGGCTGGCGAGAGCCAAGGCTCCAACTCAAGTTCGAGCCTTAAGCACACTAGCATCAAGAGCCAAGGCTCCAACTCAAGTTCGAGCCTTAAGGCCGGTGTACACTAGCATCGAGAGCCAAGGCTCCAACTCAAGTTCGAGCCTTAAGGCTGGGGAGAGCCAAGGCTCCAACTCAAGTTCGAGCCTTAAGCACACTAGCATCGAGAGCCAAGGCTCCAACTCAAGTTCGAGCCTTAAGGCCGGTGTACACTAGCATCGAGAGCCAAGGCTCCAACTCAAGTTCGAGCCTTAAGGCTGGGGGAGCCAAGGCTCCAACTCAAGTTCGAGCCTTAAGGCTGGGGAGAGCCAAGGCTCCAACTCAAGTTCGAGCCTTAAGCACACTAGCATCGAGAGCCAAGGCTCCAACTCAAGTTCGAGCCTTAAGGCCGGTGTACACTAGCATCGAGAGCCAAGGCTCCAACTCAAGTTCGAGCCTTAAGGCTGGGGGAGCCAAGGCTCCAACTCAAGTTCGAGCCTTAAGGCTGGGGAGAGCCAAGGCTCCAACTCAAGTTCGAGCCTTAAGCACACTAGCATCGAGAGCCAAGGCTCCAACTCAAGTTCGAGCCTTAAGGCCGGTGTACACTAGCATCGAGAGCCAAGGCTCCAACTCAAGTTCGAGCCTTAAGGCTGGGGGAGCCAAGGCTCCAACTCAAGTTCGAGCCTTAAGGCTGGCGAGAGCCAAGGCTCCAACTCAAGTTCGAGCCTTAAGGCCGGTGTACACTAGCATCGAGAGCCAAGGCTCCAACTCAAGTTCGAGCCTTAAGGCTGGGGAGAGCCAAGGCTCCAACTCAAGTTCGAGCCTTAAGGCTGGCGAGAGCCAAGGCTCCAACTCAAGTTCGAGCCTTAAGGCCGGTGTACACTAGCATCGAGAGCCAAGGCTCCAACTCAAGTTCGAGCCTTAAGGCTGGGGAGAGCCAAGGCTCCAACTCAAGTTCGAGCCTTAAGGCTGGCGAGAGCCAAGGCTCCAACTCAAGTTCGAGCCTTAAGGCCGGTGTACACTAGCATCGAGAGCCAAGGCTCCAACTCAAGTTCGAGCCTTAAGGCTGGGGAGAGCCAAGGCTCCAACTCAAGTTCGAGCCTTAAGCACACTAGCATCGAGAGCCAAGGCTCCAACTCAAGTTCGAGCCTTAAGGCTGGGGAGAGCCAAGGCTCCAACTCAAGTTCGAGCCTTAAGGCTGGCGAGAGCCAAGGCTCCAACTCAAGTTCGAGCCTTAAGCACACTAGCATCAAGAGCCAAGGCTCCAACTCAAGTTCGAGCCTTAAGGCCGGTGTACACTAGCATCGAGAGCCAAGGCTCCAACTCAAGTTCGAGCCTTAAGGCTGGGGAGAGCCAAGGCTCCAACTCAAGTTCGAGCCTTAAGCACACTAGCATCGAGAGCCAAGGCTCCAACTCAAGTTCGAGCCTTAAGGCTGGGGAGAGCCAAGGCTCCAACTCAAGTTCGAGCCTTAAGGCCGGTGTACACTAGCATCGAGAGCCAAGGCTCCAACTCAAGTTCGAGCCTTAAGGCTGGGGGAGCCAAGGCTCCAACTCAAGTTCGAGCCTTAAGGCTGGGGAGAGCCAAGGCTCCAACTCAAGTTCGAGCCTTAAGCACACTAGCATCGAGAGCCAAGGCTCCAACTCAAGTTCGAGCCTTAAGGCCGGTGTACACTAGCATCGAGAGCCAAGGCTCCAACTCAAGTTCGAGCCTTAAGGCTGGGGGAGCCAAGGCTCCAACTCAAGTTCGAGCCTTAAGGCTGGCGAGAGCCAAGGCTCCAACTCAAGTTCGAGCCTTAAGGCTGGGGAGAGCCAAGGCTCCAACTCAAGTTCGAGCCTTAAGGCTGGCGAGAGCCAAGGCTCCAACTCAAGTTCGAGCCTTAAGGCCGGTGTACACTAGCATCGAGAGCCAAGGCTCCAACTCAAGTTCGAGCCTTAAGGCTGGGGAGAGCCAAGGCTCCAACTCAAGTTCGAGCCTTAAGGCCGGTGTACACTAGATTGGAGAACAAAGGCTCCAACTCAAGTTCGAGCCTTAAGGCTGGGGCGGGGTACACTAGCATGGAGAGCAAAGGCTCAAACTCAAGTTCGAGCCTTAAGGCCGGTGCACTAGTATGGAGAACAAAGTCTCAATCTAGGTCGAGCATTAACACATAAGTTCTATGTAGAGGAGGCTCGAGCTTAAGGTGGAGTCTATATCCAAGTTGTGGAGTCTATCTTGGATCAGTTTTACAGGTTCTTGACATATGTGAAGATACAAAAGAGAGCAGCAAGAGGTGGAAACCATCTACGACGAGCAACGATCGACAAATGACACACTTAGCGTGCAATCAAGTAAGCGTTTATATTAGTGTAGACAATCAATTAAAGAAGGACTTACTTGCTCAAGTCTCCTATGTTGCACAGTCTTGATCTTGACGGATGCTTGAGGTATCCGTGGAAAAGAAACCGCTAGAAACGTAGGGCTGCAGAGATTATTGCTGCGAGAGGTCTGCTCCGGGGTGCGCTTGAAACGCAGGGCTGGATCTGCTCCAAGGTGCGCAGGGCTGCAGAGGGCGCGCTTGAAACGCAGCGCTGCAGAGACAGAAGGAGCGGAGAGTATTGCTGCGAGAGATTTGGTCGAGGGTGCGCAGGGTTTTTGTATGGGCGGAACGCCACGTCGGCCGTTTTTCCTTTCTGCGAGCGAAGGCGGGTGCGCAGGTTTAGTCCGCGAGGTCGGTCGAAATCTGTGAGAAGGCGAAAAAAGTTTGCGAGGTCGGTCGAATCTGTGAGAAGGCGAAAAAAGTTTAGGGGTCGGCAGGGAATTTCGAGGTGCGGGCGGAAATCCGTTGGGGGGAATTTCGAATTTGAATCTGGGGGAATTTTGAATTCGAATTCGAATTCGGCGGTTTTGATTTTGGGGGGAATTTTTGAATTTGAATTCGGCGGTCGGGGGGAGACTTTTTGAATTTTGAATTTGGGCGGCGTGGGGGCCGACGCCGGGAGAGGAGGAGGGGGCGGGCCTGTGCGCCGGAGGAAGTTTGGGCGGCGCGGGGGCCGACGCCGGGAGAGGAGGAGGGGGCGGGGCTGTGCGCCGGAGGAAGTTTGGGCGGCGCGGGGGCCGACGCCGGGAGAGGAGGAGGGGGCGGGCCTGTGCGCCGGAGGAAGGGGGGGGGCGCCGGGAGAGGAGGAGGCCTGTGCGCCGGAGGAAGGGGGGGGGGCGGGGCGGCGCCGGGAGAGGAGGGGGCGGGGCCTGTGCTGCGCCGAGAGAGGAGGAGGAGGGCCGACGCGGAAGGGGGGCGGGTCTGTGCGCCGACGCCGGGAGAGGAGGAGGACGTCGACGGAGGAGCGCCGGGACGGCCCGGCAGAAAGGTATTTCGGTTTCGTCTGTGCGCCGACGCCGGGAGAGGAGGAGGACGTCGACGGAGGAGCGCCGGGAGAGGAGGAGGAGGGCCGACGCGGAAGGGGGGCGGGTCTGTGCGCCGACGCCGGGAGAGGAGGAGGACGTCGACGGAGGAGCGCCGGGACGGCCCGGCAGAAAGGTATTTCGGTTTCGGTTTCATTCCCCAAGCCCAAGCCCAAGCCCAAGCCCAAGCCCAAGCCCAAGCCCAAGCCCAAGCCCAAGCCCAAGCCCAAGCCCAAGCCCAAGCCCAGGCCCAGGCCCAGGCCCCAGGTCCCAGGTCTTTTGATAATAGTCACTATCACTTTTGGTTATATACTCATCTTCATCCACACCCCACTTGCTCTATGGGATTAGGCTAGTTTCCCTCTCTATTCCTACTTGCTTGTGTAATAGACAAGGCTCCAACTCAAGTTCGAGCCTTGAGCTTGAGATTTCTTGTTTTCTTTCCTATTTTTCCCATACACCCCACTTATTCTATTGGATTATTCTAGCTTCCCTCTCTATTCTTACTTACTTGTGTAATAGACAAGGCTCCAACTCAAGTTCGAGCCTTGAACTTGACCTTGAACTTGAGATTTTTTGTTTTCTTTCCTATTTTTCTCATACACACAAATATACTTATAAACTATGCGATTAAAAATTCAACTAAAATCTATATAATGCACAATGGCTCATTCCCCAAGCCCAAGCCCAGGCCCAGGTCCCAGGTCTTTTGATTATAGTTACTTTCACTTTTGGTTATATACCCATCTTCACCCACACCCCACTTGTTCTATTGGATTATCTTAGCTTCCCTCTCTATTCTTACTTACATGTGTAATAGACAAGGCTCCAACTCAAGTTCGAGCCTTGAACTTGACCTTGACCTTGAGATTTTTTGTTTTCTTTCCTATTTTTCTCATACACCCAAATATACTTATAAACTATGCGATTAAAAATTCAACTAAAATCTATATAATGCACAATGGCTCATTCCCCAAGCCCAAGCCCAAGCCCAGGTCCCAGGTCTTTTGATTATAGTTACTTTCACTTTTGGTTAGTTACCCATCTTCACCCACACCCCACTTGTTCTATTGGATTATCCTAGCTTCCCTCTCTATTCTTACTTACTTGTGTAATAGACAAGGCTCCAACTCAAGTTCGAGCCTTGAACTTGACCTTGACCTTGAGATTTTTTGTTTTCTTTCCTATTTTTCTCATACACCCAAATATACTTATAAACTATGCGATTAAAAATTCAACTAAAATCTATATAATGCACAATGGCTCATTCCCCAAGCCCAGGTCCCAGGTCCCATGAGTATAGTTACTTTCACTTTTGGTTATATACCCATCTTCACCCACACCCCACTTGTTCTATTGGATTATCCTAGCTTCCCTCTCTATTCTTACTTACTTGTGTAATAGACAAGGCTCCAACTCAAGTTCGAGCCTTGAACTTGACCTTGAACTTGAGATTTTTTATTTTCTTTCCTATTTTTCTCATACACCCAAATATACTTATAAACTATGCGATTAAAAATTCAACTAAAATCTATATAATGCACAATGGCTCATTCCCCAAGCCCAAGCCCACAGGCCCAGGTCCCAGGTCTTTTGATTATAGTTACTTTCACTTTTGGTTATATACCCATCTTCACCCACACCCCACTTGTTCTATTGGATTATCCTAGCTTCCCTCTTAGCAAATTAGCATTGATAGGTGAGATTCAAACTTTGGTTGGAGCCTGAACTCATGTTGAGATTGAATTACATTTATAGTTTTGTGTACTACCGCAAAAACATCGCTTCAGTCTTTCTTATTGAGATTTTGATTTTTTCAGGGATTGGAGGGTCTAAAACAAGGTGCTTCAGTGTTTCTCATTGATGGTTCTGCAAGGAAGGCACGCGGGGTTATTCATTCTATTGATGCATCTCAAACATGTGGTTTTCAATTCATTGGTGAGACATGTGCAGCAATACATGTTCAACAAAGCTTTGATGACACATTTCTCATTCCATTTGCCACAATGGATGCAAGAACAATGTCTCAAGCAGTTGGAAGCATCATCAAATGGCCATTGGTCAACCTTGTTATGGACAGAGACATTACTAATACCAAAGAGGATAATTTTGCAAAACTTCTTGTTGATCAAGAAGATCACTTTATAGATAGGGAGAGCTGGAAAGAGAAAAGTGTCATCCTCTGGGATGACAACAGATCTACAAAACTTGGCAATGGAGTAGTATTGCTGGTCCACCCATACGAGGCTATAAATTGTAGAGAACTAGGGGAGAGTAGCTTGGGTGTCATTGTAGAAGGATCTTTGCATCCAAGTTCAACTTGTGTTTCAGGTTTGAATTTGGTTAGTTGGCCGATCAGGCAACTCACATTTGAGAATGGTGAACCATTAGTGAAGGACACAGAATCTTCTTCTATTGATGAGGGTATTCAAGATCACTTCATGCAAAAAAATATTGACAGCCTAAACAATTCGAGTGATGAAAAAGAGGATGATGATGTAGAGGGCAATGATGGCGATAGTTCTGATGACAAACACCATGATGCCATGATCACTGACTATGATATCATTGAAGGGACAAATAAGAAAAGGAGCTATGTCCATAGGGTAAGGGTAATGAAAAATTACGATAAAACCCATGGAGCTGGCAAAAAATGTGATGTTGCAAACATTCACAACGTCGCAACCATTGATTGTTGCGAGAACCGATGTTGTCAAATTGGAGATAGATCCAAAATCATGCAAGCTAGGGTACACTTTTGGGGACAGAGCTATAGTACACGATACACATTTGTACTAGATTGCATGGGCATGGCCTATAGACAAGGTCAAGATGACGAGTGCTTTGAGTTCACATTTGATGGGAAGAAGGTTTGTAGTAAAGCATGGTATGTAATGCATGGCATCGGTAAGTCAACGTTCTATAGGCTCAGAAAGAAGTTCTTGAATGGTGCATGTAATGTCAGTCATGGCAACAGTGGGATAATACGGAAGGGCATGACACATGTTGAGATGGCAAAATCAATCATACAGGGCTTCATAGATAATAATGCCGATCAAATGCCACATAGGTCAAGGACAACTATGCATGGAGCCCGCGAGACCCAACGTGTTCTACCAACAATGTACAAACAGGTGGACATATTGCGTGAAGTGAATGACACACTTGTCTCGTTCGAATACCGGCCACTGTCACAACCATCATTCTCAAGATTGTGGAACACAGAGTTCAAGACAGTTAGTTTATCAAAAACCAGCACCTTCTCAAAATGCGACATTTGTACGGCAATCAAGGTCAAGCTGGAATCAACAAAAAATCAAGAGGAGCGTGCCAGATACATGGCACAAAGAAGGGCACACATGTTGAAACAAATGAGTTGTAGAAATCTATACTATGCTTGGAGGAGCTCTTCCGAAATGAACCCAAACAGGTATTTGTGTATTATACATGATAAGATGGACCAGAGCAAGACTGCCATACCACAAATTAAACCAGTTCCTAAATCTCTCAATGGGGTTGAGAGGCTTCCAGTATCCTTAACAGGAATGCTCACTCATGGACATGGACAAACAGCTTATGGTCACTTTGCCTTGGGGTTATGGCCAAGTGATCCCAACTTCACAATTTCATCTCTCTCAAAATGTTTAAGAAACTTAGAAAGAGGAGAGCAACACATGTATGGTGACTTGAGCTCACAAAACTCAGATGCTGAACCACGAACAGATCTTTTTGATTGTGTTTTGTCTACTATGGCCCTGTATCAGCATATGGAAGTACTGAAGGAGAGAAATGCATATTGCAAGCAGAGCATTGAGGATGCAGATGCAGAGACAGAAACAAATGTGGATATAGAGGAAAATTGTTCTTCACATATGCAGTCAGTCTTTCATACTAACACACATGTGCAAGATAGGGGCAATGGAAATGCGTCAAGTTTAATGCCATCAAATTCAAGGACATTTTTTAAGAGATTGCCAAGGACGTTGTTGTTGCAACTTGACAATTGTGGTTCTGAAAATAAGAACCGTTATGTATTTGCCTATCTATCCCTATTGGTTGCACGAGGAGTGTTTGACATGGTGCAGCTTGGTTTTCTTATGGTTGGTCATACTCATGAAGATATTGATGCATTGTTCAGTCGCTTCTCTGAGAAGTTAAGGAAACAAACCATTTTCACATTTCCACATTTGATGAAGATCTTTAATGAGTGTGTTAGCATGCATCCAGCACCCTTTCTCCTACAAAAGGTGGCAGACTTCAAAGGCTTTGTCAAGGGATGCTTACATGATGGAGCCGATAGCTTGATTGGACATTCAAAGCCATTGCAATTCAGGTTTTATATGAGTGATGGAATACCTTTGATGCAATACAAAGTACATCCCAAAAATGTTGATTGGTTACCAGAAAGCGGTATAGAGTTATGGAAGAGAAATGACGAGGGAGGACCCAAGCTTCCTGAAGGTTTTCCAAAAGTATTGCCACCCTTTGAGTATGTTAAGGAAAATGAGAAGGTTGTGGAGGGCTTAAAAAAACATGTCAATTGGTGGAAAGAGCACTTGCAAGAGAAAGGAGACCAAAGTGATTATGCTAAGTGGATCAATCCGGTCCTTGCCTATTGGGAGAATCTTATGCTAAACATGCAAACCCCTAGTGCAAGGGAAGACATTGGATTTTATGACTTTTGGCCAAGGAGTGTATGCAAAAAAGCTGAGCCTCTTAACCTTCAAGTGGAGGATAATGTAGATGAAGGGTTTGATGTAAATGAGGACCATTATTGTGGTCCAATGCGCAACAAACCTGCTGAAGAGTTCAACCCGACTCTTGATGTGTCTAAAGGAGATTTTGCACTTGTACAACCTTGTGATGCAAATTACCCAATATGGTTGGGAGTGACAACAAGTGATGTTGATCAAAACAACAACTCGATAAACTACCTACAAGTTTAGATACAATATTGGGCACCAATTTCAAAGAAGAAGAATGCAAGTGATGTGGAGGTTTATAAGGATTGCTGGAACAAGTATTGGCGAGAGAACAGAAATGATCCTCAGCGCTGGGAAGATACTAGCTGCATCATTTGGGCATGGAAGCCCAAGGGTGGACGACTTCCAGAGAAAATCAAGATTCCAAAGGCTATAATACTGAAGGCCAAACAGAATCAATTGAATCAACATGTCAGTGCAGTTGAGCAAGAATGATTTGTTAGCATATGGGCAACTAGCTTCGTAATCTTTTAGCAATGTTGTATGAAGCTACCAAACTCATAGTTCGATCATTATTCAGATTGTAAGGCTTTCTTAAGCTTTTAGATTTATGGTTCACCCATTGTTCAAGATTTTTGATTCAATACAGATGGTGATCTTTTTAATTCTATCACCTAGACTTTCTTACAACTTAAAGTTACATTGAATATCCTTTCTTTGTTAAAGTTTCTGTGTTTGATGGTCAACTGCTGGAGGCTATGTGATATAACAAGCTTAATTCCTGGTGTGCATGTGTGTGTGTGTGTGCAGGCAAATTTACATCCCACCACCAACATCATATACACTTGTTACAAATGTACAATAGTATATAAATCATATCGCATTATTCAAATGCTTGTTGAGAACATCCAATAATAAATCTTGCATATCGTACAGTAAACATTGTATTGGATCTAACAACAAAGAATGCTTGTTGAGAACATCCAATAATAAATCTTGCATATCGCACAGTAAACATTGTATTGGATCTAACAAAGAATTGTCCCAAAATTGTGCATATTTCCCAAAATTCCTAAATTTGAGTTATAGTGCAAAATCGCCATAACAGAGTTTCGGATCCGAAATGAGTCGGAATCGCATCTGAACACAACAAGAAAGATTCCGGTTGCTTACCACACATTTGTCCATGCATGATTCGATTTTCATGCCTCTTCGGCTCCGTTTGGGCCACGGTTGGAAATTTTCGCCATTTGGCACACTCGTGCATCTTTTTCGAGAACCCGGATTCGGACAGCAAGAAGTTGAGGATGCGGGACCCCATCAGAGAACGGACCACACTAACTTGTGCTAGGAAAGTTGCTCTATGTCCACATCACTGGGTGCATGGATTTGGACATCACAATCAATTCTCCCAGCGCGTCAAAGTTGGGTCTCGACGAAGATAGTGCAAAATCGCCATAACAGAGTTTGGGATCCGAAATGAGTCCGAATCGCATCTGAACACAACAAGAATGATCCGGGTTGCTTGCCACACATTTGTCTTTGCATGATTCGAATTTCATGCCTCTTTGTCGGTGTTGTTTGGGTCATTGTTGAAAATTTCCTCCATTTAACACGTTCGTGCATCTTTTTCGAAAACCCGGATTCGGACAGTTAGAAAATGAGGATCCGGGACCCCATCAGAGAACGGACCACACGGACTTTTGCTAGGGAAGTTGCTCTATGTCCACATCACTTCGTGCATGGATTTGGGCATCACAATCACTTCTCCCAGTGCGTCAAAGTTGGGTCTGGGCGAAGATAGTGCAAAATCGCCATAACAGAGTTTCGGATCCGAAATGAGTCCGAATCGCATCTGAACACAACAAGAAAGATCCGAGTTGCTTGCATGGATTCGATTTTCATGCCTCGTCGGCGGCGTTTGGGCCACGGTTGGAAATTTCTACCATTTGCCACGCTCGTGTATCTTTTTCGAGAACCCGGATTCGGACAGCTAGAAGTTGAGGATCTGGGACCCCATCAGAGAACGGACCACACGGACTTGTGCTACGGAAGTTGCTCTATGTCCACATCACTCCTTGCATGGACTTGGGCATCGCAATCACTTCTCCCAGCACGTCAAAGTTGGGTCCTAGTGCCATTCAACACACTTGTTTATCTCTTCTTGGAGTAATTGGTTTTGTTGATTTGCATGGTACACAGCTAGATCAATGCATTCTAGCTCTACCACATGGTAGAGCTAGACCTCAAATGCAATTCTAGCTCCACCACATGGTAGAGCTAGACCTCAAAGCATTCTAGCTCTACGATGTGGTCTAGGTTGAATACAGCTCTACCACATGGTAGAGCTAGATCAAATACAATTCTGGCTTCTTGGTTCTTGTCATGTGAAGTAGATCTCTTCCTGGAGTAATTAATTTTATTGATCTACATGGTACACAGCTAGATCGATGCATTCTAGCTCCACCACATGGTAAGAGCTAGATCGAATGCAATTGTAGCTCCTTGGTTCTCGTCATGTGAAGTAGGTCTCTTCTTAGAGTAATTGGTTTTGTTGATCTGCATGGTATACAGCTAGATCCGGGTTGCTTGCCACACATTTGTCCATGCATGATTCGAATTTCATGCCTCTTCGGGCCGTTTGAGCCACGGTTGGAAATTTTCGCCATTTGGCACGCTCGTGTATCTTTTTCGAGAACCCGGATTCAAACAGTTAAAACTTGAGGATGTGGGACCCCATTAAAGAATGGACCACACAAACTTGTGCTAGAGAAGTTTCTCTATGTCCACATCACTCCGTGTATGGATTTGGGCATCGCAATCACTTCTCCCAGCGCGTCAAAGTTGGGTCCCGGCGAAGATAGTGCAAAATCGCCATAACAGGGTTTCGGATCCAAAATGAGTCCGAATCGCATCTGAACACAACAAGAAAGATCCGGGTTGCTTGCCACACATTTGTCCATGCATGATTCGAATTTCATGCCTTTTCGCCGCCGTTTGGGTCAGGGTTGGAAATTCCGCTATTTGGCACGCTCGTGCATCTTTTTCAAGAACCCGGATTTGGACAGTTAAAAGTTGAGGATCCGGGACTCCATTAGAGAACGGACCACACGGACTTATGCTAGGGAAGTTGCTCTATGTCCACATCACTCCGTGCATGGATTTGGGCATCACAATCAATTCTCCCAGCGCGTCAAAGTTGGGTCCCGGTGAAGATAGTGCAAAATCGCCATAACAGAGTTTCGGATCCGAAATGAGTCCGAATCGCATCTGAACACAACAAGAAAGATCCGGGTTGCTTGCCACACAATTGTCCATGCATGATTCAATTTTCATGCCTCTTTGGCGCCGTTTGGGGCATGGTTGAAAATTCCCGCCATTTGGCAGGCTCGTGCATCTTTTTCGAGAACCCGGATCACTGCAAATTGGATTTTAATTTTGTTAATTTTAAAATTTTTAAGTATGTTCTATAAATTTATTAAACTTTATAGTGGAATGCTTTATAAGAATAGGTTTTGCTCTGTAAAGCTCATTTCATTCTTAAGATCTTGCAGTTTCTATTTCCCTTCAATATCCCCCCATGGCTTCAAGCTCTAACTCGCTACACGCAAAACTTGAGAAAATTGGGCTCTCAGCAGGTGCAGGTGAGAACATCGCCATTTTTGAGGGGGTGATCGATATGCAAAAAACTATAGACCTTCATGCAGAGGCTTTTCAAGAGCAGGTCCAGTACACATAAATGATGTAGTGGCACAATATGTCGTGCAATTGCCTGAATCCACCACTAAATGGGTTCCAGTGGACTTAATCAGGCATCTGTACCATGGTGACAAGTCGTTCCGATTCAAGCTCAACCGATTTTTGAAAGGGCTTACATCTAGCAATTATAGGGTCGAAGATGATGACACCGTTTATGAATTGCAGGTTGGTAATGTAGGCACCACCTTCCTTTCATGGGATATTACGTTAGCACTGTTTCTGCAAGAAGCCAAGGATACAGAAAAAAAGAAGGGAAAGGCAGTGAAAAAGGAAGTAGCTCTTGTGAAGGAATCCAAAGGCGAGGTGGAAGAGGTTTTCTCAGAAGAAGCTGAAGCGTCCATGGCCTTGGTGCTTCTCCAACAAGGGTCAACTGAGGATGAAGAGCCTCATCGTGACCTCGAAGGGGATGAAATTGTGGAAGAGATCCCTGAGTTGGATGTAACCACTTTGAATCCCATCATCATGGATAACAAGGAATTTCTTTTCCTTGATGACATTTGTAAATCCTTGGGGTTAAGGGAGGATGAGGCCTTAAGCATATTAGCAATTGGGTCTGGTTTCTGCAAAGAAGACACACTTGAGCAACAGACTGCAGGTGTACAGATTGATTTTGATGACCATGATCTTACCAAAGCGCTAGCATTCCAAGGTTATGATACAGAACGTACAATTGAGGAAACTGTTTCCAATGCTCTTGTTGCTATAGAAAATGTAGCAGCAGAGTATGAAAGTGTCCCTCAAGAAGCATTTCAACCACATAAGCGCTTGCATGTAGATACATCAGTTGAGCAGCGTGGAAGCAGTATAGACATATGCAACCCACGCATTAGCCAATGTGATGATGACATTGAGGTGGGGTTAAATCAAAGTTGTGCCTTCATATTTATAAGTGAGTTATTACTAACACCTGATTTTTTTCTCTTGTAGAAAGCTTATATTTTTGACAAGTTTGCTGCACGTGGAGGTGGAGTTCGTGTGCAATCCGATGGACGAGACACCTCCCTAATTCATTACCTTCCTAGCCTCTCTCCATCATTTATTCGAGTAATCCATTTAGACTACTCTGAGGAGGCACAAGCAGAGCTCATCAAGTGTAAAGCTCTAAGTGGGGTTCTCACTGAAGATGGGCTAGCAAATAATGCAAACAAATGTATACTTATTAGCAGGGAGGCAGCCATGTACACATTTGCAGGCAACTACACCGGCCACGTGCTAAGCCACTGTGCCACTTCAATCTCCAAAGGTGTAACCAATCCTATTATTATAGCTAATAGCCTAGGTGAGAAAACCACACAGAGTGACGAAGCTAAAGAAGCTCTCAGAAATCTTCTCAGGAACTTGTAATTTTCTTTCTACGAAATCAATACAAAATGTATACTTTTTTAATTGTAATGTTTCTAAGAAGTCTGAACCATTTCTCTTGTTTATTTGTTGTGACAGCACTGTGCCCTCTAAACTTTTGGCAAGCATGTGAATGTGTAGGAAATTTCATTGATAATGATCAAATATTTGTTCTTTGAATGTCACTTAACATCCAGCTGAAATCTGGCAGTACAAAATCTGAACAATTTTTAAAAAATCAGATTTTTTTATGTTTTTTGATATTTGTAAGCATATTTTTCATCAAAAAAGTGCACATGATGCTGGATGTTGTCAAAAAAAAAAAGAGGGCTGTGCGCTACGGCGCGAATTTCAGCCTTTCAAATTGCAGGCCAGGCTTAAATTCGCGCCGTAGCGCACAGCCCTTTTTTTGATCATTTTTTCACACAAAAATGCATTGTGTGCACTTTATTTTGATGATTACTCTGCCTAGAAACATAAAAAAAAAGAAAACTGTTGCTTTTTTAAAAAATGTTCTATCTAATGCCAGACTTCACCAGGTGATTTTGAGCCCCAAATAACTTTTTTTTTTGTCCCTGAGCTTTTCTAAGGCCTTATTGAGCTTTAAGCCTTTTTTTCAGACCGAAAATAAATTCAATATAATTTTGTTTCTGCACTATGTAAGGATCCTCTGTTCAATGCCAACAACAATGCCACGTATAACAAGATAATGTTTCACAATCACCTTATCAGTAATATAAATTTTGTTCCTGTTTAACTAAGGCTCTTAATACATGATCAACAGTTTCTCTCATTCAAACAACAGTACAAGAAATGAAATGTCTGCTTTTATAACAGTTGAAACAAATGAATACGTTGGTTAACGAGTCATTGACAATATCTTATAGATTCAAAAAAATGTATTACAATGTCGAGATTACAAAAGGCACAAAGGCCGCCGCCTAAAAGCTTAATCCTATCCTATAAAGCCTTCCTTATGGAGCGCTTTATCCTGACGTAAACGTAGTGCAAGTGCCATGTCAACAGGCTTTAGGGTCACCCTTTTGGCGTGAGCATGGCACAGCACCGAATCTTGAAATAGAGAGACCAAAATTGTTTCTGACGCCTCTTGGAGCGCCTCCAGTGCGGTACTCTGTACCCGAGTGACCCTGTCACTGTACTTGTCGATGAATTCTTTTACAACTCTTGCAAAGGGGCCCTTCGCCATGATGGGGTCTGTGCTCTTTTGGTACTTTCTGATTTCTCGCAGAGCCACGGTCCCTGTTTCCATCTTCTCTTCTTGTTGGCTACAGGGGGTGGTGGTGGATGCGACCTCTCTTCCCATGGTTGTCTATCATTTCTAAATTTTTTTCGCCTTTCTTGCTCGGCTGGATCTAGATTTAGTCTTCTCTTACTTGCTTCTGCCTTCTTCTTTTCTTGTTCTTGTTTTAATCTGCGTGCTTCTTGAATTCTTTGTTCCCGTCTTTCCCTCTCCCTTTGCACCTCCTGCTCCAGTCTTTCCCTCTCCCTTTGCTCCTCCTGCTCCAGTCTTTCCCTCTCCCTTTGCTCCTCTACTTGTCGTCGATCCTCCTCTTCCATCTCCACCTCTTGCTACCTGTTTGCACGTTCCTTCTTTCTCTTGACACGAATCTTTATTCTTTGGTTTTTAGGTGGAGACGGGGGCTGACGCCTCTCAAGTTCCTCATGTAGTGTTTGTGCTAAGAGCCTATCCTGCTCTTCACGATGGCAGCCTGTTGAAACTGCTCTTGCTCAATACATAGAAGTGCTTCATGGTCTTCCTCAAATGCGACCCTTAGCTCCTCTTGTAGCTGCTGAGGGAATAGGGCTTGCTGTTGCTCTCTTCTTCTATGCTCCTCCTCATCAATCTGGCGTTGTTGCTCTTCCAGCACACGCTCCTGCTGCTCAGCCTCTGAGAGAGGTCGGGGGAATGGTGTACGCGTGGCTCTAAATGAGCCGGTGTCTCCAGGCTGCTTGGAGACATCCTCAATATTGTCCAGTCCTGAGAACACATCCGGCTGTACATCTTCCTGTCGGGTCTCTACCTCTCTGTCCATGCTTGTATGCTTCTTTTTGATACGTTTTTGCACTTGTTGAAATGCCTGTGCCGCGGCTACTGCGTGTATTAAGTTGTGTGCACCAGACGGTACATTTGGGCTCTCAGTTTTGTGTGCAGTGTGCTTAGTTCTAGCCATCCATTGACTTACACGAGTGAATGAACGTGAAAATGTAATTTTAAAACTCACTTTCACAGGTTTATATAGTTTTTGAAAAAAAACTTATTATTAAAAAAAATCTCGACATTAATAAAAAAGCTCTAACTAAAAAAAGGCTACAATTTTCTAATATGGAACCCATTTTCGACCCATACGCCTACCCGCAGCGAACCACTCACGCATCCCATGCACGGCACTTGATGCTCGCCATGCAATTGCTCGTTGCAGAGATTGACATTTTTTACAACCCTTTGTAGTAATGACACCTGCCCTTTTGGTTTCTGTCGGCGTCGACCTCCCAAACTGCGATAAAACCAATTAAACATCTCATGCAAGGCATTACTTTTTTCCTTACCACCTCCACCATGTCGCGTGTTCTTAAAGTATGCTGCCTTAGCTTGATAATGAGAGCGCTCCATTCCTTGGGTGCTCCAAATTGCCATTGGACCATATTCGTCGAGAAAAAACTATGCGTGGGCAAATATAATGTGCTGCAACAAAGATCATATCAGAATTTTACTATTTGGCGATTAATATCAGTAAATAGATAGAAAGGTAAATACCATATAGTGGGTGATATGTGTTTCTCCCCATGCATCAACCATTTGCTGAGTAAATGTATGTATTGTACTCTTCAAGTTTGCAATCCCCTCAGCAACAAGTGGAGCCTTTTCTAGCAATTGAATCATTTTGTCAAGTGACTCCCACAGCCTTGCCCGCTTGAGACCAAGCTCTGCATTATTCCCACGATAAGTGGTGCATTCACAAATGGCCTTCCATAATTCATATTTTGTGTGACTATTGTACCCCTCGTAATTTGAGAGAAGGTGTCTTGCTTTGGACCCACCCATGCATATTTTGTTTGGATTATCCTGACCCGGTCCTGACTTTTTAGTATCCTTAGTCAACTTTACTGCACCACCATGAAGCCCCACACTTGAAAGGACATCTTCCAGCTTACTGATGCATTCGTTGCGAAGATGTTCAAGCTCCATATTCCATGCATAATTGATATGTAACTTCAGTAATTTGTCCATTATGCGTAACCTAGCATGAAGCGTGCAAATATGAACACGGGAAAGTGGAATCTCTAATATAGGGCTCCATGAGATATCTTCTTGATCACGATTAGGCGGACAATTGGTATTACAATTCATGATGCCATTAACCCACTACATAGGTTTCTTTGGATCTTTGTTTTGCGTTGCACTCATTGAAGTTGGTTGTACATTTTTCTTGCCCTTTGCATGAGATTTGGTCGTCTTGGTGGCTGCAACCTTGCCTGAAGCTTTGCCGCGATCAATATACTCTGATTTTGAATGGCAGCAATAAATACATGGAAAAAAAGTATTTGCTCCTAGCTTGCATCCCAGCATACACTTCAATGTCTTTAAATCACCTGCCATGTGCCACTCAACTGTAAATGTTCCTACATCTTCCACATGCAAAGTTTCTCCTTTTGATTGCAATGATATGACATTTGGGATGCCTGTTCGGGTAAGGTACCATCGCAATGTATCATTCGTCTCCTGTGGAAGCTCAAATGCTGCCAACCACCATATATTCTTTTCTGATTGCACTCCATAGTAATCTTTTCCCTGAGATTGACTTCCCTTGTTGGAATTTGAGGCTTGTGCACTACAGTCAAGAAGATTATCATCCTGTTCCAGATTTCCTTTGATAGCCCTGTTCATAAGTGTTAGGCTGACTCTTTCTAATTTTCGTCCTTTTACAATTTGACACTCATCAAGCTTTAACACAAACACAGCCTGACCTTGGCACTCCTCAATGCTTAGACCATAATAAGAAATCATAGCTCTTTGAAGGGTCCTTAAATCAATAAAGACATTGTTGTACTTGTTGTATTCAAATACCTTTGTAGTACATACAGGCAGAGCATCCTCCACATGATGGTAGCCACCTAACATGGTCGCAATTTCTGAGTTTGCACTTTTTCTTGCCATGGTTACACTGTATGGAGTTGGTAGCATGGGTCGAAGAAAACCTTTAGCACGATGACCTAGTGTAAACACCCTGTAGATGGCTTCATATCCCTTCCTACTGACACCAGCACTATCACATGCATCCATAATCTGTATGGGGCTTACCATATTTTGCAGCTCTCCAGAAATTTTGTTTCGGATTTGCTTAGATATTTTGCATGTGGGATCTTCTAGCAGCTTATATATGTCTGATAACTTAACAACATGTTTCAATATGCCTGCTCTACATTCCTCAGCACCACCTTCATATCCCATCATATCCCCAGCAATATCTCTACATGGAACATAAATACAAAATAACATCAATATGTTTCACAAAACAGAAAGGCCTGCAAAACAATGGCAAGAATAGAAGTTACCTTGTTGCTCGGACACGTCGTTTTCTTGCTCCACTTAGGAATGCCAAGGTTTCTAAGGACTGACGCTTTCTTTTCCGTTGTCGAAAGCCTACTGGAAGCTTCTTCAGGCTTGCAAGGTGTCGTTGTCGTTGCTTGTTTCGTGCATCCTGTTTGGCTGCATTCACCTTGTCCCGTTCAATATCAAAGGCCTGCTTAAGCAAAAAGTTGTTCTTCTGGAGCTCCTGATTCTGAGTTTTCAAGTTGTTCACCACTTCTTCAAGCCTATCAATGTCCTTCTTGTGTTGCTTCTGCAACTCATGCCATAAGACTCGGAAATGCAGTCTTGAATGCGATTCCTGAGCTGCAACAGAAGAAAGCCTCCTACAATAGCCAAATAGACCATTAGCTCCATAACCTACATAACTAAGAAATGTAGTGATATTAAAAAAATGAGGTGGAGCATTGGTGAGCGGGTCAATAGGGTATATGAATCCATTCGTCCAGAGGTCAATACATTTTCGCCCTTGTGATCGAAGAGTACCCAATGGCACATCGGTCACACCACTTGATTTTTTGCTGCGGATTGTAGCATACTCAGCAGCCAAATCTACATGTAACCTGAACTTTGGTGCTCTGTTAGATATATCTTCAAGTGGCATTTTCTTTAGGGTTAGGCAATGCTGAAAAGAGCTTCTTGTAGAACACAATGCAAGAGTGAGGATAGGGTATTCTGAGGAGAGTGCAATGAAGTTTTGCTGTAAAAAATATTAGAAGGTCATAGATCTTCTGATTAGGTAATAGGAGAAAGGACAAGGAAGATGGCAAGAGACATAGAAAATGGTAGATTGAGGTTTTGCAGCATAATGCAGTAGAGAGAGAGAGAGAGATGTAGATTGCAGACAGAAGTAGGGGATATGTATGGTAAACAATGCAAGAATGGAAAATGGTAAGCTTTGAAGCTATGGAGGTTGACAGAGGGATTTTTTGCACTTCAATGGGGGAAAGACATGAGAGAGAGAGAGAGAGAGAGAGAGAGAGAGAGAGAGAGAGAGAGAGAGAGAGAGCAGAAAATGATAAAAAGATGAGGCATGGAGGATGAGAGAGTGTGAGATATCTGCATTTGGAAGTGCAGAGGTTATGGAAGCTTACTAATCAGAGATGCAGAGCCATGGCACACCCAAATGTGAGAAAGGGGAAGAGAAAGAGAGTGGTAGAGAAACGAGGGCGTCTTAGAGAGAGAATGTAGAGAGAGAAAGTGGGGGGGACCTAAACGTGGAGGGAAGAGAGGAGGGAAGGCTTTCCAGCCATTTTGAATTTGGGGAAACCAAAAAGTTACCCCCATTTTAGCTCAAGCAAATATATATTTGAAAAAATAGAAATTCAAATAATGATTGCATAAAGATCCCCTTGTTAGGCCTAGTCAAAGTATGCTTAGAGTCCTTAAGCAAAAGTACTTAAAAACATAATATGGTAGCTTAAAGGGCCCCCATAGACCTCAACCTTCCCCTAATGCCTCAAATGCAAATCTAGGTCCACCACATGGTAGAACTAGACCTCAAAGCATTCTAGCTCTACGATGTGGTCTAGGTTGGATACAGCTGTACCACGTGGTAGAGCTAGATGAAATGCAATTCTAGCTTCTTGATTCTTGTCATGTGAAGTAGATCTCTTCTTGGAGTAATTGATTTTGTTGATCTGCATGGTACACAGCTAGATTGATGCATTCTAGCTCCACCAAATGGTAGAGCTAGATCGAATGCAATTGTAGCTCCTTGGTTCTTGTCGTCATGTGAAGTAGGTCTCTTCTTAGAGTAATTGGTTTTGTTGATCTCCATGGTACACAGCTAGATCCGGGTTGCTTGCCACACATTTGTCCATGCATGATTTGAATTTCATGCCTCTTCGGCATCGTTTGGGCCATGGTTGGAAATTTTTGCCATTTGGCACGCTCGTGCATCTTTTTCGAGAACCTGGATTTGAAAAGTTAGAAGATGAGGATCCGGGACCCCATTAGAGAACGGACCACACGGACTTGTGCTAGGGAAGTTGCTCTATGTCCACATCACTCCGTGTATGGATTTGGGCATCGCAATCACTTCTCCCAGCGCGTCAAAGTTGGGTCCCGGGGTGAAGATAGTGCAAAATCGCCATAACAAGATTTCGGATCCGAAATGAGTCCGAATCGCATCTGAACACAACAAGAAAGATCCGGGTTGCTTGCAACACATTTCTCCATGCATGATTCGAATTTCATGCCTCTTTGGCGCCGTTTGGGTCATGGTTGGAAATTCTGCCATATGGCACGCTCGTGCATCTTTTTCGAGAACCCGGATTCGGACAGTTAGAAGTTGAGGATCCGGGACCCCATCAGCAAACGGACCACACTGACTTATGCTAGGGAAGTTGCTCTATGTCCACATCACTCCGTGTATGGATTTGGGCATCACAATCAATTCTCCCAGTGCGTCAAAGTTGGGTCCTGAGACGAAGATAGTGCAAAATCGCCATAATAGAGTTTCGGATCCGAAATAAGTCAGAATCGCATCATCTGAACACAACAAGAAAGATCCGGGTTGCTTGCCACACATTTGTCCATGCATGATTCGATTTTCATGCCTCTTCGGCACCGTTTGGGTGATGGTTGGAAATTTCTGCCATTTGGCACGCTCGTGGATCTTTTACAAGAACCCGGATTCGCACAGTTAGAAGTTGAGGATCCGGGACCCCATCAGAGAACTCACCAAACGGACTTGTGCTAGGGAAGTTGCTCTATGGCCACATCCTTCTGTGCATGAATTTGGGCACCGCAATCACTTCTCCTAGCGCATCAAAGTTGGGTCCCGGCGAAGATAGTGCAAAATTACCATAACAGAGTTTCGGATCCGAAATGAGTCCGAATCGCATCTGAACACAACAAGAAAGATCCGGGTTGCTTGCCACACATTTGTCATTGCATGATTCGAATTTCATGCCTCTTCGGTGCCGTTTGGGCCACGGTTGGAAATTTTCGCCATTTGACACGCTCGTGCATCTTTTTCGAGAACCCGGATTCGGACAGCAAGAAGTTGAGGATCCAGGACCCCATAAGAGAACGGACCACACTGACTTGTGCTAGGGAAGTTGCTCTATGTCCACATCACTCGTGGATTTGGGCATCACAATCAATTCTCCCAACGTGTCAAAGTTGGGTCCCGGTGAAGATAGTGCAAAATCGCCATAATAGAGTTTCGGATCCGAAATGAGTCCGAATCGCATCTGAACACAACAAGAATGATCCGGGTTGCTTGCCACATATTTGTCCTTGCATGATTCGAATTTCATGCCTCTTTGGCGCCGTTTGGGTCACTGTTGGAAATTTTCGCCATTTGGCATGCTCATGCATCTTTTTCGAGAACCCGGATTCGGACAGTTAAAAAATGAGGATCCAGGACCCCATCAGAGAACGGACCACATGGACTTGTGCTAGGGAAGTTGCTCTATGTCCACATCACTATGTGGATGGATTTGGGCATCGCAATCACTTCTCCCAGTGCCTCAAAGTTGGGTCCGTGCGAAGATAGTGCAAAATCGCCATAACAGAGTTTCAGATCCGAAATGAGTCCGAATCGCATCTGAACACAACAAGAAAGATCCGGGTTGCTTGCCACACATTTGTCCATGCATGATTTGATTTTCATGCCTCTTCGGCGCCGTTTGGGCCACGGTTGAAAATTTCCGCTATTTGGCATGCTCGTGCATCTCTTTCAAGAACCTGGATCCGGACAGTTAGAAGTTGAGGATCTGGGACCCCATCAGAGAACGAACCACACACACTTGTGCTAGGGAAGTTGCTCTATGTCCACATAACTCCGTGCATGGATTTGTGCATCACAGTCATTTCTCCCAACGCGTCAAAGTTGGGGCCCGGCGACGATAGTGCAAAATCGCCATAACAGAGTTTCGGATCTGAAATGAGTCCGAATCGCATCAGAACACAACAAGAAAGATCGGGGTTGCTTGCCACACATTTGTCCATGCATGATTCGATTTTCATGCCTCTTCGGCGTCGTTTGGACCACGGTTTGAAATTTCTATCATTTAGCACGCTCGTGCATCTTTTTCGAGAACCCGGATTCAGACAGTTAGAAGTTGAGGATCCGGGACCCCATCAGAGAACGGACCACACGGACTTGTGATAGGAAAGTTGCTCTATGTCCACATCACTCCGTGCATGGATTTGGGCCACGGTTTGAAATTTCTATCATTTAGCACGCTCGTGCATCTTTTTCGAGAACCCGGATTCGAACAGTTAGAAGTTGAGGATCCGGGACCACGGTTTGAAATTTCTATCATTTAGCACGCTCGTGCGTCGTTTGGACCACGGTTTGAAATTTCTATCATTTAGCACGCTCGTGCATCTTTTTCGAGAATCCGGATTCGGACAGTTAGAAGTTGAGGATCCGGGACCCCATCAGAGAATGGACCACACGGACTTGTGCTAGGAAAGTTGCTCTATGTCCACATCACTCCGTGCATGGATTTGGGCATCGCAATCAGTTCTCCCAGCGCATCAAATTCGGGTCTTGACGAAGATAGTGCAAAATCGCCAAAAACAGAGTTTCGGGTCCGAAATGAGTCTGAATCGCATCTGAACACAACAAGAAAGATCCGGGTAGCTTGCCACACATTTGTCCATGCATGATTTGAATTTTATGCCTCTTCAGCACCGTTTGGGCCACGGTTGGAAATTTCTGCCATTTGGGGTGCTCATGCATCTTTTTCGAGAACCCGGATTTGGACAGTTAGAAGTTTAGGATCCGGGATCCCATCAGAGAACGGACCACACGGACTTGTGCTAGGGAAGTTGCTCTATGTCCACATCACTCCGTGCATGGATTTGGGCGTCGCATTCACTTCTTCCAGCGCGTCAAAGTTGGGTCCCGGCAAAGATAGTGCAAAATCGCCATAAAAGAGTTTCGGATCCGAAATGAGTCTGAATCGCATCTGAACACAACAAGAAAGATCCAGGTTGCTTGCCACACATTTGTCCATGCATGATTCGATTTTCATGCCTCTTCGGTGCCGTTTGGGCCACGGTTGGAAATTTCCGCCATTTGGCACGCTCCTGTATCTTTTTCGAGAACCCGGATTCGGACAGCAAGAAGTTGAGGATCCGGGACCCCATCAGAGAACGGACCACACTAGCTTGTGCTAGGAAAGTTGCTCTATGTCCACATCACTTGGTGCATGGATTTGTGCATCACAATCAATTCTCCCACCACGTCAAAGTTGGGTCTCGGCGAAGATAGTGCAAAATCGCCATAACAGAGTTTCGGATCCGAAATGAGTCCGAATCGCATCTGAACACAACAAGAATGATCCGGGTTGCTTGCCACACATTTGTCTTTGCATGATTCCAATTTCATGCCTCTTCGGCATCGTTTGTGTCACTGTTGGAAATTTCCTCCATTTGGCACACTCGTGCATCTTTTTCGAGAACCCGGATCCGGACAGTTAGAAGTTGAGGATCCGGGACCCCATCTGAGAACGAACCACACGGACTTGTGCTAGGGGTGTTGCTCTATGTCCACATAACTCCGTGCATGGATTTGTGCATCACAGTCATTTCTCCCAGTGCGTCAAAGTTGGGGCCCGGCGACGATAGTGCAAAATCGCCATAACAGAGTTTCGGATCCGAAATGAGTCCGAATCGCATCTAAACACAACAAGAAAGATCCGGGTTGCTTGTCACACATTTGTCCATGCATGATTCGATTTTCATGCCTCTTCGGCGCCGTTTGGGCCACGGTTGGAAATTTCTGTCATTTAACACGCTTGTGCATCTTTTTCGAGAACCCGGATTCGGACAGTTAGAAGTTGAGGATCTGGGACCCCATCAGAGAATGGACCACACGGACTTGTGCTAGGAAAGTTGCTCTATGTCTACATCACTCCGTGCATGGATTTGGGCATCGCAATCAATTCTGCCAGTGCGTCAAATTCGGGTCCTGACGAAGATAGTGCAAAATTGCCAAAACAAAGTTTCGGGTCCGAAATGAGTCTGAATCCCATGTGAACACAACAAGAAAGATCCCGGTAGCTTGCCACACATTTGTCCATGCATGATTCAAATTTCATGCCTCTTCAGCACCGTTTCAGCCACGGTTGGAAATTTTCGCCATTTGGGGTGCTCGTGCATCTTTTTCGAGAACCCGGATTCGGACAGTTAGAAGTTTAGGATCCGGGATCCCATCAAAGAACGGACAAAACGGACTTGTGCTAGGGAAGTTGCTCTATGTCCACATCACTCCGTGCATGGATTTGGGCATCGCATTCACTTCTTCCAGCGCGTCAAAGTTGGATCCCGGCGGCGAAGATAGTGCAAAATCGCCATAACAGAGTTTCGGATCCGAAATGAGTCTGAATCGCATCTGAACACAACAAGAAAGATCTAGGTTTCTTGCCACACATTTGTCCATGCATGATTCGAATTTCATGCCTCTTCGGCGCCGTTTGGGCCACAGTTGGATATTTCCACCATTTGGCACGCTTGTGCATCTTTTTCCACCATTTGGCACGCTCGTGCCACAGTTGGATATTTCCACCATTTGGCACGCTCGTGCATCTTTTTCGAGAACCCGGATTCGGACAGCAAGAAGTTGAGGATCCGGGACCCCATCAGAGAACGGACCACACTAGCTTGTGCTAGGGAAGTTTCTCTATGTCCACATCACTCGGTGCATGGATTTGTGCATCACAATCAATTCTCCCAGCGCGTCAAAGTTGAGTCCCGGCAAAGATAGTGCAAAATCGCCATAATAGAGTTTCGGATACGAAATGAGTCCGAATCCCATCTGAACACAACAAGAATGATTCGGGTTGCTTGCCACACATTTGTCTTTGCATGATTCGAATTTCATGCCTTTTCGGCGTCGTTTGGGTCATTGTTGGAAATTTCCTCCATTTGGCACGCTCGTGCGTCTTTTTCGAGAACCCGAATTCGGACAGTTAGAAAATGAGGTTTCGGGACCCCATCAGAGAATGGACCACACGGACTTGTGCTAGGGAAGTTGCTCTATGTCCACATCACTCTGTGCATGGTTCTGGGCATCGCAATCACTTCTCCCAGTGCTTCAAATTTGGGTCCGGGGGGCGAAGATAGTGCAAAATCACCATAACAGAGTTTCGGATCCGAAATGAGTCCGAATCGCATCTGAATACAACAAGAAAGATCTGCGTTGCTTGCCACACATTTGTCCATGCATGATTCAATTTTAATGCCTCTTCGGCGGCGTTTGGGCCACGGTTGGAAATTTTCGCCATTTGGCACGTTCGTGTATCTTTTTCAAGAACCCGGATTCGGACAGCTAGAAGTTGAGGAACCGGGACCCCATGAGAGAACGGACCACACGGACTTGTGCTAGGGAAGTTGCTCTATGTCCACATCACTCCATGCATGGATTTGGGCATCACAGTCATTTCTCCCAGCGTGTCAAAGTTGGGTCCCGGCGAAGATAGTGCAAAATCGCCATAACAGAGTTTCGGATCCAAAATGAGTCCGAATCCCATCTGAACACAACAAGAAAGATCCGGGCTGCTTGCCACACATTTGTCCATGCATGATTCGATTTTCATGCCTCTTCGGCACCGTTTGGGCCACGGTTGGAAATTTCCGCCATTTGGCACGCTCGTGCATCTTTTTCGAGCACCCGGATTCGGATAGTTAGAAGTTGAGGATCCGGGACCCCATCAGAGAATGGACCACACGAACTTATGCTAGGGAAGTTGCTCTATGTCCACATCACTCCGTGCATGGATTTGGGCATTGCAATCAGTTCTCCTAGCGCGTCAAATTTGGGTCCTGGGGAAGATAGTGCAAAATCGCCATAACAGAGTTTCGGGTCCGAAATGAGTCCAAACCGCATCTGAACACAACGAGAAGGATCCGGGTTGCTTGCCACACATTTGTCCATGCATGATTCGAATTTCATGCCTCTTCAGCACGGTTTGGGGCACGGTTGGAAATTTTTGCCATTTGGGGTGAACACCATATTATATAATTTGGGAAAAATCCCATTCCCATTTGAAAAATGGGAGCATGGTGAACTTGTCCAAAAGTTTGTCAAAACCCCCTCATGTGACATATCATCGGAAAGACCTTGAAGAGTAGAATCTAAATCTATGATCTCCGACAAATTTGGAGTTAGCATGTTTAAGATATATCCAAAACTACAATGAGTAATTGATTCCCAAAATGTGAGATTTTTTCCAAATTACCTAATATTGACTTGGTGCTCGTGCATCTGTTTCGAGAACCCAGATTCGGACAGTTAGAAGTTTAGGATCCGGGACCCCATCAGAGAACGGACCACACGGACTTGTGCTAGGGAAGTTGCTCTATGTCCACATCACTCCGTGCATGGATTTGGGCATCGCAATCACTTCTCCCAGCCCGTCAAAATTGGGTCCCGGCAAAGATAGTGCAAAATCGACATAACAGAGTTTCGGATCCAAAATGAGTCCGAATCGCATCTGAACACAACAAGAAAGATCGGGGTTTCTTGCCACACATTTGTCCATGCATGATTCTAATTTCATGCCTCTTCGGCGCCGTTTGGGCCACGGTTGGAAATTCTCGCCATTTGGCACGCTCGTGCATCTTTTTCGAGAACCCGGATTCGGACAGCAAGAAGTTGAGGATCCGGGACCCCAGGGACCACACTGACTTGTGCTATGGAAGTTGCTCTCTATGTCCACATCGCTCGGTGCATGGATTTGGGCATCACAATCAACTCTCCCAGCACGTCAAAGTTGGGTCCCGGTGAAGATAGTGCAAAATCGCCATAATAGAGTTTCGGATCCGAAATGAGTCCGAATCGCATCTGAACACAACAAGAATGATCCGGGTTTCTTGCCACACATTTGTCCTTGCATGATTCGAATTTCATGCCTCTTCGGCGCCGTTTGGGTCACTGTTGGAAATTTTCGCCATTTGGCACGCTCGTGCATCTTTTTCGAGAACCCGGATTCGGACAGTTAGAAAATAGGGATCCGGGACCCCATCAGAGAACGGACCACATGGACTTGTGCTAGGGAAGTTGCTCTATGTCCACATCACTCTGTGGATGGATTTGGGCATCGCAATCACTTCTCCCAGCGCCTCAAAGTTGGGTCTGTGCGAAGATAGTGCAGAATCGCCATAACAGAGTTTCGGATCCAAAATGAGTCCGAATCGCATCTGAACACAACGAGAAAGATTTGGGTTGCTTGCCACACATTTGTCCATGCATGATTCGATTTTCATGCCTCTTCGGCATCGTTTGGGCCACCGTTGGAAATTTCCGCTATTTGGCGCGCTCGTGCATCTTTTTCGAGAACCCGGATCTGCACAGTTAGAAGCTGAGGATCCGGGACCCCATCAGAGAACGGAGCACACGAACTTGTGCTAGGGAAGTTGCTCTATGTCCACATAACTCTGTGCATGGATTTGTGCATCACAGTCATTTCTCCCAGCGCGTCAAAGTTGGGGCTCGGCGACGATAGTGCAAAATCGCCATAACAGAGTTTCGGATCCGAAATGAGTCCGAATCACATCTGAACACAACAAGAAAGATCCGGGTTGCTTGCCACACATTTGTCCCTGCATGATTCGATTTTCATGCCTCTTCGACGGCGTTTGGGCCACGGTTGGAAATTTCTGCCATTTGGCACGCTCGTGTATCTTTTTTGAGAACCCGGATTCGGACAGCTAGAAGTTGAGGATCCGGGACCCCATCCGAGAACTAACCACACGGACTTGTGCTAGGGAAGTTTCTCTATGTCCACATCACTCCATGCATGGATTTGGGCATCACAGTCATTTCTCCCAGCACGTCAAAGTTGGGTCCCGGCGAAGAGAGTGTGAAATCGCCATAACAGAGTTTCGGATCCGAAATGAGTCCGAATCGCATGTGAACACAACAAGAAAGATCCGAGTTTCTTGCCACACATTTGTCCATGCATGATTCGATTTTCATGCCTCTTCGGCGCCGTTTGGACCACGGTTGGAAATTTCTGCCATTTGGCACGCTCGTGCATCTTTTTCGAGAACCCGGATTCGGATAGTTAGAAGTTGAGGATCCGGGACCCCATCAGAGAACGGAGCACACGAACTTCTGCTAGGGAAGTTGCTCTATGTCCACATCACTCCGTGCATGGATTTGGGCATCGCAATCACTTATCCCAGCACGTCAAACTTGGGTCCCGGCGGGGAAGATAGTGCAAAATCGCCAAAACAGAGTTTCGGATCCGAAATGAGTCCGAATCGCATTTGAACATGACAAGAAAGATCCGGGTTGCTTGCCACACATTTGTCCATGCATGATTTGATTTTCATGCCTCTTCGGTGCCGTTTGGGCCACGGTTGGAAATTTCCGCCATTTGGTACGCTCATGCATCTTTTTCGAGAACCCGAATTCGGATAGTTAGAAAGATCAGGGTTGCTTGCCACACATTTGTCCATGCATGATTCGAATTTCATGCCTCTTCAGCACGGTTTGGGCCACGGTTGGAAATATCCGCCATTTGCGGTGAACACCATATTAGATAATTTGGGAAAAATCCCATTCCCATTTGAAAAATGGGAGCATGGTGAACTTGTCCAAAGGTTTGTCAAAACCCCCTCATGTGACATCATCGGAAAGATCTTGAAGAGTAGAATCTAAATCTATGATCTCCGACAAATTTGGAGTTAGCATGTTTAAGATATGTCCAAAACTATATGGAGTAATTGATTCCCAGAATGTGAGATTTTTTCCAAATTACCTAATATTGACTTGGTGCTCGTGCATCTTTTTTGAGAACCCGGATTCGGACAGTTAGAAGTTTAGGATCCGGGATCCCATCAGAGAATGGACCACACGAACTTGTACTAGGGAAGTCGCTCTATGTCCACATCACTCCGTGCACGGATTTAGGCATCGCAATCACTTCTCCCAGCGCGTCAAAGTTGGGTCCCAGCGAAGATAGTGCAAAATCGCTATAACAGAATTTCGGATCCGAAATGAGTCCGAATCGCATCTGAACACAACAAGAAAGACCGAGGTTGCTTCTTGCCACACATTTGTCCATGCATGATTCAAATTTCATGCCTCTTCGACGCCGTTTGGGCCATGGTTGGAAATTTTCGCCATTTGGCACGCTCGTGCATCTTTTTGGAGAACCCGGATTCGGACAACAAGAAGTTGAGGATCCGGGACCCCATCAGAGAACCGACCACACTGACTTGTGCTAGGGAAGTTGCTCTATGTCCACATCACTCCGTGCATGGATTTGGGCATCACAATCATTTCTCGCAACGCGTCAAAGTTGGGTCCCGGCGAAGATAGTGCAAAATCGCCATAACAGAGTTTCGGATCTGAAATGAGTCCGAATCGCATCTGAACATGATAAGAAAGATCTGAGTTTCTTGCCACACATTTGTCCATGCATGATTCGATTTTCATGCCTCTTCGGCACCGTTTGGGCCACAGTTGGAAATTTCTGCCATTTCGCACGCTCGTGCATCTTTTTCGAGAACCCGGATTCGGATAGTTAGAAGTTGAGGATTCGGGACCCCATTAGAGAACGGACCACACGAACTTATGTTAGGGAAGTTGCTTTATGTCCACATCACTCCGTGCATGGATTTGGGCATCGCAATCACTTATCCCAGCGCGTCAAATTTGGGTCCTCGCGAAGATAGTGCAAAATCGCCATAACAGAGTTTCGGATCCAAAATGAGTCCGAATCGCATCTGAACACAACAAGAAAGATCCGGGTTGCTTGCCACACATTTGTCCATGCATGATTTGAATTTCATGCCTCTTCGGCGCCGTTTGGGCCATGGTTATAGATTTTCACCATTTGCAGGGATTTCATTAACGTCTTCACAATTTCGTGATCACGTTAACAAAACCTATTGTTAACATATTAAAACTTGTGATCACATTGTATATTCACATGACCTGAGAAATGACCTGCCGGAACCCACTATTCCAGTAACACCTCCGGGCTTCTACCATTCCCGGCGGGCCCGCCGGGGTATGAGGTTTTCCCGGCGGGCCCGCCGGGAAAGGTAAAAGCCCGGCGGGCCCGGCGGGGAAAACAAAAAACACCGGCGGGGTATTATTCTGTATATAAACACTGCCCGACACCCATCGTACAACTTTTGGGAAGATAGTCCTTATTTTGGGGGCGTGATATCTCTCCTCAAAGTACTTGTAGAGCTCTCGAGTTGCTAGAAGTGTCCTCTTGGGAAGAACGTCCTTATTTTAGGGGCTGTCGTCTTTCCTTGTAGGCACTCCTAAGGCTATTGGGCCACTCGTCCTTAGTTCTTTGAACTGGGGGCAGGGTGTGGTTCGTAGCTAATACTTGCGGAGATTTAGGGACAAATTTGGAGTCATTCAGCTTTGCATTTGAGCCACGTACGTAATCTACCTCATTCTGCTTTATGAATGGTTTGATGGAGCCAAGAGTCCTACTTAGGGGCTTGTATTGGTTCTTGATACTTGATATAGTTTAGAGTAGACAAGGGTCTATTGTCCTATACTAGAGTATTGGGCAAGCATAGATCTTTGATTTTTTTTGTGAATGTTAGAGAAGGTCTATTGTCCTATACTAGAGTATTGGGCAAGCATAGATCTTTGATTGTGTAAAGTATCCTTAATTGGGTACAAAAGGCATCCTTCATTGGGGGTGCAATGTGCATGATAGTTTCGAAGTAGTTATACGTGAGTGATTTGTTGTTTTTTCATTTGTATATTCATTGTTATATGCTTGCAATCGACTTCTTGCAGATCGAGCAGATAAACTTCTTGCAGATCGAGCAGATAAACTTGTTTAATACATGTACTGCAATGAAAAGATCTTGCGAGACATCGAAAGCGAAGAGTATGAAGAAGATATGCCTAGATGGATGTACAATTGTGAAGATGTAGTAGATGAGAACTTTGATGTTGGACGTACGTTGTGCACCACCCTTGAGATAGAAGACAATTTAGACATTGACTTGGATGAGCTTAATTTAGCAGACGAGAGAGTAAACGGTGAAAGAATTTTGGAGCAAGATACTGACATAGAGGAAGAAGTCACTTCATTAATTTAATAAAAAGTACTTGTACAAATGATCATATTTGGAGAAATTATCAATACAAAAGTAGAATTTGTTTTTCTTAGCTCTCATCTTGAAATAAATTGCGAATTGCACTAGGAGTTGCATCTAAAGGTCCTGGTGGTTTATATTCGCTAGCCATACCGAACACTGTATAAATACCTTGATTTATTGGGACATTGCACAATGCACATGTGGAAGTATTTTGCATTTGTCTCACTAAACATATTAAGTGGTAGTAGTGTCCACATGGTAGTATATACTGGCCGCTCCACCCATCGAATACTTTGTAACATACAGGACATTGGGGGGTGGAGGAACTTGTAGCCTCAGCAGAAACTCCCACAAGATCAGGATGTATCAAAAAATGAGAGATGTGGTTTCCTTGGCGCACAGGAGCAATACGTGAAGAGATGCTCTGCACGTCTTGGCTGATCTTTGTTAGCTGCTCTTGAATTCCTCTATTGGCCGGGGGAGGAGTTGACGCTTGAGTTAATCGGTCAGCTTCTTTCTCCTTCTCTGCTAGCTGTGCCCCTAAGCTTTCTTTGACCTGGTTTAACTCCAGTCCGGCGCCCTCCACCATGAGAGCAAGTTCTTCTCTTGTGAATGTAACTGTCTCTTCACGTATGTCGTGGGTGTTGAGAGTGGCCTCTCTGGAGGCGAAGTCCACTGGAGTTTCCAGTATAAAGTGAGCATATAGCATTTTAGCAAAATACAGTGGAGCGTCGGCGTTATGGAGAGGACGGCCGTACACCTCCAAGAAAATGCGCTCGGCATTAGTTTTGATATCATTGTGAGTGCAACGAGAAATCTTCCATCTTCCCTTCTTTATCTCGCCATCTGGACATGGCCATATTGCCTTTATCATCTCTGTGGTTACCCGTTTGTTTATGTCTTTCCATTGGGCATAAGTTGGATTTGTCCATTTCGATAATCTGCACGCTGTTCTTGTAGCTTCGCGGGCTGTCAGGCCATGTGCAAGGGCCTTCATTCTCTTGTATGCCTTCTTGGCTAACTCCTGATGCTCGTTCGCTTGCGCCTGCTCCATATCTGCATGAACGTAAACGACTTTAGGATTTTAATGAACTGTAAAGATCAACGTAAGATAAATTGACCATTGCTCTCAAAATCTTGAAGTCAAACACAACGAGAGGAGATATGTATTGCAAAGACTCGATGAGAAATATCCACTTGACTCCAAAAACACTTCAAACAATGCTCGCACATCAAATTTTGAAGAGAAAACATAAACTTAAACACCAGAAGAGGAGAGAGATATTGCAAAGACTCAATGAAGAGAGAAACAAAATTTTGAAACATTGGACACATCAAATTTTGAAGAGAAACAAAATTTTGAAACATTGGACACATCAAATTCTCAAATTCCTGAAACTTCATCTCTTGATACTGTATCATTACAAAGTCAGGGTGAATGCCACCGATAGCTCTACAAGAGGACGTTGTGCCCTCGTAGGGTCAGTATTTAGTGACCTAAAAAATTCAACTACTTGCAAAATTGATTTTCGCTCATCGCGATTAGGCAGAAACATCCAATTTTTGACTCTATGAATAATAGTATCCATGGTAACTTTGTCATGGGAACTATTATCCATCCACAACTCTTGCACTTTCTTCCAAAAGTCATATAAAGTTTGTAATAAATATCCCAAGGCAAAAACATCAGATGCAGGAGTGTATGCATTTGCCAAAAATGGATCATAAAGCTCTGGGGCTATCCACGGCCGTTTATTTCGCTCTCTGTCTGCGTAGGAGACTGCCTGTGCCACCTTCTCCGGGTTCTTGTCTGCTTCAAAAACAAAATTGAGAGACACCCGTTTTTTGGGCGCTCTCAGCAGCAACCCCCAATCGATAAGACCTATGCGTGGCTTTAGCTCTTTTGTATAATCCAACACTACATTAAAAGGATGTAGGTCGGTATGTACAATACCTGCCATATGTGCTGCCGCTACACCTTCCACCAGGGCATGCATAATATGTGGCATATTTATTACTACCTCTTTTATTTTTGAAAGTTCTAGATGACCTAAAGGGATATTATCAGGCGGGGGTTGTCTCCATCCTCGATCCAAACGAAAAATGGCTCTGGTGAACTCACTGAATCTAAAGGGAACCTTCAGAAGAGTATCACCAAGAGCGCCGCCATTATAGTACGGGAAAATTGTGATCCAAGGAGCCTCTTTTGTAAAGGCAATGCATCGGACAATCGATGGATGTAGCACTTGCATACCCTGCTCTGCCTGGAAGCTCTCGAACTTCGCGCTGCCTTCTCCTTTGTAGTGCTTTCCGCAAAAAGTGATGTGCTCCGGTAAAAATGATATACCTTTAATTGCATACTCTTTTACTGTTCCAAACACACCGGAGCCAATTGTTCGTCCTTCGTGAAGAGCTTCGTGCGGGATGCCAATAAGATGTGTGCACATAGAATTGTAGATGGTACGATTAATGACACCTGTACCACTTGCATCTGCCTGACTGGACGTTGCAGCGACGTCCTGGGCAATTCGCACTCTTTTGGGGAGGGACTCTGCATCCAACGCCTTCATGCGCTTGCTCTTGGCCCTTTGCTCGCTCCATACAACGTCCCATAACTGTAGACGTTGCATGTTGGCTTCAGGCGGGGCAGCATCTCTAAGATCACTGCACGCTACTCGCATGCTCTCCAAAATGGTTCGTGTTATGTGCTGATGGTTGAAATCTGCTATCTTCTGTCTATCTAGCAGCTCAGCGTTGCCTCCGCTTCGAAGCCGACGCTGTGCATTTTCCCATATTTGGTCTATGAGATCTCGCATGAGTATCTCAGACTCATTGATCTTCTTGACGACATCATCAGTACATTGTGATACTGTGATGACCGCTTCAACGCGAATTGCTCGCAGAACAATTTTGCGCTCTTCGGGAGAAAGCATGTTGATCGTCTTCGTAAATCTAGCAAATAACACTAAACATAAAAAAATAAAATATCAAACATTACTGAAATAAACATCAAGCAGACGTGAGAGAACAGCAACAAGTATATCAATATCGTCAATGTTCATACAAAAACGGAATATCAAATAATTTTAATGAACTCAATATCATCCAATACATCATCAAACGTGAGAAAACAGCAATAAGTGTATCATTACTTATCAATGATCAAACAAAAACAGAATATATCAAACATTACTGAACTCAACATCATGCAATACATTATCGAACGTGAGACAACCGCAACAAGCGCATTATTACTTACGAAGTGTATACATTATCGAATGAGAGAGAGAGAGAGGGGGGGAGGAAGAGAGAGAGGTGTGACAGATAGAGAGAGGAAACATTAAATGATATTTTTTATAGTTTTGTGAGTTCCTAAAGAGAGAAAAATAATGTTTTGTAATCCTAAAGCACTCCTCATCTACATACCTATCGTGATAGAGAGAGATGTGAAGTGTATCATGAGAGAGAGAGAGAAAGAGTTGTGAAGTGTATCATTGCGAGAGAGAGAGAGAGAATTGTGAAGTGTATCATGAGAGAGAGAGAGAGAGGAGAGGAAGAGAGAGTTGTGACAGATAGAGAGAAGAAACATTAAATCACATTTTTAATGTTTTTGGGAGTTCCTAAAGAGAAAAATAATGTATTGTTTTAATTTTTAAGTAAATAGAGGGAGAAAAAAAAATTATTAAGAATTATGTATATTTTAAGAGAAATAAAAAAAATCATTATCTACACATCTATCGTGTTGTGAAGTGAATCATGAGAGAGATAGAGAAAGAGTTGTGAAGTGTATCATGAGAGAGAGGGGGGTAAGAAGAGAGAGATTCATATTTTTCGAGTTACGAATCACGATATTATAAAATAAAACGGTTAGACAATATGATGTAAACTTTGATCCATGAAATACTAATGCCGCGTTAGCAACCAAGTATCGCATGGATCAAACACAATAAAAACAATACAAGTCAAATCAAACAAATTTACGACATTTATTCGACCGCGTTAACGATCATATGCCGAAATACGCAAGCAAATTTACGACACTTTTTCAACCGCGTTAACGATCAAATGCCGCAATATGCAAAAAACATTTTATGCACTAGCGGACGACACCAACTTGCCGTGTTAACGACAAAATGCCGCCCGATTCTATGGGAATACCAATAGGATACGAACATACACTGGCCGCGTTACCGACCATATGTCCGCATTTGACAAAGGGAAGGGAAGGGAAGGTGACATCGCCATAACGATACTATGCTTGCCGCGTTACCGACTAGTACCGCTACGGCGTGCCATACTTACCATAGGACACAGACTAGCCGCGTTACCGACTAAGTGCCCCAAGGTAAGCACCATTCCGAAGAATGGCCTTACACACACACACCAGTCGTGTGGCGGGCCACCCAAATCCTGCCGCGCATTGCGACAATGGGCGGCTGCCCGCACGAACTCACCCACACACACATCCCTCGTGTGGCGGACCACCCACATCTTGCCGCGCATTGCGACAGTGGGCGGCTGCCCGCACGAACACGCCCACATACACAAACACACACACACACACACACAAGTTTTTTATTACCTGTGTATGCTGTCAGCAATGAAATCCCAAAGGGCCCCCCGGGCCCATATATATAGAAAAATGTACCCCGCCGGGATATGTGACGACCCCGCCGGGACCCGCCGGGCAAAGCAAAAGCCCGGCGGGCCCGCCGGGGTATATCAAAAGCCCGGCGGGATTTTTCCCGGTTACCAGGTCGCTTGCCACTGGCTTTTTTGTGAACATGTTAACATGTGAACATGTTAATAAAATGTTCACACATGTTATTAACAAAAAAAATTTTGTGATCACGTGAATATAAAATCCCTGACCATTTGGCACGCTCGTGCATCCTTTTCGAGAACCCGGAATTCGGACACCAAGAAGTTGAGGATCTGGTACCCCATCAGAGAACTAACCACACTGACTTGTGCTAGGGAAGTTTCTCTATGTCCACATCACTCGGTGCATGGATTTGGGCATCACGATCAATTCTCCCAGCGCGTCAAAGTTGGGTCCCGGTGAAGATAGTGCAAAATCGCCATAATAGAGTTTCGGATCCGAAATGAGTCCGAATCGCATCTGAACACAACAAGAATGATCCGGGTTGCTTGCCACACATTTGTCCTTGCATGATTTGAATCTCATGCCTCTTCGGCTCTATTTGGGTCACTGTTGGAAATTTCTGCCATTTGGCATGCTCGTGCATCTTTTTCGAGAACCCGGATTCGGTCAGTTAGAAAATAGGGATCCAGGACCCCATCAGAGAACAGACCACACTCACTTGTGCTAGGGAAGTTGCTCTATGTCCATATCACTCTGTGGATGGATTTGGGCATTGTAATCACTTCTCCTAGCGCCTCGAAGTTGGGTCCGTGCGAAGATAGTGCAAAATTGCCATAATAGAGTTTCGGATCCGAAATGAGTCCGAATCTCATCTAAACACAACAAGAAACATTCGGGTTGCTTGCCACACATTTGTCCATGCATGATTCGATTTTCATGCCTCTTCGACGCCGTTTGGGCCACGGTTGGAAATTTTCGCTATTTGGCGCGCTCGTGCATCTTTTTCCGAGAACCTGGATCCAGACAGTTAGAAGTTGAGGATACGGGAACCCATCAGAGAACGGACCACACGGACTTGTTCTAGGGAAGTTGCTCTATGTCCACATAACTTTGTGCATGGATTTGTGCATCACAGTCATTTCTCCCAGCGCGTCAAAGTTGGGGCCCTGCGACGATAGTGCGAAATCGCCATAACAGAGTTTCGGATCCGGAATGAGTCCGAATTGCATTTGAACACAACAAGAAAGATCCCGGTTGCTTGCCACACATTTTTCCATGCATGATTCGATTTTCATGCCTCTTCGGCGGCGTTTGGGCCACGGTTCGAAATTTTCGCCATTTGGCACGCTCGTGTATCTTTTTCGAGAACCCGGATTCGGACAGCTAGAAGTTGAGGATCCGGGACCCGCTCAGAGAACGGACCACACGAACTTGTGCTAGGGAAGTTGCTCTATATCCACATCACTCCGTGCATGGATTTGGGCATCGCAATCACTTATCCTAGTGCGTCAAATTTGGGTCCTGGCGAAGATAGTGCAAAATCGCCATAACATAGTTTCAGGTCCGAATTAAGTCTGAATCACATCTGAACACAACAAGAAAGATCCGGGTTGCTTGCCACACATTTGTCCATGCATGATTCGATTTTCATGCCTCTTCGGTGCCGTTTGGGCCACGGTTGAAAATTGTCGCCATTTGGCACGCTCGTGCATCTTTTTCGAGAACTCGGATTCGGACAGTTAGAATTTGAGGATCCTGACCCCATCAGAGAACGGACCACACGGACTTGTGCAAAGAAAGTTTCTCTATGTCCACATCACTCCGTGCATGGATTTGGGCATCGCACAATCGGTTCTCCCAGCGCCTCAAATCTGGGTCCGGGGAAGATAGTGCAAAATGTCGCCATAACAGAGTTTCGGGTCCGAACTGAGTCTGAATCGCATCTGAACACAACAAGAAAGATCCGAGTTGCTTGCCACACATTTGTCCATGCATGATTCGTATTTCATGCCTCTTCAGCACGGTCTGGACCACGGTTGAAAATTTTCGCCATTTGGGACCGTGCTCGTGCATCTTTTTTGAGAACCCGGATTCGGACAGTTAGAAGTTTAGGATCCAGGACCCCAATAGAGAACGGACCACACGGACTTGTGCTAGGGAAGTTGCTCTATGTCCACATCACTTCGTGCATGGATTTGGGCATCGCAATCACTTCTCCCAGCGCGTCACAGTTGGGTCCCGGTGAAGATAGTGCAAAATCGCCATAACAGAGTTTCGGATCCGAAATGAGTTTAAATCGCATCTGAACACAACAAGAAAGATCCAGGTTGCTTGCCACACAATTGTCCATGCATGATTCGAATTTCATGCCTCTTCGACACCGTTTGGGCCACGGTTGGAAATTTTCACCATTTGGCACGCTCGTGCATCTTTTTCGAGAACCCGGATTCGGACAGCAAGAAGTTGAGGATCCGGGACCCCATCAGAGAACGGACCACACTGACTTGTGCTAGGGAAGTTGCTCTATGTCCACATCACTCGATGCATGGATTTGGGCATCACAATCAATTCTCCCAGCGCGTCAAAGTTGGGTCCCGGTGAAGATAGTGCAAGATCGCCATAATAGAGTTTCGGATCCGAAATGAGTCCGAATTGCATCTGAACACAACAAGAATGATCCGGGTTGCTTGCCACACATTTTTCCTTGCATGATTCAAATTTCATGCCTCTTCGGCGCCGTTTGGGTCACTGTCGAAAATTTCCGCCATTTGGCATGCTCGTGCATCTTTTTCGAGAACCAGGATTCGGACAGTTAGAAAATGGGGATCCGGGACCCCATCAGAGAACGGACCACACGGACTTGTGCTAGGGAAGTTTCTCTATGTCCACATCACTCTGTGGATGGATTTGGGCATCGCAATCACTTCTCCCAGCGCCTCAAAGTTGGGTCCGTGTGAAGATAGTGCGAAATCGCCATAACAGAGTTTCGGATCCGAAATGAGTCCGAATTGCGTCTGAACACAACAAGAAAGATTTGGGTTGCTTGCCGCACATTTGTCCATGCATGATTCGATTTTCATGCCTCTTCGGTGCCGTTTGGGCCACCGTTGAAAATTTCTGCTATTTGACACGCTCATGCCTCTTTTTCGAGGACCCGGATCCGGATAGTTAGAAGTTGAGGATCTGGGATCCCATCAGAGAACGGACCACACGGACTTGTGCTAGGGAAGTTGCTCTATGTCCATATAACTCTGTGCATGGATTTGTGCATCACAGTCATTTCTCCCAGCACGTCAAAGTTGGGGCCCAACGACGATAATGCAAAATCGCCATAACAGAGTTTCGGATCCGAAATGAGTCCGAATCGCATCTGAACACAACAAGAAAGATCCGGGTTGCTTACCACACATTTGTCCATGCATGATTCGATTTTCATGCCTCTTCGGCGCCGTTTGGGCCACGGTTGGAAATTTCTATCATTTAGCACGCTCATGTATCTTTTTCGAGAACCCAGATTCGGACACTTAGAAGTTGAGGATCCGGGACCCCATCAGAGAACCGACCACACAGACTTGTGCTAGAAAAGTTACTCTATGTCCACATCACTCCGTGCATGGATTTGGGCATCGCAATCAGTTCTCCCAGCGCATCAAATTCGGGTCCTGATGACGAAGATAGTGCAAAATCGCCATAACAGAGTTTCGGGTCCGAAATGAGTCTGAATCGCATCTAAACACAACAAGAAAGATCCGGGTAGCTGGCCACACATTTTTTTTTTGGGAAAAAAGATCCTTCTTTTAGTTAATGAGAAAACGCCATATGGCTACAAAGCTCACCTCACAAGGAGGGATAATAAACACAGTGAACACCGGAGCTCCACCCCCATGGCTGGCCGCTCTCTGGGGTGGGCTACCTAGTAGTACATGGTGGAGGTGAGAAGAGCCAAACTGGAGGCCTGTAGTGCCAAGTGACATCCTCGCCCCTCGCGATGAGGAAAGGGCCAGGCTGCCAAGTGCGGAGGAACGCCTTGCGGCGACCTCTCATGCGATCCAAGTCGCCCTGAAGTTTCCCCTCTCAAGGTGTGAATGATGTCCACCCAAAGGGCCTGTATGACCTCCGCCGGTGGAGTCGCATGGCGGTCTATGGCCTCCCTTCGGGCTCTCCATATGTGCCAAGCCGTCATGCTGCTAATCATCTCCCATCTGTGCCCGTCCCCCTCCTGGGAGACTGCCGAAGAGAAGTCTGGCGTCAGGACCACCGCCATCTCCCTGTCAGAGACATGGATGGTCACACTGCTAGGGACGTCCTCGTATCCAAGGGTCGGGCCGCTGTCCGTGGCCCAAGCCACCGCACCCCATGTCGCCATCATCTCACCTGGCGAGCCTGCAAAAACCATCCTGAGAGCGCGCTGCCACACCTGCTGTGCCTGTGGACAATCCCATAAGCAGTGTCGCTGCGACTCCTGTGCGTGGCCGCACTGAGGGCAGGATGCTGGGTGTCTGCCAAAAGCTAGCCAAACCCGCACAGCGAGTCCTCTATGCACTGCAAGCCAGAGAAAAAGCGTCACCTTTCGGGGCCGAAAGCTGGCCCAAAGGCGCTGCCAGAAGTCCCTAAGGAAGGCATGGGAGAGTCCCTGTCGCCGCCAATGCTCGGCCGCCGCCGGGGTGCCCGCTGTCCTGTGCCTCTGGATCCGCCGCCCCAGCCTCGCTATGTACTGAAAAAAGGGGGTGCCTGGGCTGGTAGGGGCTGAGTAGGGGTCTCACCAAAGCCACTCGCCTGGATCCCACTGAAGGCGAATAAGAGGCCTGCTGTCCCAAGCCCATAATCTCCAAGAAAAGTCCTCCCCTGTCGCTCGAGGCCGGTGAGGGGTCTACATGCCACTGTCTCTGAGATGAAAGCCGACCACCCGCACCCTCTGAAAGATACAACCCTGGAACTCATCCAAAACTAGTCGGGTCCTCTGAAGCTGGCCTCCCTCTCCCACCTCGAAGGTGAGTGGGGCGACTCTCTCTGCTAAGCCGCAGACCGCTAGAAGGATCTCATGCCGAGTAAAGACTCCCATCCACTGTGGAGGTGGAGGGTCCTGTACTGGAGTCCGCCACTCCCGGGGGATGGCCGCCTCAATGTCCTGCCTCATCAACTCTCTGCCCCTCATCCTGCTGAGTCTCCTCTCCTGAGCCTCTAGAGGCAGCTGCTGAAAACAAGCTGGCCACACATTTGTCCATGCATGATTCGAATTTCAAAGATACAACCCTGGAACTCATCCAAAACTAGTCGGGTCCACATTTGTCCATGCATGATTCGAATTTCAAAGATACAACCCTGGAACTCATCCAAAACTAGTCGGGTCCTCTGAAGCTGGCCTCCCTCTCCCACCTCGAAGGTGAGTGGGGCGACTCTCTCTGCTGAGCCGCAGATCGCTAGAAGGATCTCATGCGGAGTAAAGACTCCCATCCACTGTGGAGGTGGAGGGTCCTGTACTGGAGTCCGCCACTCCTGGGGGATGGCCGCCTCAATGTCCTGCCTCATCAACTCTCTGCCCCTCATCCCGCTGAGTCTCCTCTCCTGAGCCTCTAGAGGCAGCTGCTGAAAACAAGCTGGCCACACATTTGTCCATGCATGATTCGAATTTCATGCCTCTTCAGCACCATTTGGGCCACGGTTGGAAATTTCCACCATTTGGGATGCTCGTGCATCTTTTTCGAGAACCCGAATTGGGACAGTTAGAAGTTTAGGATCCGGGATCCCATCAAAGAACGGACCACACGGACTTGTGCTAGGGAAGTTGCTTTATGTCCACATCACTCCGTGCATGGATTTAGGCATCGCAATCACTTCTCCGAGCGCGTCAAAGTTGGGTCCCGGCAAAGATAGTGCAAAATCGCCATAACAGAGTTTCGGATCCGAAATGAGTCTGAATCGCATCTGAACATAACAAGAAAGATCCACGTTGCTTGTTGCCACACATTTGTGCATGCATGATTTGATTTTCATGCCTCTTCGGCTCCGTTTGGGCCACGGTTGGAAATTTCCGCCATTTGGCACGCTCGTGCATCTTTTTCGAGAACCCGAATTCGGACAGCAAGAAGTTGAGGATCCGGGACCCCATCAGAGAAGAACGAACCACACTAACTTGTGCTAGGGAAGTTGCTCTATGTCCACATCACTCGGTGCATGGATTTGGACATCACAATCAATTCTCCCAGCGCCTCAAAGTTGGGTCCCGGCGAAGATAGTGCAAAATCGCCATAACAGAGTTTCGGATCCGAAATGAGTCCGAATCGCATCTGAACACAACAAGAATGATCCAGGTTGCTTGCCACACATTTGTCTTTGCATGATTTGAATGTCATGCCTCTTCGGCATCGTTTGGGTCACTGTTGGAAATTTCCTCCATTTGGCACGCTCGTGCATCTTTTTCGAGAACCCGGATTCGGACAGTTAGAAAATGAGGATCCGGGACCCCATCAGAGAACGGACCACACGGACTTGTGCTAGGGAAGTTGCTCTATGTCCACATCACTCCGTGCATGGATTTGGGCATCGCAATCACTTCTCCCACCAGTGCGTCAAACTTGGGTCCGGGCGAAGATAGTGCAAAATTGCCATAACAGAGTTTCGGATCCGAAATGAGTCCGAATCGCATCTGAACACAACAAGAAAGATCCAAGTTGCTTGCCACACATTTGTCCATGCATGATTCGATTTTCATGCCTCTTTGGCGACGTTTGGGCCACGGTTGGAAATTTCCACCATTTGGCACGCTCGTGTATCTTTTTCGAGAACCCGGATTCGAACAGCTAGAAGTTGAGGATCTGGGACCCCATCAGAGAACGGACCACACGGACTTGTGCTAGGGAAGTTACTCTATGTCCACATCACTCCATGCATGGATTTGGGCATTACAGTCATTTCTCCCAGCGCGTCAAAGTTGGGTCCCGGGGCGAAGATAGTGCAAAATCGCCATAACAGAATTTTGGATCTGAAATGAGTCCAAATCACATCTGAACACAACAAGAAAGATCCGGGTTGCTTGCCACACATTTGTCCATGCATGATTCGATTTTCATGCCTCTTCAGCGCCGTTTGGGCCACGGTTGGAAATTTCTGCCATTTGGCACGCTCGTGCATCTTTTTCGAGAACCCGGATTTGGATAGTTAGAAGTTGAGGATCCGGGACCCCATCAGAGAACGGACCATATGAACTTATGCTAGGGAATTGCTCTATGTCCACATCACTCCATGCACGAATTTGGGCATCGCAATCACTTCTCCCAGCGCATCAAAGTTGGGTCCCCTGCGGCGAAGATAGTGCAAAATCGCCATAATAGAGTTTTGGATCCGAAATGAGTCCGAATCGCATCTGAACACAACAAGAAAGATCCGGGTTGCTTGCCACACATTTGTCCATGCATGATTTGAATTTCATGCCTCTTCGGCACCGTTTGGGCGACGGTTGAAAATTTCCGCCATTTGGCACGCTCGTGCATCTTTTTCGAGAACCCAGATTCAGACAGCTAGAAGTTGAGGATCCGAGACCCCATCAGAGAACGGACCACACGGACTTGTGCTACGGAAGTCGCTCTATGTCCACATCACTCGGTGCATGGATTTGGGCATCACAATCAATTCTCCCAGCGCGTCAAAGTTGGGTCCCGGAAGATAGTGCAAAATCGCCATAACAGAGTTTCGGATCCGAAATGAATCGGAATCGCATCTGAATACAACAAGAATGATCCGGGTTGCTTGCCACACATTTGTCCTTGCATGATTCAAATTTCATGCCTTTTTTGGTGCCGTTTGGATCACTGTTGAAAATTTCCGCCATTTGGCACGCTCGTGCATCTTTTTGGAGAACCCAGTTTCGGACAGTTAGAAAATGAGGATCCGGGACCCCATCAGAGAATGGACCACACGGACTTATGCTAGGGAAGTTGATCTATGTCCACATCACTCCGTGGAGGGATTTGAGCATCGCAATCACTTCTCTCAGCGTGTCAAAGTTGGGTCCCGAGACGAAGATAGTGCAAAATTGCCATAATAGAGTTTCGGATCCGAAATGAGTCGGAATCGCATCTGAACACAACAAGAAAGATCCGGGTTGCTTGCCACACATTTTTCCATGCATGATTTGATTTTCATGCCTCTTTGGCTCCGTTTGGGCCACGGTTGGAAATTTCCGCCATTTGGCACGCTCGTGCATCTTTTTCGAGAACCCGGATTCGGACATCAAGAAGTTGAGGATCCGGGACCCCATCAAAGAACGGACCACACTAACTTGTGCTAGGAAAGTTGCTCTATGTCCACATCACTCGGTGCATGGATTTGGACATCACAATCAATTCTCCCAGCGTGTCAAAGTTGGGTCCCGGTAAAGATAGTGCAAAATCGCCATAACAGAGTTTCGGATCCGAAATGAGTCCGAATCGCATCTGAACACAACAGGAATGATCCGGGTTGCTTGCCACACATTTGTCTTTGCATGATTCGAATTTCATGCCTCTTTGTCGACGTCGTTTGGGTCACTGTTGGAAATTTCCTCCATTTGGCACGCTCGTGCATCTTTTTCGAGAACCGGGATTCGGACACTTAGAAAATGAGGATCCGGGACCCCATCAGAGAACGGACCACACGAACTTTTGCTAGGGAAGTTGCTCTATGTCCACATCACTTCGTGCATGGATTTGGGCATCACAATCACTTCTCCCAGTGTGTCAAAGTTGGGTCCGGGCGAAGATAGTGCAAAATCACCATAACAGAGTTTCGGATTCGGATTGCTTGCATGGATTCGATTTTCATGCCTCTTTGGCGGCGTTTGGGCCACGGTTGGAAATTTCCACCATTTGGCACGCTCGTGTATCTTTTTCGAGAACCCGGATTCGGACAGCTAGAAGTTGAGGATCCGGGATCCCATCAGAGAACGGACCACACGGACTTGTGCTACGGAAGTTGCTCTATGTCCACATCACTCCTTGCATGGATTTGGGCATCGCAATCACTTCTCCGAGCACCTCAAAGTTGGGTCCTAGTGCCATTCAACACACTTGTTCATATCCTTGGTTCTCATGATGATCTCTTCTTGGAGTAATTGGTTTTGTTGATTTCCATGGTACATAGCTAGATCAATGCATTCTAGCTCTACCAGATGGTAGAGCTAGACCTCAAATGCAATTCTAGCTCCACCACATGGTAGAGCTAGACCTCAAAGCATTCTAGCTCTACGATGTGGTCTAGGTTGAATACAGCTCTACCACGTGGTAGAGCTAGATCAAATATAATTCTGGCTTCTTGGTTCTTGTCATGTGAAGTAGATCTCTTCCTGGAGTAATTAATTTTATTGATCTACATGGTACACAGCTAGATCGATGCATTCTAGCTCCACCACATGGTAAGAGCTAGATCGAATGCAATTGTAGCTCCTTGGTTCTCGTCATGTGAAGTAGGTCTCTTCTTAGAGTAATTGGTTTTGTTGATCTGCATGGTATACAGCTAGATCCGGGTTGCTTGCCACACATTTGTCCATGCATGATTCGAATTTCATGCCTCTTCGGGCCGTTTGAGCCACGGTTGGAAATTTCCGCCATTTGGCACGCTCGTGTATCTTTTTCGAGAACCCGGATTCAAACAGTTAAAACTTGAGGATCCGGGACCCTATCAAAGAACGGACCACACGGACTTGTGCTAGGGAAGTTGCTCTATGTCCACATCACTCTGTGTATGGATTTGGGCATCGCAATCACTTCTCCCAGCGCATCAAAGTTGGGTCCTGGCGAAGATAGTGCAAAATCGCCATAACAGGGTTTCAGATCCAAAATGAGTCCGAATCGAATCTGAACACAACAAGAAAAATCCGGGTTGCTTTGCCACACATTTGTCCATGCATGATTTGAATTTCATGCCTTTTCGCCGCTGTTTGGGTCACGGTTGAAAATTCCGCTATTTGGCATGCTCGTGCATCTTTTTCAAGAACCCGGATTTGGACAGTTAGAAGTTGAGGATCCGGGACTCCATCAGAGAATGGACCACACGGACTTATGCTAGGGAAGTTGCTCTATGTCAACATCACTCCGTGCATGGATTTGGACATCACAATCAATTCTCCCAGCGCGTCAAAGTTGGGTCTTGGCGAAGATAGTGCAAAATCGCCATAACAGAGTTTCGGATCCGAAATGAGTCCGAATCGCATCTGAACACAACAAGAAAGATCCGGGTTACTTGCCACACACTTGTCCATGCATGATTTAATTTTCATGCCTGTTTGGCGCCGTTTGGGGCATGGTTGGAAATTCCCGCCATTTGGCAGGCTCGTGCATCTTTTTCGAGGACCCAGATTCAGGCAGTTAGAAGTTGAGGATCGGGGACCCCATCAGAGAATGGACCACACTAACTTGTGCTAGGGAAGTTGCTCTATGTCCACATCACTAGACCGTGCATGGATTTGGGCATCGCAATCAGTTCTCCCAGCGCGTCAAAGTTGGGTCCCGGCGAAGATAGTGCAAAATCGCCATAACAGATTTTCGGGTCCGAAATGAGTTCGAATCGCATTTGAACACAACAAGAAAGATCCGGGTTGCTTGCCACACATTTGTCCATGCATGATTCGAATTTCATGCCTCTTCGGTGCTGTTTGGGTCACGGCTGGAAATTCCGCCATTTGGCACGCTCGTGCATCTTTTTCGAGAACCCGGATTCGGAAAGTTAGAAAATGAGGATCCGGGATCCCATCAGAGAACAGACGACACTGACTTGTGCTAGGGAAGTTTCTCTATGTCCACATCATTCCGTAGATGGATTTGGGCATTGCAATCACTTCTCCCATCGCGTCAAATTTGGGTTCTGGCGAAGATAGTGCAAAATTGCTATAACAGAGTTTCGGATCCGAAACGAGTCTCAATCGCATCTGAACACAACAAGAAAGATCCGAGTTGCTTGCCACACATTTTGTCCATGTATGATTCAATTTTCAAGCCTCTTCGGCACCGTTTGGGCCATGGTTGAAAATTTCCGCCATTTGGGGTGCTCGTGCATCTTTTTCGAGAACCCGGATTCGGACAGTTAGAAGTTGAGGATCTGGGACCCTATCAGAGAATGGACCACACGGACTTGTGCTAGGGAAGTTACTCTATGTCCACATCACTCGGTGCATGGATTTGGGCATCACAATCAATTCTCCCAGCGCGTCAAAGTTGGGTCCCGGTGAAGATAGTGCAAAATCGCCATAACAGAGTTTTGGATCCGAAATGAGTCCGAATCGCATCTGAACACAACAAGAATGATCCGGGTTGCTTCCCGCACATTTGTCTTTGCATGATTCGAATTTCATGCCTCTTTGGCGCCGTTTGGATCACTGTTGAAAATTTTCTCCATTTGACATGCTCGTGCATAGATTTGGGCATCGCAATCAGTTCTCTCAGCGTGTCAATCTTGGGTCCCGACGATGATAGTTCAAAATCGCCATAACAGAGTTTCGGGTCCGAAATGAGTCCGAATTGCATCGGAACAGAACAAGAAAGATCCGAGTTGCTTGCCGCCACACATTTGTCCTTGCATGATTCGAATTTCATGCCTGTTCGGCGCCGTTTCGGTCAATGTTGGAAATTTCTCCCGTTTGGCACGCTCGTGCATCTTTTTCGAGAACCTGGATTCGGACAGTTAGAAAATGAGGATCCGGGACCCCATCAGAGAACGGACCACAGGGACTTGTGCTAGGGAAGTTGCTCTATGTCGACATCACTCCGTGCATGGATTTACGCAATCACTTATCCCAGCGCGTCAAAGTTGGGTCCCGACGAAGATAGTGCAAAATCGCCCTAACAGAGTTTCGGATCCGAAATGAGTCCGAATCGCATCTAAACACAATAAGAAAGATCCGGGTTGCTTGCCACACATTTGTCCATGCATGATTCGAGTTTCATCTCTTCGGCACCGTTTGGGCCACGGTTGGAAATTCCGCCATTTGGCACGCTCGTGCATCTTTTTCGAGAACCCGGATTCGGACAGTTAGAAAATGAGGATTCGGGACCCCATCAGAGAACGGCCCACACGGACTTGTGCTAGGGAAGTTGCTCTATGTCCACATCACTCGGTGCATGGATTTGGGCATCACAATCAATTCTCCCAGTGCATCAAAGTTGGGTCCCGGGCGAAGATAGTGCAAAATTGCCATAACAGAGTTTCGGATCCGAAATGAGTCTGAATCTCATCTGAACACAACAAGAATGATCCGGGTCGCTTGCCACACATTTGTCTTTGCATGATTCGAATTTCATGCCTCTTCGGTGCCGTTTGGACCACTGTTGGAAATTTCCTCCATTTGGCACGCTCGTGCATAGATTTGGGCATCGCAATCAGTTCTCTCAGCGTGTCAAACTTGGGTCCCGACGATGAGAGTTTTGGGTCCGAAATGAGTCCGAATTGCATCGGAATAGAACAAGAAAGATCCAGGTTGCTTGCCACACATTTGTCCTCGCATGATTCGAATGTCATGCCTCTTCGGCGCCGTTTGGGTCACTATTGGAAATTTCTGCCATTTGGCATGCTCGTGCATCTTTTTCGAGAACCCGGATTCGGACTGTTAGAAAATGAGGATCCGGGACCCCATCAAAGAACGGACCATAGGGACTTGTGCTAGGGAAGTTGCTCTATGTCGACATCACTCCGTGCATGGATTTGGACATCGCAATCACTTATCCCAGCGCATCAAAGTTGGGTCCCGAGATGAAGATAGTTCAAAATCGCCATAACACAGTTTCGGATCCGAAATGAGTCCGAATCGCATCTGAACACAACAAGAAAGATCCAGGTTGCTTGCCATACATTTATCCATGCATGATTCAAATTTCATCTCTTCGGTGCCGTTTGGGCCACGGTTGGAAATTCCACCATTTGGCACGCTCGTGCATCTTTTTCGAGAACTTGGATTCGGACAGTTAGAAAATGAGGATCCGGACCCCATCAGAGAACGGCCCACACGGACTTGTGCTAGGGAAGCTGCTCTATGTCCACATCCTTCCGTGCATGGATTTGGGCATCCCAATCACTTCTCCCAGCGCGTAAAAGTTGGGTCCCGACGAAGATAGTGCAAAATCGCCATAACAGAGTTTCGGATCCCAAATGAGTCCGAATCGCATCTGAACACAACAACAAAGATTCGGGTTGCTTGCCACACATTTGTCCATGCATGATTCGAATTTCATGCCTCTTCAGCACCGTTTGGGCCACGGTTGGAAATTTCTGCCATTTGGCACGCTCGTGCATCTTTTTCAAGTACCCGAATTCGGACAGTTAGAAGTTGAGGATCCGGGATCCCATCAGAGAACAGACCACACGGACTTGTGCTAGGGAGGTTGCTCTATGTCCACATCACTCCGTGCATGGATTTGGGCATTGCAATCACTTCTCGCAACGTGTCAAACTTGGATTCCGACGAACATAGTGCAAAATCGCCATAACAGAGTTTCGGATTCAAAATGAGTCCGAATCGCATTTGAACACAACAAGAAAGATTCGGGTTGCTTGCCACACATTTGTCCATGAGTGATTCAAATTTCACGCCTCTTTAGCATCGTTTGGGCCACGGCTGGAAATTTCCGCCATTTGGGATGCTCGTGCATCTTTTTCGAGAACCCAGATTCGGACAGTTAGAAGTTGAGGATCCGGGACCCCATCAGAGAACGGACCACACGGACTTGTACTAGGGAAGTTGCTCTATGTCCACATCACTCCAGGCATCGATTTGGGCATCGCAATCACTTCTCCAAGCACGTCAAAGTTGGGCCCCGGGTCGCGAAGATAGTGCAGGATCGCCATAACAAAGTTTCGAATCCGAAATTAGTCCGAATTGCATCTGAACACAACAAGAAAGATCCAGGTTGCTTGCCACACATTTTTCCATGCATGATTTGAATTTCATGCCTCTTAGGCGCCCTTTGGGCCACGGTTGGAAATTTCTGCCATTTGGCACGCTTGTGCATCTTTTTCGAGAACCCGGATTTAGACAGCTAGAAGTTGAGGATCTGGGATCCCATCAGAGAATAGACCACACTAACTTGTGCTAGGGAAGTTCCTCTATGTCCACATCACTCCGTGCATGAATTTGGGCATCACAATCAAGTCTCCCAGCGTGTCAAAGTTGGGTCCCGACGAAGATAGTGCAAAATCGCCATAACAGAGTTTCGGGTCCGAAATGAGTCCGAATTGCATCTGAACACAACAAGAAAGATCCGTGTTGCTTGCCACACATTTTTCCATGCATGATTTGAATTTCATGCCTCTTCGGCGCCCTTTGGGCCACGGTTGGAAATTTTCGCCATTTGGCACGCTTGTGCATCTTTTTCGAGAACCCGGATTTAGACAGCTAGAAGTTGAGGATCCGGGACCCCATCAGAGAACAGACCACACTAACTTGTGCTAGGAAAGTTTCTCTATGTCCACATCACTCCGTGCATGAATTTGGGCATCACAATCAAGTCTCCCAGCGTGTCGAAGTTGGGTCCCGACGAAGATAGTGCAAATTCGCCATAACAGAGTTTCGGGTCCGAAATGAGTCCGAATCGCATCTGAACACAACAAGAAAGATCCGGGTTGCTTGCCACACATTTGTCCATGATGAGTGATTCGAATTTCATGCCTCTTCGGCGCCGTTTGGGCCACGGTTGGAAATTTTCGCCATTTGCCATGCTAGTGCATCTTTTTCGAGAACTCGGATTCAGATAGTTAGAAGTTGAGGATCCGGGACCCCATCAGAGAATGGACCACACGGACTTGTGCTAGGGAAGTTTCTCTATGTCCACATCACTCCTTGCATGGATTTGGACATCGCAATCACTTCTCCCAGCGCCTCAAAGTCAGGTCCTAGTGCCATTCAACGTACTTGTTTATCTCCTTGGTTCTCGTCATGGTCTCTTCTTGGAGTAATTGGTTTTGTTGATTTGCATGGTACACAGCTAGATCAATGCATTCTAGCTCTACCACATGGTAGAGCTAGACCTCAAATGCAATTCTAGCTCCACCACATGGTAGAGCTAGACCTCAAAGCATTCTAGCTCTACGATGTGGTCTAGGTTGGATACAGCTCTACCACGTGGTAGAGCTAGATCAAATGCAATTCTAGCTTCTTGGTTCTTGTCATGTGAAGTAGATCTCTTCTTGGAGTAATTGATTTTGTTGATCTGCATGGTACATAGCTAGATCGATGCATTCCATCTCCACCACATGGTAGAGCTAGATCGAATGCAATTGTAGCTCCTTGGTTCTCGTCATGTGAAGTAGGTCTCTTCTTAGAGTAAATAGTTTTGTTGATCTGCATGGTACACAGCTAGATCCGAGTTGCTTGCCACACATTTGTCCATGCATGATTCGAATTTCATGCCTCTTCGGCGCCGTTTGGCCCACGGTTGGAAATTACTGCCATTTGGCACGCTCGCGTATCTTTTTCGAGAACCCGGATTTGAAAGTTAGCAGTTGAGGATCCGGGACCCCATCAGAGAACGGACCACACAGACTTGTGCTACGGAAGTTGCTCTATGTCCACCTTACTCCGTGCATGGATTTGGGCATCGCAATCAGCGCATCAAAGTTGGGTCCCGGAGAAGATAGTGCAAAATCGCCATAACAGAGTTTCAGATCTGAAAAAAGTCCGAATCGCATTTGAACACAACAAGAAAGATCCGGGTTGCTTGCCACACATTTGTCAATGAGTTATTCGGATTTCATGCCTCTTCAGCACCGTTTGGGCCACGGTTGGAAATTTTCGCCATTTGGGGTGCTCGTGCATCTTTTTGGAGAACCCGGATTCGGACAGTTAGAAGTTGAGAATCCGGGACCCCATCAGAGAGAACGGACCACACGGACTTGTGCTAGGGAAGTTGCTGTATGTCCACATCACTCCGTGCATGGATTTGCGCATCACAATCAATTCTCATAGCGCGTCAAAGTTGGGTCCCGGCGAAGATAGTGCAAAATCGCCTTAACAGAGTTTCGAGTCCGAAATGAGCTTGAATCGCATCTGAACACAACAAGAAAGATCCGGGTTGCTTGCCAAACATTTGTCCATGCATGATTCGAATTTCATGCCTCTTTGATGCCGTTTGGGCCACGGTTGGAAATTTTCGCCATTTGCCACGCTCGTGCATCTTTTTCGAGAACTCAGATTCGGACAGTTAGAAGTTGAGGATTCGGGACCCCATCAGAGAAATTTTCGCCATTTGCCACGCTCGTGCATCTTTTTCGAGAACTCAGATTCGGACAGTTAGAAGTTGAGGATTGAGGACCCCATTAGAGAACGGACCACAGAGACTTGTGCTAGGAAAGTTGCTCTATGTCCACATCACTCCGTGCATGGATTTTGGCATCACAATCACTTCTCCCAGTGTGTCAAAGTTGGGTCCCGCGGCAAAGATAGTGCAAAATCGCCACAATAGAGTTTTGGATCCGAAATGAGTCCGAAACGCATGTGAACACAACAAGGAGGATCCGGGTTGCTTGCCACATATTTGTCCTTGCATGATTGGAATTTAATGCCTCTTCGGCGCCGTTTGGGCCACGGTTGGAAATTTTCGCTATTTGGCATGCTCGTGCATCTTTTTCGAGAACGCGGATTCGGACAGTTAGAAGTTGAGGATCTGGGACCCCATCAGAGAACGGACCACACGCACTTGTGCTAAGGAAGTTGCTCTATGTCCACATCACTCTGTGCATGGATTTGGGTATCTGAATCACTTCTCGCAGCGCGTCAAAGTTTTTTTTTCTCCGAGAAAAGATCCTTTCATTAGTTATATAAAAAATGCCCGTAGGGCTACTAAAGGGTCTCTCCTACTCATAAGAGAAAACAAAGCAGTGAATACAGCATGGGAGCCCGGGAGACTCTCCCTAGGTGCTGCAAAATACAAGCATCAGTACAAAGGACTGAGAGGCTAAATCATACAATAGGGGGGGAAGAGCCAAACAGGTGGCATGTAGTGCCATCGGGGGGATCCCGTGTGTAAGGTGTAGAAGGGGCCACAGCACCAAGTGGTGTGAAAGGTCTGGCGCTGCAAGATCCCGCAGGGTGTGGATTAACTCCTGCCAAATCCCGCGTACAGTCTCTGCTGGTGGCTCCAATCTCCCCTCAAAGGTCGTGAAGCACCGGGCCCTCCAAGTGAACCAGATGATGAGGCTGCTGAGGAGCTCCCATCGTAAATCCCTCTCTTGTGTCTAGCTGGCGGATGAGAAATCCGGTGCCGGAACCAGGCGAGGCTGGCCCCTAATAAATCTGATGGCCTGACTGCCCTGCTCCATCTCATAGCCCATAGCAGGCCCTGACGAAGTCGACCAAGCAGCGGCACCCCACGTAAATATACCCTCTGGAGAGAGGGGAGCCAGAATACGCAGCATCCGCACCCAAATCTTCTGCTCCTGAGGGCAATCCCAAAGGCAATGTCTCTGTGTCTCCATAGGGTGGCCGCATCGGACGCAGGCCGCCGGAAGACTGCTGTAAACAAGCCAAGTGCCAACTGCTGGGCCCCTGTGGGCGACCAGTCACTGAAAAGTCGAGATCCTGCGAGCCTGTCGACTAGCCTAGAGCCGAGCCCAAAAATCCTCCCGGAACTCCTGTGAGAGTCCCTGTAGCCGCCAATGCCCCGCTGCCGCTGGAGAGACCGTCCTCCTCGCCGTCAAAATATGCCGCCCCAGCCGAACAATATACTGGAAAAAGGTAATCTCTGTGGCCTCAAGGAATGCATAAGGATCATGCCACTCGTACTCCCCGGGGTCCCACTGTAGCCGGGCCAAGGGGCACGCTGCATATGCCCATATGCGATAATCCGGGAGCACATCAGCAGGGTCGGGGTCAATATGCCACTTCCGAGAAGCGGCGGCCACTACTCGAATCCTCTGAAAGGTGCACTCTGCAACCAAAGGCGACTCCACCTCCACTCTCTGGAGTCTGCCCTCATCCTGAATCTCATAGTAGAGGCAACTGCCATCCTCAGTGCAAGCTCTGACAGCAATCAGGATCTCCAACTGTGTAAAAGCTCCCATCCACCGTGGGGCCACTGGCTCGAGGGGCGTGAACCACTCCTCTGTGAGTGCCTCTTGAATATCATCCCTCATAATCAACCCCCCTCTGAAGTGACTCAGCCTCTCCACCTGGATCTCCTCTGGGAGACTGCAGAAGGCCTGCCAGTCTCCAAAACTACGAGCTGGGCCTGTCGCTAAAGGTCCCCAGGCTAGACGAGGCCAAGAACCCAGCATATGACCCTGCTCTCTGCGAACCGCTCGGCTCCAGATGAGCGGCTGTCTGGCCCGCTCCTCAACACAAGAAGGAGGTCGCTGAGAGAGCCCCGGTCTCAGCAGCTCCCAAGCTCTCAGGGTACTCTACTGAGGCCTGTCCTCCTCATCTCTATGAAAATCCAGCGAATCTCTGGTGCCCAAGTGCCCCTGCTAGGGGCGCCTGAGCCTGCAGCCGCTGCAAGAGGAGCTCTTTCCAAGGCTCAGCGCCTGGAAGCAACCCCCGAACAATAAGCTTTCCCAATAAGGCTCTACTCTGATCGACTGGATCTATAATGCCCAAACCTCCCTGAGCCAGCAGAAGTGTAATAACTGCCCATGCAACCTTTGCCCGAGAGCTGGCTGACCGTCCTGCCCAGACCACAGAAAGTTCCTGATCAGCCTCTCTGTACCTGGCTGATGCAAGAGCTCGAGAAGATCCAGCAAGACGTAATGTACCACATGGTCGCTAACAGCACCTGATTTGCCACCACCACCACCACCCTCCCAGCCAAGGATAGTCGAGCTGTACTCCAATACAAAAGCTTCTTCCGAATGCTCAGAAGAAGCGGGGCAATCTATTGCTCATGTGACAAATCTAGGCTAATCTGGCATCCCAAATACCGCACTGCTGTGCCTGGAGAGGAATCCATCTAAAAGCGGGGTCTGGGCTCCATGCCGGAGTGGGAGCACTACTGATCCAAAAGGCCAGTGTCGTGCGCCAATTGATCAATGCTCCCGAAGCTGCACTAAAAACCTGGAGCGACTGCTCTGCCCGAAGAAGATTGGCCTCTTGACCATGCAAAAATAAGCCCGTGTCGTCTGCAAACTGAGCATCAAGCAGGTCCTCCCCCCAGACTAGGAGCTGAAGTCCTCTCAGACCAACCTCCTTTGTCGTCAAATACATGCTCATAGCCTCTGCAAAGAAGAGAAAAGAAAAGGGGCTAGGGGACACCCCTGACGGACTGATCTGGTCAGCTCAAAACTCGGCCCCCGTCCTCCTGCAATCAACACCTAGCTGCGAGCTGTGGAATACAGAGCCGCCACCCCTCTGATCCATCCTGGCTCAAAGCCCAGGAGAAGCATAGTGCCCTCTAAGAAACCCCAATCAACTCTATCGTATGCCTTCTCAAAATCGAGAAGCATCACGACCAAGTCCTCGCCAAGAAATCTAGCTCGGGCCGTCGCCTCCCAGAAAGTAAAGATGCTTTTTTTTTTCGAGAAAAGATCCTTTCATTAGTTATATAAAAACGCCCGTAGTGCTACAAAAGATCTCTCCTGCTCATAAGAGAAACAGAGCAGTGAATACAGCATGGCAGCCCGGGAGACTCTCCCTAGGTGCTGCAAAATACAAGCATCAGTACAAAGGACTCAGAGGCTAAATCATACAATGCGGGGGGAAGAGCCATACAGGTGGCCTGTAGTGCCAAACGGGGGGATCCCATGTGTAAGGTGTAGAAGGGGCCACAGCGCCAAGTGGTGTGAAAGGCCTGGTGCCCCAAGATCGCCTCATCCGATCTCCTCGGATGCGGTCGTACTGTCCTCGCAGGGTGTGGATCAACTCCTGCCAAATCCCCCGTACAGTCTTTGCTGGTGGCTCCAATCTCCCCTCAAAGGCCGTAAAGCACCGGGCCCTCCAGGTGAACCAGATGGTGAGGCTGCTGAGGAGCTCCCATCGTAAATCCCGCTCCTGTGTCCAGCTGGCGGACGAGAAATCCGGTGCCGGAACCAGGCGAGGCTGGCCCCTAATAAATCTGATGGCCTGACTGCCCTGCTCCATCTCATAGCCCATAGCAGGCCCTGACACGAAGTCGACCAAGCAGCGGCACCCCACGTAAACATACCCTCTAGAGAGAGGGGAGCCAGAATACGCAGCATCCGCAGCCAAATCTGCTGCGCCTGAGGGCAATCCCAAAGGCAGTGTCTCTGTGTCTCCATAGGGTGGCCGCATCGGCGGACGCAGGCCACCGGAAGACCACTGTAAACAAGCCAACAACTGCTGAGCCCCTGTGGGCAACCAGCCACCACTGAAAAGTCGAGATCCTGCGGGCCTGTCGACTAGCCCAGAGCCGAGCCCAAAAATCCTCCAGGAACTCCTGTGAGAGTCCCTATAGTAGCTGCCAATGCCCCGCTGCCGCTGGAGAGACCGTCCTCCTCGCCGTCAAAATATGCCGCCCCAGCCGAACAGTATACTGGAAAAAGGTAATCTCTGTGGCCTCAAGGGATGCATAAGGATCATGCCACTCGTACTCCCTGGGGTCCCACTGTAGCCGGGCCAAGGGGCGCGCTGCATATGCCCATATGCGCCAATCCGGGAGCACATCAGTAGGATCAGGGTCTATATGCCACTTCCGAGAAGCGGCGGCCACTACTCGAATCCTCTGAAAGGTGCACTCTGCAACCAAAGGCGACTCCACCTCCACTCGCTTGAGTCTGCCCTCATCCTGAATCTCATAGTAGAGGCAACTGCCATCCTCAGTGCAAGCTCTCACAGCAATCAGGATCTCCAACTGTGTAAAGGCTCCCATCCACTGTGGGGTCACTGGCTCGAGAGGCGTGAACCACTCCTCTGTGAGTGCCTCCTGAATATCATCTCTCATAATCAACCCCCCTCTGAAGTGACTCAGCCTCTCCACCTGTATCTCCTCTGGTAGACTGCAGAAGGCCTGCCAGTCTCCAAAACTACGAGCTGGGCCTGCCGCTAAAGGCCCCCAGGCTAAACGAGGCCGAGAACCCAGCATATGACCCTGCTCTGTGCAAACCGCTGGGCTCTAGATGAGCGGCTGTCTGGCCCTCTCCTCAACACAAGAAGGAGGTCGCTGAGAGAGCCTCGGTCTTAGCAGCTCCCAAGCTCTCAGGATACTCTACTGAGGCCTGTCCTCCTCATCTCTATGAAGATCCAGCGAATCTCTGGTGCCCAAGTGCCCCCTGCTGGGGGCGCCCGAGCCTGTAGCCGCTGCAAGAGGAGCTCTTTCCAAGGCTCAGCGCCTGGAAGCAACCCCCGAACAATAAGCTTTCCCAATAAGGTTTTGCTCTGATCGACTGGATCTATAATGCCCAAACCTCCCTGAGCCAGCGGAAGTGTAATAACTGCCCATGCAACCTTTGCCCGAGCTGGCTGACCGTCCCGCCCAGACCACAGAAAGTTCCTGATCAGCCTCTGTACCTGGCTGATGCAAGAGCTCGAGAAGATCCAGCAAGACGTAATGTACCACATGGTCGCTAACAGCACCTGATTTGCCACCACCACCCTCCCAACCAAGGATAGTCAAGTTGTACTCCAATACAAAAGCTTCTTCCGAATGCTCAGAAGAAGCGGGGCAATCTGCTGCTCAGGTGATAAATCTAGGCCAATCTGGCATCCCAAATACCGCACTGCTGTGCCTGGAGGAATCCATCTAAAACCGGGGTCTGGGCTCCATGCGGGAGTGGGAGCACTACTGATCCAAAGGGCCACTGTCTTGCGCCAATTGATCAATGCTCCCGAAGCTGCACAAAAACCTGGAGCGACTGCTCTGCCTGAAGAAGATTGGCCTCTTGGCCATGCAAAAATAAGCCCGTGTCGTCTGCAAACTCAGCATCAAGCAGGTCCTCCCCCCGGACTGGGAGCTGTAGTCCTCTCAAACCAACCTCCTCTGCCGTCAAATACATGCTCATAGCCTCCGCAAAGAAGAGAAAAAGAAAGGGGGCGAGAGGACACCCCTGAGACGGACTGATCTGGTCAGCTCAAAACTCGGCCCCCGTCCTCCTGCAATCAACACCTGGCTGTGAGCTGTGCAAAAAGTAAAGATGTTGTCAAGGATACTGCGCTCCTTGACAAATCTTGTCTGAGTAGCATGAATCAACTCCCCCAGGAAGGGCTGGATCCTCAAACTCAAGGCCTTTGCTAAGACCTTGTAGACAGTATTGAGGATCGTAATAGGCCTCCAATGTCGAATATCATCTGATACTCCCTCCCCCTTGGAGATAAGATAGATCAAGCCCTCTAAAAAGCTCTGCAGCATCACCCCAGTGTCCAAAACATGCTGAAAGCCCCTGCGGAGGCCTAGCCCCAAAAGGTCCCAATAGCGCATAAAAAAGGCCGACGTCAGTTCATCCTCCCCTGGGCAACTATGTCGTGGTAGGACCCTCAAGGCCTCGGTAAGCTCAATCTTTGACAGAGGCGCACCTAGAACTGTACGCATACGGTCTGTGACCCTCCTCTGCACATGGGCCCACACAATATGTCTGCAAACATCTCGATCCTCTCAGTGGGGCTGGCTCCGCTGAAAGCAGGTCTCTATAGAATGCAGTGGCAATGGCTCTGATCTCCCCGAGCTCAGTAGCTACCGATCCATCTGGTCTACCAAGCTGGCGCACTTCTGCTCGCGCATGACGGGGTCCACTGATCTCAAAAAACTCTCCAGTCACTCTATCACCAAGCTGCGTCCACTAAGAGGCGGCCTGACGACGATAGTAAAACTCATGTCTCTGCTCCTCTACCTCTCTAACCTCCTGGCATGCCTGGCTCAGCTGGGACGCCACCCACTCACATGCAGGCTGCTGCTCCTGAAGGCACTGTAGCGAAGCAAGGCTGCATCTCAGCCGATGCTCCCGCTCGCGAATCTCTCCCAACCGTGTCAAAGCTGAAGCGTGCAGAAAAGAGCTAAGATCGATGAGTCCCTGGGCACACTGGGCCGCTGCATCTTGGTCAGAGCACTGACTATCATGCCAGATCCTCTCAATGTCCTCAGCGAGACTGGGATCTGTAAGTACCCTCTCTGGGATCCTCAATTGCAAGCTGGGCTCCCGTGTCCTCTCCTCCAATGTCAAGATAACTGGCGCATGATCTGTAAGTACCCTCTCTGGGATCCTCAACTGCAAGCTGGGCTCCCGTGTCCTCTCCTCCAATGTCAAGATAACTGGCGCATGCAGCGTGCAGAAAAGAGCTAAGATCGATGAGTCCCTCGGCACACTGGCCCGCTGCGTCCTGGTCAGAGCACTGACTATCTTGCCAGATCCTCTCAATGTCCTCAGCGAGACTGGGATCTGTAAGTACCCTCTGTGGGATCCTCAACTGCAAGCTGGGCTCCCGTGTCCTCTCCTCCAATGTCAAGATAACTGGCGCATGATCCGAAAATGAGGTGCCAGCGAGAATGCCGATGGAGCCCCCTCGCTCCCCTAACCAGTCGCCCACATAAAAGCGATCAATCCATGATAGGTTAGTCCCTCCCTGTCGGCGATCCGACCGAGAGAAACTAAGACTGTCTTGAGACCGGGAGAAAGCCCCATGCTGCCATGCATCAGTGATCCTCAGTGACATGCAAAACCGGTCCCAAGCTGCAAGCTTCGTGCCGTGCACTGTAACATGACTGCCTCCCACCCTATCTGCCGGGTCCTCAAGCATGTTGAAGTCTCCCCCGACACACCAATGTGCAGCCTCTGGCAATGCATCTGTAACCTGGGTCCAGAACTCTGCTCTGGCACTAGCATGATTGGTTTTGGGCGCATAGATGTTGAGCACGCCCAATAGCTCATCATGCATCCTCAGAATGACATACTGTGCTCTACCTGACACAATGATCCCTCGATCCACAATGGCCTGCCGCCATACATCTGCAATGACCATGCATACTCCTCCTTGTCCACCCAAAGGACCAAACCCTGCAGACCAAAAAGTGTCCCATCTACCAGGCATCACCGAACCATATCTTCGGATCCTGCTCTCACCCAAGTGGTACTCCTGCATCATCAAAATATCAATGCTGCCACCAACCAGGCATCTCTGAAGCTCCTACCTCAAGCAACCATGATAGCGTATAAAATGTGCTCCGCCGAGGCCCTGTACATTCCATGAGATGATCCTCATGGATGCCCTGCTGAGGTGGATGCTATCTCAGCCGTACGGCAGGCCTTCGCAAGCGGCTTGGATGGAGAGTAGTCCCCATCCGAGCGGCTACGAATCTACCCACCCGGTGTACTGCAAGAATCCCGGATCAGGCGCCAGTGGCTGTGGCCCATGGCGACTGCCTCCCGCTCTGACAGAGCAACCTCGTGTATACACATATATCCAGGGTCGCGTGCTAAGTCTGCCACTATGCGCACAACCAAATGCCGAATCCCTGAGGTATCCACACTCTCGGGATCCAAGAAAAAATGAGCCAACTCCCAACGCCGTCCTATCACATCAATCACCTCCAGATCGCTCATGTGATGAGAAAACTCAACTGCCTGAGTCTTCTAAGTGCTGAGAGCGAGCTCTAGAGTCCACTCCCAGTCGCAAGGGCCACACAGAGGGAACGAGAAGGCCACCGCTGAGTCTAGTGCCTCCTCCCCGCGGGCCGGAGGTATCACTACATGAACTCGGATGGGTGTGCTGGCTCATGGGGGCCGTCTGCTCCAAAAAGCCATGTGAAGGCATAATCAAAAGCCTCCAAGCGCTGTCTAATGCCAAGGCGACTCAGCCGACTGCGGATAGATGAAATTCGTGAAGCCCGAATCGGCATAGTAGGTCTCCTCTGTGATGCTCGAGCAAGGTCAGTGCTCAGCGCCCTCCGGACTGCAGGTGAACGCCAGGGGACTTCCAGGGCCTCCCGAGAAGGTGAGGCGGGCGGAGGGGGAGGAGGGGGGGCAAAGGGGGTGGAGAGGGAGCCGCTGCCGAAACCGGAGCAGGGATGGGAGGAGGCGATGGTGGAAGCGAGGCGGTGGGAGGGGACGGGGGTGGGGGGTGAAGGAGGGGGTGCTGGCATCTCCTGGTCCTCAGTCGTCGCCGCGGGGGTCTCATCCTGGAGGGGAGAAAAGTTGTTCCTCTCACAGGAACCCAGTGAGGCTGAGACTGTGGCTGCTGCTGTAGCAATCTCTGGGCGTGCTGCTGTGGCTGTCTCCCTCGGCGGCGCCCCTCTCCAGGCTGCCACTGCGAGGTCTCTGTGGCCTGAGCAGGTGTCCCGGAGGCAGCCTGCCGAGCCGAATCTGTGGGCGGGCCATCAGTAGCCTGCTGCTGTGGTGAGAGTCGGGGTCTTCTGTGAGGGCAGCAGGCCTTGGCCAGATGGCCGACTTGCCTGCAAATGAAGCACTGATTCGGGAGCCCCGAGAACTCCACTCTCTGATCTATCCATCCCCCCCTATCCTAGGTAGCTGAATGACCTTAGGAAGGGAGGAGATGTCAGACACCAACACTCTGACACCGAAGGTAGCCCAGCTGCTCTGGCCACCACTGAAGCTGCTGAGGGGCCAGTCTCTAGTACCGAGCCCACCAATGCTCCGAGCCTGGAGAGGAGCGGAAGATACTCCCGGCGGAGTCTAGGGAAGCAAACTGTAACATGAAAAAGGCGCTCTCCCTGCTCCGCCGTTGCTGTTGGGTCAGATCCATGCTGCCAAGGTCTGAAGAAAGCCCGAGCACCCCTGATGTCAAGGGGACTCATGGCAAGGACCTTGGCAATGCTCTAGGCGGCCTCGAACTCGATCTGGTAATGTCCCCGGCCTAGGAGCTGTACGTCCAGGATCTTGCCCACATCTGCAAGAAGGCGGGCCTGAAGAAGATCCCTGATCTCCCCTCTGCTAGGGCGAGTGCCAACTATACGGCAGATGGTGGAATGAGCCTGGAGGCATTCCACCTCTGCGGTAAGGCTCGCTTCCTCTTATGGCGAAAGAGAAAGCCTGATGGGGGTGTCCTCAGAGGGGCGGGCGAGGGGGCTGCGGATGAGTCCCTCTGAGGCGGGGCGGGAGGAGCCTCCATCAGAGTCTGAAGCTATGGCGAAGGCGAAGCGAAGGCGGGATCCTGCTGGAACCGAGTTGCACACAGAGAGGCGGAAGACGGAGCAAAAAGCAAAACAAAACCCCCTGGGGGCGGAAGCAAGAAAAAAGGAGGGGGGGGAGAAGGCGAAGGACAGTTGGCACGCTCGTGCATCTTTTTCGAGAACCCGGATTCGGACAGTTAGAAGTTGAGGATCGGGGACCCCATCAGAGAACGGACCACACGAACTTGTGCTAGGGAAGTTGCTCTATGTCCACATCACTCCGTGCATGGATTTGGGCATTGCAATCACTTATCCCAACACGTCAAAGTTGGGTCCCGGCGAACATAGTACAAAATCACCATAACAGTGTCGGATCCGAAATGAGTCCGAATCACATCTGAACACAACAAGAAAGATCTGGGTTGCTTGCCACACATTTGTCTATGAGTGATTCGAATTTCATGCCTCTTCAGCACCGTTTGGGCCATGATTGGAAATTTCCGCCATTTGGGATGCTCGTACATCTTTTTCGAGAACCCGGATTCGGACAGTTAGAAGTTGAGGATCTGGGACCCCATCAGAGAATAGACCACACGGACTTGTGCTAGGGAAGTTACTCTATGTTCACATCACTCCATGCATGGATTTGCGCATCACAATCACTTCTCCTAGTGCGTCAGAGTGGGTCCCGGCAAAGATAGTGCAAAATCACCATAACAGAGTTTCGGGTCTGAAATGAGTCCGAATCGCATCTGAACACAACAAGAAAGATCCGGATTGCTTGGCAGACATTTGTCCATGCATGATTCGAATTTCATGCCTCTTCGGCGCCGTTTGGGCCACGGTTAAAAATTTCCGCCATTTGATACGCTCGTGCATCTTTTTCGAGAACTCGGATTCGGACAGTTAGAAGTTGAGAATCCGGGACCCCATCAGAGAACGGACCACACGGACTTGTGCTAGGAAAGTTGCTCTATGTCCACATCACTCCGTGCATGGATTTGGGCATCGCAATAAGTTCTCCCAGCATGTCAAATTTGGGTCCTGGGGAAGATAGTGCAAAATCGCCAGAATAGAGTTTCGGGTCCGAAATGAGTCCGAATCGCATCTGAACACAGCAAGAAAGATCCGGGTTGCTTGCTACACATTTGTCCATGCATGATTCGAATTTCATGCCTCTTGCACGCCGTTTGGGCCACGGTTGGAAATTTCCGCCATTTGGAGTGCTCATGCATCTTTTTCGAGAACCCAGATTCAGACAGTTAGAAGTTCAGGATTCGGGACCCCATCAGAGAACGGACCACACCGACTTGTGCTAGGGAAGATTTTCTATGTCCACATCACTCCGTGCATGGATTTGGGCATCGCAATCACTTCTCCCAGCGCGTCAAAGTTGGGTCCTGGCGAAGATAGTGCAAAATCGATATAACAGAGTTTCGGATCCGAAATGAGTCCGAATCGCATCTAAACACAACAAGAAAGATCTGGGTTTCTTGCCACACATTTGTCCATGCATGATTCGAATTTCATGCCTCTTCGGTGCTGTTTGGGCCACTGTTGGAAATTTCTGCCATTTGCCACGCTCGTGCATCTTTTTCGAGAACCCGGATTCGGACAGTTAGAAGTTGAGGATCTGGGACCCCATCAGAGAACGGACCACATGGACTTGTGCTAGGGAAGTTGCTCTATGTCCACATCACTCTGTGCATGGATTTAGGCATGGCAATCAGTTCTCCCGGCGCGTCAAAGTTGGGTCCCGACGAAGATAGTGCAAAATCGCCCCATAACAGAGTTATGGATCCGAAATGAGTCCGAATCACATCTGAACACAACAAGAAAGATCCAGGTTGCTTGCCACACATTTGTCCATGCATGATTCGATTTTCATTCCTCTTCGGCGACGTTTGGGCCACGGTTGGAAATTTTTGCCATTTGGCACGCTTGTGCATCTTTTTCGAGAACCCGATTTCGGACAGTTAGAAGTTGAGGATCCGGCACTCCATCAGAGAACGGACCACATGGACTTGTGCTAGGGAAGTTGTTCTATGTCCACATCACTCCGTGCATGGATTTGGGCATCGCAACCACTTCTCCCAGCGCGTCAAAGTTGGGTCCCGGCGAAGATAGTGCAAAATCGCCATAACAGAGTTGCGGATCCGAAATGAGTCCGAGTCGCATCTGAACAGAACAAGAAAGATCCGAGTTGCTTGCCACACATTTGTCCATGCATGATTCTAGTTTCATGCCGCTTCGGCACGTTTCGGCCACTGTTGGAAATTTCCGCCATTTGGCACGCTCGTACATTTTTTTCGAGAACCCGGATTTGGACAGCTAGAAGTTGAGGATCCGGGACCTCATCAGAGAACGGACCACACGAACTTGTGCTAGGGAAGTTGCTCTATGTCCACATCACTCCGTGCATGGATTTGGACATCGCAATCACTTCTCCCAGCGCATCAAAGTTGGGTCCCGACGAAGATAGTGCAAAATCGCCATAACAGAGTTTAGGATTTGAAATGAGTCCGAATAGCATCTAAACACATCAAGAAAGATCCGAGATGCTTGCCACACATTTGTCCATGCATGATTCGAATTTCATGCCTCTTCGGTGCCGTGTGGGCCACGGTTGGAAATTTTCGCCATTTGGCACGCTCGTGTATCTTTTTCGAGAACCCGGATTCGGACAGCTAGCAGTTGAGGATCCGGGACCCCATCAGAGAACGGACCACACTGACTTGTGCTAGGGAAGTTGCTCTATGTCCATATCACTCCATGCATGGATTTGGGCATCACAGTCAATTCTCCCAAGTGCGTCAAAGTTGGGTCCCGGCGAAGATAGTGCAAAATCGATATAACATAGTTTCGGTTCCGAAATGAGTCTGAATCGCATCTGAACACAACAAGAAAGATCCGGGTTGCTTGGCACACATTTGTTAATGCATGATTCGAATTTCATGCCTCTTTAGCACCGTTTGGGCCACTGTTGAGAATTTCCGCCATTTGGCACGCTCGTGCATCTTTTTCGAGAACCCGGATTCGGACAGTAAGAAGTTGAGGATCTGGGACTCCGTCAGAAAATGGACCACACGGACTTGTGCTAGGGAAGTTGCTCTATGTCCACATCACTCCGTGCATGAATTTGGTCATCGCAATCACTTCTCCCAGCGCGTCAAAGTTGGGTCCCGACAAAGATAGTGCAAAATCGCCATAACAGAGTTTCGGATCCGAAATGAGTCCAAATCGCATCTGAACACAACAAGAAAGATCCGGATTTCTTGCCACACATTTGTCCCTCCACGATTTGAATTTCATGCCTTTTCGGTGCCGTTTGGGCCACGGTTGGAAATTTCCGCCATTTGCCACACTCGTGCATCTTTTTCGCGAACTCGGATTCGGACAGTTAGAAGTTGAGGATCCCGGATCCCATCAAAGAATGGACCACACGGACTTGTGCTAGGGAAGTTTCTCTATGTCCACATCACTCCTTGCATGGATTTGGGCATCACAATCACTTCTCCCAGCACGTCAAAGTTGGGTCCCGGCAAAGATATTGAAAAATTGCCATAACACAGTTTCAGATCCAAAATGAGTCCGAATCGCATCTGAACACAACAAGAAAGGTCCGGGTTGCTTGCCATACATTTGTCCCTCCACGATTCGAATTTCATGCCTCTTCGACGCCGTTTGGGCCACGGTTGGAAATTTCCGCCAATTGGCACGCTCGTGCATCTTTTTCGAGAACCCGGATTTGGACAGTTAGAAGTTAAGGATCTGGGACCCCATCAGAGAACGGACCACACGGACTTGTGCTAGGGAAGTTTCTCTATGTCCAAATCATTCCGTGTGCATGGATTTGGGCATGGCAATCAGTTCTCCTAGCGCGTCAAATTTGGGTCCCAGCGAAGATAGTGCACAATCGCCATAACAGAGTTACGGATCCGAAATGAGTCCGAATCGCATCTGAACACAACAAGAAAGATCCAGGTTACTTGCCACACATTTTTCCATGCATGATTTGATTTTCATGCCTCTTCGGCGACGTTTGGGCCATGGTTGGAAATTTTCGCCATTTGGCTGGTGCATCTTTTTCGAGAACCCGATTTCGGACAGTTAGAAGTTGAGGATCCGGGACTCCATCAGAGAACGGACCGCACAAACTTGTGCCAGGAAGTTTCTCTATGTCCACATCACTCCGTGCATGGATTTGGGCATCGCAATCACTTCTCCCTGCGTGTCAAAGTTGGGTCCCGACGAAGACAGTGCAAAATCGCCATAACAGAGTTTCGGATCCGAAATGAGTCCGAGTCGCATCTGAACACAACAAGAAAGATCCAGGTTGCTTGCCACACATTTGTCCGTGCATGATGCGAATTTCATGCCTCTTCGGCACCGTTTCGGCCACTGTTGGAAATTTCCACCATTTGGCACGCTCGTGCATTTTTTTCGAGAACCCGGATTTGGACAGCTAGAAGTTGAGGATCCGGGACCCCATCAGAGAACGGACCACACTGACTTGTGCTAGGGAAGTTGCTCTATGTCCACATCACTCCGTGCATGGATTTGGGCATCGCAATCACTTCTCCCAGCGCGTCAAAGTTGGGTCCCGGCGAAGATAGTGTAAAATCGCCATAACAGAGTTTAAGATCCGAAATGAGTCCGAATCGCATTATTAAAAAAAAAAAAAGATCCGAGATGCTTGCCACACATTTGTCCATGCATGATTTGAATTTCATGCCTCTTCGGCACTTTTTGGACCACGGTTGGAAATTCCCGCCATTTGGCACGCTCGTGTATCTTTTTCGAGAACCCGGATTCGGACAGCTAGAAGTTGAGGACTCGGGACCCCATCAGAGAACAGACCACACTGACTTGTGCTAGGGAAGTTGCTCTATGTCCATATCAGTCCGTGCATGGATTTGGGCATCACAAACAATTCTCCCAGCGTGTCAAAGTTGGGTCCCGACGAAGATAGTGCAAAATCGATATAACAGAGTTTCGGTTCTGAAATGAGTCCGAATCGCATCTGAACACAACAAGAAAGATCCGGGTTCCTTGCCACACATTTGTCCATGCATGATTCGAATTTCATGCCTCTTTAGCACCGTTTGGGCCACTGTTGGAAATTTCTGCCATTTGGCACGCTCGTGCATCTTTTTCGAGAACACGGATTCGGACAGTTAGAAGTTGAGGATCCGGGACTTCATCAGAGAACGGAGCACACGGACTTGTGCTAGGGAAGTTGCTCTATATCCACATCACTCCGTGCATGGACTTGGGCATCGCAATCACTTCTCCCAGTGCATCAAAGTTGGGTCCCCGGGCGGCGAAGATAGTGCAAAATCGCCATAACAGAGTTTCGGATCCGAAATAAGTCCAAATCTCATCTGAACACAACAAGAAAGATCCGGGTTGCTTGCCAGACATTTGCCCATGCATGATTCGAATTTCATGCCTTTTCGGCACCGTTTGGGCCACGGTTGGAAATTTCCGCCATTTGCCACGCTCGTGCATCTTTTTCGCGAACCCGCATTCGGACAGTTAGAAGTTGAGGATCCCGGACCCCATTAGAGAATGGACCACACGGACTTGTGCTAGGGAAGTTGCTCTATGTTCGTATCACTCCGTGCATGGATTTGGGCATCGCAATCACTTCTCCCAGCGCGTCAAAGTTGGGTCTCGGTGAAGATAGTGAAAAATCGCCATAACATAGTTTCAGATCCGAAATGAGTCCAAATCGCATCTGAACACAACAAGAAAGATCCGGGTTGCTTGCCACACATTTGTCCCTCCATGATTCGAACTTCATGCCTCTTGGGCGCCGTTTGGGCCACAGTTGGAAATTTCTGCCATTTGGCACGCTCGTGTATCTTTTTCGAGAACCCGGATTCGGACAGTTAGAAGTTGAGGATCGGGGACCCCATCAGAGAACGGACCACACGGACTTGTGCTAGGGAAGTTGCTCTATGTCCACATCACCCCGTGCATGGATTTGGGCAGCATCGCAATCACTTCTCCCAGGGAGGGAAGTTGCTCTATGTCCACATCACTCCGTGCATGGATTTGGGCATCACAATCATTTCTCCCAGCGCGTCAAAGTTGGGTCCTGTGACGAAGATAGTGCAAAATGGCCATAACATAGTTTCGGATCCGAAATGAGTCCGAATTGCATCTGAACATAACAAGAAAGATCCGAGTTGCTTGCCACACATTTGTCCATGCATGATTCGATTTTCATGCCTCTTCGGCGTCGTTTGGGCCACAGTTGGAAATTTCGGCCATTTGGTACGCTCGTGTATCTTTTTCGAGAACCCAGATTCGGACAGCTAGAAGTTAAGGATCCGGGATCCCATCAGAGAACGGACCACACTGACTTGTGCTAGGGAAGTTGCTCTATGTCCACATCACTCCGTGCATGGATTTGGGCATCATAATCATTTCTCCCAGCGCGTCAAAGTTGGGTCACGGCGAAGATATTGCAAAATCGCCATAACAGAGTTTCGGTTCCGAAATGAGTCCGAATCAAATCTAAACACAACAAGAAAGATCCGGGTTGCTTGCCACACATTTGTCCATGTATTATTCGAATTTCATGCCTCTTCGGCACCGTTTGGGCCGCTGTTGGAAATTCCTGCCATTTGGCACGCTCGTGCATCTTTTTCGAGAACCCGGATTCGGACAGTTAGAAGCAAAAGTATTTCCGGAATTCGGAAAGCCAAAAGGTTTTGGGAAAACGGAAAGCCAAAAGTTTTCCGGAAGATGAAAAGCCAAAAAGTTTCAAGAAGAAATTTCTTGAAATTTTTCAGAGATTTTTTTCCTCAAATCCCATAATTTCTCACTATTTTTTAGGCTTTTTTCAAGTTTTTTTTGAAATATTATCAAAAGCTTTTTTTGAAATATTATCAAAAGCTTTTTTTATAATAAAAAAATCATTTTTTAAAAAAATAAAAAAATTTATAATAAGCTTTGGATTTTGATTTTTTAAGGGGGGGGGCGATTTTCTCGCCGACTGGCTGCAGTGCTGCCCGCTGCCCCCCCCCCCCCCCCCCCCCCCCCGTCGCGGGGTCTGTGTGCGCAAGGAATGAGAGAGGGAGAGACTGAGAAAATCCCTCTCTCCTCTCCCTTCTTTTCTCTCCATCCTCTCCCTTCCATTTCTCTTTCTCCTCCCCTCTCTGTTAACAGAGGGATTATCTTTAATCATTTGATTAAAGTTTTTAATTAAACATTTCTTAATCATAATTAATATTAATTATGATTAATGTTTAAAAAATCCTTTTTAAGAGAATTTCTCACAGAAAAAAGAAGAAAAAATCAGATTTGAGAGGCGGAGAGGACCCCACGCACACGAGAAGCATTTCATGCATCAACATGCTATCCCCTACTACATTTCAGCAAAAAATTGACACAAATTTGATAGCATACCAACGGAAAAACCCGTAAAAATGTATAAAAAATACATTTTTAATAAAAAAATATATATTTTTAATAAAAAAAATACTCAAAAATTTCCTAAAAAATTAGGAAAAAAATTCTAAAATTTTTAGAATTTTAGGGAATCCATTCTACCAAAATAATTGACCATAAAATATGTGGTATTTTTGTAAAAATTTCCATTAATGCTTATTTGAAACCATTAAAAATTAGAAAAAAAAAGCATTAAACTCACGAAATTCCCCCGCAACGTCGATTTGTCCATTGAATTGTAGTAACACACATTCCAATCGCCATATCGAGGATCCACATGAAATTCATCAACACAAATCAACAAAATAACATTTTTATTAGTAAATATTAAAAGTTACTAAAAAAAATCAACAACAATTAAATAGAGATTGCTCTGATACACCACCCCTGAGCCAAAGGGATGCACACATGAATCATAAATGAAATACATCATACGTCTACCTTGATGTCTCATACCATCAAGAGGTATAACACAATCCAATAGCATGTAGCTATAGTGTGAAATGGTAGGTGAGTAGATATGGACCTTTACACAAGAGACCATAGCATAAGCCTCCAAGCCCCCAAGCCTCCCTTGAGTGTGCCCCATGCCCCTATTATATATGAGGGCCCTCAAGTGACTCTTGACTTTCCATTCCCCATGTATGACCCTTGGATGCCTGACCCTAACCTTAACCCTTAAGGTTAGTCCTAACCCATGCTCCACTAGAGCTTGTTCCCATGTATGACCCTAACCTTAACCCTTAAGGTTAGTCCTAACCCATGCTCCACTAGAGCTTGTTCCCATGCTCCCATGTTTACAAGCCTAATGTGGGTTTGCCTCCTAGTATATGCACACATAATGTTCATATAACATAGCACACATAATGTACATTTAACATTAAGGTTCGGGTGCATATTGTTGGTGAGCTTCTACGGTGAGCTTTCTTCCTATTTTGGTGAGCTTTATGTCCACACATAAAAATATCTTATTTTTATATATCTTGGCAAGTCATATCATGACAAGTTGAAAGTATGGGATAGTACTAGGCTTCAAGGCAACAACTTAGCAATAAAGTGAGGAAGCATCATTGTGAATAGAAAAGCACATACTCAAAACATCAAATGGTCATCAAATAGACAACAAAATGTTTGAGTAATAAAATCTCTAATATAATCCACATCATAATTAATTTAAATAATTCTTTCAAACAACCAAAAGTTAAAACCAAAAATAAAAAAATGTAACAGATTTTTTTTGCACAACTATACCTAATTAATGAACTAATGCCTTTCCCACTTTCTTAGTCCTCTATGGTGGCAGACTCCTTTTCAGTGATACATCTATCTTCTCTCTCTCTCAGATTCAATGGTATGGTGCACCTCATCTTGCACACTGAGGAAAGATTCAGTTGGGCTGCTCCTCATGAGTCATAACTATCCATGTGGCGCAAGACCCTGCCACATCACAAAATCGACCACGTTAGCCGAGTTTACTTTCTTGGCCAGGTTTACTGTCTTAGTCGTACTTACTTTCTTGGTCAGGTTTACCCAAGCATGGTCGATGGCCCTTGGGTAAACCCTCTCTCTCTTTCAAGGGGTGTCAAAGACATGAGAGACACATTTAAGTAGTCTATGCACAGGGCACTAGAGGTGCTATCATCCTATCCTTCCTACCCTTAACGCTTCTTGAGCCCCTTCCATGTGTGCTTTCCCGCGCTACCTTCATCCCTCCTCTTCTTCACCCATCATCTCATGGCCTCACCCTTGCCATTTCCCTTGAAGAAAAGAAGCCCCCACATCCCGCACTCACCCCCATTGATGCCGCCACCCTTCTTAAGAGGTCCTGGATTGCCCTCATTGTCTACCTTATCATGGCCTTTAATTTTTTGGTGGTTCGCTTGCGGGGATTGCCGTTCTACACAAAGACTGATTTCTACGATTTTCTCAGAGGGTTGTCCATGCTAGATGTGCTCCTTATCAACAAGAAAGGCCGCTTCTCTGGAGAGGCTTACTATGTCTTTGGTGCAACTTTCACTCTTCATAGTCTAAACAAGCAGAATATGGGGCAATGTTAAGAAGCAGGAAAATCCTGGACATGATGAGCTTGGTAACATGACCAAAAAGTGTCCATGGACATATTTATATCATCTTTACTGACTAAATTTATGGAATTATTTAGAACATATGGATAGTGAAAATTAAAGGTTTTCTTTTTTCATATCATCAAATACATAGTGAAGGAAAATTGGGATTTTTTGGGATTGCATTGGTTACCTCTAGGCTTTTCAAAATTTTAAGAATTCATAGGCCAAATTACAATCATAATGCAAAGCTATTTAGACTATATTTGGAGCAAAGGCTTTAATTAGCCAATTTCTCATTGCTTTCCAAAGCTTTTGGATATGCATTGCTTCACTAACATATATATGGTGTAATACAATCCATAATATACTCAAAAATCAATTAGAACAATTTAGGTCTTAGTAAAAACTATAAGGTATTTAGGTCTCTCAAAAAAAATTATTTTGAGGATTTCATAATTAATCAAACAATCATAGACTAGGACCAAATCTTGCACACATGTTTTGTACAATGTTATGCTTTACTAGTGCATTTTGTGAGAGCCAATCCCATATATATCTATCCTTTTAGGCACTTTGTTTTAGATAAAAGTTTACAAATTTTGCGCCATATTTTTTACTATAGAATAAGAGACTGCCTCACACATTTTTAAACATCTCATAAGGCTTTAAGTGAAATATCTAGTAATTTAATATAATAATAAATAGTATTTTCATAAGTTTCTCATCACTAGATGATCAAAATATAAGCAAGGATTCATGTACGCTGTTTTGTTATCAATGTAGTTTTGAAAGTTAAGACCATCACCTTGTCTTCTAAGTAAATTGAAATGTTTAGATATGTTTCCTTGATTGATTACTTTAGTGGAGACATTGATTTATTAGTATACATTAGGGGAAGGTTGAGGTCTATGGGGGCCCTTTAAGATGCCATATTATGTTTTTAAGTACTTTTGCTTAAGGACTCTAAGCAAACTTTGACTAGGCCTGAAAAGGGGATCTTTATGCAATCATTATTTGAATTTCTATTTTTTCAAATATATATTTGCTTGAGCTAAATTGAGGGTAACCTTTTGGTTTTACCAAATTCAAAATGGCTGAAAAGCCTTCCCTCCTCTCTTCCCTCCACTTTTAGGACCCCCCACCACTTTCTTTCTCTACATTCTCTCTCTAAGATGCCCTCATCTCACTAAAACCCTCTTTCTCTTCCCCTTTCTCACATTTGGACATGCCATGGCCAAGCATCTCTGATTAGTAAGCTTCCATAACCTCTGCACTTCCAAATGTTGATATCTCACACTCTCTCATCCTCCATGCCTCATTTTTTTAGCATTTTCTGCTCTCTCTCTCTCTCATGTCTTTCCCACATTGAAGTGCAAAAAATCCCTCTGTCAACCTCCATAGCTTCAGAGCTTACCACTTTCCATTCTTGCATTGTTTAGCATTCATATCCCCTACTTCCATCTACATTCTACATCTCTCTCTCTCTCTCTCTCTCTCTCTCTCTCTCTCTACTATATTATGCTGCAAAACCTCAATCTACCATCTTCTATGCCTCTTGCCATCTTCCTTGTCCTTTCTCCTATTACCTAATCACTATCCATCTATGATCTTCTAATATTTTTTACAGCAACAAAACTTCATTGCACTCTCCTCAGAATACCCTTTCCTCACTCTCCCATTGTGTTCTACAAGAAGCACTTTTCAGCATTGCTGCCTAACCCTGAAGAAAATACCACTTGAAGATATATCTAACAGAGCACCAAAGTTCAGGTTACATGTAGATTTGGCTGCTGAGTATGCTACCATCCGCCGCAACTCAAAAACAAGTGGTGTGACCAATGTGCCATTGGATACTCTTCGATCATAAGGGCGAAAATGTATTGACCTCTGGACAGATGGATTCATATACCCTATTGACCCGCTCACCAATGCTCCACCTCCTTTTGTTAATATCACTACATTTCTTACGTATGTAGGTGATGGAGCTAATGGTCTATTTGGCTATTGTAGAAGGCTTTCTTTTGTTGCAGCTTAGGAATCGCATTCAAGAGTGCATTTTCAAGGCTTATCGCATGAGTTGCAGCAGCAACACAAGAAGGACATTGATAGGCTTGAAGAAGTGGTGAATAACTTGAAAACTCAGAATTAGGAGCTCGAGAAGAACAACTTGTTGCGTAAGTAGGCCTTTGATATTGAACGAGACAATATGAATGTAGCCAAACAAGATGCACGAAACAAGCAACGACACCTTGTAAGCCTGAAGAAGCTACTAGTAGACTTTCGAGACAAAGGAAAAGAAAGTGTCAGTCCCTAGAAACCTTGGCCACTCTAAGTGGAGCAAGAAAACGATGTGTACAAGCAACAAGGTAACTTCTATTCTTGCCATTGTTTTGCAGGCCATTCTGTTTTGTGAAACATATTGATGTTATTTTGTATTTATGTTCCATGTAGAGATATTGCTGGGGATATGATGGGATATGAAGGTGGTGCTGAGGAATGTAGAGTAGGCACATTGAAACATGTTGTTAAGTTATTAGACATATCAAAGCTGCTAGAAGATTCCACATGCAAAATAGCTAAGCAAATCCAAAACAAAATTTATGGAGAGAGCTCTGCAAAATATGGTAAGCCCCATACAGATTATGGATGCATGTGATAGTGCTGGTGCAGTAGGAAGAGATATGAAGCCATTTACACGGTGTTTACACTAGGTCATCGTGCTAAAGGACTTCTACAACCCATGCTACCAACTCCATACATTGTAACCATGGCAAGAAAAAGTGCAAACTCAGACATTGCGAACATGTTAGGTGGCTACCGTCATGTGGAGGATGCTCTGCCTGTATGTACTTCTAAGGTATTTGAATACAACAATGTCTTTATTGATTTAAGGACCCTTCAAAGAGCTATGATTTCTTATTATGGTCTAAGCATTAAGGAGTGCCAAGGTCAGAGGCTGTGTTTGTGTTAAAGCTTAATGAGTGTCAAATTGTAAAAGGACGAAAATTAGAAAGAGTCAGCCTAACACTTATGAATAGGTTGATAATCTTCTTGACTGTAGTGCACAAGCCTCAAATTCCAACATGGGAAGGCAATCTCAGGGAAAAGATTACTACGGAGTGCAATCAAATAAGAATATATGTTGGTTGTCAGCATTTGAGTTTCCACAGGAGACGAATGATACATTGCGCTGGTACCTTACCCGAAGAGGCATCCCAAACGTCATATCATTGCAATAAAAAAGGAGAGACTTTGCATGTGGAAGATGTAGGAACATTTACAGTTGAATGGCACATGGCAGGGGATTTAAAGACATTGAAGTGTATGCTAGGATGCAAGGTAGGAGCAAATACTTTTTTTTCATGTATTTATTGCTGCCATTCAAAATCAGAGTATATTGAACGCAGCAAAGCTTCAGGCAAGGTTGCAGCCACCAAGACAACCAAATCTCATGCAAAGGGCAAGAAAAATGTACAACCACCTTCAATGAGTACAATGCAAAACAAAGATCCAAAGAAACATATGCAGTGGGTTAATGGCATTATGAGTTGTAATACCAATTGTCCGCCTAATCGTGATCAAGAAGATATCTCATGGAGCCCTATATTAGAGATTCCACTTTCCCGTGTTCATATTTGCATGCTTCATGCTAGGTTACACATAATGGACAAATTACTGAAGTTACATATCAATTATGCATGGAATATGGAGCCTGAACATCTTCACAAAACGAATGCATCAGTAAGCTGGAAGATGTCCTTTCAAGCGTGGGGCTTCATGGTGGTGCTGTAAAGTTAACTAAGGGTACTAAAAAGTCAGGACGGGGTCAGGATAATCCAAACAAAATATGCATGGGTGGGTCCAAAGCTAGATGCCTTCTCTCAAATTACGAGGGGTACAATAGTCACACAAAATATGAGATATGGAAGGCCATTTGTCAATGCACCACTTATCATGGGAATAATATAGAGCTTGGTCTCAAGCGTGCAAGGCTGTGGGAGTCACTTGATAAAATGATTCAATTGCTAGAAAAGGCTCCACTTGTTGCTGAGGAGATTACAAACTTAAAGACTGCAATACATACATTTACTCAGCAAATGGTTGATGCATGGGGAGAAACACATATCACCCACTATATGGTATTTACCTTTCTATCTATGTACTGATATTAATCGCCAAATAGTAAAATTTTGATATGATCTTTGTTGCAGCACATTATATTTGCTCAAGCACAATTTTTTCTCGACCAATATGGTCCAATGGCAATTTGGAGCACCCAAGGAATGGAGCGCTCTCATTATCAAGCTAAGGTAGTATGCTTTAAGAACACGCAACATGGTGGAGGTGGTAAGGAAAAAAGCAATGCCTTGCATGAGATGTTTAATTAGTTTTATCGCTCAGTCGCAGTTTGGGAGGTTGACGCCGACAGAAACCAAAAGAGCAAGTGTCATTACTATGAAAGGTTGTAAAAAATGTCAATCTGCAACGAGCAATTGCATGGCGAGCATCAAGTGCCATGCATGGGATGCGTGAGTGGTTCGGTGCGCATAGGCATATCGATCGAAAATGGGTTCCATATTAAAAAATTGTAGCCTTTTTTAAGTCAGCTTTTTTTTTAAATTTCTAGCGATATATTTTTTTTCAATAAGTTTTTTCAAAAACTATATAAACCTATAAAAGTCAGTTTTAAAAGTACATTTTCACATTCATTCACTTGTGTAAGTCAATGGATGTCTAGAACTAAGCACACTGCATGCAAGACTGAGAACCCAAACGTACCGTCTAGTGCACACAATTTGATAAAGGCAGTCGCCGTGGCACAGGCATTTCAACAAGTGCAAAAACGCATCAAAAAGAAGCATACAAGCATGGACAGAGAGGTAGAGACTCAACAGGAAGCTGTACAACCTGATGTGTTTTTAGGACTGGACAATATTGAGGATGTCTCCAAGCAGCGTGGAGACACCGGCTCATTTAGAGCCACGTGTACACCATTCCCCCGACCTCTCTCAGAGGCTGAGCAGCAGCAACGTGTGCTAGAAGAGCAACAATGCCAGATTGATGAGGAGGCACATAGAAGAAGAGAGCAAGAGCAAGCCCTACTCTCTCAACAGCTAGAAGAAGAGCTAAGGGTCGCATTTGAGGAAGACCAGGAAGCACTTCTGTGTATTGAGCAAGAGCAGTATCAACAGTCTGCTGACTTCTATGAAGCATAGGAAATAAGCCGTCATGAGGAGCAGGATAGGCTCTTAGCACAAACACTACATGAGGAACTTGAGAGGCGTCAGGCCCAACCTCCACCTAAAAAACAAAGAATAAAGATTTGTGTCAAGAGAAACAAGGAACGTGCAAATAGGAAACCAGAGGTGGAGATGGAAGAGGAGGAACGACGACAAGAAGAGGAGCAAAGAGAGAGGGAAAGACGGGAGCAGGAGGAGCAAAGGGAGAGGGAAAGATGGGAGCAGGAGGAGCAACAAAGAATTCAAGAAGAACGTAGATTAAAATAAGTACAAGAAAAGAAGAAGGCAGAAGCAAGTAAAAGAAGACAAACTTTAGATCCATCCGAACAAGAAAGGCGAAAAAAATTTAGAAATGATAGATAGCCATGGGAAGAGAGGTCGCATCCACCACCACCCCCTGCATCCAAAAAGAAGAGAAGATGGAAATCGGGGACCGTGGCTCTGCGAGAAATCAGAAAGTACCAAAAGAGCACAGACCCCATCATGGCGAAGGTGATTTTTACCCATTCATGTATTAAGAGCTTTAGTCAAACAAGAACAAAATTTGTATTATTGATAAGGTGATTGTGAAAACAAATATGAAATTTGATTATTATCTTGTTATACGTGGTATTGTTGTTGGCATTGAATAAAGGATCCTTACATAGTGCAAAAACAAAATTAAACTGAATTTATTTTAGGACAAAAAAAGGCTTAAAGCTCAATAAGGCCCTAGTCAAGCCTCAGAAAAGCTCAAGGACAAAAAAAAAAGTCATTTGGGGCTCAAAATCACCTGGTGAAGTCTGGCAGTAGATATAACAATTTTTTCTCTCTCATCTTTATATATATATACTTGCATAAGTAAATAAATCCTAAGTCTATTTTCTCATATATATTTATTCCTAAGATATCTTTTTCCTAAAAGTGTCCTTTTGCACCCAACCTACTATGCGCTATCCTAGCTATGCTATGAAATAGTGAGGTTTCATGGCTTGAAACCCCTTGTCCATGCCTAAACAAAAACTGAATTTATTTTTTGCGTGAAGTTTACTTCGTCCACACCCAAAAAACAAAATCAAAATTGATAAAATTTGTGAAGTCTCCTTCACACCATGAACTATACCCTCATAGTTCACAATGTGAAAGGGAGTGTGAATTTAATTCTTCCATGAATTTTGCTTCATGGCATGAAATGCTAGGGTTTTAGGGCATGAAACACTTCATTCATGACAAAAAAATACGAATTTAGTTTTTTCTCGAGAAGTTTGCTTTACGACATGAAATCCTTTATTCATGCCAAAAAAACCTTCAAAATTGAAAGAATTTGTGAAGTCCGCTTCGTGTTATGAACTAAGGTTTCACAGCATGAAGCCCTTCGTTCACGACCCAAAAAAAAAATTCATTTTTTCGTGAAGTCCGCTTTCACAACGTGAAACGCTAAGGTTCCACGACGTGAAACCCTTCGTTCACGCTCGACAAAAAAACAAAATTGTTAAAAATCATGAAGTCTTCTTTACGCCGTTAAACCGCATCCTTCTAACTCACAACGTGAAAGATGGTCTGTCGATGGAAAAAAAAATTAATTTCATTTTTCCGTTAAGTCCGCTCGTTAAGTCCGCTTTACGACGTGAAACCCTTCATTCACGCCCAAAAAAAATAAAATTGATAAAGTTCATGAAGTTTGCTTCATGCTGTGAACTGCATCCTGCTAGTTCACGACGTGAAAGGAGTCTATCGGACCCCAAAAATAAAATGAATTGAATTTTTCGATGAAGTCCACTTCACGGTATGAAGTGCTAAGATTTCATGGCATGAAACCATTCATTCCGCCCAAAAAAATTCAAAATTGATAAAATTTGTGAAGTTCGCCTCACACCATGAACTGCACCCTACTAGTTCAAGACATGAAAGGAGGTCTGTTGGGGCAAAACTAAAATAGCTTTTTGTGAAGTTCACTTCATGATGTGAAATGCTAAGGTTTCACGGTGTCAAACCCTTCATTCATTCTAGAAAAAAAACCAATTTAATTTTTTTGTGAAGTCCACTTCACGGCGTGAAACGTTAAGATTTCACAGCGTGAAACCTTTCCTTTATGCCGAAAAAATAATCAAAATTAATAGAATTCATGAAGTCCGCTTCATGCCATGAACTACACCCTGCTAGTGCATGACGTGAAGTCTGCTTCACATCATGAAATTGCATCCTACTAGTTCACGACGTGAAATGGGCTCTGCAATATCAAAAAAAACTTTAAAGAATAAATTTACATTTTTTCATAAAGTGCACTTCACGATGTTAACAAAGGGTTTCACGCCGTGCTTGTTCATGACATGAAAGGGGGTCCGTCCATTTAAAAAAAATTTAATGTTTTAATGAAGTTTTCTTGACGGTGTGAAACCCATTGTTCATGATGGGGCAAAAAAAAACCAAATTTAAATTTTTCATGAAGTGGATCCACTTCACGACGTGAAACACTAACATTTCACTAGGTCAAACCCTTTGTTCATTTTGCCAAAAAAATTTGAATTTAGTTTTTCCGTGATGTCCACTTCACAGCATGAAACACTAAGGTTGCATGGCATAAAACCCTTTGTTTAGACCAAAAAAAGAAACAAAATTCATAAAATTTGTGAAGTCCACTTCACACCATGACTTACACCAACCTTGCTAGTTCACGACATGAAAGGGGGTCCGTAGGTAAAAAACAATGGCTATTTGGTATCTTGGGCTAGCAAGAAATAACGTTGTATTGCAGTTTCTACTACAGAGTCTAAATATGTAGCTGCATCTTTAGCAGCTCCTGAATTGGTTTGGCTTCAAGAATTGCTTTTGCTGATATTGTTCATTCTCCTTCCTCAAGCACTCCTCTTAGATGTGACAACCAAAGTGCTATTATTCTAGCCAAGGACTACGTGCAACATAGCAAGTCCAAGCATATTGCGGTTCATTATCACTATGTTCGACATGAAGTAAGGAAAGGAGCAATAATGGTAGAACATTGTCCAACTAATCAAATGATTGCAGACATTCTCACCAAAGGACTACATGAAGCTCGGTTTACACTTGCGATCAGAACTTGGAGTTATGGCGGCCTCTCTTTTTGGAGATAAGCACATCTCGCGTCATGTCAATTTTGTCTAGACTTGTACATAGCCTATAGACTTTAGGACACTTCACACATTACTTCACATCATGCACATTTATTCTTTGTACTTTGTATATAGAAGCACATTGCACATGGACTTTAAGGTGGCATTGTACATTTATATGTAGGAGCTCGGGTTTTTCCCTTATGCTCCCAAGGGTTTTTTTTGCTCGCAACTAGAGACCTTTATTTGAGTGGGGGTGTTGGAGCTATATATAGCTAGCCCTAACTCACTCTAGGTCTTGCCTATATATATGTGATGTGGAGCGTATGTGGTGTCTCTTGTCTCATCTCTCTTCCTCTTTCAACATGAACTACACTCTCCTAGGTCATGATGTGAAAGAGGGTCCGTTGGTGGCAGAAACAAATTAATTAAATTAAGTTTTCCGTGAAGTCGACTTCAAGGCATGAAACCCTTTGTTCACACCCTCAAAAACAAATTTATGATAAAATTTGGAAGTCCGTTGCACGTCATGAAGTGCATCCTGCTAGTTCACGACGTGAAAGGGGTCCGTCGGACCAAAAAAAAAATCTGAATTTAATTTTTTCGTGAAGTCTGCTTCACAGTGTGAAACAATAAGGTTTAACGGCATGAAACCCTTTGTCCACACCCACAAGCAAACTTCTTTTGATTCATGGGCCGATGAGTCACAGGCCAACTAGAGAGTAGTACACCATGTGTTTAATGGTGGAGTTAAAAATGTAATGCATGGTCGTGAAAGAACTTGTTTGTTTCATTGGGAGCAAAGCCTACAGAAACACACCATGGGATATGTACAAAAGGACTTTTAAGAGGAGCACTTACAATTGTGTGTCATGTGCGAACATCAGCGAGCGACAAAAGTAGAAGCTCAAGAGAAGTATACCATGATAAGGAAACACACCGTGGGATATGTACAAAAGGACTTTCAAGAGAAGCACTTACAATTGTGTGTCATGTGCGAACATCAGCAACAAAAGTAGAAGCTTAAGAGAAGTATACCATGATAAGGAAATGGTGGAACATAGGGGGAAAAGTGAATAAGGGAGATATACATTACATGGAGATCTAGCTAAGATGGTGGCACATAAGAATAGCACATTGGGGTGATATGATGGGTGTTGTAAGTAAATTTATGTATTCCTCACTCATAGGCATGTTCCATCTATCAAATTTATGTATTCCTCGCTCCTATGTATGTTCCATCTATCAAGTTTTAATTCTAAGATTTATTTTGTGTATAGGTCTTGGATAGCGCAAATATGGCAACCACACCATGCACCAACCTTGCTCAGAGAAAGCATGGGAGTTGGCTTGCTGGAGAAGGTTTTAAGAGCAAGAGTAGCTTGTATGATGCTCTTGTTAGTGACTTGGCAAATGCCCTACTTCAAAGTGCCAAAATGCAAGGGTATCAAAGTGGAAAATGCTTGGGTGCTAGCCCTATCTTAGAGAAACTTGTTAAAAGGACAGAAAGAACCAAAGAAACGAGGAAAATTGAAGTGATTCATGCTATGAAAGAAACAATTGCAGGAATGCCAATGTACACTCATCGAAGTCATCTAGAGAGACTATCCCAACACGAAGGGGAGCAAGGTGCAGAAAGAGGCCAACAGAATGAAAGATCAAGTACAGAAGCTGGCGGCCAAATTGTCATCGGGTGCGAGCTCTTGAATGAGGCCGTGGTTAGCCTGTGCTGCGAAGCTTGCTTTCTGCAGCTATGCTTTTATCTTTCATGGGAATTTTCAATTTTTGGTAGAGTTTTTTAAAAAAAAACATTCTTCTAAATTTTTTGTGTGAAAGTGGTTCCAACTAAATTGTTTTTTTTAAAAGCAATTTAATTCTATCTATGTGTGGGTATACCTACATGTACGCGTATATCATGCGCACGTGCATATATATATATATATATATATATATATATATATATATATATATATATATATATGCACAATATATATCTATCTTCTATATATTCTATTCACCATACCATCCGTCACTCTCTTCCAACTCCTCTAAAACAATCTCCTCTCTTCCAACTCCTCTAAAACAATCTCCTCCTCCTCTGCAGCAACGTGTATAAAAGTGCATGTGTATATATGACATATGCATACACGCAAGCCTCTTGTAAACCCTTCACTTTGCTGAAAAATAGTTGAATTGTGAACCTACAACAGTAGCCCATGTTATATTACATATATATATATATATAATATATATACGTATACATACACACAAGCCTCTTGTCAACCATTCACTTTGTTGAAAATAGGTGAATTGTGAACCTACAATAGTAGCCCGTGTTATTGACCTCCGAAGGGTTGATGGCATGGCACGTGTGCTCTCTCTCCAACCAACAAAACCTATTTTTCCACTTGCTCCTCCTCCATGGTAGGTTAAAGTGAACCCATCACTTGTTTTGCTTGCCTTGAAAACCGATTGAAGACATAGACATAGTGTCAAATGTTTTGGGCCTTGTTTTGCTTGCCTTGAAAATCGATTGAAAACATAGGCATAGTGTCAAATGTTTTGGGCCTTGATTTGGCAAGATACGAGTAAGAGAACCAAAATTGTGGACTATCCTTTCTATTCTTGTAACATAGAACCTTCACATATTTCTAGATTAGTGACAAAATGTTGTGAACTTTTTCCCTCTCCAAAGTTATTTTGGTTGTGGCTTTATTTATCTTTCCTCCATCTCCATGTCTTCCCATGTCTTGCCCTCTCATTTTTTTCCTTCCTAGCTAGCCTATGGAGAGTTGTAAGGAGAAATAACTATCAGCCTTTCAAGCCAGTAAGTACTCTTTCAATTATCACAACCCCCACCATATATTATGTGTAAGCTCTACCATATCGAGGGTTCTTATTAGCTGTGTTTATCATGGGCAAGCTATGTGCTTCCACTTTGGGAAATTCATTATGGTAGTCAAGTTATGTTTTGTCTCATTGTCTATGATGAGCAAGAGAGAAGCATATATGTGATTGTTTTTGTATAATTGGCTTCTATCCAAGAAGTGTAACCATGTCATAGCCTAGTAGTCCTTCAACATAAAGCCTCCCACCTAGTTTTCACTCTTAAATAAGAGTAGAACTACCTATGAGAAATTAAGTGATACCTATCAGCTCCCATAGCATATGATAGTACATCCAATTTCCTATATATTACATATTAGCTCTAATAGCATGTGATAGTACATCAAATTCTTCATATATTATTTAAAAAAAAGACCCTATATATATGTAGAGAGAGATGTTTGATGGAATGGCCTACCAAAATTTAAGGTTTATGAAAATTCCATGAAAATCCAAGGAAAAATTGGGTGGTTTTAGCTTAAGGTTTTAAATCTATTTGTTAAATAACCAATGCACAAATTGGCTGATTTTAAGCTTAAAGTTTGTTTGAAACCCCCCAAAGTAAGAAGTTCACTTACGTGAGTGTCCAGCCATCTACATAAACTTAAGCATATCTATGAAGAAATTAAAGTACCTGTAGACAAATACGGCCACATGCACAATAATAACACACTTAGGCTTATCCATGAAGTATGTATATCGAAGTACGTGAGGATATAGGTAAGTTTCGCTAGATCTTTCCATCCAATCAAAGGCATAGATTAGATACAATGACCATGCAACCCTATCCCAATGAACATCATGAAGGCATGTATGTCCAAATGCACTGTTGAGCTAGAGACCATGAAACCCTAGCCTAATCAGCATCAGGAAGTCATACGTGTCCTATATCACGAACCCCCAATCACCTAGATTTTTACACATGTGACTATTGGGCTGTGTAGTAGTTAGGTGAGCCCTTGGGAGGCCCCTCCCAAGCCCTAAATTACCCATAAAGGATCTCCCTTAACATGAGTGACATAATCCAACTCTCTCTAATATGAATTGTTCGATATAAATGCTAGCCTCATTATCGCCAAAAATTGAATTCCCCCTCTCCTATCTAGAGGAAGAATGGGAGAGACAAATTCTGAAAACTAGCTCTAGAGTGAAGTAACATTCTTCAAAATGTTTTGAACCGCTCTAAAACCATCCTCTTGTTAAGGGTCCATTCCCTCTTATCAACAACTGCAATTTGGCTCTTAGGGAACAAAACTAGATAGATCCTCAAAGTTCATATGCTTTTAGATAGCTTTTCGATATAGGTGCAAAGCTATGTCTCTGTACCAATCACCTATTTCAATCCACTTACATAAAAGAAAGGGAGTCCCAAACCCTACATAGACAACTCTTGTGGTTAGACAATGAGAGGCGAGTCTTCTTAAGTGCTCTCTTGTGGTTAGACGAGAGGTGGGTCTTCTTAAGTGTTCTCTAGCATTTACACAATTGACTCTTCTAGGAGACAGTAGATAAGCAATCAAGTTCCCAATGACATGTGAAAGGTAAGCTCACTTCACTCGGTTCGCTTTGTGTTAGTGAGTGCGGTGAACTTGGACTTTCCATTAGCATCACTGCTCTACTGGCTACTCTGCTGAGGAACACGACTATTTACCTTAGTGTTTGTTTTGAATCTTGTGTAGGGCTTGTTATTCTGCTTGCATATGGTTTGCTGTGATTCGAGATGTTTTTTATGCGATTTAAGTGAATTTTTGTTGGAATCATAGTTTAAGGTAAGATAGGATAGGGGTAAGTGATTGTTGTTAGTTCTATCTTTCGTCTCACTATTAGTTCTTTAAGTGCTTTTAAATTAGTGTTAGTATTAAAAAGTAGCGTTACTAATTAGGATTAACTTTCTTGATTAATAATTAGTGTAGGTATTATATTAGGAGTTATTTTAGTATTTTAATTAGCATTAGGGTCAAATTCTACTTAGTATTAATTAGCATTAGTTAGTATTAGCTAGTTTAGTAATATTAAGTTAGGCTTCATTAGTGTAAACTAGTATTGCATAATATAAGTTAATAGATTTAAATTAGCATTAGTAGTTTTAATTAATATTATTAATTTAATTAAGTTAATACTAGATTTAAATAAATACTAACTTAATAGTAGGTTACTTGTTGTACTTATTAACTAGCATTTGAATTGTTTAATTTAGGATTAATTATTAAGTAATTAGTATCTAATTAGTCTAGGTTAGGATTAATTAGTATTAGTTAGTATTAAGGTAGATATTAATTTAGGTTTTTAACGGTCATTAGTTAAGTTAGGAAAGGGGATAGGGATGTGTTAGATTGTTAGGGGTCATTAATTAAGTAACATAGAAGATAGCACCCTTGTTGTTTGCTATTGCCTCTCATCCTCTAATAATCTCTCTAGCATATGCATTAAAGGAAATATTACTTGGCGAAAGCTCAAGTATAGTGAACAACTAGTTATACAATGTTTTGCTCATGATTCTCCTACTATTTTTAAGAGTTGAGAACGATACTGTGAGATTGGGATTTGAGATAGTACAGGAGTTTGCCAATGCTTTTGACTCTAAATGTAACATTCCAAAATATAGAGTTATCAGCTTGATTGAGGATAATGACTTTGATATGCAAAGGTGGGGCTGTGAGGTGGTACAAAAGGGTTAGATTGTTGGAGTGCTTGGTATACCATTTGGTGTTGGGGTTACTAATAAACAATTGGTAGTGTGGGCTATTTATAAATAGGTTTTTGGAGAAATTTAAAAAATGGGAGGGCATTAGAGTCCCCTTCCATTGCAGGGTTGATATTTACAATACAATACTGAATGCCTATTTTATGTTTTTGTGCCCTGTGTTGGATATTGGGAAGTGTCATTTAAGAGAAAATTATAGGGCTTATTAGAGACTTTCTTTGGAGAAATTGTAACAGAAGAAAAAAAGTCTCTGCTTGGCTTGCATGGGACAAAGTTTCAGAGAAGGGGACGTTGGTATTATTCATATGCCCTCATTGCATTGCAAGAAATACTCTAATGCTTCCTAGATGTTTATCTCATAGCATCATTTGGGCACTAATGATGAGAGAACTGGTTGAGCTCTCTGATGTTATATAGGTAAAGATAAATGAGGGAATCTAAATTGTAAGGATAAAATCTTCTCATTTGCTCCTCTTAAATTACCAGCTTAGCACTTTGCAAAATGTTATGTAAATGTTGGAAGGACAGTTTGGGTATCATCATTTGGGATGGAAGTGACTGAGTGACAGGCAATTCTATGCTCAGCTTGGGTATCTGGTGGACTCATAAATTTAAACCCCCTTTGGCCTTACTTAATATTTCTCCTATAAAGAGTCTCAACCAACAATAAAGGAACTAGGTATTTGGTTGACTCTTGGGAGGGATATGATAGGGTGGAAGGATGTGGATCAGTTATCTTTGGAATATCATTTATCTAGAAGGAAAAGGGATCTGATTTCCCAGGTACTAGATTTGTTTCAAAGGGAGTTATGTTCTATTGCTATACTGATACCTCAGTTTGGATCAAAGATTGGGCCTGGTTTAATAGTGTCAAACTAAAGGATGGCAAAACTCACTAATGAGAAATGGGGATGCCAATGTGTTGTATTATTGCAATAAAATTTGGAATGTAAATTGGAGCCCTTCCAATTGGAAAAAGAGATCGAAACTTCTTTGAGATTGCCAGATCCCTAAGAAATTTCAAGTTTTTTTGTGGAAGGTATGCATGTGGGAATTACCTATTGGTTCCAAACTCCAAAGGAGAAATATATCTAGTGGCATTTGTCCCAGCAGGTTGTGTGTGCAGGTCATCACTTGAAGATGGTAAACATGTGTTTTGGGACTACCCACAGCAATCAGGGGTACTTGGTTGAAAATGTCTAAATGGATAGGGAAGAGCTTGGATATGCAAAAATGTTGGGGGAACTAGATCTTAGATAAATGGTGAGTCAGTGAATGAACATATTGGTCTAGTTTTTAATATCATCAAAGCTTACATTTTGATAGAAATCTGGTCTAGATAGCAAGAATGCAATTGTATTTATGAAGGCTGTATGAAGGCTGTATATAATCATTTGCAAAGAGTCAGACTTGATGCATAAGTGTGAGTCAGACTTGATAGCAAGAATGCAATTGTATTTATGAAGGCTGTATATGAAGGCTGTATATGAAGACTTGATAGCAAGAATGCAATTGTATTTATGAAGGCTGTATATAATCATTTGCAAAGAGTCAGACTTGATGCATAAGTGTGAGTATATGTGTTGGTCTATGTGCTATGTGAATAAGATAAGATGTTCTAAGCTAGATATGTTGATTCAAAATCAGAGTGGAAAGAAATATGATCTGAATTCTGCCCCACATCTTGGTGAGCTTCAAACATACTAGGAATAAACTCCTAACACTGATTTGTATGTTGCAGGTGAGATGTTGGGAAGGAAAAAAAAGGCCCCCCAAGTTTGGACCAAAAACTCTAAGGTGGTACAGCAAAGAAAAACATGTTGATCATACATTTGTTACCTTTATAGAAAACCCTAGGATTAGAAGCAATGCAACGATAAGCAAGCACAACACTATTCAATGAAGGGGACATACCTTTCAGGTAGCTTGGGACAAGGGGCCAATGTATTTCAACTAGTCGAGACCATACCAGAGGCTGTCGAGGATGACTTGGTAGCCAGACCATACCAGAGGCTGTGAAGGATGACTTGGTGGCCATCTTCCTCCTGGAGACATGGGGCTCGCAAAGACTTCCAACCTTGGAGGCAAGCTCACTATGTTATCGGAGTTGCTAGCTTGGGCAGTGCAGCAAGGCGGAGTAGAGGGTAGCAGGTTGTGTGGCAATAAGCATGCTACGCCACAACTATTGCATGGTGGGAGGCCATTTCTTGCTATGTCTCTTTTAGCTCTAGCCTTTCTATACTAGGTTATGCTACTTCAAGGCAGGCTATGTTGGTGATCTAGCTGGCTAAGGGTACACGAACGCTACTAAAACTAGAGAGAGGAGGACACCAAGCTTTTCTCATGCTCTTAATTCTCTTTATTTGTCTTGCAATTGGAGTGCGATTGGCTGGCTATGCTTCTCCCTTGAGGTCAGGACAAGGATTCAACACAAGGGAAGGATTGGAGGTAGGCGCTAAACCTGTAAATTTTAATTTGTGTGCAAAAGAGAGAGGCCTATTTTTGCATTTTTGTCATTCTGTTTGAGGATAATTTTTGCTGTCTGAGGTTAATTTTTACAGTTTCAATTTTTTACATGTTCATTTTTTTCTGTTCTTAGCTTAGTTTAGTTTTTTGCATCTTTGATTTTATGCATTTTAGTTCTCTGTTAAACTTGCATCTTTAATTTTGTGCATTTTAGTTCTCTGTTAAATCTGCATTTTAGTTCTCTGTTAAACCTGCATTTTAGTTCTCTGTTAAATTTGCACTTTAGTTCTCTGTTAAACCTGCACCTATAGAGAAACTGAAATCTGTACACACACATGAAGATTGAACATTTCAAATTTGCTGCACACGCATTTAGTTCACTGCACACAAATTGAATTCGCTACAAATCTCACAGCTGTACACGCATTTAGTTCACTGCACATGCACTTCAAAAAAGAAAATAATAATAATAATAAAAGAAGGCAGTTGTGTGTGAACAGCACACCGTGCGGAGAGACCCACACACCGCACCATAAAGACCGCCACCGCACCGGATAAGGGGGTGCCAAAAAAAAACCCTTAAAATTTGACCTTATGCACTTACGGTCGGGATGTCATATAGACACTGCCATAGGTTCTAGGGCGCCTTCTAGAGGACCTACGTAGGAAAGTGGGACCCAATCAGTAGGAAATTTGGCAGATATTGCTGAAACCTTTTTCGAATCCCAATTTGATACCCTTTCCAAGACAACTAGCTCATTAACTATGGACAATCTAGGGCCGTCAAATAGTCATCCCTTAGCCCCGAATAGGACACCCACAAGATCTTTTAATCCATTTGAAGCTGACACCAGGGGGTTACCACTCAATGTGAGACTTCAATATGTCTATACGAATGCTCAAGGAGCTGAGATCTTTAGGGATCCACAACAACGGTATCTTGTTAAGATCGCAGATCCTTCTTGAGTTTGATTTTGAAGTGGCAGTCCGAAAAGGAACAACTCATTTTAGGGCAGATCATTTGTCTCGAATCGCCTCTGGCGAAGCTCCTATGGGTGTGGATGATGATATGTTAGATTCAACACTTTTCCTTGTAGAGACAGCTCCTAAATGGTCTCAACCCATCTTAGAAATTTTGACAAGTGGGCAGATACAACTAGTGGGTCCTAATGTGGACCTGTGGAGACCATTCAAGTTAATCTCAGGGAGATTATATCGTCAGGGTAATGATGGAGTGTTGTGGCTTATACCTAACCCTGACCAATATGAGGAGATCTTAGAATGGGCACATGAGGGTATCGGTGGAATCCATGCATCAGCTACTACTTGTGTGCAACATATATCTCAAGATGGGCAATGGTGGCCTACCATGCATGCGGATGCTGAAAAATTGGTTCGTAATTGTGCTTCATGTCAAATTCAACAGCCAATTCATAATGTCACATTATTCCAAATTTCAACTACACCAAGTTGGAGTAAGTATATTGTGGACTATCTTCAGCATGGTCATACTGATCGAACAATTCCTAAATATCGAAAGCATGCTATTGAAGTTGAAGCGGCAAACTATATGCTGATAGAGGGCCAACTCTACAAGAGGGGCAAGGATGGCAACTTATGCATGTGTGTATGTGAAGCTGACTACTTCAAAATCTTGACTCATGCACATGCAGGTGTTGGGGGTGGACACTTTTCGGGCAATACCACAGCTAAGTTGATTAGGTGGTCTGGGCTTTGGTGGCCAACCTTATAAATGGATGCCGAAGAATATGTAAAACATTGTGACGATTGTCAAAAAGGACCAAACCTCCCATCACAAAGGACAATATGCCATTGCGGCCTATGTTAAGCACACATGCTTTTGCCAAATGGGGTATTGATTTTGTCGGTCCCATTAAACCTCCAGCTTGTCACACGCATGTCGAATATATTATAGTCACCAACTGACTGTTTGACCAAATGGGTAGAGGCAAAGGCTACAGTAAAAAATGATGCCAGAACCACAGCCAAGTTCTTGTATGAGTACGTGTTTACACGCTATGGCTTACCTATTGAAATTGTTAGTGATCAAGGTGTGCACTTTGTGAATGAGGTTATAGAGTTTTTGCTTCAAGAATTTATGGTAATTCACAAGCGTTCTGCACCCTATCATCCCCAGACCAATGGTCAAGCTGAGAGTACTAACAAGATTCTCTGCACAGCACTCACAAAGATTGTTGAGGGACATAGGACTGATTGGGAGCAAAAGGTGCACTCAGTTCTTTGGGCATATAGGACAGCCTATAAAACATCTGTGGGCACAACTCCATTTGAGCTTGCTTTTGGGCTAGATGCAATTCTTCCCATTGAATTTCTTGTACCTACTCTACGAGTTGCTAAACAATTGGACTGGACTGGTCATGAGCTTTCTCAACGCATTGATGAATTGGAAAAGCTTGATGAGACCCGCTTATTAGCGGTAATGGGGATGTATGCCGAGAAGAGGAGACAAAAGCAATGGTATGATAGAAATGTAACAACTGGCTGATTCAAAAAAGGGGACCTTGTGCTCTTGTACACACTTAAGAAGCATAAGAGAAAGCTCAAGAAACGTGGCCTAGGACCGTTTGTGATTAATGCAAGTGGAGCAGTGCGTTTAGAGACACTAGAAGGTGAGCTTCATCAATGGAAGTCGTCTCAAGAAATACAATGAACCATTAACTGAAGTCATGCTTTAACAAATGCATGCTGCCCACACACGTAAAAAAGCACATGACCTACTTAAACGTCAGGCTCAAGAAGAAGCTAAAGCTAGAGTTGCAAAATCCAAGGAGCATCGCAAGGCTTCTGTGTTGACCTTACAATTGGCTATTGATTGAACAATATGTCGATCCTTTCAATATTCACGTGTGTCTTCATCTTCATGAGACTACCTACTTTGTCTCTGCCTTAATTGACTCTGGTGCAGATTATAATGTTCTCTCATTTGACACATGGGTAGCCTTGGGACAACCAACACTTGTGCACATTCCTATTGACTTACGAAGTTTCTCAGGTGAAGATAACCCTATAGAGGGAAAATGTATCATTATGATGTCCATTCAGGATCACCAGATGTCAGTTCCCTTTTATGTGGCTAGTAAGTCCAAGGCAGTGGTAGAGGTTGTTCTTGGTCGATCATGGTTAAGTGCTACCAATTGTTCATCATTAGATTAGAAGAATAGACAATACAAATTGCAAATTGATTCTGATTGCATCTTGGGATCTGCTACTCCACGAGCTTTATCATGTCAAAAGGGTGGTATTTTTACCTTACACAACCCACTTTCAAAATCTTCTCTTGAAGCTCCAAGAGAAATGATGTGGATAATCGATGAGTCCTCAAGTGAGGGCCATGGCTGGCATGTTCCAACTACTCTAGTCATTGCTCAAAGAAGGGCAGGCAAGAAGGAATTGTCAATTTGGCTACCCAAAGATGCGTACAAACTTGTACCATCTAGCCTAGTTGCTAAGCCTCCTAAAAAGCACGTCTTTTCCAAGCCTAAACCTCATATTGTTACTCATTGGGTCCCAAAGCATGTTCTTAAAGCACAAGGCTATTATCAGGGTGCAACAGCACTTTGGCTTCCCAAATGTCATGGTTTGCTAGAGGCAAAAAAGTGTATCAATAAGATTCCAAAAGCCACTCTTGGTTTTTCAAATCAGTGGGTGCAAAGGAAATCAACACAACCTCTTCAAGATAGGATAGGTGGTTGTAATAGCACCTACAAATCTACTTGTGTTGACCTTCTCAAAACATGTATTGAATCACCAGTTGTCCCAACTTCTCCTTGTTACACACTTCCACCATCAACTTGTGTACCTAAGACAAATCCAACTTTACATGAGTCTCCTTTGAGCATAGATTCTAGCACTTCACTGCCTAAATCCTCTTATCTTGCTCAAATTCCTCGACAATTGCTATCCTTCCCACCTCTTAATAAGGTTATACCCAAAACCAAAGGTAAGGCATTAACACTACAATTGAAGCTCTTTGGTAGATCAGTGTTTGAATAGTCTCACATTTACTAATGTGGTTCCTTATGCCTTTAGAGGATTGTGTTCTTTTTGAGATGATCTTATCTACATTATTTTTGATAGGGATTGTAATGATGGATATGAGTGTATAAAGTTTGAAGTTTCTAAATTTCATTGTTCTACGCCCAGATACATCCTGATGGATAACTTACCAATGCTTCGAACTTGAGTCCCTTGAGGCCTCCAAGTTCAGTTGTTAATCTCCAAACCTCCAAGCTCCACCTCCATGCTGTCACCGTAGAGTTGCTCACACCATCGCACATAAGGCAACCACTCTCTCCCACTCTCCCACACAAGCATGAACATACAAGCATAGAAGATGCACAAGTGCTACAATACTCTCTCTCAATCTCTCTCAAGACACAAGAAGAGCTCTCAATAGCACAAAGGGGGATTGTGTCTTTTCATTATGAAAAAATGCCTTATATACATTTGGCCCTTATTCACACAGGCGCCCAAAACTTACTGAACTAAGGCCTTGGGTGGCCAATATCTCATAATGTATAACTTTTATAGTGCCTTTTCATGACACTTATTAATGTCCTCAATTGGAGGAGCATAATTGTTAATCCAAAATGGCATTAACATCCCCTCCTACACCTGATATAGGTTCTGTCCACCACAGAAAACCTGTTATTACCAAGGTCAAAAGATCTGGTCATCGAACTCATGTGACGATAGAAGTTCCAGCATGATTGAAGCTTTTTGAGGATTCATCTGAATGCTGAGTGTGAACGCCAAAACCCTATGTCCACCATGTCCTAGAATGTGACATGCATGTATGCAGGAAGACACTGCAGAGGAGGCAATGATAATACAACATTATACGTCCCCTATCAAATGGGCCTTGATTCATGTTGAATTGTAGTTGTTCAGCTTCATATCCATCATATGGCTCTTTTGATTGATCAATCAGGACCACGAGAAATTTTAAAAATCTAACACTGGCCAATGATTGCTGGGTCTGCGATACGGTGCCATGCTTGTATCCAAGTGAGCATCTGTTTTCTTTGCTCTCGTATTTCTGTAAAGGTTGTTGGCATGAAGATTTGGAAATTGTAACATACATGTGAATCATGCTACTTGGCCTCTTGAAACTCTAATGGAGTCCATCTTCTCTTTAATGGCATGTATAATGGTCAACTCGTTGAGTTGTTGGCACACACATATAGACATGGATGTATTCTAGAATTGTTAAGAATTCCTTTCTCCAGTCCAACTATATTCTAAAATCTTCTAACTTAGGATGTGCATTATCTGCGATAGTGGCATAGCCCCCTCATGTGTGGATGTTAAGAATTCCTTTCTCCAGTCTGACTGTATTTTAAAATCTTCCAACTTGGGATGTGCATTATCTGCGATAGTGGCATAGCCCCCTCATGTGTGGACTAGGTGATCTTTTCTCCACCGGCAAAAGCAATAACTGATTATGAACGGTAACTATTCAGATTTCCAGTAGGTTGGCCAATTGTGGATTGGCTAAAATTATCTATTGTGCCACATTAGACCACAATGTACCCTCTCCAGCCAAAGGGAGTAGTTCTTCTAAATTTGGGCGAGGTGCTTGTAGAGGGTATGGTACATAATGTTGTTTTGTTGGCGTGACCTCAAAGTAGGCCTAGAGTAGAATTCTTCGGGTTGGCTCAAATGGTGTTATTTGCATTAACACCTTGAACATTAGCTTTGGCTTTAATAGTGGATTGCTAGCTCGAATGAAGCCTTAATATTTTATCTCTAAGGCTCACTCAAGGAGGAGGCGCATGTCATCCGTAGGTTCTTGCCATTGACTTCAGTCCTGTATTGCCAATTGGCATTCCAATTCTTGTAGACGGGAGTCATTGGTTTTGAGGAGGTTTGATATGGTAGTTTCGCGAACCATCCTTGCAGCATCCAACTCCTCAAAGCTTCGCATTGCTTTCTCCTGGGCACGTCTGGCACTAGCCTCTCTTTCTTGAGCTTTTGTGATTCTCTAAAGTCATTTGGTAGCCAGCCTTTGACTGTCTTGTAACTGCTAGGTGACTTCTGCCATTGCCTCTTGGTGTGCTATCACCATTCTTTGCATGCACTAATGGCATCATTAAGGGCTCTCACTTTCTATGCATGTGCCTTGTTTGTTTGTTCTCTTTCTTGTTGTAATTGAGCAGCCCTTCTTTTTTCTTCCTTTAGACTTGAGGACAATTGATGGATCTGGCTTTGCAGCTCTTCTTCTTTGGCCACAGACATGTGCTAGAGTTCTTGTACTTGCTGGGCATGAATAGCTATGAGCTCGTGGTTGTGGGTAACCTTTTTCTAGAGTTTCTATTTTACTCACTCATATAGGGGCTTATCTTCTGTAAATGGTGTTGGAACATATAAAATGTCCTTACCATGTGATAAATCTAAAATTGGAAAATACTACGGACTTCGTGTACATAGTTGCCTAAGACTAGACCATTTTTTTAGTTTAGTTAGCCTAGTGTGAAAATTATGCACTTGTATATAAGTCATTTTTAACAATAAGAATTACACACTCATTCCGTTATAATTTTTTTCTTGTAAGATCACCTTGTTCCCTCCTCTTTCTTTCTACTATTAGATTCTCACATGCTAGACGGATGCTTATTTAAGTAGGTTTCATTTTAGGTTCCCCTCTTTCATTCGCTTATTTTTCCCGTGCATTTTGTAAGAGAAAACCAATCAAAGAGAACCATATCCTTGTGCCTCCATCTAGGCACGCATAGGGAGCTCTCCCATCACCACTTTGGAAAATGATCATTCCAGTGTGAAAATGGAGTGAGGACAAGATGAATGAGGTAGTGCACCTACATTTGAAAGTTACATTTGTGACTCTCAGGAAAATACCCAATGACACATGCTTTCGCAAGGCTAAGGTGAGCTCTTGACTCAAACATGTTTGGGACTGCCGAGAACTAGCCTAGGGCTTAGGCCCATTTTTTCATCCATTCCAAGATATTAGGATTACCCAATATTTCCTAATATATATTAGGAGGTCATGCTCTTTCCTAATATATATTATGAGGTCATGCTCTAAAAAATACATAGTTTTGGTGCCGTATATGTGTTTGTTTTGTTTCTTTTGATTTTTATTTAAATGTTATTTGCATTGGGCATTCTATTTTCATAGCTTGGAAGGGGAAAACATTGGCTCTTTGGTGATTTACATGAAATTAGAGCTTAAAAGGCTTAGATTTAGGTGCTCTAAGCCAAGGAATATAGATTCAAAATTGTGATTAGGATTGAAATCCACTCCAGAAACATAAGCATTGAGCTTCACTAGGGTGGGTGAATTAGAGAGGGATTATCAATTTTTGTTCATACAATTCAAGATTTTTCATAGTTTGTTTATCCATTGTTAAATTGGTAGATTAGAAGCATGAAAATCTAACCAAAAAAATTAATTACTTGTACCCTCTTATCTCTTCCTCCCTCATCTCTCTCTTCTCTCCCTCTCTCTCCCTCCCTCCTCTCTCTCTCATCTCTCCCTCTCCCTCTCCCTCTCTCTCTCTCTCTCTCTCTCTCTCTCTCTCTCTCTATCTATCTCTCTCTATCTCCCTTCCTTTCTCTCTATCTCTCTCTCTCTCTCTCTCCCTCCCTCCTCTTTCTCTCCTCTCTCCCTCTCTCTCTCCACTACCTACATGGACAATAGTTCCACGCGTAAAATGCCATGTGTAATGCATGAGTTAGGATGGGAAAACATGGTTGGAGAGATGTTTGTTTTCTGGGATGGCAACCTTTGACTCAAAGCATGGCAAGAATGGGAAAAATCCAATTGAGTTAAAAGAGAGAGGACGGTTCCAAAGGTGATTTCCAGAGTGGTCTGATTCCTTGAGGAGGAGGAGGCAGAGTTCTTATTGGTTTTGCATATGATAAACAAGTAAGTGGATTGTACATTTTTTTTTTGTGTATCAAATAACACAAAAACTATATGCCATCATTTACCTTATTTTACATGCATGCAAAATTTCCTGGGTCACTACCATTGATATGCAATCACAATGGCACATGAAATACTTATGATGCAGCGACAAAGGCTCTCTTCTGTCTCCCCTCTTTCCTCTCTTTGGGTTGGTGCATAAGGAACAAGGCCTATGTAGGGTTGGTGCACTTACTAGCTAATAATTATACTTTAATTTCTTAATAATTATAAAGGATAAGAATTTTCCTTATAATTTATAGTTTTGGTACATATTATGTGATAAGAAAATCTTTGAAGGATATGAGTTAGTGTGTCTATATATATACGAGTCTTTATGTAGTAATAGTTGGTCTATACAATATTGGGTATACCTACCCTTAGACTCGTGTCTCTAGGCTCACATCTATAGGCTCATGTGTGTTATGACTCATGGCTCACGGCTCACATGTCTAGGCTCATGTGTCTAGACTCACATCCATAGGTTGTGTGTCCAAGTTTACATATCTAGGCTCACGTCTAGATAGGTTCACTTCTATATGCTTGCGTGTCTCTAGGCTCACGTTTGTAGGCTCACATCTATAGGTTTACATGTCTAGATTTACACCTCTACGATCACTTATCTAGACTCGTGTCTTTTTGCATGCAACTCTAGGCTCATATCCCCTACTCGAGAGTTGGTTTGGCTTGGTTTTTGGTAATTTTTAAGTTTCTTTTGGCTTGATAAGGTGTGATTAATGATCCCAATCTTAATTAATGGTTGTGATAACGTGAAGGAGGAGGTTGGTGTTCTATTTTTTTTCTTTTAAAAAATTCACAAAAATCAAAACAATAAGGAGCCATTGAGTGTGCCTTGAACTTATATTCCATTTTTTAGGCGTGCCACAATCATTTTGGAAACTGTTGAATAAGTATTTTGCACCCAGAATCACATTAGCCGATGCAGGAAGTTCCCACGTGTGAAACTGTATGAAAATGTTCACGTTGTGAACCGTTTTCTATAACTTCATGTCGTGATCCACTCCCAACATCAGCGCCGCGATGATTAACGCCGCAATTCATGAAATTACCTTGCCAAAAATAGGTAGCCTTATCCTGACACCTCTGATGCCATGAGGTCAAACAATATTAAGAATCATGAATGTACAGAAAAACGTTCAGGATGTGAGCTATTTCAAAACTCTTCACGGCGTGAACCAAATCGTTCACGACGTGAACAATTTAACAAACCTTCACAGCGTGAACAATTTTTTTGTTCACAACATGAACCCATTATTTTCCACGACGTGAAACCTTATCTCTTCACGGCATGAATGTTTTGTGCAATCTCACGCCCTAATCAAATAAACCTCACGAGCTTGGTATAGTCAGGTAAAGGTTAAGAAAGTCTTAATAAATTTGACACCCATAACAAGGGGATGTGGAATTATGATCTCAAGAGAAAAAAAAATTTGAACATGTGAAAGTGCAGAAAATCATTCACTACGTGAACTATTTTCAGAAAAAGGTTGACAAAATCTAATAAAAAATTAATTGGGATAGCAAAATAGCTTATCAAATCATACATACATGCACTTAAGTCTGGAAAGCTCATTAGAGACCACACCTGATGATAGTACATTAAATCACCTAGGATATTCCTACAAAAAAGTGTGGGTTCAGTCAGTAAGCACTCACTTGAGTGTCTTAAGGAATCTGACCACCGTTGAAACTAGTAGTGAAGAATCCATGGAAGAGGAGCTGAGGTACTCTAGATTTGGGGAGAAGAGGAGCTGAGGTACTCTAGATTTGGGGAGAAGAGGAGAAACCGCCCTCCCCAACTAGATCCAATGGTATCATTTGATATTGCTCGGGGATGTTTTGGTCTCCAAACTAGTCATGATAATAAAGAAGCGCAATCTGCAGGCATGGGTCCGTTAACCAGCGTGGGACCTCGGGGGGGTCACTCGTATAAATATGTAAGTATCACGTGGGTTCAACAGAAGGACATTTTAAATATTTAAAACTTACAGAAATATATTTACAGAGGGGATTTATTTATTGTATTTTAAAAAAAATTTACAGATTTGAATAGGAAAGGATACATTATATTCACTAAAAAATTCACAGATAAGGGACTTTTTAAATAGGCCTTGAACGCACGTGATATAGAGGATTTATATATAGTGACCCCCCCGAACGTGGGACTTGGTCCAAGGTAAGAAGTGCCCATCCAAATGTCAAATTTGAGGTTGTTAAACACCGACACCTCCCAAATGAGATGGGACATGAAAAATGTGGCCAAGACGGGTTAAGTATTATTCCCAACCTCAGAGGAAGTAGAGTTGGATCTAAAAAGGATTGAGGTGGAACGACACATACGAGAGTTGAGCTTAAGGAAACAAGAGCTCAACTTAGGATAAGCCTAACTCAAGATTGACACCAAATGTTTGAAACATTGTGGTGCTCGACATAGTTTGATTTCTTTTTGTGGGAGAAAATCTTGAGGATCCTGATCATGCTCCCTCGCATTCATTCCAGTTCTTGACACAAAGAATAGACTACCGTTGAATTAGCGTAGTTTTTCCTTAACCAAAATCACCAAGAATCTAGTTGGAAACTCAATTAAATGATGGGTAGATTACCCTGATGAGAGATTAATGATTCTCATTAAGAAAATTTGGATTACGAGAAAAGGGTTTTGTGGAACCAATGTTGAACCGGGAATTCTACTTGCATAGAACCTCTGTTTTCTTTTAAAGGATTGTTTTACGCCAGAATGCTGGAGAAAGCATTTGGTATGTGAGTAACTAAGGAGAGACTCGTTGCAGCAGTTGGCGGGGAGTCCTCGAGGGACGTCACTCGGCAAAGCCTGCCGAGGTCTTGACCAGCCTTGGTATAGTTAAAATGGTGCGCTTCTAGTATGATGGGCGAGGAACAATGAAGCGATCCCTGAGTGAAGTGCTAGAACACCTAAGTAGGATCCTAGAGGATTCTAACCAGGTGATGCATGGGCTCGCGGTTGCTAGGACACCCATGCATACGTCAAGGAAGATATGGATGAACTAAAAAGAATTACTTTTGTGAATTGAATTTTGATTTTGGATCTCGTTGGTTGACCAGCTGGTCTTCAACGGAGAGTTCGGATGACATATTTTGTAAAACAATGGACTCAATATTTTGGAGGATTATGATCAGTAATACTATGATTTCATTGAAAGATTATTTTAAAGACAACCAAGCCTGCTAAATATTGGGTGTGTAAGTGGTATGACTACCTTGAATTTTGCTTGAAGTGCCAGCTAGGGGGCCTGATAACTCTTTTCCTCGCGTAAAACATAACCAAATTTTGATAAAGGAATCCCACCAATACACTTGTTGGGCGGTTGGCTAACCCATGGGCTGGATTGGGAGATTCCTATGATACAAATAGTTATGATTAAGTTATGTTAGTTAGATTAAGTCCTAGGAAGACCCATGTTTTGTGGGAGGGAATCAGTGGAAGAACCCCATGCAAATCAGTGGAAGAACCCCTAGATTTGCATTCATGTCATCTCCAATACCTCCATGTAACTCAAAAAAATTTGCAACACTCTGTATCTACATCAAACCTTCACACCCATTTCTTCTCAATACATCCTCACTGACATAAAAAACCTCCCCAACTGGACCATCTTCAACACTATCCTCCAAAAACAACCCATGTTCTGTGGGTATCTTTGGTGACATTTAAGCCCGACTTCCAAAGGCCTCTTGGAAATTGGATTGCACAGGGGGAGGTGTTTTTGCGAGCTTATTGAAGCGAGCACTCCTGACTATAGGCGAGCTTGTACACTAAGATAATAAAAAGGGTGAGCTTCTATACCATACCCTTTTTAATATACGCGAGCATGCAGCTACACACACACACATATTAAAGAAACTATAATGCATATAATTTATTCATAATAAAAAGGGTGAGCTTCTATACCATACCCTTTTAAATATACGTGAGCATGCAACTACACACACACACACACACATATATTAAAGAAACTATAATGCATCTAATTTGTTCATAAGAATGTGCTAAATATATGATTGAAATTAGAAAAAGGGCTTTTTGTACAAGAAGCCTAACCTGAACTGAAGAAAATGCATTCATGTTTTTGGAAGTTACAAAAAGGGCTTTTTTGTACAAGAAGCCTAACTTGAATTGATGAGCATTTCTTCAACAAGGAAAAAGGACTTTATGTATATGAAAAATAAATTGACTGTAAATTGATTTCTGAAGCCATATGGGAGTTGCAAAAAGTCTGTTTCTCTATGAAGCCTGTGGGAGTTGCAAAAAGTTTGTTTCTCCACGATGAAGCCTAAGGATAGGACCTAGGCTTTATCAATGAAGACAATTTAGACTGTCTCAATATAGGCTAGTGAATGTAAATATGCACCTGCTCATCCAACCCAAAAACCCTCAAAAACACAAAGTATAAATGTTTACATGCGAGATATGGCTAGTTGGACACCCTATTTTGAAAATCTGGACATGAATATGTTGGTCTCTCACAAATCTAAAATCTCATACTGACCACCACTTTTTGCACCACAGCCTGTAGTTGTAATGTGAAAACTTTCATGCACACGTTTCTTTATGACCTCCATTTTGACACTTGCATCCATCTGCATTGCACGGTTGATCCTTTGATGTGCTGCCTTGGACACCTTTGACCTATAATGGGTACGTGGAGCATTTTGGTACAACAGAGAAGAGAAAAGACAATTATTTGTAGAGCTTTATAGAACAAAGTAATTATTATTCCTATGTAACTTCAATTACCCATTTGATCCAAGACAATGTACTTTTTTATATTATCAACAATTTTGATTGCAAGACAATGTACATCACTTTTATATTATCATTATGACTCCCAAGTGGAGTCCTTCGAATCACCCACCAATAGGTTTGATTCACTCCCTCTCTACTACAAGTTGACCATCCTGCATTACAAGAATCCTAGTACTTGTCGTGTTAGCGTTTGCTACTGTGTCTTCATTAGCAACACAATTTGGAGTATCATAAATCAGTCTTCTGGGTTTTTTTTGCCACACAAGCTCTTCTTGTATAGTTATACTCTGGACGGTGATTACTAAATATCAATCACTGTTTTACCGGTTGTCGGAGGTGGCCGCAATACTGCTGATGATGTGCATGGCGGCCTGCACGCCCACGCCCACCAACGGCGCCCCGCCCGCCAACCGGCTAATCTGGTCAGCCATGCTTCTTACCGTGTCCGGCTTTATTCCAAGATCCGCCCTCCACGTCAAATCAAATCATCGTCGACCACGTTACATTTTCCTCACGGAGAGCAATACAATGCAGATTATATGCAGACCTACCTTCCACAACTTCGTGAGCATCTCCCGCACATCCGGCGTCCGCCATACCTTCCTCAAAAGATCAGCATCAGCTTGTATTGCCGTTGTTGGTGCTGCCATAATGAGATGAAGACTAGAGTGGTGGGTGATACAAAGGACCGCGTGGACGCCGCCTTGGTAAAAACAAAAAACAATTCAAGGAAGAATGGGACGTGATACAAAGAACGTTGACGCCTTTTATTCAGTCTTTTGAAGTTTGATGCTTTATCAATCTATGATGTTTACTTTATTCTTTGCTTCATCACGGCACTTTTGCTTTCCCCCTCATCATAGATTGATGCTTTATCAATCTATGATGTTTACTTTATTCTTTGCTTCATCACGGCACTTTTGCTTTCCCGGGCGATGCCAATACGTACAATACATTATACCACGGATCCTCTCATAGCTGGGTTCTTTGGTTTCAATATACATAGACATTAGGTGAAATATGGACTCTCATTTTTGTCCCTTAAGGATTTTCACACCTCCTCTCTCTTAGCAAAATATGCTCATGGTGAAATTTTTATAAATCAAATCAAAAGTTGGCTATGATTTCATATTTGGAATCTACTATTCGAGACCTTTTCAATGATATATAGCATGATGGGCAATTTTGCATATTTAAGAAGTACCCAAATTGGTGATGATATGGCATCATCACCAATTTGGGTACTTCTTAAATATGCAAAATTTTCCATCATGCTATATATCATTGGAAAGGTCTCGAAGAGTAGATTCTAAAGGTCCAAACTCTTATCACTTTTGAGTTGATTTGTAAAATTTTCACCATGAGCCCATTTTTCTAGAGAGAGGAGGTGTGGAAATCCTTAAGGGACAAAAATGAGAGTCCATATTTTGCCTAATGCTAGTGTTTTCTTGTTTATTTTGGTTCTTTTTTTCAAGATTGTCTCTGTTAATGCTTTAGAAGCAAGCAAGCTCTCCACAAGCAAGAAAGCTCTGTACGTGTAAGTCTTAAAACACACCATATTTTCATATGACTCACCACTAGGTCCTGTAGGAGCATTTGCTTTATTTATTTAATGTAGTATTGGCTTTACTCTATGCATGTTTTCTTTATGCATGCATAGAGTATGGAGATTGTTTTATGCATGCATAGAGATTGCATACATTATGCATGCCTAGGACTTGCATGCTTTGCACACTACAAGGTAGTACAAAGGGCCCTTGTGATATTTTTACTAACACTATGGGCCTTGACTAGTGTCCATAAAAGTATCTCATCTAACACGTTGCATAGCAACACTTTTACAATGTCTCTAAACGATATATAAAAGGTGACAAACATATTAATGTAATGCTATGTATTGTGTCATTATAAGCCACACAAATTATGTCTGTAAGCGACAAATTGATGAATGGATTTTTTTTAATGAACTATGTCGGTTCTTAAATGCCTCTCTCTCTCTCTCTCTCTCTCTCACACACACACACACACATACATCTCCTTACCTCTCTCTCTCTCTCTCTCTCTCTCTCTCTCTCTTACATCTCTCATATCCTCTCTTTCTCCTTATATTTCAAAAATTTCTCTCCCATGGATGATTGCTATCTCAATACTCGGATGTCATTATTGATGATACAACAGATGTTTGGTACTTGGCCTTGATCGTTTTGACGATTTTGCTCCATAGATGTGAATATACTTGTTCTTTTGTTAAGAGTTTGTTAATATACAAAAATGATAGAATATACAGCTTTAATAAAGGAATTAACAAAAAGATATAAACCAAACATCACACTATGACTAAATAGACAATATCGATATCCATCAATGGCTGAATGAGCAAAACAAAAAATGTGTATATACAAGTGACCCTATAATTTCACAGATCCATGTACAAAAGATATGATGGATGCATCATCATGAGAAAGTATTTGACTATGTATAAAACTTTCCAAATGGAGGAGTATAACCAAAAATAAGCTAGCAATAAAACATCTACTAGTCCTTCTCATCCGAGCTATGCTGATTCTTGCAATTCTTCATATCATTGCCTCTGCCCACACGACACTCAAGAGGGGATGGTACGATGGTCTAGCCTCCTACAATGAATCATATAGAAATAATTTTTTTTTACTATTTAATGAAGACCACATATTTTTTTTAACTATTTTTTTTACCACATATCTCTAGTAGAAAGACCTTTATGGGAAAATTTCTAGAGAGCTATGGCTGATTCCAGAGAGCTAATTTTGTGTTTGACAAAATGGAATGGAGTGTTCATACACTTGGATTCTGGATGTTGACAATTAGGTGCCCACCATGCATAGATGATCGTCAACACCTTCTTCTTCCGATGATGACACGACACCCATGTGCGAAGTCAGCATGAGTGGTTACGTCAGAAGATTACATGTCCATGCAAGAGATGCAAGGGAGAAATCGTCCGTTTACAATGAATCACAATAAAACATGTGCAAGATTACATCCGATTCGAATATGTAAGGTGTCTGGAGAGTTTGATGATTGTATATATTCACGATTGCATGTTCTTATGTACACGATTTAGGTCTTCATAAGGTAGTCCATGTTTTTTAGGACAAGGGCAAGAAGGAGACACGTCATAGAATGAGGGAGTCTACGCCTCATCACTCTGTGTTTAGTGGATGACTACAGAAAGACTTTAGAGATCTCCACGATCCAATTGGGGTGAGCCTGTGTGCTTGACATGAAGAAGAAATGCCTCCATCAATGGCACATGAGGTTAATGAATATTTAGGCATGGACGAGATGAGGCTGATTTCTTTGAGAAAGAAGGAGAGGTGCATTCCAAAAAGACACTTGACGAAGATTAATCTTAATTAACAAGAAGCTTGCACTCCCCATACTCCACCGTTCGTGCAACCTTGGAGTTACTAAACTTGTAAACCATGTATGTTTGGAGCAATGCTAGTGTTACAAGATTATTTTGGTGATTCCTTAGTGTTTGTGGTTAGTAATTTATAATTTTGACATACCATACCCTTTATAAATTATATTGTCTCAAACCCTTTGTATGTCTTTCCATGTCTTGCCCTCTCATTTTTTTCCTTCCTACCTAGCCTATGGAGAGTTGTAAGGAGAAATAACTATCAGCCTTTCAAGCCAGTAAGTACTCTTTCAATTATCACAACCCCCACCATATATTATGTGTAAGCTCTACCATATCGAGGCTTCTTATTAGCTGTATTTATCATGGGCAAGCTATGTGCTTCCACTTTGGGAAATTCATTATGGCAGTGAAGTTATGTTTTGTCTCATTGTCTATGATAAGCAAGAGAGAAGCATATATGTGATTGTTTTTGTATAATTGGCTTCTATCCAAGAAGTGTAACCATGTCATAGCCTAGTAGTCCTTCAACATAAAGCCTCCCACCTAGCTAAATTCAATGAAGAGAAGAAATTTGATGCTTTGGTTATCCTTCTAATAGTAGGTTTTGTTGGATGTGTGTGCAAGCCGGGTATATTTTTTTGGTTAGAATTTTGAGCAAGTGATTTTTGGTGTTCAGGTGAGAGGTTCCTCTCTACACTTCTTGTCTACTCCTCTCTCTCTACTGTTATACCTACGAGATGCTGAGCAGTGCACACAATGGGCCACTGTCACTCTTGCAACTCATTTAGAAACACACCTGCATATTATGATCTAAAACCTCATTTATATTCAAAAGTAAATTTTCCAAGACCACAGCATTACATAACAAACACCTACGAGTGTTGTTTTTGCACATGGTTGGTATAAGTGAGGGCTTGATGTCATGAGCTCCTAAAATAGAGATCTTAGTTGGCTAGGGTTGGCACATTCTTAGGAGGGCAAGCGAGGAGGAAGGCAACAGCTTAGAGAAAGTGAGGGGCTCTTCAATAGCGTGTGTGTGTGTGGAGCCAAGGGCAGAGCATGAGAAAAGCTTGGTGTCCTCCTCTCTCTCTAGTTTTAGTAGCTTTCGTGTACCCATAGCCAGCTAAATCACCAACATAGCCTGCCTTGAAGCAGCATAACCTAGTATAGAAAGGCTAGAGCTAAAAGATACATAGCAAGAAATGGCCTCCCTTTTCCCAACTTCTATGCCAAAACCCACCCTGCAATAGTTGTGGCGTAGCATGCTTATTGCCACGCAACCTGCTACCCTCTACTCCGCGTTGCTGCACTGCCCAAGCTGTATCCGATAACAAAGTGAGCTTGCCTCCAAGGTTGGAAGTCTTTGCGAGGCCCATGTCTCCAGGAGGAAGATGGCCACCAAGTCATCCTCGACAGCTTCTGGTATGTTCTGGCCACCAAGTCATCCTCGACAGCCTCTGGTATGGTCTCGACTAGTTGAAATACATTGGCCCCTTGTCCCAAGCTACCTGAAAGGTATGTTCCCTTCATTGAATAGTGTTGTGCTTGCTTATCGTTGCATTGCTTCTATTCCTAGAGGCTTTCGCTATATTACTCGCAAGTCCTTTTTTGTTTTATTTTTGTTTTTCTCTTTTTAGCCTTTTCTTCCTATCCAAACACCCCTATCTCGAATGCTGCTTTTTTTTGGTATCAATAATAATTATATATATTTACTGAAACTGTTCAAACACCGCAGTACAACCAAGTCAAAGCTACAGTATTCATATTTACATCTTTTTCTCAACTTCATTTCAGAGTTTTACACAAAAATTCCCATCTCTCTTCTTTCATCAAAAAGCAGGATTGTTTCCAAGATATCTGATATCCCAAAAGTATGCTAGCCTCCATCATAGCTTCTCTAATTATGCTTAATTTTTCCATAGAGAGAAGAGATATGAAATTTGATGAAAGATTAGGCAGATTGATAAGATTAAAAGTTAAAAAAGCTAAATTAATCCAAAGAGAAAGAGGAGATGAAATATTAGGCAAATTGAAAAGATTGTTGTGCAAGTCAATATGATAACTAAATACTTAGTTTTATTAATGAGTATTAAGTATTGGTAGCTCAATAGGACATAAATATGTCTTTTCTAGGGATTTACTAAAAAAAATTATATCTTGTGAATGGGAGCAATATTTTAGTGTTTCTCTTATAAGGCATGTCTTCATGAATGTGGAAACTTAGAAAATCATGAAATGATAGCAATAATCTTAAATATAATTGATGAACCACCATAAGTAGAGGTAAATCCAGCATTAGAATCCAAACTTACAAAGTAGGTTCCCGCATGCAAGCAAAAAATAATCTTGACTTATAATAAATTTCTTCTAAATCTCTTGGGGAGTCGACTATGTAAACACTACCTATAGCACGTGCATTTAAGGGGTATTTAAAAATACCCTTATTAATACTTTTTGTATATAACATATGCCCCTTATGTATGGATTTTGGTAATAAAACTAACCTTTATGTATGAAAATTTTTACTTCTTCAATTTATAAACCCCTTATGTATGTAAATATTTCTGTAAGTCCATTTGAGAAAAAATCCCTTCTGTTAAATGCACGTGCTATCTTACATATTCTTTAATGATATTTAAGGAGTATTTAAGACATGAGAGATAAAATTTTCATGATAAAAATTTATTATATTAATAATAAATTCAATTTAATTTCCTTCTTAGAATCTCTTTTTAGTTGTTAAGTCTTTGTTGACACCCAAAATATGGCAATAGTGTGAGCATATATAGTGATTTACATTAGTTATACTAATAAATCAATGTCTCCACTAAAGTTATTGCCCAAGAATTTATATCTAAACATTAAAACTACATGGATAACAAAATAGCATACATGAAGCTTTGCTTATATTAAGATCATCTAGTGCGAAAGTTACAAAAATAGTATTTATTATTGTATAAAATGACCAAATATTCCACTTAAAGTCTTATGAGATATTTGAAAATGTGTGCAGTAGTCTCTTATTCTACAATACTGAATATGGTTCAAACTTTGTAAACTTTCATCTAAAACAAAGTGCTTAAAAGGACAAGTATATGTGTGATTGGCTCTCACAAAATATACCACCAAAGCATAACACTGTATAAGATTTGATCCTAGTCTAGGATTGTTTGATTAGCTATAAGAATCCTCAAAGTTTATTTTTTTTGAGACAGCTAAATACTTTAGAATTTTCATTAAGACCTAAATTTTGGAGTTCTAATTTATTTTTGAACCTAAGTTAAATTATATTACACCATAGATATGTTTGTGAAGCCATCCACGTCCAAAAACGTTAGAAAGTAATGAGAAATTAGCCAATTAAAGATTTTGATCCAAATGTAATCCAAACAGCTCTGAATTACGATTGTAATTTAGCTTATGAATTCAAGCATATAGGTTACCAATATTATCCCAAAAAATCCTATTTTTTCTTAATGACATGAAAAAAGAAAATTTTTTATTTTCACTATCCATGTGTTCCGAATAATTCCATAAAGTTGGTCAGTAGGTGAGGACATAAATATGCCTCACGGACACATTTCTATCCTATTACCAAACCAATGTTAAACTAGTCCAAGACGAAAATTGATGATAAAAGTGAATCCTTAGATGTATTGCTAAGCTTCTTATGAAGTCAATTTAAGAAGTGTATGCTTGAATTAAGAAATACGATCTAAACTACTAAGGTCAAGGTCATTTAAGCCAATCAAGTTGCCAAGGAAACATGGCAAGTCCTTCAATGCAATGCAATATTCAATGTTTAGGACTCGCAAGCGAGTCAATGTGCCAATGGAAGACGGAAACTCCTTGATTCCACTGCATGCTTTTATATGAAGTGTCTCTAGGGTGGTTAACTTACCAATGGTGCCTGGAAACTCCTTGAGTTCTTGACAGTAACTAAGCTTGAGTGATTTACGAGTAGAAAAATCTCCAATAGATGTAGGCAAATCCATGAGGGCTATGCAATCATAAATTTAAAGAGCTTCAACGGCCACTAAGTTCCCTAAAGTGTATGGCAAATGCTTGAGTAAATAGCAACTAATGATTTCAAGAGTTACTAGAGTACTCATGTTGCCAATGGAGGAGGGCAATGCCTCAAGTTTAGGAAAGTATTGTAGTCTAAGAAAATGGAGCCTCCGAAAACTTGTTGCAAGCCAAATAATTCATTCATTGCAACACTCCAATACCAAATGACATGAGTTGTTGATGATTTATCTGCAGACAAAATAAAAAAGGAGAAAATTTTGATCAATTAATTAATTTGCAAGGAAAATAATCATTCTTTTCATAAATAAGTACAAAGTATAGAGACACATGAATACAATGACAAGGTATATCCTTGACAAGAAAGCTCTAAAAAACTTGAAGACATAAATTATGACCTCAAGGTGCACAATTGATTCACAGTTGTACAAGCCTAATGCTCTTAGTGTTCGTGTGATCCTAAAATCAATCTAGTCATTAATGTTCCAGAGATCCATAAATCGAAGCTCAAGCATGTTAACAACAGGAAGGATGAATGGTGTTGATATTGAATCTGAGTGTAATCCACGAACCTTATCCTTGTGAGAGCTGAAAGTACCTCTTTTAGGCTCTTTTGAAACTACAGGGGTAATCCAAGTTGGTTTGACAAGTTTTTAAAAAAAAAGATCCATAAAAAGGTAAATGGTTAATATATGTATCCATTTATGAACTATACATGTATGTAAATGCATATACATCATAATCTTTCACCTAGCATACTATACTAGGAAAATGATGAGGCATACATATACATTAACGAGGATCTTTATTAATTATGATGCAAATACATATGTAATACACACGTATATATATATATGTATACACGTTATATACATATCGTACATATAGCATATATGAGCATATAAGGGCATACATATGCACATATATGTATGTATATATGTCCATACATATGTATACGTATGTACATATATATATGTACATGCATATGTAAACGTATATACATATATGTACATATACATATATATAGATATAAACACACACACGCACACATATACATACATACACACACGCACACGCACACGCACACGCACACACATATATATGTATATATATTTCTATATATGTATACACTCTATATATGTATGTACATATAGCATATATGAGCATATAAGTGTGTACATATGCACATATATGTATGTACATATACGTATATACATATATAGATGTATACACCTACAAATACATATACGTATATACATAGACATAGATATACAAATACATATAATAAATCACTCAAATATGCATGATTCTATATCACCTTCATAAGTTGGGAATTTATCTGAACTTCAAAATTGAGAGAGCAGCTGAGAAATATCAACTGAGCAATTGAGAGAGCAACTTCAAAAGAGTGGATTCTACATAAAAGATAACCGAGAACTACGCAACTGTATTAGAGTCATTGAAGAAATGTAATAGTAACACTCAAGCTAGTTACAATCACCAAGTATATTAACATAGGCTATCAAGTATAAAATTAGTGGTTGGATCTACAAGTTGGTGAGCTTGGAATCAACAAGCTCATAGGCTCAACACTAGCATGGCTCCTAACTAGTCTTCGATAATTTTTTACCATTCCCAATCATCTGGCTTATCAATGAGGTGAATAGATATGGAGTTGAAGTTTCCACCTAGTTGGGTCTATGCATAACATGTTTCAAGTTTCCTTACTCTGATGACATATTGATCCTACTCCTAGAGGTGTAGGAGGAGGATCAATAGAAATTAGTAGACAGTGAAGAAGTTTTGGTCCCTAGACACATAATTTTGCATAGATTCAAGCATGGGCAGCTCACCAATATTTAGCTAAGCTTTTCCACAAAGTGTTTTAAACAAGGTAGGGGTGGTTGCAAGATGAGGTTATCTAGTTTCATGTCGTGGGCGCCCTTGGCTTTAGCTGAAAAACAGGCATTTTTTCAAGAAGAATAGCCAATCTCTCATAGTTAGCCAAGGAGTTTCACTTCAAGGTCTTCTAATGAAACATCATATGCAAAGTTGGGCACCTAAAACTATAATCTGATCGAATATCCAATAATTGCAAATCCCCTTTTCTTTGGGAACCAAGTTTGTATACAGGCCCTGTCCTAGGTTTAGACAGGTATAGTGAATGTGAGTAAATTGCCTATAACTTTTACATTATTACTCATACGATGTTCCCACTTTGCATATCACAAATACAAATAACATAGAGCTTAACTTGATTTATCGAGTAATTTTTGATGTGTTCTACTATTTTCTATATTATTTAAAAGATATTAGAATTGTTAAAAAACATACTATTTTATCCTCCCACCACATCTACCATTTAAAATGTTTAAATTGTATGGATCTAGTGATGATTAGATTGGGAAAGATTAGTATAATGTGGGTATAAGATAAAATTACAAATCTAACGGTTTGATTTTTGTAGATTTACTTTGGAAAATTTATTATGACTGTTAGAGGCCCATTAAATCAATAGTAATTTAATTCTAGAAAATTAAATATTAAATCTTTCAATCTAAAAACTCAAGGGATCAATACTCTTGTTGTCATGAATTTATTAAAAAAAATTTGGCTTGATTTGAGTATGGGAAGGTCCATTTTCAATCCTCCCAAGTGAAAATTCCCATATTGTGTCCACTCTTCCCTTTTCAAGTCTAAAACCAATCCTAGTTAGGTTTGGAAATCTAGGCTTGGTAAACTTCACAGCTTAGGTTTCATTCCATGTGTGAGGCTTGGGTAGGCCCAAACCTTATATATGCATGCCACTTTATGTCCACGTGAGCATCGAGAGGATCCACATAAGCAGCTTGCCACCTCAGCTTGCCACCTCCACTCTCCATGTCAACATGGTCAACCTAGTTGACTCCCCACCTCATCATCCTAGTCATCATTAATGCCACATCATCTTGCCACCTTTCATGCCACCTCGCACATGGTGACATGGCATGCCACATCATGGAATTGCCACATCAACCATAATAGTGCCACATGTCAAGAGAATGCCACGTGTCATGCACGCTTGTGACACGTGGCATCTCCTTCCCACCTCCCCTCTTTTTTCAAAAACATATTTTTAGAAAAGTTAATTTAGTAATTTAGAGAAATAGAATATAGAAATTTAAATAATAAAATATATGTAACTTATTAAATAAAAGAATTTAAAATCACTAATTTTAAAGGATTATATTTTGGGATTAGATCAATAAAAATATTATTAAAGATCATATTATTAATTTTAAAAAAAATAAATTTTTTATTTTTATATTTCTTGAAAATTTTTTATGTAGAATAAACCTTTGAATAAAATATGGAAAAAATACTTTATTTAAAAAAAGCAGTTATATAATTATAAAATAAAAGATTTCTTTAAAGATATATTTATATATCTGGTAATGATAAATATTTAGACTTGTTAATAAATATTATAAATAATATTAATTTTTAAGTGGATAATAGTTTATCTTTAATTATCTTTATGTTTATCTTAGTTATCCAATCAATCTTAGATAGGAAATCCAGTGAGATTTGAAGTGGATAACCTATTTTTCCTATATAATCACACATCTCTAGTACTATCCCACACTTATCTGTAGTACTATCCCATCATTGAGCCTTTATAATGTTTTCTCTCTTAGCTTCTTTGAGAATGGGTTCTCAAAGTCGTAGGAGTCGGAAACGTGATAGGACTAGACTCCCCCCCATCCACCAAGTTCAAGAGGAGGAGAGGAGAAGGGTAGCTCGTGAGAGAAAGAGAGAGTGGAGAGCACGTCAACGAGCAACACCTTCCGTTGGCGATGATCCAAGCCTTGCTCCTCCTCTTCCACTTCCTCTCCCTTCGCCCTCTTCCCCCCCACTACCCCTTAGTTTAGATAATCCACATGAACCTGCCCTTCTTGAGTCCTCTCTTCTACAAGAACCCACCCCCCCTCCTTTGGGCGCCCTTCGTGTGGATAGGAAAGAACTATCAAAGTCAGGGGCACATCGTCGTGCCCATGCAATCTTCCAATCCTATTTCAAAGACCTCACGTCTTCATCACAGGCATGTGTGCTTGATGCTTTGATTGATCTGCCCAACATGGCCAATTGCAGGGCGCTTTCCAACATTGGAGGTCGAAGAGAGAGGAGAGCTGGCATGGCGGTGCTACAAAGTATTCGTCATTCCTATATAGTTAACAAGAAGAGGAACTCTGTGGACGCTTTGGCTGCTCGACGGGCTATTGTGGCAGCCATAAGTAGCTTCCAAATGAAGGGTAAGGTTAGTGCCACATCTCGCATCCTTTCCATAGCACCACACGCACTTAGAGTTGGGTCTATTAGGCGACAAAGTTTAGATGCCAATGAGGTTGGTGCTATGTGGGCGAGTAGTGGTCTTGTAGCTAGGCATGATCGCCTACTAGATGAAACCACTAGAACCTTGATAGAAAGTTTTTGGGAGGAGAATTGTCGTGCATCGCCAGTTTTCAAGAAAGCTTTGCATAAGAGAGTGACAAGAGGAGTGTTCATTGAGCACGGTGCTTGCTTTCTTGAAATGTCCCAAACTGAGTTGTATTCTCAGTTTGTGGCTTCGTATCCAGAGCTTAAAATTGGGCAAAGGTCATTTGAGGGGTGTAAGCCTTGGTTTGTGAGGTACTCACGTCAGCGTGACACGTTGTTGTCGCTACCATGTTGAGTTCAAACTTTTTTATGATGTGTTCCGTTCTCTTCGTGGGCATAGAGAGTTGCCTCGTAGTCCACGTGATTTCATCCACTCTCTTTTGTGTGCACGCACGGAGGATGCCCAATTCCATAGGATGCCTTGTGTGGAGAGCAATTGCACATCATGTGGTTCACTTGCACATCTACAGATGGTAGATCTTGATGCAAGTGACCAAGAGATAGTGGCATGGCAACATTATGAGTATGTGACACACCAGCTCCAGAGTGGTGGACAGTCCAGGAAGTTGCAGCTCGTGGACAAACATACACCACGTTGTCACTTCACAGCCACATTTAGGGAGCAGATCTACCCCTACATACGGCAGAGTCATTGTGCCAAGTGGCAGGATCGTCAGTTCCGAGCATGCCTAGCAGAGTTTCCTATTGGTGTGGTCGTCTCTGTGATTGATTTTGCAGAGAACTACACTTTCACACCTTTTCAGGAGATACAATCTGAGTATTACTTCTCAGAGCAGGTAATGGTTATATTTTGTAATATTTGTTTTATGTTTGAGCTACATTACTTAATTGATTTTTTGTGTCCTAAACGTATGTATTGCTTACCTCACCAGGTTGCTATTTTGGTCCACATTAGCTATCGACATGCAGAGGCTCATGTAGATGGGATAGCGAGTACCCCCGAGACCCGTGTCATTATTCGAGAGTATCATTTCTATATTAGTGATGATCGTTCACATGATGCACATTTTGTGCAACACTGTTTTCGTCTCCATGACGATTTTTTAGGAGATTGTGGGATCAGACATGTCCAGCGATGGGTTTGGTCGGATGGTTGTGGCGCACAGTTCAAGTCATCACGTCAATTCTATTGGCTCTACAGGTTGTACTTATGGCTTTCTTACATTTACAATTAAACTAAATTCACTAGAACATCTTAAAGAAAACAATAACTAAGACTATCTTTTATGGATTTATAGGTGGCATGTGCAGTCTAGTATCCCAGTGATTTGGTCATTCTTTGAGACTGGTCACGGGAAGGGTGAGCATGATGGTGCAGGCGCGTGTGTGAAACGTGCCTTGAGGCGTCATCAGCTGCGACAGGATGCTCAACGGTTCAGAGATGCGGGCCACATAGTCGAGTGGTGCTCCCAACATTTGTGTGGGAGTGCAGCATCATCGTACCCCAAACGTGATGCTCGGATTGTCAGGAGATTTTTTTGGCATGTGGATGGTGGCACGATTGACCGTAGAGCCTCCCATGATTGTGACACAGTACCTGGCACCTTGGGCTTACATTCCATCAGGAGCACGTGCATGGCGGCCCCCACGATTTACACACGACGGTTTGCATGCTTCTGTGGAGCATGTATGGATGGCGATTGGTCACATTGTGCCTCGAGAGGATGGGCAGATGCATGGATACAGACATTCCTCTCCCCCGAGCATCCTTCACATCCAGTGGTGTCTGATGAGCACACAGGTCCTGCGTTCATGGTCAATTATGATGACCAGACAGATTTGCTACAGGAGGGTGATGTATTTGCTGTTATTGCCAGTGAGGGAAATAGCGAGGGAGTAGACTACTATCTGATGAGTTGCACTAGGCCAAAGTGCATGCTTGACCAGGATACAGTGGATGATCATGGGTTTTCTTATGACGCCCATAGCATGATTGTGGCAGGCCGGTTCTACCAGCAGATTTGACTTCATCGGAGTCTTGAGTTCCAGCAGTGGAAGTGGGAGTTAGAGGCATTTCAGTTCTCTCATCTAGTGGTTGCTACCAGGCTCACTCTTGTTCGAGTACAGAGCCGAAAACACAGTTCTCACCCTCGTTTTCGGCTTCGAGTGGATGACCATGAGAGCATTCTAGAGCAGTTGAGAGCTAGAGAGGGTGCTGCTGACTAGATCTCTATCTTGATAGTGACTAAACTCAGACTAGCTGGGTTAGCTCACTTACATTGTACTTAGATTTTTGGGCAGTGACTAACCTCAGACTAGCTGGGGTAGCTCATTTTCATTCTGATGTACTTATTTGATGTTTATATCATTATGAGTTTTCTCATTATTGAGTATCATTACATTTTAGTTGATGTTCTTGATTTTATTATATTTTTTAACACTTTGGCTATCATATTGTTTGTTGAAAATCTCCATGTCATCGTACCCAAACATGCTCTGATGGTGACCAAACTTTGCAAGCATGGGGAGGGGACCCACCCCCACATGCTTGCAAAGTTTGGTCACAATCAGAGCATGTTTGGATTGGCAATTGGCGCCCAGTGCGGGTTTTTCAAGTCTCTTGGTGCTTAAGAGGCCATGGAAAATCTGGGCCTTCCCCATACCATCGTACCCAAACATGCTCCGATGGGGACCAAACTTTGCAAGCATGTGGCGGTGGGTCCCCCCCACATGCTTGCAAAGTTTGGTCACAATCAGAGCATGTTTGGATTGGCAATTGGCGCCCAGTGCGGGTTTTTCAAGTCTCTTGGTGGTAAAAAAGAGGCCATGGAAAATCCGAGCCTTCCCCATACCATCGTACCCAAGCATGCTCCGATGGGGACCAAACTTTGCAAGCATGTGGGGGTGGGTTCCCCCCACATGCTTGCAAAGTTTGGTCACAATCAGAGCATGTTTGGATTGGCAATTGGCGCCCAGTGCGGGTTTTTCAAGTCTCTTGGTTCTTAAGAGGCCACGGAAAATCCGGGCCTTCCTCATACCATCATACCCAAACATGCTCCGATGGGGACCAAACTTTGCAAGCATGTGGGGGTGGGTCCCCTCCACATGCTTGCAAAGTTTGGTCCCCATCGGAGCATGTTTGGGTACGATGGTTTGGGGAAGGCCCGGATTTTCCGTGGCCTCTTAAGCACCAAGAGACTTGAAAAACCCGCACTGGGCGCCAATTGCCAATCCAAACATGCTCTGATGGGGACCAAACTTTGCAAGCATGTGGGGGGGACCCACCCCCACATGCTTGCAAAGTTTGGTCCCCATCGGAGCATGTTTGGGTACGATGGTATGGGGAAGGCCCGGATTTTCCATGGCCTCTTAAGCACCAAGAGACTTGAAAAACCCGCACTGGGTGCCAATTGCCAATCCAAACATGCTCTGATGGGGACCATACTTTGCAAGCATGTGGGGGGGACCAACCCCCACATGCTTGCAAAGTTTGGTCCCCATCGGAGCATGTTTGGGTACGATGGTATGGGGAAGGCCCGGATTTTCCATGGCCTCTTAAGCACCAAGAGACTTCAAAAACCCGCACTGGGCGCTCATTGCCAATCCAAACATGCTCTGATTGTGACCAAACTTTGCAAGCATGTGGGGGGGACCCACCCCCACATGCTTGGAAAGTTTGGTCCCCATCGGAGCATGTTTGGGTACGATGGTATGGGGAAGGCCCGGATTTTCCATGGCCTCTTAAGCACCAAGAGACTTGAAAAACCCACACTGGGCGCCAATTGCCAATCCAAACATGCTCTGATGGGGACCAAACTTTGCAAGCATGTGGGGGGGACCCACCCCCACATGCTTGCAAAGTTTGGTCCCCATCAGAGCATGTTTGGGTACGATAGTATGGGGAAGGCCCGGATTTTCCATGGCCTCTTAAGCACCAAGAGACTTGAAAAACCCGCACTGCGCGCTCATTGCCAATCCAAACATGCTCTGATTGTGACCAAACTTTGCAAGCATGTGGGGGGGACCCACCCCCACATGCTTGCAAAGTTTGGTCCCCATCGGAGCATGTTTGGGTACGATGGTATGGGGAAGGCCCGGATTTTCCATGGCCTCTTAAGCACCAAGAGACTTGAAAAACCCGCACTGGGTGCCAATTGCCAATCTAAACATGCTCTGATGGGGACCAAACTTTGCAAGCATGTGGGGGGGACCCACCCCCACATGCTTGCAAAGTTTGGTCCCCATCGGAGCATGTTTGGGTACGATGGTATGGGGAAGGCCCGGATTTTCCATGGCCTCTTAAGCACCAAGAGACTTCAAAAACCCGCACTGGGCGCCAATTGCCAATCCAAACATGCTTTGATGGGGACCAAACTTTGCAAGCATGTGGAGGGGACCCACCCCCACATGCTTGCAAAGTTTGGTCCCCATCGGAGCATGTTTGGGTACGATGGTATGGGGAAGGCCCGGATTTTTCATGGCCTCTTAAGCACCAAGAGACTTCAAAAACCCGCACTGGGCACCAATTGCCAATCCAAACATGCTTTGATGGGGACCAAACTTTGCAAGCATGTGGGGGGGACCCACCCCCACATGCTTGCAAAGTTTGGTCCCCATCGAAGCATGTTTGGGTACGATGGTATGGGGAAGGCCCGGATTTTCCATGGCCTCTTAAGCACCAAGAGACTTCAAAAACCCGCACTGGGCGCCAATTGCCAATCCAAACATGCTGTGATGGGGACCAAACTTTGCAAGCATGTGGGGGTGACCCACCCCCACATGCTTGCAAAGTTTGGTCCGCATCGGAGCATGTTTGGGTACGATGGTATGGGGAAGGCCCGGATTTTCCATGGCCTCTTAAGCACCAAGAGACTTGAAAAACCCGCACTAGGCGCCAATTGCCAATCCAAACATGCTCTGATTGTGACCAAACTTTGCAATCATGTGGGGGGGACCCACCCCCACATGCTTGCAAAGTTTGGTCCCCATCGGAGCATGTTTGGGTACGATGGTATGGGGAAGGCCCGGATTTTTCATGGCCTCTTAAGCACCAAGAGACTTGAAAAACCCGCACTGGGCGCCAATTGCCAATCCAAACATGCTTTGATGGGGACCAAACTTTGTAAGCATGTGGGGGGGACCCACCCCCACATGCTTGCAAAGTTTGGTCCCCATCGGAGCATGTTTGGGTACGATGGTATGGGGAAGGCCCGGATTTTCCATGGCCTCTTAAGCACCAAGAGACTTCAAAAACCCACACTGGGCGCCAATTGCCAATTCAAACATGCTCTGATGGGGACCAAACTTTGCAAGCATGTGGGGGGTACCCAGCCCCACATGCTTGCAAAGTTTGGTCCCCATCGGAGCATGTTTGGTTACGATGATACGGGGAAGGCCCGGATTTTCCATGGCCTCTTAAGCACCAAGAGACTTGAAAAACCCACACTGGGCGCCAATTGCCAATCCAAACATGCTCTGATTGTGACCAAACTTTGCAATCATGTGGGGGGGACCCACCCCCACATGCTTGCAAAGTTTGGTCACAATCAGAGCATGTTTGGATTGGCAATTGGCGCCCAGTGCGGGTTTTTCAAGTCTCTTGGTGCTTAAGAGGCCATGGAAAATCCGGGCCCACCCCCACATGCTTGCAAAGTTTGGTCCCCATCGGAGCATGTTTGGGTACGATGGTATGGGGAAGGCCCGGATTTTCCATGGCCTCTTAAGCACCAAGAGACTTGAAAAACCCGCACTGAGCGCCAATTGCCAATCCAAACATGCTCTGATTGTGACCAAACTTTGCAAGCATGTGGGGGGGACCCACCCCAACATGCTTGCAAAGTTTGGTCCCCATCGGAGCATAATTGGGTACGATGGTATGGGGAAGGCCCGGATTTTCCATGGCCTCTTAAGCACCAAGAGACTTGAAAAACCCGCACTGGGCGCCAATTGCCAATCTAAACATGCTCTGATTGTGACCAAACTTTGCAAGCATGTGGGGGGGACCCACCCCCACATGCTTGCAAAGTTTGGTCCCCATCGGAGCATGTTTGGGTACGATGGTATGGGGAAGGCCCGGATTTTCCATGGCCTCTTAAGCACCAAGAGACTTCAAAAACCCGCACTGGGCGCCAATTGCCAATCCAAACATGCTCTGATTGTGACCAAACTTTGCAAGCATGTGGGGGTGGGTCCCCTCCCCATGCTTGCAAAGTTTGGTCCCCATCAGAGCATGTTTGGGTACGATGGCATGGAGATTTTCAACAAACAATATGATAGCCAAAGTGTTAAAAAATATAATAAAATCAAGAACATCAACTAAAATGTAATGATACTCAATAATGAGAATACTCATAATGATATAAACATCAAATAAGTACATCAGAATGAAAATGAGCTACCCCAGCTAGTCTGAGGTTAGTCACTGCCCAAAAATCTAAGTACAATGTAAGTGAGCTAACCCAGCTAGTCTGAGTTTAGTCACTATCAACAGCAACCCAATCAAAATCATCATCTCTAACTGCCGGTCGACGTGCGCGTCGAGGCTGCTGTGCACGTCGAGGAGGCTGTGCCGGCTGCGGGGGTCGTCGAATGTCTGCGGGGAGGTCTGCCTCAAAGGAAGGATCGTGAGCTGGTGCCAGTGTACTCGGGAGCTCACGAGTCCCAAAAGCTGCTATGGACCTCTATCTCTCTCTCTCTACGTCGTGCTAATGCAAGACGCCTCTGTCTGTAAACCCAAAATCTATAATATACAATGGTGCGTGTCTGCCACTCTACTCGTGTAAGCTCCTCTGCTGTAAGGACACGCTGCTCATGAGAAGCAGCACTGCTGCTAGCACCATCACCCGCTGTGCCACTAGGGCCAGCACCACCCACGCGCTCATATGCTGTCACCTGGCTCTCATGTAGGACTCTCTGGTAAGCGTCGAACTCATGTGAGCTCCACTCTATCTCAGGAGGCACCTCAGGCTCCTGGGCTCTATCGTCGAAGGCGTCGAGTCCCAAGTCCATAGCTGATGTAAAGTCGACAGGCCTGCCAGTCCTGGCATCTACTCGTACAAGACCTGGGTGAAGATCATCGATGCCCAATACCCTGTACGTCGCTAAGTCGACGCGTGCACGGCAGGATGGGCATGCTGAGAACCGGACGAGCTCCTGGGTGATGCAAGACAAGTGGAAAATATGTCCACATCCTAGGGCATATCCTCCTGTACTATCAATGTCCTCGATACATAAACAGCAGCACACATCACGTAGGAAGGGTGGTGCATCCTACGGGAGAGGTCGTCGAAAAACCTCTGTGACAGGCCGTAGATATAACGGTAGGTAAGGCACTGTCACGTCCGATGATCTACGATACTCTCGAACATGCAGCATCAGCTGCTCTACCCTGTGCTGGGCAATCTGCTCCATAATCTGATGATGCTGTGCCTCAGCTCTGGAGCTCTCTACCTCGGCGGTCCGAGCCTACGCAAAAAAGTAAAGCATTAAAATATTTGATTAGTCTCTCATTAGGTATTACTTAAAGAAATTTGTAACTTAGGACCTTAATTATAACTCTTTAACGTGCAAGAGAAACCTACCTGCTGGATGTCGGACTCTCTCAGATGCTGTGCCTCTGCAGTAGCTGCCTCTGCCATCTGTAATGCAGCTCGGAGGCGGTCTATCTCCGCTCTCGCCTCTACCAACTCCTGAGTGAGCCTCTAAGTGGTAGGTGTGGGAACCTGCGTGACACAATCAACCATGCTGCTCATGTAAAAATATAGAAAAGTACATATAAACATGAAGATAAATGACCAAAAAAACTTAAGACGTAATATATATGTAAATACCTCCACATCTATCGTCGGTATAGATCGTGAGAATAGGCGCACCACGTGCTGGATGCTCTCCGTGGTACTCCGTACGTCAATGCCGACCTGCGTGCCAAGAGCCTCTACTGTCGACAATGGCACAAATGAAGGATCTGTGGTAGGTGCTACACGAAGGGCTGGTGGAGGCCGCCTACCCTGGTCCTGGAGACGGCCTCGGCCAGCACCACCACCCGGACGATGGCTGGTGTAATCGACCTCCTCCCCTAAGACAAACTCCGCATATAACTGCTTTGCGAAGTATATGGGAATCTGGCGGTTGTTCGGCATCCTCCCATATGCGGCAACATATCGACTATAGATATGTGCCGCCATACGAGGATGCGAACACCGCGAAATAGTGAGGGGCTTGCCCGCCCTGGGCCTCATCCCACGACTATCGAGGAAAAGATCTAGGAAAGCCCCATCCCTAATAGGAGCAAGATCACAGACCTGACGATATGTCAGGCCATGTGACACAGGAGCAGCGCGATGGTGGGCTATCCACTCATCTACATAAACAATATCGTGAAGGCTACGAAGGGACGCAAGCATCGCCTCCAAGTCTGCCACGATATGTAATGTAGACGGAGTGTCTCTAGCACTCCTACGGATAGCCGCTAACTCGCGGTCTATCTCCGCGATGAGGTCCGCAATAGATGAGCGGCCCTCCTCGTGGCCCTCCATGCTAAAACCTAAGCCAAATGTGAAGGGTCCAATGTGAAGGGTCTAATGTGAAGGGTCTAAAGCTTAGTGCTAAGTAGCACTAATGAAGCTAAAAACAAAGCTAATGGGCTCACTAATACTAATCCAAATCAAGAGAGCAAGAGAGTGAAAACGACTTGTGAAAATGAGGCAAAAAAAAAAGTTTTCCGGTTTTATAACCTCGATCGAGGTTCGGAAACATCATGCAATTTAGGGTTTGCAAGATTAACGCTCTGGATATTAGGGTTAGTGCAACATACGGCCAAGATACACACCTAATTCTAGGGTTGGGGAAGGATCGACGGCTGAGATTTGATATTACTATCTCGTTCGAGGTAAATGGACGGCCACGATTTAAAGGCATTACCACGACAAGGTATCTCGACGGTCAAGATTCATTATATACCTCGATCGAGATATTTAAACGGCCGAGATCGCATCTTCCAGCGTACGTGAATGGACGGTATAGATTGCGTTTCCGTATCTCGATCGAGATAATTGGACGGTGGATATTGCATCTAAGTATCTCGATCGAGATATTTGGACGGTGAAGATTGAATCTCTGTATCTCAATCGAGATATTTGGACGGCTGAGATTTGAACTCAGTATCTCGATCGAGATATGGGGACGGTGGAGATTGTATCCGATTACCTCGAACAATGAATGGTCGTGATTGGATGTAAATTTCTCGTTCGAGATACGTGGACGATGGAGATGTGCTAGTCAAATATGCCTACGGGGATACAGCGTGGCCCTGCCGAGTGGCATAGATATCTCGATCGAGATATTGTGGTGGCGGTGACATGTATTGGTGACATGGATGACGCCTGGAAACCCGGACCTGCTAGCGTGGCATTAGTTGGCATCTCGATCGAGATATGTCGATTTAGGCTCGGGAGGCACGTGTCGTCTTTTGATTCGCGTCACTATCATGATCGAGGTGCTCCGCCCGAGATGCATGGATGTCCCAATTTTAGAGAGAGTGAACGAAAGTGAGTACCCTCATCTTGCAACCACCCGTAGTCTTAGTTAGATTGAGCCTTTCTTCCAAGATCACCCTTCCTTGTTGCCTATGTTCAAATGATGCAATTTCCACCACTTGAAGCATGCTCCAATGATCTATTGGCCCAACCAATCCGTATATAGTTGGTTTTGCTAATACGGGTTGGTTCCATGTGGGGATGGACATGAAGTTGTAAAAACCCCTTAGTAGGGGTAAAGGAAAAATACCCCAAAATAGCCCACAATGAGCAGGCTGACTGGCTAACCAACATGAAGCACACATAGGAAATTATGTAAAATCCCTTATGCATAGAAGAGGTACAAGTTTGGATCTAAGGAGGAACAAATCTCTTCTCTGTATGGATAAATTAAGCCTAGATAAGGTTAGATAATAAGTGTGATTAGACTAGCCTAGATAAGGTTAGATAATAAGTGAGTGTCTAATTAGTTATTAGGTATGGATGCTCAAAGGGATATTCCTTTGAGTGTTGATTGAGATTATGCTCTTTCTCCTTGTACTCTAGCTCTATACCCTATCCTATTGTCCTCTTGGTAGTATTTGTGTGAGAGTGAGTGTGTAAGAGAGTCTTCCCCTCTCGCCCTTTTGGTCTTGCCATGACTTGCTAGTGAGAGTGTGAGTGAGGAAGAGAGAGAGGGCTATTGTCTTTACCTGACCGGTTGAGCATGGTTTTACAGCAGCAGAAAAGGAGTCCCAAGCCCTACATAGACAACTCTTATGGTTAGACAATGAGAGGCAGGTCTTCTTAAGTGCTCTCTTGTGGTTAGACAATGAGAGGCAGGTCTTCTTAAGTGTTCTCTAGCATTTACACAATTGACTCTTCTAGGAGGTAGTAGATAAGAAATCAAGTTCCCAATGACACATGAAAGGTGACCTCACTTCACTCGGTTCGCTTTGTGTTATTCAGTGCGGTGAACTTGGGCTTTCCATTGGCATCACAGCTCTACTGGCTGCTCTGCTGAGGAACACAGTTATTTACCTTAGTGTTTGTTTTGAATCTTGTGTAGGGCTTGTTATTCTGCTTGCATATGGTTTGTTGTGTTTTGAGATGTTTTTTATGCGATTTAAGTGGATTTTTGTTGGAATCATAGTTTAAGGTAAGATAGGATAGGGGTAAGTGATTGTTGTTAGTTCTATCTTTCGTCTCACTATTAGTTCTTTAAGTGCTTTTTAATTAGTGTTAGTATTAAGAAGTAGCGTTACTTATTAGGATTAACCTTATTGATTAATAATTAGTGTAGGTGTTAATATTAGGAGTTATTTTAGTATTTTAATTAGCATTAGGGTCAAATTCTACTTAGTATTAATTAGCATTAGTTAGTATTAGTTAGTTTAGTAATATTAGGTTAGGCTTCATTAGTGTAAACTAGTATTGCATAATATAAGTTAATAGATTTAAATTAGCATTAGTAGTTTTAATTAATATTATTAATTAAGTTAATACTAGATTTAAATAAATACTAACTTAATAGTAGGTTACTTGTTGTACTTATTAACTAGCATTTGAATTGTTTAATTTAGGATTAATTATTAAGTAATTAGTATCTAATTAGTCTAGGTTAGGATTAATTAGTATTAGTTAGTATTAAGGTAGATATTAATTTAGGTTATTAATGGTCATTACTTAAGTTAGGAAAGGGGATAGGGATGTGTTAGATTGTTAGGGGTAATTAATTCTGTAACATAGAAGATAGCACCCTTGTTGTTTGCTATTGCCTCTCATCCTCTAATAATCTCTCTAGAATCAGTATGCATTAAAGGAAAAATTACTCGGCTAAAGCTCAAGTATAGTGAACAATGTTTTGCTGATGATTCTCTACTATTTTTAAGAGCTGAGAACGATACTGTGAGATTGGCATTGGAGATAGTACAGGAGTTTGCCAATGCTTTTAGCTCTAAATGTAACATTCCAAAATCTAGAGTTATCAGCTTGATTGAGGATAATGACTTTGATATGCAAAGGTGAGGCTGTGAGGTGGTACAAAAGGGTTAGATTGTTGGACTGCTTGGTATACCATTTGGTGTTGGGGTTACTAATAAACAATTGGTAGTATGGGCTATAAATAGGTTTTTGGAGAAATGTAAAATATGGGAGGGCATTAGAGTCCCCTTCCATTACAAGGTTGATATTTACAATACAATACTGAATGCCTATTTTATGTTTTTGTGCCCTGTGTTGGATATTGGGAAGTGTCATTAGAAGAAAATTATAGGGCTTATTAGAGACTTTCTTTGGAGAAATTGTAATAGAAGAAAAAAAGTCTCTGCTTGGCTTGCATGGGACAAAGTTTCAATACCTACTAAAAGAGAAGGGGACGTTGGTATTATTCATAATTGTTACTACATTAACTCTTTTTATTTAAACAAATGTTGGAGATGCATGTGACGGGTGCAGTTGTGAGTTGTGCCTATTTGCTATAATGCTATTGAATTGCCAACAAAGGGCACTATTGCTTTCTCAATCCAAGATACATTTGCTATACTGAGATTTTACATAGATTTCTTCTACTACAAGAAAGCATCACCGCAAGTTGTTTATTTGCTATGCACTTCTTCTCTTACTCTCTCTTGTGGCTGCCAAGCTGAACACCACTTTTATATGGCCAGGTTATGTCATTTGAGTTGCGTGTGTTTGAATGTTGATAGTTAAATTCTCTCTATATATGTGTGTGTGTGTGTGTGTGTGTGAGAGAGAGAGAGAGAGAGAGAGAGAGAGTAAATGCATAAGTCCCTTTATCCATAAGCACTTTCATTCTGCTACTCTGCAATAAATCTTAGTACCTTTGGCATATTTTTGCTAAGCTTCCTATAAAATCTTAGCTCAAGATTCCTTTGTATTTTAAAAAGGAGGCTTAATATTGAATGCCACAATTTTGGACACGTCAGAATAGGCAATCAAAGAAGGGATGAATTTTGGACACGTCAAAATAGGCAATCAAAGAAGGGATGAATATTGAATGCAACAATTTTGAACACATCAAAATAGACAATCTTTGAACATGTAAGAAAGAGTTTTATGATGTTATGCATGTGTTAAAGAAGTAGATACATTTTTATGATGTTATACATGTGTTAAAGAAGTAGAGACATTTGTAAATGGATCTACAATTTATGTGGATTTCTCTTCTTTGAATTATCTTTGCAATTAATCACCTTTGATGGGGATAAAAGTGTTAGATTTAGTGTGCTTGATGTCACAGACATCTTCATGTTGTGAGCTCCCTCTCGAGAGATAGTCTAGAGATAGTTCATGATTAGTTGTATACTTGACTAGGTGGGGTTTGGTCCTATGTAAGTTGGCTTAGCTTGGGCACATGGACAGTAGCTTGTATACATGTGTGGAACTAGTTTTTGGGGCCATAGACTAGCAAGTGGTGGGCTGGCTACCATGGGCATGGACCTAATTTTATCAAGTTGGCACAAGTTGAGTAGGGTTAACACAATCAAGGCCCCATAAATAGAACTCCGTGATCTTGTATTCATGACAGCCATTTGAGGCACACTATGGTCACTCAAGGGGCTTGGCTCAATGCATGTGGAAAAAAACAAGATCGTTGTTTTGTAACCACTTGTTCATTAGTATATACTCTTGGTGTCAATCTTGTTGCAATCACTCTGTTGTCATGTATTCTAACAAAAAGGTCATCACAGTGAGCTTACGAAAGGGTTTTTCTTTGATATATGTTATTGGAAAGGATCCACAATAAGGTGGGCTCAAAGAGTAAAACAGCTTCCTAAAATAACATAAAGAGATGTGACATTTTACAAGAGAGAGCATATGTAGTATGCAACTTTAGAGACTAATTCTATGTCAGCCAAAAGTGAAAAGCTAAAGTCTTGGAAGAAGGTCAATCATGGGTTTACTTAAGGTTTTGAAGTAATGGGTCCAAAATTCTATAAGCTCTCTGGTATTGTGTCATCTTGTGGTCATTATTTAATTTTGAAAATGATTAATGAGATAGCTTACAAATTGCATCTCCCTGTTAGAGTTTGCATGCATCTTATCTTTCATGTAAGTGGATTGAAATAGGTGATTAGTACAGAGACATAGCATGGCACCTATATCGAAAAGCTATCTAAAAGCATATGAACTTTGAGGATCTATCTAGTTTTGTTCCCTAAGAGCCAAATTGCAGTTGTTGATAAGAGGGAATGGACCCTTAACAAGAGGATGGTTTTAGAGTGGTTCAAAACATTTTGAAGAATGTTACTTCACTCTAGAGCTAGTTTTCTCCCATTCTTCCTCTAGATAGGAGAGGGAGGATTTGATTTTGGCGATAATGAGGCTAGCATTTAGATCAAACAATTCATATTAGAGAGAGTTGGATTATGTCGCTCATGTTAAGGGAGATCCTTTATGGTAATTTAGGGCTTGGGAGGGGCCTCCCAAGCCTGATGTTGATTAGGCTAGGGTTTCATGGTCTCTAGCTCAACAGTGCATTAGGACATACATGCCTTCATGATGTTCATTGGGATAGGGTTGCATGGTCATTGTTTCTAATTTTTAGCCTTTGATTGGATGGAAAGATCTAGCGAAACCCACCTATATCTTCACGTACTTCGATATACATACTTCATGGATAAGCCTAAGTGTGTTATTATTGTGCATGTGGCCGTATTTGTCTACAGGTACTTTAATTTCTTCATAGATATGCTTAAGTTTATGTAGATGGCTAGACACTCACGTAAGTGGACTTCTTACTTTGGGATATGCTTAAGTTTATGTAGATGGCTAGACACTCACGTAAGTGGACTTCTTACTTTGGGGGGTTTCAAAAAAACTTTAAGCTGAAAATCAGCCAATTTGTGCATTGCTTAATTAACAAATAGATTTCAAACCTAAAGCTAAAACCATCCAATTTTTCCTTGGATTTTCATGGAATTTTCATAAACCTTAAATTTTGGTAGGCCATTCCATCAAACATCTCTCTCTACATATATATAGCGTCTTTTTTTTAAATAATATATGAAGAATTCGATGTACTATCACATGCTATTAGAGCTAATACGGAATATATAGGAAGTTGGATGTACTATCATATGCTATGGGAGCTGATAGGTATCACTTAATTTCTCATAGGTAGTTCTACTCTTATTTAAGAGTCATACACTTCTTAAAGTGATTTCATAAGAAGCTTAGCAATACATCTAAGTATTCACTTTTGTCATCAATTTTTAGTTTTTGACTAATTTAAGCTTAATATTCACAAACCAATACTCAATTCTCATTTAATCTCATTAAAAACACTAAGTGCTTCGTTATCATATTGACTTGTCAAAAATATTGTCAATCTTGCCAATTTTCCTAATCTTTCATTAAATTTTTCATATTCTCTCTCTATGGATTAATTAAGCTTGATTAGTTTTTGAGTTAGGATCTTTATGACACTTGGAGAAGAAATGCTAGTTCTCAAGCACAAAAATTAGAGTATAGCCTAGAATTGCACAAGTTAAAAACATAAAATTTAATAAATAAAATTAAATAAACGAGAAAGTCAAATATTAGGAAAGAGATCACCGTCGATTACAAGATTAGCACATCTCAAGATCCATATGTCCCATTACAAGATTGACAAAATGATCTATCCCACTAGTAGCAACGGACTCAACCACATATTGTATAACTTATACTAACACCAACACAAAATGAAATATATTTATGATATTGAATAACCATATCATGAGATTCTACTTAAATAAAAAAAGAAAAAGTAGAGAAGCGCTTACATGAGGCTCGTATCCTTTGTTGGAGCTATATGTAGCTAGCCCTAACTCACTCTAGGTCTTGCCTATATATATGTGACTTGTGACTAATATGATTCATTCTTGTGAAGCGTATGTGGTGTCTCTTGTCTCTTCTCTCTCTCAACATGGTATCAGAGCGATTCTAATCATAAGGGAAGCATCTACGTCTTCTTGTTCAATTTATGACTATGATTTCATATCTACAAGATTGATCTTTGGTAACAGTTTTGTGTAGGGTTGATTGGTTCTTTGATTATATGTTGCCTACATGATTTTATAGCTCCACTTGTTGTAATTAGAATTGTTTCTTAATCTCATCCTTAAAACCAAAACCAGGTGTACTAGTGCGTAGATGGTATAGTGTTGGTGAATCCTATCAAAACGGTTTGCCAATTAGAGTTCTGGTTCAAAAGTTAAGACAGTTCAGGAAAGTGCATCTAAAAGGTTCTTTGTGAGAGCAAACAGGTATTTGTCTCTGAGTCGTAGGCAGGATTTGATCGTCAAAGCTTTCCGTGAAAGCTTCAGACGGATGCTTGCTGTACAAGCTACAATTAGATACAAAACTTGTCGTGCAAGTTGCGTCATAACGCGGTGCTTTTTCTTAACTAGATGTCTCTGAGTCGTAAGCAAGATTTGATCGTCAAAGCTTTCTGTTGAAAGCTTGAGACGGATGCTTGCTCTACAAGCTACAATTAGATACAAAACTTGCCGTGCAATTTGCATCATAATGCGGTGTTTTTTCTTATTATTATTTTCGTCTTTTATGGACCTCTAAGTTTGCTTATGTGCATGAGACACGGGTCTCCACTTCTAGAGTTCTAATTTTGGTTCACGTTCTATTCTTTACACGATCACTTATGCTCGTCGTCTGGTGCATGCCTATTTTGGCTACGTTTCTCATATTTCGTACATGGTCTGCAAGTTCTGTGATCTTATCTTGTATGTGTTCTCACAACCCGACATGGCAAACACCATACTTGTTAAATGGATTTCCTTTTGGGGAGCGTTTTGTTCCTCTTTTCCAAGGCCAAGGATGTCTTGGTTTGAAATACAAGATGCTATTAATTTTTTGGAAGGAGATGAATTGGCAGATATTGTTCTTGGTATTCTTGCATGCCCTCCTCAACCTATTGATCCACTTCAAAATGATGGTATTATGACTGAAGGTCCTATTTTTGAACAGTGGAAAATCATGCACACTGGATTCGTCATGATAAGGTTGCTTGTCGGTATATACTTTCTACCCTTAACGATTCACTCATGCTAGTAGATGTTTATCCGTTATCCACATCATATGCTATATGAGACTATCTTATTACACTATGTTTGAGAAGAAAACTTTTACAGAGATCCTGTATCTCCGTAATCTTCTGGGCAAGCTTCAATTCAAAAGGCAAGTACATCTATGTCTAGTCACATTGAATCATTCAAAGGTTTTATGAATCAACTTTCTGCTGTAGGGGATCCTATTCCTCGAACTCAATTGGTTACACACCTTCTTGATACGGTGAAGGATCTTTTGTATGATAATATTGTCACTATATTATCTAACAAGGATGGAATTGACTTTGAGCATGCATGTATGAATATTCTCAACATCATGATCGCGGTAACTCATGAAACGTCATGATTTTCCAAGAGTACACAGAATCAGAGACAGCCTTTACTGTCCTTCCGGAGACGTCCATTTTAGCAACTCCTTCTTCCTTCTCCCAATTTACATCTCGTGGCTTCCAAAGAGGAGGTAATTCTTCTTATTTGAGATTTCCTCAAAAGCGTTGTTCTTATTGTGACAAAAGTGGTCACTTGGTATCTGAATGTTGGGCACAAGAGTACGATGAAGAAAACGGTATTTCAAATAATCAACCTCATTTATCAAGGGGTTCTTCCTCTTCTGCAACCTGTGAATATTGTTGGAGCACAAGGCATTCATCCAGTCGATGCTTCAAGAGAGGCGTTATGATGAAACTCGAAATCAAGCTTATGCTACTCAACAAAATCCTCATGATGAAGACAATGTTCATCAAGAGGCTAATTTGGTTCATTATAATGTCTCTTCAGAAAAGGTACTACATGTTCGTGATGGTTCTCTCTTTACTATTGATTCTAGTGCTACTAGGGTAACATGACATATCAATTGTAATGGTTACATAATTATCATCCAATTCCTATCAAGAAAGTGGTTTATCTTGCTGATAATACAACTTGCCAAGTAATGGGTATTGGCGACTTGTATTTGGGAACTTCTTCCTCAACCAAAATACTACGAGGAGTTTTATATGTTCCAGATTTACAAAGAAACTTACTTTCTGTTGCGTGGCTTATGGATCTTGGTCTATTTGTTTGATTTGATAATACAAAGTGTCGCATCGAAAACGATGGAACCACTATTGTGGTTGCTCCTCGACATGGTAATCTCTTTGAACTTTCATTGAATGAGGATGTTGCAAATGTTGTTACAGCTCTAGGAGATCTAGATTGTAAGCTATGGCATCATGAGTTTTCTCACTCAAATTTATCAAAGCTTCTTGATATTCATCGCCGTCATGATCTTGTGAGAGGTATGGACCTCAAATCTCACCTGCATATGGGAATATGTGAATATTGTGCTCTAGGAAAACATCATCGTAAGCCCTTTCCAATGTCTACAAATATTAATTCAAATAATCTTTTGGATCTCATTGATACTGATATTTGTGGACCCTTTCCTCCATCCAAGTCTTGCTACCATTACTTCATAACTTTTATTGATGACTTTTCATGGTATACAAATGTCTTTTTGCTATGACATAAATTAGAAGCATTGGACACATTTAAGAGGTACCAAATATCTGTGGAGAATCACACTGGCCAAAGAGTCAAAATTCTTCGAAGTGATAATGGTGGTGAATATATTTTCAACTTATTTCATGATCATTGCATCAACCACGACATCCACCATGAGTACACCATTCCATATTCTCCCCAACAGAATGGAGTTACGGAGCGAAAGAATCGTACAATTTTGAATGCAATCAGAAGCATGCTTATTCATTCTAGATTATCTCGCTCTTTTTGGGGCAGAAGCAGTATTGATAGCCGTTTTTGTTCAAAATAATCTTCAAACTACTGCACGTTCTTCTGGTAAGACTCCAATCACAGCTTGGACAGGCCAAACTCCTTCTATTGCACATTTCAAAGTCTTTGGGTGTATTGCTTATCTTCATGTCCCAAAAGAGACATGACACAAGCTAGAACCTTCAGGTTTGAAGGTTATTTTTATTGGTTATTCTGCCAACTTAAAGGGTTACAAGTTTTACGATCCAAGTTCTCAAAAGGCAATTGTTAGTCGAGATGCTATATTCAATGGGAGGTTCATGGGTCCACAAATGATGCTGATGATACAAAAACATTACTCACTTCTTTTCCTTTTCTACTTTTGGAAAATTATTTGCATGATAACAACACTCTTTTGATGGATATTGGAGACAAGTTAACCCATGACGGACATTGAGATGTACTATGTTTTACGTCATTAATTTAAATATTCTGAGTCATGGGCTGGGCTTGTCGGCACCATTTGTTAAGGATAAAGGGATTGGGTGATCGCCGATGAGAGGCGCACCTTGAATATCAGTAGGATAAGGGTTAGGGTCGGCCGACCATGTATGGGCGCCCAAGTGTGAACAGCCAAGTCACCTATAAGAGTCAAATGTAACCCTAAAATCCTCATTCTCATGTGTTGTGAATACAAGAGTGCTCTTGTCTTATCTCCTTGGTTTCCTTCTCCTGCGTGTGTGTGAGAGAGAGATAGAGAGAGTGAGTGAGCGATCGAGCACTGTGTAGCGGCACGGTGGCGGAAAGGCGGTAGAGCAGCGCGACGGCGGCTCCTCCTTCAACGGCTACGACGCGGGAATCCTTCAAGGCGGCAGTTAAGCGGTGAGTGACACACCTTTTGCATTCTGTTTTGAGCTTGCCTTCCTGGTTGTATGCTTGCAGCCATTCGTGGCTCGCATACGGTGTCTGGCAAGTCCCCAGCTACGACCTGTGCGACGAAAGCGCACATTTTTGGCGCCGTTGGCGGGGAGTTGCCCTGCACCAAGCTCCAGTTTGCAGCTCGGGCTGCTGCGTGAAGTTTAATTTACACTGTAGGAAAGGCGTCTGTGTTGCTGTTGAGGTGTTTCTGTGGTTTTCAATTGCTGTTTCTGCAATTTGTCTTCTGTATTTCTGTTTCTTTCGTTGTTTTTCCGCTCCGCGTGTGGGCATGCATTCTGTTATCTGGTTTTCTGCGTGCGAGGGGGGATTTCTGAAACCCTAGACCTGTGCTGTGTGCGAACTGCGCTGCAGCCAAGGCTGAACCCCAAAGAAACCCTAGAAAACTTATCTTTAAAAAAAATAGAAAATAAAAATTTAAAAAATACAAAAAATAAAAAATAAAAAATAAAATTTTATTTTCAAAGAAAGAACCAAACGTGTGGAGAGGAAAGATTTTCTAATTGGAGAAAATTTTTTTGAAAAGAAAGAACCCCAATTGACCCACGACCCACGACCTCGGTCTCGATCTTTTGATATATATATATAGGAGAGTGAGCCTCCATAGCTTTCTTTCAAGTGAGAGCTTATGGGAAGTCGTGCCCTATATGTAGCCCACTCCCCAAGGAGTAAAGTGAGCATGTGGGATAAAGCCCTCACCCTTTCCTCCACAAGCAAATAGGCTTTTGCCCCTTCCCCCCAAAGGAAATGGACTGTTTTGAGGACTACAGGAGCTCTAGATAGGCGAACACGGTGCTATAAAGCACACTAGGATCCTTTAAACGATACGCTCGTTTTGAGCTATCACACGCCCTAGTCCAGGTTCGACCATAAGTAAGGGGGTCAAAAACGGGTTAAAAACAAGTAAAAACGGGGTGCGAAACACCTAAGAAACCACTTGAGTGAGTTTCAAGGGTAGTTACCAACGCACGTAGGGTACCCACGTCACATGCATCTACGTTCTGGTCGGGTGCTAGAGCCTGAACCACTAGAAAGTGTTTCAATTTACGCAGGCTCACACCATCCCTCCACGTTAGCATCTTGGCCTTCGGCTGGAACCTAAGGGAGTGCAACCCAAGATCCACGACGAATAGTGGATAGTGACTCGTCCTCTGACTCAGAAGCCATGGAAGGACACCCTACCAAGAACCTTGAGAAGACAAGCCAAAACATGCTAGGTTGGGCCCCACAACCCGGATCTAGCATGTTTAGTCGTCTAATAGAGACCTTTAGTAGAGCTACACGCTCTGAACATGCGACAAGCGAAGTAAATGAAGAAGGTGGGGTAGTGGATTCGCCATTCACATCTCATGTAGACCCTACCCTCCCAAAGAGTGTCCATGTGGATATTCTACCCACTTCGTTTAATGAGGGCCCTACTGAGCTACCACATTCCGATGCTCATAACGGGCAAGTCAAGCCTGTATATCAAGCGGCTGCTCTCGCCACAAGAGGGCAAAACCTTAATACCTTGGTGAGGAGACCACCTCTTCAATGCTACGAGTGTGGTGGACCGCATCATGTAGCGGAGTGCCCTAATAGGCTACAGAAGATCGCTACTCAAATGCAACCAAATCAAGGGAGCACATCGGGAATGCCGGTACTTACATGTAATCGTTGTGGCATAGATCATTTGATCGCTCAATGTCCACATAATCCTAATGCACCCAAGATTATGCCATTGAATTTGGTTGAGGTCACCAACCAAGCACGAGGAACCACACCTGTTGTACCCGCGAATGTAGTTACACGGTCAATGATTCAAAATCAAAACTACATTCTTGAAGAGAGGGATACTGCATCAATCGCTCAGGCAAAGAAAAAGAAAACACGACGAAAGAGATCGCTTAATGCCACGAGCTCCAAGCCCAGTTCAAAGACTAACATAGGGACAGGAGACGACCCCGTGTATATGAATGATCCTGAAGATGATTCCAATTCAATAGAAACCATGGGGACCAAAGCCACTACCTTAAGGGAGGAACCCACTCGGGAGCTCAATGAAGGAGAATCAAGCGAGTACATAAATAAGGGGAAACAGAAGGAAACTTCCTCAGCCCCACCACCAAGTCAGTTAATGCCCTCTCGACCACCCAAACTGACTGAGACTCCCCAAGACAAGCCACGTGGGCCAAAAACCCTCAAGAAAAAGATTGGAACTTACCCAAACCCAGTTGAGGAGATTGAACAAGTGCAACACTTAAGGGGTTTGGTGGAAGAAACACAAAGAGAACTGGAGCCAAACCCAAGAAAAATCAAAATTCCAGACACAGTGTTTCCTACGCAAGTTCAGCCTCACCGGAACCATAAACCGTTAGCTATACCTAGTATCATTCGGGAAGAAAGTGAGGATAGGACAAACGGAAGTGGGCAAACACCCTTCTTCTTGCTGGAAAGAATGTTTAGTGAGGGAATGCCTGACCCCATTGAAGAGGAAGTGATTCCATCTTCACCAGTCCCTAGTCAAGGGGCGATGTCTCGAAAAGTACCGTTGAATGTGTCCAAGCTAATGGATTTCATGTCCTCTGAAATCAGAACCACGATCATATCCAAATTATACGGAGATCCTGAGCTATTCTTAGGTCTTCGGGCATTTCTCAATGGAGAACTAAAGGCGGGGCTACCACAATTTGCAAATATGGATAGACCCGACACACTTCAAGATGAAGGGGAGCATTGGGATCTACAACCCAACTTAGATGAAAACTCGGTCATTGACATACCTGTTAACAAGTTGGGACAGTACTTTGAAGGTGATGAATCTAATGCAACCCTCCCCATTACTACCAAGGGATTAACTCTAAAGGGAATCCTTGATGGTGGTGCTGGCGTGAGCATTGTGACTAAAAACTGTTGGGAATCCATGGGAAGACCTCACCTCGAAGTCACAAACATAGTGGTTAAAATGGCAAATGGAACTATTGCTAAACCTATTGGAATGTTAAAGGACCTTAAGATCAAGGTCCTGGGATACAAGGTAAAACATACCTTCATTGTAATGGATTTCTCCAAGCATCCTATGTCATATCAAATGATCTTAGGACGTCCTTTCATGAGGGAAGCACAAATGGTACATGACTGGTCGAAAAACCATGTCTACCTACAATTCCAGGACTCTGTCATTCGAGTTGATCTTGAGAATGGTCGTGCACATCCTTTAGGAAGCAAGGTTATCATTGATAATCAATCGGATACCACTATTCACTCCGCCCCATTAAGGTATTGCTATACATGCAAAAAAGAGACTGATGATGGAAAAGATTCTCCTTATATGGATGTCCTACCGGGTATGACTGAGTCGGATAACGTGGCTTGGGTACACCTAGCGGCAACCATAGACACATGGGGAAATAGAGGCACAAGTTGGGTAACACCTGACGGGCAAGATATGCCACCGTTAGTGCTAATAAACATGATAGGTGTTATGCACTTGACTCCTGATGGCAAGAAAGTGGCAAACTCAACTGACAGTAGCGAAGACTCTGACCAATGTAACTCTGAGTATGAATCTCAAGAAGAAACTAACTCTGAGCCTGATAGGGGGGATGAATCAAATATTCACCCAAATGTGGAAGCAGGGTGCTCAAGGCCTAGGACAGTGACCTCCTGCAGTTCATCCGAAAGTGAAGATCGACCAAGTGAGTCTGAATCTGATAGAAACAAAAATCAAAAACTTGGTAAGAAGAAAACGAGACATAAGCATCAACGCTATCGAGCCAATGTACGCACTGCAATAAACAAGGAAAGATCCACTACCTGTAGAATGGCTCAGTTATGTAGGAGCCATTGCTCATCGGAAGTTAGCGGATAATTGGGGACAATACCTCCAAAGTGTCATGTGGTGTATTCCGCAACCTCATGACGTCGCCCAATTAGAGATCGAAGAGAAGCCGAAACTAAGTCGTACTGCAAGAAGGCGACAAAACCGAGAGTTAGCTTAGCAACAAAAGGAGGCAGAATTGAAAGAAAAAAGCCTGGCACAACAAGAACCAGTAGACTTACACCCTGCACCCGAGCATTTCAAATCATTCACCACAGGGGAACGTAAAGTGGTCTACACAAAAGCCCAACGAACGCCTACCAATGGGAGTAGCGGTGTCTACGATGGCCCTGCGGTAGTTAAGGAGATAGACTTAGCAGATCCGAGTGAGGAGTCTAAACCAGTTTTTATTGCTCAAGACCTCACCAAGGCGGAAGAAGCTTCACTTACAAAGCTTCTTAAAGAATTCAAGGACATATTTGCTTGGACATATCATGATATGAAGGGTGTTCCACCCTCGGTGGTGCAACACACGATTCCAATGATTAGCACTGCTAAACCAATCTAGCAACGTCCCTACCCAATGAATCCTAAGTACGCAAAGATTGTACAAGAGGAAATTGAAAAGCTTGTAAAATGTGGATTCATATACCCCATTGAGCCCTCAGAATGGGTTTCTCCGATAGTCATCGTACCAAAGAAGAATGGGAAACTCAGAGTGTGCGTTGATCTCAAAAAGGTTAATGCAGCCACCAGAAGGGATCATTACCCCTTGCCATATTCTGAACATGTGCTTGAAAGAGTGGCAGGCAAAGAGGCATATAGCTTTTTAGATGGGTACTCGGGTTACAATCAGATCATAATTGCAGTCGAGGACCAAGCTAAAACAACATTTATCATGGAGTTTGGAGTGTTTGCCTTTCGCGTCATGGCCTTTGGCTTGACCAATGCACCTGCAACATTCCAACGATTGATAAACACGGCCTTTAAGGAATATCTAAGGGAGTTCTGTGAAGCTTTCTTAGATGATCTTTGTGTTCATTCCTCTTGGGATGAGCACTTGATGATGTGTTTACGAAAAATATTTGAAAGGTGTAGATTATATCGCATCTCATTGAATCCTTTCAAATGCCAATTCTGGGTTAAACACGGAGTTATCTTAGGGCATATAGTGTCCAAAAATGGGATTTCCATTGACGAGAGTAAAATCAAGGTCATTCTGGAATTACCCCCACCCACCAACTACAAGGGAGTCCAATGATTTATGGGCCATGTTGGTTATTATCGAAGGTTTATTCTCTTCTTTGCCGAGATAGCTCGACCATTGTATAAGCTTCTCATTGAGTTTATTTGGACCGAAGAATGTGACCGTGCCTATGAGCTATTAAAGAAGGCCTTGGCGAGTGCTCCAATCTTGAGAATGCCTAACTGGGATTTACTCTTCCATGTGCATATTGATGCATCAAACTTTGCTATTGGGTGTGTGTTAACTCAACCTGAAGCTAGACTACCCCATTAGCTTTGCCAGTCGTCGCCAGTTGAACGATGCTGAGATGAACTACACCACTACGGAGCGAGAAGGGTTGGCAATGATATATGCAGTAAGGAAATTTCGTTATTACCTCCTTTCCACCAAGTTTGTTTTCTATGTAGATCATCAAGCATTGTTGTATCTGGTAAACAAACCATGCTCCACAGGAAGAATCACACAATGGCTATTGATTCTTCTTAAGTTTGATTTCACTGTTGTTGTGAGACCTGGCAAAAAACATGTTATGGCTGATCATTTGTCTCGCATACCTAATGGTGAGGCTCCTACGGGGGTTGATGATGACTTACCGGATACTTCCCTGTTCATGGTGGAGACAATGCCTGAATGGAGTGAGAAGATTGTTAACTTTTTGGTTAATGGCTTTCCACCCAAAGAGCTTCGTAAAGATCTAGCTCGAAAGCTAATCAAAGAATGCGAACCCTATTGCCTGATAGAGCAGGGACTCTTTATAAAAGAGGAAAGGATGATGTTCTTAGGCGTTGTGCCCGAGAGGATGAGTATCTATACATTTTGCAAGAGGCACATATGGGTGTAGCCGGTGGTCACTTCTCAAGAGACTTAACTGCGCGAAAGATCTTACAATCAGGGTATTGGTGGCCCACTATGTTCCAAGATGCATCACTCTTTGTGAAGGGTTGTGATGAATGCCAACGATACAAGAAACCCCAGAGGAAAGATCAGATGCCCCTACATCCAATCAAAGTAAACCAATCATTTGAAAAGTGGGGTTTAGACTTTGTAGGTCCAATTAGCCCAGCGGCCCGAAACACACAATCTCGTTATATTATTGTGGCCACTGACTATATGACCAAATGGGCTGAAGCGAAGGCGACACGTAAGGCAGATGCGAGGACAACAGCCAAGTTCCTCTTTGAAAATATAATCACACGCTTCGGTTGTCCTTTTGAACTTGTGAGCGACAATGGCACGCATTTTATAAATGAAGTGATTAAGGAGCTCACAACAAATTTCATGATATCCCATCATAAATCTACTCCTTATTATCCGCAAGCGAATGGCCAAGCCGAGAGTATAAACAAGACATTAATCTCTGTTTTGACAAAGACAGTTGAAGCTCATCGCACGGATTGGGATCTAAAGCTTACGACAGCTTTATGGGCCTATCGTACTGCGTACAAAGTGGCTATTAATTGCACACCATTCAAAATGGTATATGGCCAAGAAGCAGTCATGCCGTGGGAATTTGTCATTCCTAGTCTTCGTGTTGCTACTCAAGAGGGTTGGGATGGTAATCACTTAGCAGAGCGGCTGTATATCCTTGAGCGGCTAAACGAAGAAAGACAATTGGCTATGTACAATGCCCTTGTGGAGAAGGATAGAAGGAAAAAATGATTTGATCGCCACCTCAAGGACAAGGACATCAAGGTTGGGGATAAAGTCCTGATGTATGGAGTGCGAAACGAAAAGAAAAAACTCAAATATGCTGGTAAGGGACCGTATAGAGTATGTGAAATTACCCCGCAAGGTACCATCAGAGTGGAGACTCTCGACGGAGTTGAAACCATTGGATTCCTTAATGGGAGTAAGTTCAAAAGATACTATGACCCCCTGAGCCAAGAGGAGTTACATGCAATCCATCAAAAGAAGGCAGCTAAAGAACAAGCTAAGCTTAAGAAAATACAAGCGAGAGTTGAAGCCAAAGAACGTTAACAGCGTGCTAGGCGCCAACGAGAAGCCAACTTGGGAATTACGCAAGTATTTTTCGAGGAAGCAGAGGAGGATGCACTAGAATCTGACCCACCTCTAAGATACCCAATTGAGTTACAGAGTCCTTACGGCGGGGAGGCGCTGTATAATGCATTATTGGATACATGAGCTCAACACAATTTGCTATCATATGGCGTGTGGTGTCAACTGGGAAAACCACCTTTATCCAAGAGTTCTATCCAAGTTCAAGGTATCAACAAGAAGAAAACCCCTGTCTCAGGAATTCTGCACACTCCGGTTGTCTATGACAAGGAGACCATAATTCAAAGCTTTTTGGTTATGCCTGCGGGTACCATGGAAGGGACTGTAAACTTAGGGCGCAAATGGATGAAGGCCACCAAGTGCAATATCGATTGGGCAACTAGACGAGTCACAACGCAAGAACCAACACTAGGTCTGATCGCTCAAAATCCCGCACCTAAGTCATCCACTCCAATATTAGATAATGAAAATTCACAAAGTCCAATGGCAAAACCATCTTCGATTGTTGGCCACCCCTCTAACGCTTCAACGCCAAGAGTGGAAACAGGCAAGGTGGTCTCTAAAGCTCCGCTTACTATGCCAAAGAGTATATACAAATGGGTCCCAAAAGCTTCGTTAACAGCTACTTCCCCTGCTCAATCTCGTTCAGCCACCAAGAAGCCTCGTAGGAAGAAAACAGCTACCCACCTGAGAAAGGGCAATGTAACATCAAGATGGATCCCTAAAAAATTATTAGTAGCCCAAGGGTACCACGAGGGGAATGACCAGATTTGGGTCCCTAAACATAAGCTGAATCCCTCTACATCACCTGTAAAACCTTGCAAACCAATTGTTGCCACCCCAATGACAATTCAAGACCGTGGTAAGGGAAAGGTAACAGAGTGCTCCGCACCACTTCTTCCAGAGTTAGTTTGGATTCCCAAACGATATAGATCATTACCACCTAGCTCAGGAAGGGGGGAGCCACATGAAGCTTCTAGCTCCTCATTGCCAGGCACACACTCATATAGAAGTTTCTACATGCTCTACACCTACTCTTGTCAACACCAAACAAAAAACCGATGAGTCTACGTCTCCCCTTGTAATAGTATCGTCGAAAACCATTTCCTCCATTCGTCAATGGGAGCGTACACTACCATCTTTGCAATTGGATGTGGCCACAAGGGTCATAAAAAGCTATCTGCCCACATCACAACCTATGATCCGCTGGACAAATTGGTTCCAAGAGGCTGCAACATCATTGCAAATAATATGATCTACCCAAGGAAAGGGGGAGCATGTGCTCAAGCTCAACATTCTAATGCTTCCTCCTTAACCTTCTCCCTTGACCATGTAATTGCCAAATTCAAGGGGATGTATATATATAGCTTCATACATTTTTTTTAATAAAAAAAAAACAAAGAAAAGAAAAACAAAAAATAGTAAAAAGAGCAAGAGCACAAAAAGAGAAGAAATATCCGTATACAATCAAGAACTAGATTAACCTGTCTCACAAACCTACTAATGCTATATCTGTGTTTGCAGATATGACAGATGCACGATCATCATACACTTCATCCACTCCCACCTTTGATGAGAGGTATCATCTGTACCTTTCTCAGATATTCCACATGTGCTATCCTGTAATTGAAACTGAATGGGATCATATAGATGTACTAGCCAGAGAGGAAAATGTTGAGGAATTAGAATGGCTAATTCGCCTATTGACCATGACTGACCCCTACTCCGTAGAGGACATATCCCCGATAGCCCAATGCTTTCCTTTTCCACAAGATGACTATCCTCGTATGGTTACATTTTTTATGAGTTTATGTGGATGGGAAAATAAAAAGGAAATATCTGACAATGATGAATGGACGGATGAAACTCATGGCACTACTGAGGTTGACTTTATTTGTTTGGATGATGCGGATAGAGGCTTAGCCTTAGGGCTAGAGCCAGGACTCTACAACATCCTCTTACCGTATCCTCAGTAGTAGTGTGGTGACTGGTAGGTAGGTTAGTGCTTTCAAGTTTTTTCTAGTTTAGATTCCTTAAACAAGTCTTGAAATTTTCACACTGATGTGCCTCTCGAGGTATAGTGCTTGTTAGTTGATTGTACAGGTTGAAAAGTTTGAGGTGGGTTCGCTTTCAAGTCCTGAGACTGCCGCAACGTTCATCAAAATATATCTACATCAAATTGCAAGCTGTCTCGTCAAATCAAGGAGATCTCCAATTACAGGTGTAATTCTTCCATACCCATTCTCTTTCGTTTTTACTGTTCAATTAATTGCATAAACTATAATGCATGACCACATGGAAATTGTCAATGTACTACTTAGTTTTTGAAGTTGCTTGCATGCTAGTGTAAATCATTAATGAGCTTAACTTTCTTGGAAATATTCCTAGGCAGCATGACGTCTTTAGTTAACCTTGGAATACGATTGTCTTAGGTCTAGGGTCAAACCATCTTAATGTTTGACACCTGGCCATGTGTGTGTTGACCTTTAGGACATAGCTATTACCCATTTGTCGAAAGGATGCAAGACAAACTATAGTTCAGGAGCAAAGATCAAAAGAAATAGAAAAAAAAAAGCCTACAATAAATGGCAATACAAGTCTATGATGTGCTTTAATGTTGGCCTATCGCCTTATTGATACTTGGTAGGCGAGGAGTATTCTACTCCAGACCGATGCCTTGGTTGGTAGGGAGTAGCCTTGCCTAAAGTGAGCTAATAGATTCCTGGATGATAGAAAGCGCACACAAGTCTATTGATGTTCATCCTACGGTTTCAAAGGAGACTGCTACAGATCTTGATATCTATGTTGATCTTCCTATTGAACTTGAGCACGGTGCAAATCATGTATATGATGATGATCTTAAAACCTTTAATCACGTATTGGCTGTTTGTGAAGATCCTTCACCTTCTGTGGAAGCCATGTCCTCTCCACAAAAGGAACAATGGAAGGAAGCCATGGAAGTTGAAGATGAGTCTTTGATCTCAAAAGGTACGTGGGTTCTTACCAATCTACCTTCTGATCGTACTCCTATCAAATGTAAGTGGGTTTACAAGACTAAAACAAAGGCAGATGGATCCTTTGATAAATTCAAAGCTCGTTTAGTTGCAAAGGGATACTCACAAATTGCAGGGATAGACTGTCATGACACTTTTTCACCCGTAGTTCGTAGTACAAGCATTCGAGTACTACTAGCTTTTGCAACTCAGTTTGATTTGGAAATACATCAAATGGATGTTAAGACGACTTTTCTTAATGGTAAAGAAGGAAATATATATGGAGCAACCTGAAGGATTTACAATTCCCAGAAAGGAACATCTTGTATGCCAACTCCACTGTGCTTTGTATGGACTAAAACAAGCTTCACGATCATGGTACATCAAGATTGATCAATTTCTCATATCTATGGGGTTTGTTTCTTGCTTCTATGATCCAAATCTTCATATCAAGTGCAATGTGGTGAATAACCATTTTGTGATATTGGCCCTTTATGTTGATGACACTAGTGTCTAATAATCTATCTTTCATGCAACAAGGAAAAAAGGTTTTATCCTCAGCCTTTGATATGGTGGATCTTGGTGACATCCATTCATGCCTTGGTATTCAAGTTCAAAGGTATCGTCACAACGGTATTTTTCTTCTTCGTCGAACAAAGTTTATCCAAGATATTGTTCAAAAGTTTGGATTGGCTTCTGCACATTCGCCAAACACTCCTTGTCTTGCAAGCTCTACTAGGAGTACTTCTCCAAATATTGAGGCTGAATCATTAGCTTTAAATCAACCCTATGCTAATCTTGTTGGTTGTCTTCAATTTTGCCAATTGTGTGGTCCCAAATATTTGATGCTACATTTTTTATGATGTGCATCGGATCTATAAGATGATTGATGCTTAGCTTTGTCCAATATGGGAGACGAATGAAGATTGAGTACCTTGTAATTTCGGCAATAGCATATGGGATGACCCTCTCCACAATAATTCCCAATCTCCTACTCTTAGAGGATGTGGGGGGACTTCTTTTGTAGATGGAACAAACTTCTAATGATTAAATTGAAAAAATCAATGAGATTCTTCATACATGACCTTCTTGAGATGCATAGTCCATGATGTAACAAGAAACCGTCCACAAATCGAACAAGCATTATGATCCGATATTGTCGGTCCTAATTATACCCAATGCATAAATAAAATATGTTTAGAGCCAATTCATATTTGATAATTCAAATCACACGAAGATGATTGAGAATAGAAAACATACTAGAGAACTCTCCACATGTCGGAAAGTCATGCATTGTCCACATGAAAATTGCCTTCTTTGTGCTACGTTGTGTAAGCGGTTGGGACACATCATGCACTTGGATGCCACGCTATAGTGTCTCAAGCTTCTCAATCAAAGGTTCAAGATACACATCGATGTTCTTGACCTTGTGCTGGGCATGAGAAGAGCTAGCATCACATGACCTAGTTCACTTCTACTACCACTACCCTTGTGGTCCATAATGTTGATTTGAGACCAAATGTATTGAATCCATCCATACCCAATCCAAGTCGTAAGTGACGTGGCTTGTCCTTGAATTCCAACTCTTATTGTATATGTTGCCATGCCTGTGAATCCATAGGGACCCTCATCGTGCCATTGGTGGAATGATTGTGTGCATGTCATGTTATAGTTCGGCAATAGACCAGCACCAGAACATGTCTTGAATGCAGGGTATGATAGAAAAATCCCTCACTTCGGTAATAAGACTCCACATTTTGGACATTGAATTGTATCTTTTTGAGCACCCCAAAATAGCACACAATCATGCATGTATACATTTGTAATCCATGCTAAGTGCCATCAATACTATGCTAGCATGTGTCCTTGTACTTAGCATCTTGTTGTTGGAAGCAGGCATTTTCTTCAAGAGCCTACAAAGGGTTTGAGACAATATAATTTATAAAGGGTATGGTATGTCAAAATTATAAATTACTAACCACAAACACTAAGGAATCACCAAAATAATCTTGTAACACTATCATTGCTCCAAACATACATGGTTTACAAGTTTAGTAACTCCAAGGTTGCACGAACGGTGGAGAATGGGGAGTGCAAGCTTCTTGTTAAGATTGATCTTCGTCAAGTGTCTTTTTGGAATCCACCTCTCCTTCTTTCTCAAAGAAATCAGCCTCATCTCGTCCATGCCTAAATATTCATTAACTTCATGTGCCATTTATGGAGGCATTTCTTCTTCATGTCAAGCACGCAGGCTCACCCCAATTGGATCGTGGAGATCTCTAAAGTCTTTATGTAGTCATCCACTAAACACAGAGTAATGAGGCATAGACTCCCTCATTCTATGAGGTGTGTCCTTCTTGCCCTTGTCCTAAAAAACATGGACTACCTTATGAAGACCTAAATCATGTACATAAGAACATGTAGTAGTGAATATATACAATCATCAAACTCTCCAGACACCTTACATATTCAAATCGGATGTAATCTTGCACATTTTTTATTGTGATTCATTGTAAACGGATGATTTCTCCCTTGCATCTCTTGCATGGACATGTAATCTTCTGACGTAACCAATCATGCTGACTTCGCACATGGGTGTCGTGCATCATCGGAAGAAGAAGGTGTTGACGATCATCTATGCATGGTGGGAACCTAATTGTCAACATCGAGAATACAAGTGTATGAACACTCCATTCCATTTTATCAAACACAAAATTAGCTCTCTGGAATCAGCCCATAAAGGTCTTTGTACTAGAGGTATGTGGTTAAATAGCACAAAATTATTTATATTCTTTGATCTCAGTAATGTGATATTTCATTAAATAGTAAAAAAAATTATTTCTATATGATTCATTGTAAGAGGCTAGACCATCGTACCATCCCCTGAGTGTCATGTGGGCAAAGGCGATGATACGAAGAATTGCAAGAAGCAGCATAGCTCGAATGAGGAGGACTAGTAGATGTTTTTTTGCTAGCTTATTTTTGGTTATACTCCTCCATCTGGAACACACCATATTTTCATATGACTCACCACTAGGTCCTGTAGGAGCATTTGCTTTATTTATTTAATGTAGTATTGGTTTTAGACTCTATGCATGTTCTCTTTATGCATGCATAGAGTATAGAGATTGTTTTATGCATGCATAGAGATTGGATACATTATGCATGCCTAGGACTTGCATGCTTTGCACTACAAGGTAGTACAAAGGGCCCTAGTGATATTTTTACTAACACTATGGGCCCTGACTAGTGTCCATAAAAGTATCGCATCTTGCATGTTGCATAGCGACACTTTTACAATGTCTCTAAACGATATATAAAAGGTGACAAACTTATTAATGTAATGCTATGTATTGTGTCATTAATAAGCCACATAAATTATGTCTGTAAGTGACAAATTGATGAATGCATTTTTTTAAATGACCCATGTCGGTTCTTAAAGGCCTCTCTCTCTCTCTCTCTCTCTCTCACACACACACACACACACACACATACATATCCTCTCTTTCTCCTTATATTTCTCAAATTTCTCTCTCATGGATGATTGCTATCTGAATACTCGGATGTCATTATTGACGATACGACAGATGTTTGGTACTTGGCCTTGATCGTTGACGATTCTGCTCCATAGATGTGAATATACTTGTTCTTTTGTTAAGAGTTTGTTAATATACAAAAATAATAGAATATATGGCTTTAATAAAGGAATTAACAAAAAGATATAAACCAAACATCACACTATGACTAAATAGATAATATCGATATCCCCATCAATGGCTGAATGACCAAAACAAAAAATGTATATATACAAGTCCTATAATTTCACAGATCCATGTACAAAAGATATGATGGATGCATCATCATGAGAAAGTATTCGACTAACATGCCACATCATCACCAATTTGGGTACTTCTTAAATATGCAAAATTTTCCATCATACTATATATCATTGGAAAGGTCTCGAATAGTAGATTCCAAATGTGAAAAGAGTTTGGACCTTTAGAATCTACTCTTCAAGACCTTTCCAATGATATATATCATGATGGGCAATTTTGCATATTCAGGAGGTCCCCAAATTGGTGATTACATGCCACATCATCACCAATTTGGGTACTTCTTAAATATGCAAAATTTCTCATCATACTATATATCATTGGAAAGGGACAAAAATGAGAGTCCATATCTCACCTAATGTTTATGTATATTGAAACCAAAGAACCCAGCTATGAGAGGATGTATGCTTATGCATGCTCCCCAAGCCTAAAACAACAAACTCTCAGGCACTCGAGGATGTAACGATACCATAGCCAACAACGGCAGCACCAACAACGGCAATGCAAGCTTATGCTGATCTTTTGAAGAAGGTACGACGGATGCCGGATGTGCGGGAGATGCTCACAAAGTTGTGGCAGGTAGGTTTGCATATTATCTACATTATATTGCTCCGTGAGGAAAATGTAACATGGTCGATGATGCTTGTATCGACAATTACAGACAACGCGAGCTGGGAGCCAAAAACATAGTGACATCTATGTTGATGCTTGTATCGACAATTACGGACATCAGGAGCTGGGAGCCAAAAACATCTATCTCCCCTGGAAAAAAAACTATCGGCGCAATAAAGGACAAATGCTTGTAGTGATACATGTTGTATAGGCAAAGATGAATTTGTCCCAGAATATAGGTCAGGAAATCTTGGGAGCATGTTTGCTTTGGAGTGTTTGGATATATCCAAGAATGCTCTAAGCAAAAACATTCTAGAGTAGGAGCTCCTGAATTTGAGCCACGTGTATCAACAAGTAATTGTATTGGAGGCCAAATATTTAAAGTAATTGTATTGGAGGCCAAATATTTAGAAGCTTGGTGACAAAGTGGGTGAGTGTGGATGAAAAGGGTGACATGGTGACGAAGTTGGTGAGAGGCACCCTTGGACCCAATACAATAAAGGATAACATGGTGACAAACTTTGTGAGAGGCATCCCTTCCCACGAAAGCCAAGAACCCTTTCCCAATACTTCTAACACACTCAAAGAAGAAGGCATACATCAACGAGTGAGGTTTGCCTAACCAACCAACCCCCTTCCTTGTGCAGCTTTCTAAAATCAATGATGCTGCCGTGGTAATGTATTGTACGCATTGGCATCGCCCGGGAAAGCAAAAGTGCCGTGATGAAGCAAAGAATAAAGTAAACATCATAGATTGATAAAGCATCAAACTTCAAAAGACTGAATAAAAGGCGTCAACGTTCTTTGTATCACGTCCCATTCTTCCTTGAATTGTTTTTTGTTTTTACCAAGGCGGCGTCCACGCGGTCCTTTGTATCACCCACCACTCTAGTCTTCATCTCATTATGGCAGCACCAACAACGGCAATACAAGCTGATGCTGATCTTTTGAGGAAGGTATGGCGGACGCCGGATGTGCGGGAGATGCTCACGAAGTTGTGGAAGGTAGGTCTGCATATAATCTGCATTGTATTGCTCTCCGTGAGGAAAATGTAAGGTCGACGATGATTTGATTTGACGTAGAGGGCGGATCTTGGAATAAAGCCGGACACGGTAAGAAGCATGGCTGACCAGATTAGCCGGTTGGCGGGCGGGGCGCCGTTGGTGGGCGTGGGCGTGCAGGCCGCCATGCACATCATCAGCAGTATTGCGGCCACCTCCGACAACCGCGTGAAACGGAGCAAGGTGCAGAAAGAGGCCAACAGAATGAAAGATCAAGTACAGAAGCTGGCGGCCAAATTGTCATCGGCATCTTCATCGTCACTCGGGTGCGAGCTCTTGAATGAGGCCGTGGTTAGCCTGTGCTGCGAAGCTTGCATTCTGCAGCAGAATGACGACCGGTATGCTTTTATCTTTCATGGGAATTTTCAATTTTTGGTAGAGTTTTTTTTTCTAACATTCTTCTAATTTTTTTTTTGTGAAAGTGGTTGCAACTAAATTCTTTTTCTTTACTATGTGCGTATATCATGCGCACGTGCATATATATATATATATGCACAATATATATCTATCTTCTATATACTCTATTCACCATACCATCCTTCACTCTCTGCTGCCAACTCCTCTAAAACTATCTCCTCCTCCTCTAACCATCTCGCAGTAACGTGTATAAAAGTGCATGTGTATATCTCTTCCAACTCCTCTAAAACTATCTCCTCCTCCTCTAAACATCTCGCAGCAACGTGTATAAAAGTGCATGTGTATATATGACATATGCACACATATACATACACGCAAGCCTCTTGAGGAGCTCCCTTAACATGATCCACATAATCCAACTATCTCTAATATGAATTGTTCGATCTAAATGCTAGCCTCATGATCTCCAAAATCAAATTCTCCCTCTCCTATCTAGAGGAAGAAAGGGAGAGACAAATTCTGAAAACTAGCTCTAGAGTTAAGTAGCATTCTTCAAAATGTTTTGAACCGCTCTAAAACCATCGTCTTGTTAAGGGTTCATTCCCTCTTATCAACAACTGCAATTTGGCTCTTAGGGAACAAAACTTGATAGATCCTCAAATCTCATAAGCTCGTAGATAGCTTTTCGACAGGTGCCAAGCTATGTCTTTTTACCAATGACCTATTTCAATCCACTTACATGAAAGATAAGATGCATGCAAACTCTATAAGGGAGAGGCAATTTGTAAGCAATCTCATTAATCATTTTCAAAATTAAATAATGACCACAAGATGACACAATACCAACGACAACTTATAGAATTTTGGACCCATTACTTCAAAACCTTAAGTAAACCCATGATTGACCTTCTTCCAAGACTTTAGCTTTTCACTTTTGGCTGACATAGAATTAGTCTCTATCTTGCATACTCCATATGCTCTCTCTTGTAAAATGTCACATCTCTTTATGTTATTTTAGGAAGTTGTTTTATTCTCTGAGCCCACCTTATTGTGGATCCTTTCAAGTAACATATATCAAAGAAAAACCCTTTCTTAAGCTCATTGTGACCTTTTTGTTAGAATAGATGACAACAGAGTGATTACAACAAGATTGACACCAAGAGTATATACTAATGAACAAGTAGTTACAACGATCTTGTCTTTTTCCACATGCATTGAGCCAAGCCCCTTGAGTGACCATAGTGTGCCTCAAATGGCTATCATGAATACAAGATCATGGGGTTCTATTTATGGGGCCTTGACTGTGTTAACCCTACTGAACTTGTGCCAACCAAATAAAATTAGGTCCATGCCCATGGTAGCTAGCCCACCAGTTGCTAGTCTATGGCCCCAAAAACTAGTTCCACACATGTATACAAGCTATTGTCCATGTTCCCAAGCTAAGCCCACTTACATAGGACCAAACCCCACCTAGTCAAGTATACAACCGATCATGAACTATCTCCAGACTATCTCCCGAGGGAGCTCACAACATGAAGATGTCTGTGATGTCAAGCACACTAAATATATCAATTTTGTCCCCGTCAAAGGTGATTAATTGCAAAGGTAATTCAAAGAAGAGAAATCCACATAAATAGTAGATCCATTTAAAAATGTCTCTACTTCTTTAACACATTTATAACATCATAAAACCGTCTTACATGTTCAAAGATTGTCTATTTTGATGTGTCCAAAATTGTTGCATTCAATATTAAGCCCTTCTTTGATTGCATAATTTGACGTGTCCAAAATTTTTGCATTCAATATTAAGCCTCCTTTTAAACATACAAAGGAATCTTGAGCGAAGATTTTATAGGAAGCGTAGCAAAAATATGCCAAAGGTACTAAGATTTATTGCAGAGTAGAAGAATGAAAGTGCTTATGGATAAAGGGACTTATGCATTTACTCTCTCTCTCTCTCTCTCTCTCTCTCTCTCACACACACACACACACACACACACACATGAAGAGAGAGAGAGAATTCAACTATCAACACTCAAACACATGCAACTCAAATGACATAAATTGGCCATAGAAAAGCGATGTTCAGTATGGTAGCCACAAGAGAGAGTAAGAGAAGATGTGCATAGCAAATACACAACTTGTGGTGATGGTTTCTTGCAATAGAAGAAATCTATGTAAAATCCCAGTGCAAATGTGTCTTGGATTGAGAAAGCAATAGTGCGCTTTTTGGCAATTCAATAGCATTATAGCAAATGGGCACCACTCACAAGTGCGCCCATCACAAGCATCTTCAACATTTTTTTAAATAAAAAGAGTTAATGTAGTAACAAATAATGGCACATTATCTCTATAAACTACCATTTACCAACTCCCACACCAGGGGCCTCACCTCAAAAAGAAGGCCTCTCATCCCTTCACAATAGACCTATCTACAGACAATGGCATCTCATGCATAGCGCGGCGAACCTCGTCTTGTGCAAAAATCTCCAATAACTACCACCCCAAAACGGAAGTTTTTTTGCGGGGTGTTATTCCTTTTTGTAAATCTAGCCCAAGGGTTTCTAAAGTAATAAAAGTTGCTAATAAGGGAACATTTACATGCCACAATTACATTATGGATTTTCTAACTTGGCCAATGCACAAAAATTAAATTTGGAGTTCATCAACATGAAGTCAATATCATCATCATGTGCATTCACAACATGCATCCATCATCATGTGCATTTGTAACATGCATTCCTAGTAGTAATTACATCACCAATGTGTTTGATCAAATGTTTAATTTTTTATGTTGGATTGACTATGGCAAGAAAAGTGTGGGTTACCATGCGATGAATGAAGTGAGGTAGATAAACTCATGGGCTAGGTGGGTAGTATGGCCCTGTAGTATGGCCCTTGTACAGGGGTGACTACGATAAAATAGCTTTGGACTAAATGAGGTCAAGCTAAAAGATGAGTTCAAGGGCCTGTATGTTTTATCTACTTGGAGCTTGATTAGGAATTGATTTAGAGTTTAAGACTATGATTATTATTGATTCTCTCTAACAGTAAGTAGTGCATTGTTGTTGTCTTGATTAAATATGGACTTAATTTTATGCTTTGTTCCTCCTTAGATCCAAACTTGTACCTCTTCTATGCATAAGGGATTTTACATAAATCCTTGTGTAAGGTCTTCTACATAAATTCCTCTAGATAGGTCTTTATCTATAAGGCCTTATGCATAAGGACCTTTATTTATAGGACTTAATGCATAGGGGCTTTTGCATATGACACTTTGTGCATAAGGGCCTATATGAATAAAGTAGAAAGCCCTTTGCATGAGGCATAGGACTTTATGTATAAGCCCTTATGAATAAGGACCTTTATTCATCTACTAAAATATCACAATCATGTGTGCAGGAAAGGATCGTGCGACACATCATGGGAATACTTGACATGCTGTTTCATGGGTCTTTCTACATCAAACAAGCTTGATCAACTAGAGAATAGATTAAGTCACCTAAACCAGCAGCTAAGCAGTGTGTTGTTGTGTGATATGGATGGTAGGATTCCAAGGCTTTGTAGAGAACCCCCTGAGATGCCTATATTACATAAAAGCTTACAAAGGCAGAAACAAAAGGTGATCCAGTTCTTGACAGAGAAGTTGGGAGTGCGAGTGGTGGGTGTTTGTGGGATGGGGGGCATAGGCAAAACAACATTGTTGCAAGCTGTGAGACAGGAGATACACAGTCAGAAGAAGTTGCATGCCATTGCATTTGTGGAGGTAGGAGAGCACCCTACAATGAAGTGCCTTCAGCAGGATATATTATGGCAGCTATGTGGAGAGTTAGAAACAATCACAGACACAGCACAGGGGAGAAAGAGACTGGAAACATATTTCAGAAGTTTGAAAGGTAATGAAGAAGAAAGGAGTTTACATTTTTTTGGACAATGTATGGACGGTAGAGCATTTAAAAGAGCTTCTTCCCAACAAGCTACATGAAAGTTTGCCAAATTCAAGCCATTTGCTAATTTCAACCCGTTCCGAGGCTGTTGCTAGTGCATTACAGAAGTTATGGTCATTTTCCTCAGACGAGTATATGTTGTGTAGCCTACATGTTTTGGAAAACCAAGAAGCTATGGAGGTTTTCATGCAAGCAGCTTCAAGGCATGGGAATGAAATGCATGTAGAGACTGATGTAGAGCTACTGAAAGGAATAGTTCCCTTATGTGGAGGTTAGTTTTCATATAAACCCTGCAAACTATATTCAAATAATGCTATGGAGTTTTACTCTTTGATCCTCTTTTTTTGAAATCAATCTTTAGTAAAAAAAGTAGATCAAACTTTCTATGCATGCCCCTCTAGAGAAGATCCAAGTATGCGAAGAATGGGGGATTATAGGGCAAAATCTCCCACTTCATGCTAGTTAGCTAGTCAACCTGCTGGTTGTGGGCTATTTTGGGGTATTTTCCCTTTACCCCTACTAAGGGGTTTTTACAACTTCATGTCCATCCCCACATGGAACCAACCCATTAGCAAAACCAACTATATACGGATTGTTTGGGCCAATGGATCATTAGAGCATGGTTCAAGTGGTGGAAATTTCATCGCTTGAACACAGGCAACAAGGAAGGGTGATCTTGGCAGAAAGGCTCAATCTAACAACTAAGACTACCTTGTTTAACACTTTGTGGAAAAGCTTAGCTAGATATTGGCGAGCTACCCATGCTTAAATCTATGCAACATTATGTGTCTAGGGACCAAAACTTCATTGTCTACTAATTTCTATTGATCCTCCTCCTACACCTCTAGGAGTAGGATCAATATGTCATCAAAGTAAGGAAACTTGAAACATGTTATGCATAGATCCAACTAGGTGGAAACTTCAACTCCATACCTATTCACCTCATTGATGAGCCAAATGATTGGGAATGGTAAAACATTATCGAAGAATAGTTAGGAGCCATGATAGTGTTGAGCCTATGAGCTTGTTGATTCCAAGCTCACCAACTTGTAGATCCAACCACTAACTTTATACTTGACAGCCTATGTTAATATACTTGGTGATTGTAACTAGCTTGAGTGTTACTAATCCATTTCTTCAATGACTCTAATACAGTTGCGTAGTTCTCAGTTATCTTTTATGTAGAATCCACTCTTTTGAAATTATGGGTGGACAAAGACTAAAATTCCCTACCATAACCTACCTGTAGTATGGAGTATAGTATGTAGCTGACTAGAACGTATCATTTAGACATGGGAGATTCTTTGCGACCCATTTGTTCTAGTGGTCGCACACATAGCACTACAAAATAGTACCAAATTCCAACTAATTGAAAGTCTTAGTTTGGCCAATAGATTGAGGGTGAAATTCACTTGGATAAACCTTAGTTCAAAATGATAAAACAATGCTCTCCAAAAATGGCCTATGATGGTCTAAAACAATGGCTTTGGGATGTATATGAGCTAAATTGGATACCAATTTTGCAAAAATGAATGAGCTCTCTGGTAGAGCAGGTAAATAATCAGTCATGGTAGGTAAAATAACATGTGCATAATCAATTAACACTTCAAGTATGGCAATTATGGTCACAAAGGCGCCCCAAAATATTAATTACCCGACCTTCATTAATAATGATGTGAACATGCAAAAATAGCATGTTTTTAACTTGTGTTTCACACAAAAGTCCTTCTAGTTAGTCCAATGAGTAGTCAAGCATATGCTCTCTGTAATTCAAGGCCTAAGTCTTGCTCTTGGGCACCCACAGAAATCTCTAGGGTTTTCAAAACTTATACTTGGATAACCTCCCATTTCAAAGCTTGTCCAAAAGTCCATAATTCCTCATGAATCAATAAAATATTTATAAATACCGATGAGTCTTGTAAATTTTAGAAATGGTGACATCATGGCTCTCTTCAAAATGTTTATCCAGAAATGTAAGAGGATTCAGGTAATATAATCCATAACTATTGTATATAATTCAAAGTTCGACCATCAAGTCCTGCATAGTTCAAGAGTTCTTAACATTCATAAGGCTGATTCATGTTCCCATAAATTAAATCTAGGAGTCCATAATGTCAATCCATAAACTTATAGATTACTCCAAAAATCCACAAAACCAATTTATAGTAGACAATACAATGGTGAGGCTAAAATGGACCCTCGGGGGGTTCACCTAAAAAATATGTAAGTATACCACATGAGTTCAAATGAAGGGGTTTTTAATTCAAAATTTGAAGGTAAATTTATAGAAATACATTTACAAAAGAGGTTTCTTAATTGTTAATGCAAAACAACCCGTAAGTACATAAAGAAAAAGGGCTCATTTTATTCATGAAAAATTCATAGTTAAGGGGTTTCTTAAATACCCCTTGAATGCACGTGATATAAATGGTTTCTTAGTAGTGCACCCCCAGAACTGACCAATGCAAAATTATAAGTCCAAAAGAAGAATCACAAGAAGCAAGAATCCATACTTCCATAAAAATCATCCATACATCCAATTGGCATTGCCATACATTAGGAAAAAATTGGACTCAAAAAGGGCCCTCTAAGAAGAGCCATGCCATCACTTTTCTAGAAAAAATGGGGCCGTTTGTTGAACCTTATGTATATTATACCTTCCCCACTAAAAGGTAAATCATTGGAATCTACCTTTTAGTGGTGAAAGCATAACTTAAGCATATCAACTTGAAGGTTGTTGATTTAGAATCTATTTTTCAAGGGCTTTCCAGTGGTATGTCACACGGGGGGTTTTAATGTAAGATACATAAGGTTCACCCATGACCTCCCTTTTTCTAGAAAACTTATGATATGGCTCTTCTTAGAGGGTTCTTTTATAGTCCAATTTTTTTCTAATCTACTCACCGATATCAATGAACCATAAATAAGGTATAGACATAAGAGCCAACTGTATAGCCAATTGAAAGAGAATTTTATTGATTATGGGCACAAGAGCCAACCATATTACCAAAGCTTTATCATAAGCTTATATCAAATAGCAATGAAATTTATCATAAGCTTATATCAGATAACAATGAGAAAAATATATAAATCCACACACTGTTTTATGATGGAATGCTTTGATTGAAACTACGATTAAGCATAATATGGTGATTCAAAAAGAAAATATTTTGCACCATCTCAATACACCATGTCTACATGGCCGGTATCCTCCAAACACCATGAGCATGTGTGTACATGGACTGGAATATTGAAGGGCCATGGCTAGCTCTCAACAAGCCCTACTCGAGATCAATAAACAATAAACATATATATATATTTTTGGAAAAGGTAAATCTATGTATTTTCTATACCAAACCTGAACTGGTCAAGGAAAATCTATATAATAGTGTCAAAATGTTGTGTGTGTGTGTGTGCAGGGCTTCCATTGGCTCTAGTTGTCTATGGCTCCTACTTCCAGGACATGCAGAAACGCAGCACCACAGAGTGGAAAAAAGTTGAGAAGCGCATGCTAGATGGCCGGCATGGGCCCCTTCCCTCTAGTGAAGAGAATGTCTTCAAAATCTTGGAATCGAGCATCGATTTCCAACACGAAAGCATCCAAGAAGCCTTTCTGGATGCCGCCCTCTTTTGGCGTGGCAAAGATTGGGAGGCTGCAAAATGTGCTCTAAATGAGGACGATGTCTTGAAGTGCCTATTGGATCACTCACTAGTGAAAATGAGTATTGGAACCCAAGGCCGTATTGTGCTGGAGGTTCATGATCTCCTTGCCTCTATTGCACGACAGCGAGCTAAGCAAAAGAACTGGTTGTATTTGCAAGTCCGTGATGGCGATAAGCAAGATGATGATGATTTGGAGGCAAGTGCTATTGTTGTTTGCATGATTAGAGAAACATCTACATGCATACACGTTCATAATCAACAAAGATCCTCGTTAATGTATATGTATGCCTCATCATTTTCTTCGTATAGTATGCCAGCTGAAAGATTATGATGTATATGCATTTACGTACATGTATAGTTCATAAATGTATACATATATTAACCATTTACCTTTTCATGGATCTTTTTTTTTTAAAATCTTGTCAAACTAACTTGGATTACCCCTGTAGTTTCAGAAGAGCCTAAAAGAGGTACTTTCAGCTCACAAGGATAAGATTCGTGGATTACACTCAGATTCAAGATCAACACCATTCATCCTTCCTGTTGTTAACATGCCAGAGCTTCGATTTATGGATCTGTGGAACATCAATGATGAGCTTGACAAGATTGATTTCACGATCACACGGAAACTAAGAGCATTGGGCTTGTACAACTGCGAATCAATTGTGCACCTTGAGGTCATAATTTATGTCTTCAAGTTTTTTAGAGCTTTCTTGTCAAGGATATACCTTGTCATTGAATTCATGTGTCTCTATACTTTGTACTTAATTATGAAAAGAATGATTCTTTTCCTTGCAAATTAATTAATTGGTCAAAATTTTCTCCTTTTTTGTTTTGTCTACAGATAAATCCTCAACAACTCATGTCATTGGTATTGGAGTGTTGCAATGAAAGAATTATTCGGCTTGCAACAAGTTTTCGGAGGCTCCATTTTCTTAGATTACAATACTTTCCTAAACTTGAGGTATTGCCCTCCTCCATTGGCAACATGAGTACTCTAGTAACTCTTGAACTCATTAGTTGCTATTTACTCAAGCATTTGCCAGACACGTTAGGGAGCTTAGTGGCCATTGAAGCTCTTGAAATTAAAGATTGCACAGCCCTCATCGATTTGCCTACATCTATTGGAGATTTTTCCACTCTTAAATCACTCAAGCTTAGTTACTGTCAAGAACTCAAGGAGTTGCCAGACACCATTGGTAAGTTGACCACCTTGGAGACACTTCATATAAAAGCATGCAGTGGAATCAAGGAGTTGCCATCTTCCATTGGCACATTGACTCGCTTGGGAGTCCTAAACCTTGAATATTGCATTGCATTGAAGGACTTGCCATGCTCCCTTGGCAACTTGATTGGCTTAAATGACCTTGACCTTAGTAATTGCTATGCCCTTAAGACGTTGCCATCTTCTATTTGCAATCTAGGTGCCCTCAGCACTCTTAGCCTTGAAGGTTGCCATGGACTTATGGAGTGGCTACACGACAATTTACCAACTTTTGGACAAATGTTGCACCTAACCAAGGCTGTCTTTCCTTGAGAAGAGGGTGTAATGGCTAGTTTACACTATTATTCTCACATCTCTACACTACTATTCTCATTGTTCTTGTCCCTTTTACTATTGACTTAGATGCGATGATGGCCTCAGCAAAGTGTCACTCTCTTTATTTGATTAAACTATGGGCATGTAATTGTAATTGTTACTATGACAACAAACCCTATACAACCTATGGATTTAAATTTGTGACATTTTCTTAATGGTGGCTGCAAACCCTGGATCATCAATGCAACATGTTGCTCATTTTTTTTTACAGATTAGCTTAAGCATCTAAACATTGTTGTGATTTTTGGCCACGGTAAAGTTTTTTTTTTTCTGTTTGGGTGGACGAGAGAGCTCCTCGTATTGCTGCTGGTGAAGATCTTCTCCCTGCTGCATGCCTGAGTGCCTCCTCCTTCTGGCCCTCCTAGAAACCAAAACATCCAACAAAATATGCTACTAGAAGAATAACTAAAGCATCAATCAATTTAGATCGTATTTCTCAATTCAAGCATACACTTCTTAAATTGACTTCATAAGAAGCTTAGCAATACATCTAAGGATTCACTTTTATCATCAATTTTTGTTTTGGACTAGTTTAACATTGGTTTGGTAATAGGACATAAATGTGTCCATGAGGCATATTTATGTCCTCACCTACTGACCAACTTTATGGAATTATTTGGAACACATGGATAGTGAAAATCAAAAGTTTTCTTTTTTCATGTCATTAAGAAAAAATAAGATTTTTTGGTAACCTATACGCTTGAATTTATAAGCTAAATTACAATCGTAATTCAGAGCTGTTTGGATTACATTTGGATCAAAAGCTTTAATTGGCCAATTTTTCATTACTTTCCAATGTTTTTGGACGTGCATGGCTTCACAAATATATCTATGGTGTAATATAATTTATCTTAGGCTCAAAAATCAATTAGAACTCCAAAATTTAGGTCTTAATGAAAATTCTAAAGTATTTAGTTGTCTCAAAAAAAAATTAACTTTGAGGATTCTTATAGCTAATCAAACAATCCTAGACTAGGATCAAATCTTATACACATGTTCTATACAATGTTATCCTTTGGTAGCGTATTTTGTGAGAGCCAATCACACATATACTTGTCCTTTTGAGCACTTTGTTTTAGATGAAAGTTTACAAAGTTTGAACCATATTCATTGCTGTAGAATAAGAGACTACTGCACACATTTTCAAATATCTCGTAAGGCTTTAAGTGGAATATTTGGTCATTCTATATAATAATATATACTATTTTCATAACTTTCTCACTAGATGATCTTAGTATAAGCAAAGCTTCATGTATGCTATTTTGTTATCCATGTAATTTTAATGTTTAGATATAAAATTTTTGGCCAATAACTTTAGTGGAGACATTGATTTATTAGTATAACTAATGTAAATCACTATATATGCTCACACTATTGCTGTATTTTGGGTGTCAAAGACTCAACAACTAAAAAGAGATTCTAAGAAGGAAATTAAATTCAATTAATTATTAATATAATATTTTTTTATCATGAAAAATTTGTCTCTCATGTCTTAAATAGCACTAAAGAATATGTAAGATAGCACGTGCGTTTAACAGAAGGGATTTTTTCTCGGATGGACTTACATAAATATTTACATACATAAGGGGTTTATAAATAAAAAAAGTAAAAATTTTCATACATAAATGTTATTTTTACTACCAAAATCCATACATAAGGGGTATATGTAATATAAAAAAAAATATTAATAAGGGATTTTTAAATACCCCTTGAATGCACTTTCTACAGGTAGTGTTTACATAGTCGACTCCCCACAAGATTTAGAAGAAATTTACTATAAGTCGGCATTATTTTTTGCTTGCATGTGGGAACCTACTTTGAAAGTTTAGATTCTAATGTTGGATATACCTCTACTTATAGAGGTTCATCAATTATATTTAATATTATTGCTATTGTTTTCATAATTTTCTAAGTTTCCACATTCATGAAGACATGCCTCATAAGAGAAACACTAAAATATCGCTCCCATTCACAAGATATAATTTTTTTCAGTAAATCCTTGAAGAGACATATTCATGTCCTATTGAGCTACCAAATCAGCACTCATTAATAAAACTAAGTATTTAGTTATCATATTGACTTGCAAACAATCTTTTCAATTTGCCTAATCTTTCATCATTTTTTTCATCTCCTCTTTCTCTTTGGATTAATTAAGCTTTTTGAGCTCTTAATCTTATCAATCTGCCTAATCTTTCATCAAAATTTTTATCTCTTGTCTCTATGGAAAAATTAAGCCTAATTATGTCAACTTTTTCATCTCTTCTTTGTATGGATAAATTAAGCCTAGATAAGGTTAGATAATAAGTGTGATTAGACTAGCCTAGATAAGGTTAGATAATAAGTGGGTGCCCAATTAGTTATTAGGTATGGATGCTCAAAGGGATATTCCCTTAAGTGTTGATTGAGATTGTGCTCTTTCTCCTTGTACTCTAGCTCTATACCCTATCCTATTGTCCTCTTGGTAGTATTTGTGTGAGAGTGAGTGTGTAGGAGAGTCTTCCCATCTTTCCCTTTTGGTCTTGCCAACATGACTTGCTAGTGAGAGTGTGTGAGTGAGGAAGAGAGAGAGGGCTATTGTCTTTACCTGACTAGTGGAGCAGCAGCCATAGACAACTCTTGTGTGGTTAGAAAACCACAGCCGGGTCTTCTTAAGTGCTCTCTTGTGGTTAGACAACGAGAGGCGGTTCTTCTTAAGTGTTCTCTAGCATTTACACAATTGACTCTTCTAGGAGATAGTAGATAAGCAATCAAGTTACCAATGACACATGAAAGGTGAGCTCACTTCACTCCGTTCGCTTTGTGTTAGTGAGTGCGGTGAACTTGGGCTTTCCATTGGCATCACTGCTCTGCTGGCTGCTCTAGTGAGGAACACGGTTATTTACCTTAGAGTTTGTTTTCAATCTTGTGTAGGGCTTGTTATTCTGCTTGCATATGGTCACTACAAGAGGTGGGACCATTATCCATGCTTTTTTCGACGCTTTAGAGCTAAGCTTAAAATCCCTGAAACATGGAAACATGCATCGAAATAGAAAGGTCGAAATAAGTGCCAATATATGCGTCGATATAAGGATAGAAATAATTATGTTTTCCACGCTTTTTTTGACGTACTTTTTGATGTTGATTTCGACTCCGATTTCAAGGGATGCAGGAAGCTTTCGACGGATGTAGGAAACTTTCAACGCTATTTTCGACAGATGCAGGAAACTTTCGACGCTATTTATCCAAAATCACATTGCCATTGACAATTGTGTATTATTTTTCCCCATCGGAGGGTGAGGGTTGTGTGTCGAAACGTCGCAATGAATGCGAGCATGGAGTGCTTTTGGCGCTAGATGGGAAAGGACGCTCACGTGGGGGCATACACCCATCCGTGCCCCCACTTGGAGGACAACAGCCGCCTCCACCTCCACTGCTTGAGCGTTGTCCTCTGTGCGAGTGGACGAGCAACCGGAGGGATGAGTTCTAGGCAGCTCTTTTTGTGGGGTTTCTGCAGGTGAACTAGGGTTAGCGGTGGTGGTGCTGCCTGATGGTGCGACCGAATTGCCCGCCCCTCTCCCAAAATATTATTATGCCATCGCTCTTTGCTCGGGTGTGGCTTGTGCTAAAAAACCCATAAATTGGTCAGGCGACATGGCATATGGAGAAAAGCATGGAGAGTAAGCCGGTGTCTCATCTGGAGTGCGAGACATGTTTCTACACACACATAACAAAGCCCACATGGACACTTTAATAAGAGCATACACATGAATAAGAGCACACATCAGACAACACACAACACACGCACATACAACCAAGAGGAGAGGGAAGGGAGGGCAAAGAAGAAGGCAAACCTGCTTGAGTGGTAAGGAGGTGGAGAAGAGCTTGGGAGAGAGAGAACTTGCAAAACAAAGAAAAATAAAATAAAATAAAAACATTCATTATCCCTCAACACACACGCACACATCTCACAACCAAGAGGAGAGGGGAGGGAGGGCAAAGAAGGAGGCATACCTGCTTGGAAGGTAAGGAGGTGGAGAAGAGCTTGGGAGAGAGAGAGAACCTATAAAATAAAGAACAAAAAAAAAAACAAAAATATTCATTATCCTTCATCAACACACACACACACACATCTCACAACTAAGAGGAGAGGGGAGGGGAGGGGAGGGAGGGTAAAGAAGGAGGCGAACCTGCTTGGAAGGTAAGGAGGTGAAGAAGAGCTTGGGAGAGAGAAAGAACCTGCAAAACAAAGAAGAAAGCAAAAAAATAAGAAAATTACCCCTAATTAATTACACACAGACATTTTACAGCACATGTACATGTAACCAAGAGGAGATGGGAGTGAGGGCAAAGGAGGCATAACTAGTGAGGAAGCAAAACACACACGCACGAACAAAAACATAGAAAAAAGAGAGGTTCTGTTTTATTGTAAAAAGCTGCGCCGTTGATATATGCATCGAAATAACCGTGGAAAAAAGCATCAAAATCAGGGTGAAAAAAAGCGTCTAAAAGTCAGTGGAAAATAGCATGGAAATAAGCGTTGGAAAAATAAATTTCCCATGCTTTTTTTGAACGGATATTTCGACGTTCTTTCAAGACGACCTTTTTGACGCTTATTTTGACACGATCGCTACTTTTCATTCAAATTTAAAATCTTTTCAGATCTTACGTGTCCCCGACATTTCAAATTACCTATCTCATCGACTACCACCCTCCACAAATACTTAAGGGAGGATTCCCCTCCAAAAATAAGCATTCGTTTCCATTGAAAATCAATATGGAAACCATGGATGACGCCACACCCTCGAATTTTGTTGATTTAGAGGAGAAGACACTTTGCCCATGTACTCGCTGCAAATACCAAGTGGCTTGACGTCGACGAGTTTGCAATGATCATACAAAAATATGGGGAATATATCTGGTGGAGCAATTGGAACATCTAATTAGTGGCAATGCACGCTTCAACAATGATCAACAAGTGGATATCCGGCCTGAACGATGGAGACCAACAAGAGTAGCCACAAATGAGGTGATCCAACAACCCACGGAACTTGAGGCGTATTCGGAAGCAAATACTAGAACATGACATGGATGACATGATAGATTCCTTACACGATGGAATAGAAGATCGAGGTTTGGAACATGAAGGGGTAGAAGAAAACACATGACGTATGGAATACGCTTCCCAAGAAGAGAAACAGCTACATAGGCTTGCTCGTCTTTCCACTATATCGTGGAGCACATGTGTCTGTTTTACGTGCTTGCATATCCATATTGAACTTGTTATCTATTTTTAGATGGTCAAATACGAGCGTATCAAAACTTTTTGCGTAAGTGATGATATCATATGCAATTAGTGAGTCATGCACCTTAAAATGCATTTTCTTAGCCTGACTATTTTGTGTAATAGCTTATTGAAACATCAAATATTGCCAGAAGATAATGAGATGCCAGTGGACCGTAGCCGAGCAAAAGCAATGTTGCACTCAATTGGCATGGACTACAACACACACCATGCTTGTCAAAATGATTGTATTCTTTATTGACAAGAAGATAACAATGCAGTGCAATGTCCACATTGTGGTACATCGAGATATAGACAGGATATGCAAGGAGAAAGGGTACCAGCAAGAGTTTTATGACACTTTTCCATAATCCCTTGGATTAAAACAATGTTCAAGTGCAAATCCATTGTAGGATTGATGACTTGGCACCGTAACACTAGGTCCACAGGTGGTGTTATACGTGTGCCCATAGATTCCCCTACATGGAAGCACATTGAAGAGAAGTGGGTAGCCTTTCACGAAGAGACTCGACATATGCGATGGATGGAGTGAATCCATTTAGTCTACAAAGTTCATCATGGAGTACATGGATGGAGTGAATCCATTTAGTCTACGAAGTTCATCATGGAGTACATGGCCTGTTTGTCTAGTTAACTATAATCTTCCACCATGGCTAGAGATAAAAAAAGAGCATCTTTTATTGTCTTCCTGGAAAGTACTATAATCTTCGTAGACTAAATGGATGGAGTGAATCCATTTAGTCTACGAAGTTCATCATGGACTACATGGCCTGTTTGTCTAGTTAACTATAATCTTCCACCATGGCTAGAGATTAAAAAAAGAGCATCTTTTATTGTCTTCCTGGAAAGTACAAGGTGAAGAACATGGACGTGTATTTAGCCCCTTTAGTTGAGGAGCTTTGTGTTCTATGGGAGGGCATTGAAGTTCATGATATTTCCAAGAGGTTTGGACAACGTTGAGAGGAATACTTATGTGGACTATGCATGATTGGCTTGGCTATGGAGAGTGCTCAGGTAATACTGTAGCTTGTTAACATTTTATGTTAAGTTATGATTGTCATCCAAACATACTTGCTATAATGTTTTATGATGTTCTACAAGGCTTTGAGTGTTAGGGTATAATGGATGTCCATTATGTGGGTCGTAACTTGAGGCTCGATACTCAAAGTCTATGAAGAAGATAGTATACGAGGGCCATAAGAAGTATCTCCCCAGTGGACCATCCTTTGCGTGAGGGATTTCTAGGGAAGTCTCCTCGCATATGGAAGAGCGTGTGATTGGAGAACCTTATGGGAGCTAGATCTAGCATGTACACCTCCAAGAATGAAGCGTTTATCTATTTTCCATCAACTTCCACACTGGAATGACCTTCTAGTGAACCATCTTCTTAAACCAATGCACATTTTCAAGAATATAGCCGAGGTGTTTTGGAAAACCATCATAGGAGAAAAGGAGAGCAAGGCACAACGAGATGATTTACAAGAGGTTCAACGCATGCACCACTTATGGGCCCCAAAATAGAGGAGATGGAAAGGTGAAGCTACCAAACGCACCTTGGGTCAGGACAAAGGATGAGCAATGGTGTGTAAAGAAGTGCATTAGTGAGTTTCGTACCCCGACAGGATGCATGTATTGCTTGAAGGGAGCATTTACAAAGGAGGATGAGCTTAGTGGCTGGAAGAGTCATGATTGGGACAAATTCTTGCAATTCGTGCTTCCATAGCCATCAAGGATTGCCTCAACGATGACATTAGAGCAACAATTTACAAAATTGGTGAAGTGGTACGTTGGATATCAAGGAAAGAGATTAGTAGAGACACATTGGAAGCAACACAGTTAAACTCCATCGAGGCTGTTAAACTCCATCAAGGGTGTTATACAAAGGCTGAGAAATACTTTCCAATAAGTATTTTAACCATTCAATTGCACTTGTTAGTTCATGTGGTTAATGAAGTTGCTGTGGCTGGGGTTGTCCATAGCCGATGGATATTTTTCTTCCACAGCTTTATGAAGACACTTAAAGGATTTGTTTATCTCAAAGAGCTCGTCCTAAAGGTAGTATGGCAACGAGATGGCTTGTTCAAGAATCACTTGTATATATAACCGAATTTCTCAGTGTGTCTGACCCCGATATGCCAAGATTATGGACACAAGAAGAAGATGATCGACTAGTTGGGGAAGAGCCACAAGGGAAAGGCCTTGTGAGAATAATGGATGTAGCACTGTGTGAGAAGATCAATAAATTTTGCATCTTAAACTCACATGCTATGGAGAAATGGATCGAGAGATATAACTTGGTGAAGGCTGAAAGGGACCAAGCTCGTTTAAGTTTTAGAAGGAGTCGAACAACCCACACACTACTGTACCCAACAAAACTTGCACTTCTTCCAGACTTTCCTTTTAATAAATAGCTCAAGCAAACCATACTACAAGCTAAATGCAATGGTGAATCAATAAGTGTTGAGGAGGAGGAACTTGCAAATGGTTGTGATCTCCATGTATGTGAGTTAGAGATACCTACGCATTGTCTTTTATGTTGTGCTTTCGTGAATTTATACAATAAAAGTACTTATTTATTGTGCTTGCAGTATCGTAAGTTTGGGGCAATTTGGTCACGTGGATGTCACTTTTGAGTAGAAGGAATAGATAAAAAGAGAACAACATTTGATTGTGGTATGAAGGCTAATTTCATGCAAGAAAGTTGTTCAAGTGCAAGTGATGGCAATACTAAAGTAGGCATGCTAGATTATTGTGGAACAATCCAAGATATTATCAAGGTTGGATTCAGAAAGTTTGATATGTTCATTTTTTATTTGAAATGGTTCAAGTTGGTAACTCAAGGGGAGCAAGTAACTGTAGGCAAAGACAAGTGTGGATTTCTTCAACAAGGAGACCGCACAAGGATATGGACTGACCAAAGGGACACATTTGTGCTACCAGAGCACTATGAGCAAGTCATCTTTGTGAAGACCCAACATATCATAAATGGTTGTTTGTGATCAAAATAAATCCACGTGGGAAACAAATATTTGAAGAGGTGAAAATAGCAGTTGACTGTTTGCCATATGCTAAGGAACTCCCCCCAGATCATGTGATGGTTGAGCATACACCACTAGCACCTATTGAACAATAAGAAGAACAAGAACAAGAACAAGACATACTAGTTGAGGAAGTAGGTGAGGCTCACACGGGATTAGGATCGGATGAAGGTGTACTCATTGAGCATATACATTTTGAAAGAGAAACAGACACTAGAGATAATCCAAAAGAAGAAGAGATTCAAGCTGAGTATGATCATGATGCATCGACAGCTCTCATGCTAGAGCTAGAAGAGGATGACGACATGGATGAATTACCTTCTACTATACTACAAGACAACCGGTTCCACGAATTGACAACAATGATGGAGTATTTCTAGAAATAGATTTATTTGGAGCCATGGATCTCGCTGAGGACGAGCAAGTTGATGATTGATGAACTTTAATTTCATTGTGTAAAATAGAGCACTTTCTTAATTGCACCTTAGTGATGAGGAGGAGGAGCTAGCATTTTTTCTCCTTCAAAGAGCGTGATGGAAGTTATACCTTCCTCTCTCCCTCGCCCCCTGCCCCCTCTCTCTCTCTCTTTATCTCTCTTTCTCTGTGATCATCTCTCTCTCTAGCTCGCTCTCGCTCTCTCTCTCTCTCTCTCTCTCTCTCTCTCTCTCTCTCTCTCTCTCATAGACACATATGCTTGCAAAGAGGTAGAAAGAGAAGGCTAAAACACACCCCAGGATGGGAACTAGCAAACATTATATAAAATTTATTTATTTTTTTTAAAAAATCGACTGTTATTTCGATGCATATTTCGACTACTTTTTCCACGCCTTTTTCCATGCATATTTCGACGTCTATTTTCGAGGCACATATCGACAACGCGACTAGGCATGGAAACTAAGCATTGAAAAACAATGATTCTCTTGTAGTGGGTTTGCTATGTTTTGAGATGTTTTTTATGCGATTTAAGTGGATTTTTGTTGGAATCATAGTTTAAGGTAAGATAGGATAGGGGTAAGTGATTGTTGTTAGTTCTATCTTTTGTCACTATTAGTTCTTTAAGTGCTTTTTAATTAGTGTTAGTTTTAAGAAGTAGCGTTACTAATTAGGATTAACTTTCTTGATTAATAATTAGGATTAACTTTCTTGATTAATAATTAGTGTAGGTGTTAATATTAAGAGTTATTTTAGTATTTTAATTAGCAACTTGTTGTACTTATTAACTAGCATTTGAATTGTTTAATTTAGGATTAACTATTAGTTAAGATTAATTAGTATGAGTTAGTATTAAGTTAGATATTAATTTAGGTTATTAAGGGTCATTAGTTAAGTTAGGAAAGGGGATAGGGATGTGTTAGATTGTTAGAGGTCATTAATTAAGTAACATAGGAGATAGCACCCTTGTTGTTTGCTATTGCCTCTCATCCTCTAATAATCTCTCTAGAATAAGCATGCATTGAAGGAAATATTACTTGACTAAAGTACAAGTATAGTGAACAACTAGTTATACAATGTTTTGCTGATGATTCTCTACTATTTTTAAGGGCCGAGAACAATAATGTGAGATTGGCATTAGAGATAGTGCAGGAGTTTGCCAATGCTTCTGGCTCTAAATGTAACATTCCAAAATCTAGAGTTATTAGCTTTGACTGAGGATAATGACTTTGATATGCAAAGGTGGGGCTGTGAGGTGGTGCAAAAGGGTCAGATTGTTTGATTGCTTGGTACACCATTTGGTGTTAGTGTTGGTGTTACTAATAAACAACTGGTAGTGTGGGCTATAAATGGGTTTTTGGAGAAATTTTAAAAATGGGAGGGCATCAGAGTCCCCTTCCATTACAGGGTTAATATTTACAATATAATACTAAATGCCTATTTTATGGTTTTGTGCCCTGTGTTGGATATCGGGAAGTGTCATCGGAAGAAAATCATAGGACTTATTAGAGGCTTTCTTTGGATAAATTGTAATGGAAGAAAAAAAGTCTCTGCTTGGCTTGCATGGGACAAAGTTTCAGTACCTAAAAGAGAAGGGGGCGTTGGTATTATTCATATGCGTACTCATTGCATTGCAAGAAATGCTATGATGCTTCCTAGATGTTTATCTCATAACATCATTTGGGCACTAATGTTGATGAGGGAAGTGGTTGAGCTTTTCTGATGTTATAGCTAAAGGTAAATGAGGGAATCTAAATTGGAAGGATAAAATCTTTTCATTTTCTCCTCTTAAGATTACCAGCTCAGCACTTTGCAAAATGTTATGCAAATGTTGGAAGGACATTTTGGGTATCATCATTTGGGATGGAGGTGACAGAGTGGTAGGAAATTCTATGCTCAGCTTGGATATCTAGTGGACTCATAAATTTAAACCCCCTTTGGCCTTACTTAATATTTCTCCTATAAAGAGTCTGAACCAACAATAAAGGAATTAGGTATTTGGTTGGCTCTTGGGATAGGGATATGGTAGGGTGGAAGGATGTGGATCAGTTATCTTTGGAATATCAATTATCTAGAATGAAAGGGGATTTGATTTCCCAGGTACTAGATTTATTTCAAAGGGAGTTATGTTCTACTGCTACTCATACCTCAGTTTGGATCAAATATTGGGCCTGGTTTAATGGTGTCAAACTAAACGATGGCAAAACCATAGAATTATACTCACTAATGAGAAATGGGGATGCTAATGTGTTGTATTATTGCAATAAAAGTTGGAATGTACATTGGAGCCATTTCAATTTGAAAAAGAGATGGAATCTTCTTTCGGATTGCCAGATCCCTTAAGAAATTTCAAGTTTTTTTGTGGAAGGTATGCATGTGGGCATTACCTTCTACTGGTTCCAAACTCCAAAGGAGAAATATATCTAGTCGCATTTGTCCCAGGCGCACATCATCACTTGAAGATGGTAAACATGTGTTTTGGGACTACCAACAAATAGGGGTACTTGGTTCAAAATGTCTAAATGGATAGAGAAGAGCTTGGGTATGCAAACATGTTGGGGGAACTGGATCTTAGATAAATGGTGAGTCAGTGATGAACATATTGGTTTGTTTTTTAATATCAAAAGAGCTTACATTTTGATGGAAATCTGGTCTAGATAGCAGGAATGCGATTGTATTTATGAAGGCTATATATAATCATTTGCAAGAGTCAGACTTGATGCATAAGTGTGTGTATATGTGCTGGTCTGTGCGCAATGTGAATAAGATAAGATGTTCTGAGCTGGATGTGTTGATTCATAATCTGGACAGAAATATGATCTGAATTTTGCCCCACATCTTGGTGAGCTTCAAACATACTAGAAATAAACTCCTAACACTGATTTGTATGCTGCACGTGAGATGTTGGGAAGGGAAAAAAAGGCTCCCCAAGTTTGGACCAAAAACTCTAAGGTGGTACCACACAAAGAAAGGCATGTTGATCATACATTTGTTACCTTTATAGAAAATCCTAGGGGAACCAGACCCACTATTAAAATATGGTCCAAGAAAGGGAGAATATTGGAAAAATAGTCCCCTCGTGCATGTACTACAGCAGCTATGATGGAGCCTAGCATACTTTGGGATATCAGATATCTTGGGAATAATCCTGCTTTTTGATGGAAGAAGAGAGATGGGAATTTTTGTGTAAAACTCTGAATGAAGTTGAGAAGGATATGTAAATATGGATACTATAGATTTGACTTGGTTGTACTATGGTTTTTTGAACAGTTTCATGAACAGTTTCAGTAAATATATATAATTACTATTAATCCCAAAAAAAAAGTAGCATAGGAGATAGGGGTGTTTAGCTACTAGGAAGAAAAGGCTAAAAAGAGAAAAACAAAAAAAGAAAAAGAAAAAAGGACTTGCTAATAATATAGTGAAAGCCTCTAGGAATAGAAGCAATGCAAAGATAAGCAAACACAACACTATTCAATGAAGGAGACATACCTTTCAGGTAGCTTGGGACAAGGGGCCAATGTATTTCAACTAGTCGAGACCATACCAGAGGCTGTCAAGGATGACTTGGTGGCCATCTTCCTCCTGGAGACATGGGCCTCGCAAAGACTTCTAACCTTGGAGGCAAGCTCACTTTGGGGCTTCAACAAAACCTTGTTATCGGAGCTGCCTACAGCTTGCGGAGTGCAGCAAGGCAGAGTAAAGGGTAGTAGTGTTCCACGGGAACACTCACGGGAACACGGATTATGGAAGGAGGCCGGAAGCAATTAATGCGAGAGAGCGGGATTGTAGCCATGGGAACATAAAGATGCACATAATTTTTTCATATTTTTGTGCCGAAGTGCAATGTAAATCGTTTTAGGCCAATGTGGGTTCTAAATGAGAGTTCTAAGTGTATTAAGCAAGGCTCACTTATGGGGTTGTCCGCCCATGTGTGAAAGAGGCCTAGGGTTAGGGTTAGTGACATCTCTACAAAAGAAAGGTTAGCTAAAGAAAGTGGACGTTTTTTGCCATTCTCATAAGCTATTGAGTGAAGCTCTTGAGCTCTCAAGCTATGGCAGTTCTCTAACTCTCTCTCTATTGTACTCTAATGAGCATGAAGCTCCAATGAGTATAGCTCCACTTCATTCTCTTAATCTATTTTAGCATCATTGAAGTAGATTAATCTATGATTAGTTGAATGCTTCTTTCTTTCTCTTGTGTGTGCTGCATGCTTGTAGTGTGTGTGTGTAGTCTCCATTCATGCAAGCTCTTGCCCACTTCTTTGGCAATGAGTTATTCATGGATAGACTCTCTCTATGAGCTTGTGGGTTTGTGAATGTTACATTCTCTGCTTGCTTAAGCTTGTGGGTTAGTAGATGCACGCTTATGGATTTGCAGGCATTAGGGAAAGCTAAGATTTAAGGGATTGAGAGATTGATTGAGGTGCTGAATTGTTGAATCGTCAAGTGGTGGTTTGTGTATGTGAACTCTCCCTCATGGGATAAGCCTTCATGCACTAATCGGGTCAAGTCCTCGGATTGACATTGTGTTTCTTAACACATTTGTTGATCGGTAGTACTCTATGAGCACTATATTGCACGGTAGAGAGAACCGCTCTACAATGGCGCCGCTGTCGGGGAGCGAGTGCCTACATTAGTTGAGCACCATACACACACTACCACTCCTTGTTAAGCTCCAATCGGTTGCAAAACTGTTGGATAGGAGAGCAGGCTTTGGGACTAATTTTGGTATTTATTTAAGACTAATCTGTTGTTAAATTCTCTTTATTTGTCTTGCAATTTGAGTACGATTGGCGAGCTACGCTTCTCCCTTGAGGTCAGGACAAGGATTCAACACACGGGAAGGATTGGAGATAGGTGCTAAACCTGCAAATTTCAATTTTTGTGCGAAAGAGAGAGGCCTGTTTTTGCATTTTTGTCATTCTGTTTGAGGATAATTTTTACAGTTTCAATTTTCTGCATGTTCGTTTTATTTTCTGTTCTTAGCTTAGTTTAGTTTTCTACATCTTTAATTTTGTGCATTTTAGTTCTCTGTTAAACCTGCATTTTCGTTCTCTATTAAACCTGCACATGTAGAGAAACTGAAATCTGTACACACACATGAAGATTGAACATTTCGAATTTGCTGCAAATTTCAGAGCTGCACATGCATTGAGTTCCCTGCACATGTATTGAATTCGCTGTAAATCTGACAACTGCACACGCATTGAGTTCACTGCATACGCATTTCAAAAAAGAAAAAAATAATAGTAATAAAAGAAGGCGGTTGTGCGTGAACAGCACACCGCGAGGAGAGACCCACACACTGCACCGTAAAGACCGCCACCGCACCGGATAAGGGGGTGCCAAAAAAAATAAATAAATTAAAAAAGAGTGAAAATTTTTTCATTTTCTGTCGCAAAAATTTGGGAGGTTATCTAACTTTTCGAGAGGAGTTAGAAAACACCCATCGTCGAAATTTCGGTCCCGGAACCATTTTCCCATAGTGAGTCAGTATGGGAAACTGGTAAATTTTAGGCGATTTTTGATCCGAAAAAATACGCTATTTTTTTGGCCTAATGTGTTCGAGGGGGTTCAAAATGGGTTCTGGCAAAGTTTGAGCCAATTTGAAATTTTTTGGATTTTTTTGAAAAAATAAAAAAAAAACCTTAAAATTTGACCTTATGCACTTGCGGTCGGGACGTCATATAAACACTGCCATAGGGCCTAGGGTACCTTCTAGAGTACCTACGCAGGAAAGTGGGACCCAATCGGTAGGAAATTTGGCAGATATTGCTGAAACCTTTTTCGAATCCCAATCTGATACCCTTTCCAGGACAACTAGCTCATTGTCTATGGACAATCTAGGGCCGTCCTTAGCCCCAAATAGGACACCCACAAGATCTTTTAACCCATTTGAAGCCGACACTATGGGGTTACAACTCAATGTGAGACTTCAATATGTCTACACGAATACTCAAGGAGCTGAGATCTTTAGGGATCCACAACAACGGTCTCGTTAAGATCGCAGACTTTTTCTCAGAGCTTGATAGAGCATCTCTAGTCAATGACCAGGGTAACATGTACATGGGTGGAGATGGTGTTCGCTACGAAGTCATCTATCATCTAGAGAATGTAGACAAATTAGGGGAGCTCTCTAAAAGTGAGTTCTTAGACTTATCAAAGCTTTCCAGAGCAAGGGAGTCTAGAGATGATTGGCTCATTGCCGGACATGCCTGGACCATCCAATGCCTAGTCCTCAAAGCCATCCATAGATGATTTACTTTTTGTAGATCTAAATTTGGAAAGGGATAGGAAAGGCAAGAGCAAAATGGATCAGGGGGCTGAGAACCAATGGAAGTTTGTACGACAAATTCCAGTGACAAAGGTCTTACAGGATGACCCACTTCAAGAGGTCTATAAGGACTCTTTAGAAGGATATTATGCCACAACTAGATTGCCAGAGCTAGATCTTCCTCTAGCACTTGTGGTGGTAGTCGAGAAGCTTGCAGAATACAAGAACTGAATTGTTGATAAATGGGCCAATGAATACCGAACCTTAGATTGGAAGGAGATTCGGGAGCTCACATGAAAAGGACAACCATTATTCATGGAAGTGTTCTCAACAAATACAGCTAAACCAGGAGAGACAACCTTTCTTGGAGAAACTGTTGCTCCTCCCCTACGAGAGCTCACTAGAGAGGGACCCTCAACATCAAAGTGGACCACTGCAAGTAGCCCAACTCTAATGTAGATAAGATCATCTCAAAAAGAACACAATCCAGTAAAGGCATAAGGAACCACATTAGTAAAAGTGAGACTATTCAAACACTGATCTACCAAAGAGCTTCAATTGTAGTGTTAATGCCTTACCTTTGGTTTTGGGTATGTCCTTCTTAAGAGGTGGGAAGGTTAGCAATTGTCGAGGAATTTGAGCAAGATAAGAGGATTTAGGCAGTGAAGTGCTAGAATCTATGCTCAAAGGAGACTCATGTAAAGTTGGATTTGTCTTAGGTACACAAGTTGATGCTGGAATTGTGTAACAAGGAGAAATTGGGACAACTGGTGATTCAATACATGTTTGGAGAAGGTCAACACAAGTAGATTTGTAGGTGCTATTACAACCACCTATCCTATCTTGAAGAGGTTGTTTTGATTTTCTTTGCTCCCACTTATATGAAAAACCAAGAGTGTCTTTTGGAATCTTATTGATACACTCTTCTGGCTCTAGCAAACCATGGCATTTGGGAAGCCAAAGTGCTGTTGCACCCTCATAATAGCCTTGTGCTTTAAGAACATGCTTTAGGACCCAATGAGTAACAATCTGAGGCTTAGGCTTGGAAAGGATATTCTTTAGGAGGTTTAGCAACTAGGCTAGATGGTACAAGTTTGTACGCATCTTTGGGTAGCCAAATTGATGATTCCTTCTTGCCTGGCCTTCTTTGAGCAGTGACTAGAGTAGTTGGAACATGCCAGCCATGGCCCTCATTTGAGGACTCATCGATTATCCACATCATTTATCTTGGAGCTTGAAGAGCAGATGTTGAAAGTGGGTTGTGTAAGGTAGAACTACCACCCTTTTGACATGATAAAACTCGTGGAGCAGCAGATCCCAAGATACAATCAGAATCAATTTACAATTTGTATTGTCTATTCTTCCAATCTAATGAACAATTGGTAGCACTTAACCATGAATGACCAAGAACAACCTCTACCACCACTGCCTTGGACCACATAAAAGGGAACTGACATTTGGTGATCCTGAATGGACATCATAATGACACATTTTTCCTCTATAGGGTTATCTTCACCTGAGAAGCGTCGTAAGTCAATAGGAATGTGCATAAGTGTTGGTTGTCCCAAGGCTATCCATGTGTCAAATGAGAGAACATTATAATCTGCACCAGAGTCAATTAAGGCAGAGACAAAGTAGGTAGTCGCATGAAGATGAAGACACACGTGAATACTGAAAGGATCGACATATTGTTCATCAGTAGCCAACTATAAGGCCAACACAGAAGCCTTGCGACGCTCCTTGGTTTTTGCAACTCTAGCTTTAGCCTCTTCTTGAGCCTGACGTTTAAATAGGTCATGTGCTTCTTTCCGTGTGTGGGCAACATGCATTTGTTGAAGCATGACTTCAGTTAATGGTTCATTGTATTTCTTGAGACGACTTCCATTAATGAAGTTAGGCATTTGCTCACCTTCTAGTGTCTCTAAATGCACTGCACCACTAGGAGTAAGCTCATTAATCACAAACGGTCCTAAGCCACGTTTCTTGAGCTTTCGCTTATGCTTCTTCAGTGTGTACAAGAGCACAAGGTCCCCTTGCTTTTTTTGAATCGGCTAGTTGTTACATTTCGATCATACCATTGCTTTTGTCTCCTCTTCTCACCATACATCCCCATTACTGCAAATAAGCGGGTCTTATCCAGATTTTCCAATTCATCAATGCGTTGAGAAAGCTCATGACCAGTCGAGTCCAATTGTTTAGCAACTTGTAGAGTAGGTACAAGAAATTCAATGGGAAGAATTGCATCTAGCCCAAAAGCAAGCTCAAATGAGGTTGTGCCCACAGATGTTTTATAGGCTGTTCTATATGCCCAAAGAACTGAGTGCAACTTTTGCTCCCAATCAGTCCTATGTCCCTCAACAATCTTTGTGAGTGCTGTGCAGAGAATCTTGTTAGTACTCTCAGCTTGACCATTGGTCTGGGGATGATAGGGTGCAGAACACTTATGAATTACCATAAATTCTTGAAGTAAAAACTCTATGACCTCATTCACAAAGTGCACACCCTGATCACTAACGATTTCAATAGGTAAGCCATAGCGTGTAAACCCGTACTCATACAAGAACTTGGCAGTAGTTCTGGCATCATTTTTTACTGTAGCCTTTGCTTCTACCCATTTGGTCAAATAGTCAGTTGCGACTATAATATATTCGGCATGCGTGTGACGAGCTGGAGGTTTAATGGGACCGACAAAATTAATACCCCATTTGGCAAACGCACATGTGCTTAACATAGGCCGCAATGGCATATTGTCCTTTGTGATGGGAGGTTTGGTCCTTTGACAATCGTCACAATGTTTCACATATTCTTCGGCATCCATTTGTAAGGTTGGCCACCAAAGCCCAGACCACCTAATCAACTTAGCTGTGGTATTGCCCGAAAAGTGTCCACCCCCAACACCTGCATGTACATGAGTCAGGATTTTCAAGTAGTCAGCTTCACATACACACATGCGCAAGTTGCCATCCTTGCCCTTCTCGTAGAGTTGGCCCTCTATCAGCATATAGTTGGCCGCTTCAACTTCAATAGCACGCTTTTGATGTTTAAGAATTGTTCGATCGGTATGACCATGCTTAAGATAGTCCACAATATACTTACTCCAACTTGGTGTAGTTGAAATTTGGAATAATGTGACATTATGAATTGGTTGTTGAATATGACAAGAAGCACAGTTACAAATAAATTTTTCAGCATCCACATGCATGGTAGGCCACCATTGCCCATCCTGAGTTATACGTCGCACACAAGTAGTAGCTGATGCATGGATTCCACCAATACCCTCATGTGCCCATTCCAAGATCTCCTCATATCGGTCAGGGTTAGGTATAAGCCGCAACACTCCATCATTACCCTGATGATATAATCTCCCTGAGATTAACCTGAATGGTCGCTAAGGTCCACATTAGGACCCGCTAGTTGTATCTGCCCACTTGTCAAAATTTCTAAGATGGATTCAGACCATTTAGGAGCTGTCTCTACAAGGAAAAGTGTTGAATCTAACATATCATCATCCACACCCACAGGAGCTTCTCCAGAGGTGATTCGAGACGAATGATCTCTCCTTAGATGAGTTGTTCCTTTTCGGGCTGCCACTTCAAAATCAAACTCAAGAAGGATGACAAACCACCTCACAATCCTTCCAGTTGCACAAGGCTTATTCACCAAATATAGCAGTGCTGGTCCACAAAAAATATAAATTTGTTTGCCAAAAGGTAATGGCGAAACTTTTTCACTACATATATCATTGACAAACCTTCTCTTTCTGTTGTGGTATAATTCTTCTCAGCATTGTTCAACTGTCGCGACTAGCATATGAGATTGGGAAATCCTTATTATGTTCTCCCGATTGAGCCAAAATACATCCAATTGCAAAGTTTGAAGCATCAATATGGACATGAAAGATTTGGTTCCAATCTGGTGCCCGTAAGATGGGTGCAGATACTAATTCTTGCTTCAACTTTTCAAAGGATTCCTCACACTCGTCAGTCCAATTAAACTTTACAAGAAGAGCATATAATGGTCTGGCTAGGACAGCGTACATGTAGATGAATCGACAATAATAGCCACAATGTCCCATGAATATTTGTACCCCTTTAGGGTTGATAGGCCGAGGTAATGAGACAATGACATCAATTTTATCCATATCTGTTGAAATCCCATTGCGAGAAACAATATGGCCCAAAATTTTCCCTTGTCTTACCATGAATTTGCACTTGTCAGGATTAATCAAGCATATACGATAAACTTGACACTTTTGAAACACAAGTATGAGGTGTTCTATATGATCATCACGCTCTTGTGAGTGAACACATAAATCATCCATGAAGATCTCAAGAAATAGCCTAAGGTACTCCTTGAATACATGACTCATTAACCACCGCTGAAAGGTTGCAGGTGCATTTGTTAAACCAAATGGCATAACACGATAGGCAAAGATGCCATCTTCAGTAGTAGCAAAGGCTGTCTTGTGTTGATCCTTTGGATCAATTGACACTTGATTGTAACCGGAGAATCCATCCAAGAAACTATATGCCTTTTTCCCTGCAACTCGTTCCAAAACATGATCCGTGATTGGAAGTGGGTAATGATCACGTACAATAGCTGCATTTACCTTCTTGAGGTTTACACATACTCGAAGTTTTCCATTTTTCTTGGGCACCACTACAATAGGGGATATCCATTCAGTGTGTTCAATCTCATAGATAAATTTTGCCTCTAAGAGCTTGTCTATTTCTTCTTTTATCTTTCGTGCAAAATTCTCATTGTAAGTATAAGGACGTTGCTTGGAAGGCTTTGCATCCTCTCGCAATGGAATTGTATGCTGACAAATGCTTGGATCAACTCCTTTGAGGTCTTTATAACTCCAAGCAAAAACATCGCGATACTCCTTTATTGTTTGAATTAATAACTTCTCCTCATCTAAGGACAAGTCTGTGGCAATCCACACATAGCGAGGCTCTTTTCCTGGCTTAGCGATATCAATTTTTTTTGCATCTTCTGGACCATCATATGAAACCCCTGGCATGCTTGGCTTTTGTCGCATGGGCTGTTGAAGAACAATCTTCCGATCTTGAAGAGTGTATTGTGTGAAGTTGGGGGGAACATTGAGACCTTGTTCTTGTCCACTTGAGTTATCACACTCATTGAAGACCATGCGGTTTTGAGCTCTCTTTTGCAATCTTGCATCAGAGTTTTTTGTTCAACCGTTATCTTTGCACTTTCGACACTCTCTTTTGAATCTGTTGAGACTTGAGTTTTTGTTTTGGTCTCTTTGTTTTTTTGCGATTTTTGCTAACAGTTTTTAGCTTTTCTCCTGGTTGGAATCCATTTGATCGTTTTACTTGGTCTTTGATACTATCTTGTGCTTGGACATAGTAGAGATATCCATTCTTTCCTGAGAAGTGAGGTGGTGGTCGAGAGTGTTCATTCTTAAACTCCTCGTCTTCTTTTTGTTTTCTCTCACATCGTTCCCTCTCATCTTGTTTACCGATTCTCTTATGGCTCTTACAGCATTTACGTTTAGGTTGGCTTCTTCGAGGGATCTCTATTTGAACCTCCCTTCCTCTCAAGAGTAGGCGTGCCTTTCCTAACTCTTCCTCGGGGATTATCACATCATCTTCAAAATCAGAGTCCCATCCATCTTCCTTATCAGCATCATTAGCAAATTCGAGTGTTAAATCCTCCACTGAGACTTCCTCTACATGCAGTGCTGTTGTGGATGCATCCCCATAGTACAAATCATCTAGAAGGTCACGTGGTTGTACCATTCGTATAGGAATAATGTCATATCCATTTGAGTCACAAAGTTGAATTGGCTTAGGTAAAGCACATGTCGATAATGTTGCAAGGACATGACTCCATTCTAGGTAATCAATTAAGTGCTCAGGGAAGGGTTGTGGAATGTATGCCTCATCTGATACACTTCGATTACCCTTAAGTCTCTCAGTGTTGAAATCCTTACATGAGGCTCCACACATCCACAAATCTTCTCGCCCATCTGACAATGTAACTCTTGAGCCCTCAGATGAAGCAGAATCAAACTCATCTATTGGAGACCTTGTTACATCACGATATGAGTGATTCTTTAGGTTGACCCTTGTGATGACAGAATCTAATTATATCCCCAATCTTGAATCATTTGAAATTGTCGCATGAATGGTCTACCCAATATCACTTCATAGTTTGGATGCTTTCCAAAATCCACTATTGCAAATGTGTGCTCATATTCAATCCCACATGTGGTGACCAATATGTTCTCTAGTAGCCCAATGGGATGTTCTAAGCTTCCATCTACTAGCTGCAAGCACATCCTTGTACTCCTAATAGCTGGTTTGCCCCACTTTTCCCAAATGGACCTTGTCACAATTCCCACTCCTGCACCACTGTCAAGTATTGCAATTGAAGCTACTTTTCGCACTTCTAATGGGAGGGTAGCATTTCCCTGATCATCCTCACAAAATTTTCCTACTTTGTTGATAGGAACTGGCATAACATGCTTTGTCTCAGGGTGTATAGTACAATGATGGTGACCCTTTTGTGACAATACCTGCTCTGACAAACATGTGGCAATATCATTCCACAACTCAGGTCGAAGCTTTTTCAAATCAAGCAAAGGCAAGGTACAAGCCACTGGTGCTGACAAAATAGCTTGCACGATACCCATATCCATCTCCTTTGTCAACCTTCTATGCATGGAGGGTATCCTCAAGGTTTGAGAACAGTTCTCATATTCTCCCAAATATGATGGTAAGGTTTTCATTGTATGCTTACTTTTAGGAGAAACAATTGTTTGAACTTCCTCCTGGATGCTTGGGCGTCTAAAGTTGTTTTCTGTGCCCCTGGTAAAATCCACCTGAGAGAATGGAGGTGAAATAATAGAGGACATATTCTCATTAACTTTCTCATGAACTACTGCCCACATCTCATTTGCCATGTCCTCGTTAGCATCAATAACTTCATCATTGCATGGGAAGGCAAGGCTAGGTGGTGGCAGAATACCTTCTTTCAATGGGGTGGCAATTGGTGCAGACTTCTCGCTATCTATGAGCTTGTGAGATCAGCTCACTTTTCATTTCCCAACTTGATGACACTTCTAGTATGGTTTCCAATGTTGGCTTAAGAGAGGTTGGGCCCCAAGGGATAGGTGGAGGTGGGCCCTCAAGTATTGATTGAGCTTCCCTAATGAGTTGCTGATGTACAACTAGATTGATCTTCTCCTCACGAGGGTTTAGGTATTCTTGAAGCTTCTTGGGTAGCTCAGATAAAGCTGCAATGCGACTTCTATGAGCATCAATGATGGCATCTAGAGTCTCATTCACCTTATCCACAAAAACAGAACCCCCTGAACGGTTGTACTAGCCTCATCTTGTTTAGCACTAGGCCCAAGTTGAGGTTGATGCTCCTCATGCACTTCTTGGGATGTAAAAGCTTGATCCTTCATGTTTTGTTTAGAGACTTCTTGAGAACTAGTGGATGCACTCTTAGTTTGCTTGTTGCGGTTCTTTTTCCTCCTAGTGGTCCTTTTTCTATTGGAATGTAGGGTCTTGTCCACTAGATTTGCCTTTGCATCCCTAGTTCGAGGTGTCTCATCAGTCTGCATTTCGGCATTTCGTGTCTGTGATCTAGTCATGACTCTAAGTGGCACGACATCCTCATTCTTCTCTGATGAAGGTGGCGATGGAACTGCCTCTACAAAGTTGAGTGAGACCTTTGGTTGAGAGGTAGTTTCCTCATGTGGTTTCAGCAAACAATCCTTTGGGAAGTGTTCTACACAACACCCTAGACAATATCTTTCAATTGGTGGAAACTGTGGTACTGTTGTATTGGATCGAGCTGCTTGCCTTGGGCGATGTGGACAATCACGAGCCCAATGGGGTTCTCCGCAAGGGCCCATTAGTTTGGCTTCTACTTTCCTTTGCTGCCATTGACTTGAGGGGCATGGAGTCCTAGGTTGGTAGCCGCCTAGCAACATCAAAGAATTTTGTTCCCCTGGTTGAGGTTCCAGTGCTTGGCTTGGATATGCGGGATTTTCAAGGAGATTTTCCTTGGATGAATATGATGCATATTCCTCCTTCACATAGCTTGGGTTTACCAAGTCTCTACACATATTTGAATTGTCGTAGTAGTCAACAAACCTCACAGGAGCAGTCCCAAGAGTAGGAGGTTGAGCTCAAAGTACAGGTCGTGCTTGCTCTTGTGCCATCGGTGGCTTACGTTCAAAATTAGTATACTGTTGATGCATTTGTGGAGCCACTACACCCCTTTGTTGCTCACGCTCTTGTCTCATTCTTGCAATGCGAGTACATTCCTGTGTGGTGTGGGTAAAATTCCAAGCACAGGCCTGGCACCACTTCTTTGTGGGTTGGTTTGTGACTAGAGGAGAAAAGGTATTACATTCTTCGGTTTTATGGTTACCGCCACACGCTCCACAAAGATGAGAACCTGTAGGTAGTACACTCCTCATTCGCTGCTGCTGTTGTTGTGGCTGCATGGGTGGGTGATAGGTTTGTCCCAATCTCCTTAGTACTAGGTTAGCTATGTGGTCTAGATTTACTAGCACGCTAGACCCTGAACTTTGGTCATCACCCCACTGATCTCTAGGTTTCACCTCAAGGCCAGTACCATCTTGGAATTTGAAGTTATCTGCTGTGAAATCCATAGCATCATGGCAACACTCATTGAAATTTGTATGCTTCTTTGCATAGAGATGTGTGTGCAGTGTTGAATTCTTGAGTCCTTTTAAGAAGAGAGAAATTAATCGACTTTGGGTGGGCTTCTCATCTTCTGGGCAACGATTAATGTACTACTTCATCCTATTTACACAATCTCTAACACTCTCAGTCTCGCCTTGCTTGAAAGAGTAGATGTTTGCTATCATGTCATGTTGAATCCCCATCAAGGAAAAAGCAGCAATGAATCTCTCTTCCAAAACTCGTAAAGAAGATTTGTCTGAAGCCTCTAGTGCCTGAAACCAAGCAAGGGCCTTTCCCTCAAGAGTGAGCCCAAATCCTTCAATTTGCGTATGCTTGTCAGTCACTTGCTCAGCTCGAACTGCTTGCCTAAATGCTGCTACATGGTCATATGGATCTCCCAACCCTTCGTACTTCTTTACCAGTTTTTGAAGAGTTGATGGCCTTACTTGTCTTGAATACTCATCATAGGGCCTACGGCCTCTCACTCTCAGTGGGAACTGTTCCTCTCTTTGGTAAGATGGTCCACATGCATCCCAAATTGGTGTGGGTCCCCTATTACCTGCCTCACCAACCCCCTCCAAGGATCTTGTTACCTGTATTTCAGGAGGTGCATTTATGGGAGGCCGAGTTGGCTCCCCTACCCTTTGGTTGTCATAGTGAGAGAAACTCTATGAGCACTATATTGCACGGTAGAGAGAACCGCTCTACAAGTAGGTTGCGTGGCAATAAGGATGCTACGCCACAGCTATTGCAGGGTGGGTTTTGGCATAGAGAGAGGCATAAAAGTTGGGAAAAGGGAGGCCATTTCTTTCGATGTCTCTTTTAGCTCTAGCCTTTCTATACTAGGTTATGCTGCTTCAAGGTAGGCTATGTTGGTGATTTAGCTTGGCTATGGGTACACTAAAGCTACTAAAACTAGAGAGAGAGGAGGACACCAAGCTTTTTTCATGCTCTGCCCTTGGCTCCACACACACACACACGCTATTAAAGAGCCCCTCACTTTCTCTAAGCTGTTGCCTTCCTCCTCGCTTGCCCTCCTAAGAATGTGCCAACCCTAGCCAACTAAGATCCCTATTTTAGGAGCTCATGACATCAAGCCCTCACTTATACCAACCATGTGCAAAAGCAATACTCATAGGTATTTGTTATGTAATGTTGTAGTCTTGGAAAATTTTCTTTTGAATGTAATGGAAGTTTTAGATCATAATATGGTGTCTTTCTAAATGAGTTGCAACAGTGATAGTGGCCCATTGTGTGTAGTGCTCAACATCTCGTACGTGTGACAGTAGAGGGAGAGGAGTAGACAAGAAGTGTAGAGAGAGGAACCGCTCACGTCAACACCAAAAATCACTTGCTCAAAATTCTCACCAAAAAATTATACCCGCCTTGCACACACATCCAACAACACCTTATATTAGAAGGATAGCCAAAGCATCAAAATTTATTGTCTCTTCATTCAATTTAGATCATATTTCTTAAATCAAGCATATACTTCTTAAAGTGACTTCATAAGAAGCTTAGCAATACATCTAAGTATTCACTTTTGTCATCAATTTTTAGTTTTTGACTAATTTAAGCTTAATATTCACAAACCAATACTTAATTCTCATTTAATCTCATTAAAAACAATAAGTTCTTTGTTATTATATTGACTTGGCAGAAATCTTGTCAATCTTGCCAATTTGCCTAATCTTTCATCAAATTTTTCATATTCTCTCTCTATGGATGAATTAAGATTGATTTTTTGAGTTAGGATATTTATGACACTTGGAGAAGAAATGCTAATTCTCAAGCACAAAAATTAGAGTATAGCCTAGAATTGCACAAATTAAAAACATAAAATTCAATAAACAAAATTAAATAAACAAGAAAGTCAAATATTAGGAAAGAGATCACTGTCAATACAAGATTAGCACATCTCAAGATCCATATGTCCCATTACAAGATTAACAAAAAGATCTATCCCACTAGTAGCAATGGACTCAACCTGAACCTCAACCTTATCATCATCATCATCATTATGCTTAGATTAAATAAATACACTCGAGAGGCTTGCCATTTCCTTCAAAGCTTGCATAACTTCCAAAATAATGTACTATTGATTGGCTTTATGAAGAAATGGAAAACGCCGAAGAACATGGAGAGATGGTGATAGAAGAAGAGTGGGAGTATGCAAGAGGATACGAGCCTCATGTAAGTGTTTCTCTACTTTTTATTTTTTTATTCAAGTAGAATCCCATGATATGGTTTTTCAATATCATAAATATATTTCATTTGTTGTTGGTGTTAGTATAAGTTATACAATGACGTGTGGTTTGAAGGAAGGCATTTTCGTAGTCAAAGTATAATACAAACAAAAATACCCAAGATTGTGGTGTTATGGAAAACTTTGAGCAAGAAAGAGTAGAAATGCTTAATTATTGTTGCATGATTCAAAACATCCTAAAGGTTGGATTCATGACATTCCAAAATTTTATATTGGATGTAAATTATTTCAAGGATAGTGGAGGTGCTGAAGAAATCGTGAAAATGCATCCAAATGAATTTATGCCGAAATTCATTCCCCAAAATGGATTTATGGCAATCAATTCCACAAAATTTTGGCAAACAGAGAGAAAAATTTGTGCTACCTCACCATTGTGAACAAGTAAATTCTAACCATAAGATTTTCTTATATCATTCTTATGCATATTTAATATACACACTTATAAGATCGTGTTTCACATGGATTTAAATGATGATAAATGGTGGTATATCATACAAGTCTCTCCTTGTTCAAATAGTTTTTTCTAAGATAGGGATGTCGAAGAGCTCATGGATGAAGTGATAGTAAAAAATGACCATGCAGAGGGTCAAGTACAAAATGATGAACACAAGATACCACCAACTAATCAAGATGAAGTTGTCCCTATCCAAGATAATGAGGATAAATGCTCTTTGCTCCACATATCAGTTTCTCCTCACCTCTTCCTACCTTGCCGCTAACTGCACTATTGAGAATACAAAAATTATGCTCCTTCTTCAACATTAATGTTTCCATTCTCCTTGATCTCCCTTTGCCTTATAGTACATGGGACACCATGTGATCATCATCCTCATTACTCCACAGTCATGGCATTATGGGATCCACTGGGTTGTTGCAAGATCAGGGTGTCAAGTTTTGTCTAGTTTATGCTGGACTGGGACAATTCTTGGAGAGCAAATTTGGGGGGTAAGATACTTCAAATGAGATCAAGCAACTAATAGAAAGTACACATGCACTTAAATTAACTCAATAAAACTTAAATTAATATAGATTAGTTTAATTAATCAAAATTAAATAAAAATATGATGAAATGATAAAAATTTGATCTTTTCATACTTAGAGTGATCCAATGTTTTTTTCCATAGATGCACCATTACAGGTACACTAGTCCTTGTAGATTTTAGATGACTTACATTAAAAATGTAATTCTGCTAATTATATTATTAATATTTACAGTCCTTCTAATAGCCTGGAAATTTTTTGGAAAAGAGATCATTAAAAATCCAACCATTGGATTTGTAATTTTTACTAACCACCACATTCTAACAATGTCTCACTATCTGCCACTCTTTTGATCTACAAGATTGAGCATTTTAAGTGGTAGTTATTGTGGGTACAAAAAATGGCATATATTATAACACTTTAAAGACCTTGAAATATTTAAAGAAAATAGACAAATAGCTTAAAATTTTCTCAAAAAATCAAGTTAAGCTCTATGAACATCTAAGGTACAAAGTGGAAATAACATATGAGTTTATATGTAAAAAACATTAGCATTTTATGAAATTAGTCCAAATTTGGGACAGCATGTATACATTGACTTTGTACCTAAGGAAATGAGGACTTTTGACTATCTAATGCTTAATCAGATTCTGAAACTATATTCCCAACTTTGAATGTGATGTTCCAACAAAAGAGCTTGAAAGGAAATTCCTTCATTTTCTAGGAGAGATTAGCCACTAAAGGTAAACAAATGCCTATTTGTTTACTGTTTACAGGGTGCCTAAGTGGACAAAACTGGGCACCGTGATTCTGCAACCACCCCACTCGAGAGGGATACTCTAAAATGTGGACACATGGTTCTTGCACTAACCAACCCTATGCCATGCTTCCTTCTGGCCTAGCTCTTTGTTTAACAAAAACCTTCAAGGTATTCATGAAATGATCAAGGAAGAACATCCACAAAGCATGCAAAACACCACACACTCACACTTCATCTATCAAGTGTGCCACAAGATGTAATTGACTAGTGAGGATAGTTATCGGCGGGAGGTTTTCCTCTATCATACACACTGCCTCCACTACCATTACTCGGGCTGCATCAATAGTAGACGGATGGATCTCCTTGGAGCTTACATACCTAAAATGGAGTTCAGTCCATTTAATTAGCATGACGTCTTATAAACTAGGACAAAAATAAAATAAATCCATGTTAGAATTTTAGTTTTTCACATCTCAGTACCACTCCCATTTCGTAGATGGCCTCACGCAATTTTTTATCTCCACACCTTCTAGTGCATATGGGAAGAGTGAACTATGTAACACAAAAAAATTCAATCAATGTTATGTAATTACAATGAACTACTATCATGAAGCTTGTATAAGTACATTGAATATACCTGAAACATCTTGTGTGAATCATACATTTTTAGACCATGCAATTGAGTTTCTCCTTTCTTCTTTGTTTTTGTGAATGCCCCCTTTAAAGGACGCATGAAACCCACCGTAGAGCAAAGGAAATTTTATCCTTCACTCTCTTCTTATCATTCTTTGTTGTTGTGAAGATATAAGGTGATTTACGTAAAAGTTCCTTTCCATTCTCTTGAAATATTGACCAAGTGGTGGGGAGGCATTTAATCAATCTCAAGTCCTCCCAAACTGCTAAAGAATATCTCTTGCCAATTGTGTGGTCCCAAATATTTGATGCTACATTTTTTATGATGTGCATCGAATCTATAATATGATTGATTCTTAGCCTTGTCCAATATGGGAGTCAAATGAAGATTGAGTACTTTGTCATTGCCGGTGATAGCATATGGGATGACCCTCTCCACAATAATTCCCAATCTCCTACTCTTAGAGGATGTGGGGGGACTTCTTTTGTAGATGGAATAAACTTCCCATGATTAAATGGAAACAATCAGTGATATTCTTTATACATGATCTTCTTGAGATGCATAGGCCATGATGTAACAAGAAACGGTCCACAAATCAAACAAGCATTATGATCTGATGTTGTTGGTCATCCTAATTATACACAATGCATAAATAAAATATATTTAGAGCCAATTCATATTTGATAATTCAAATCAGAGGAAGATGATTGAGAATAGAAAACATACTAGAGAACTCTTCACATGCTGGAAAGTCATGCATTGTCCACATGAAAATTGCCTTCTCTGTGCTACGTTGTGTAAGCGGTCGGGACACATCATGCACTTAGATGCCACGCTATAGTGTCTCAAGCTTCTTGATCAAAGGTTCAAGATACACATCGATGTTCTTGACCTTGTGCTTGCTGGGCATGAGAAGAGCTAGCATCACATGACCTAGTTCATTACTACCACTACCCTTGTGGTCCATAATGTTGATTTGAGACCAAATGGATTGAATCCATCCATACCCAATCCAAGTCGTAAGTGACATGGCTTGTCCTTGAATTCCTACTCTTATTATATGTGTTGCCATGCCGGTGAATCCATAGGGACCCTCATCGTCATGCCATTGGTGGAATGATTGTGTGCATGCCATGTTATAAGTTCGGCAATAGACTTGCACCAGAACATGTCTTGAATTATCGTACCTTGCAAATCACTTTGGTAGTAAGACTCTCCACATTTTAGACATTGAATTGTATCTTTATGAGCAACCCAAAATAGCACACAATCATGTATGTATACATTTGTAATCCATGCTAAGTGCCATCAATACTATCCTAGTATGTGTCCTTGTACTTAGCATCTTGTTGTTGGAAGGAAGCATCTTCTTCATGAGCCTACAAAGGGTTTGAGACAATATTATTTATAAAGGGTATGGTATGTCAAAATTATAAATTACTAACCACAAACACTAAGGACTCACCAAAATAATCTTGTAACACTAGCATTGCTCCAACCATACATGGTTTACAAATTTAGTAACTCCATGGTTGCACGAACAGTGGAGTATGGAGTGCAAGCTTCTTGTCACAATTGATCTTCGTCATCAAGTGTCTTTTTCGGATCCACCTCTCCTTCTTTCTCAAAGAAATTAGCCTCATCTTGTCCATGCCTAAATATTCATTAACTTCATGTGCCATTGATGGAGGCGTTTCTTCTTCATGTCAAGCACGCAGGCTCACCCCAATTGGATCGTGGAGATCTCTAAAATCTTTATGTAGTCATCCACTAAACACAGAGTAATGAGGCATAGACTCCCTCATTCTACGACGTGTCTCCTTCTTGCCCTTGTCCCAAAAAACATGGACTACCTTATGAAGACCTAAATCATGTACATAAGAACATGTAATAGTGAATATATACAATCGTCAAACTCTCTAGACACCTTACATATTTGAATCGGCTGTAATCTTGCACATGTTTTATTGTGATTCATTGTAAACGGATGATTTCTCCCTTGTATCTCTTGCATGGACATGTAATCTTCTAACGTAGTCACTCATGCTGACTTCACACGGGTGTCGTGTCATCATCGGAAGAAGAAGGTGTTGACGATCATCTATGCATGGTGGGCACCTAATTGTCAACATCCAGAATACAAGTGTATGAACACTCCATTCCATTTCATCAAACATAAAATTAGCTCTGTGGAATTAGCCATAAATAGCTGTCTAGAAAGTTTCCCAATTTGTGGCTATGGGTGCGGCTATACCGGCACCCATAGCCATGTACTGGGGAAAAGATTGGATACCTTTCTCCCATGCACTACGTCGAGTGATTTTGTTTTCTTGATTTGTCTCCTCCTTTGCATGCATTTGCGGAGCAAGCTATTACTATAGCTCCCTAAGCTCCCTTTGCCTTCATAATCCCTTCTCCTCTTCTCCATTCATCAGCCCTCACTTGCCCTTCACAAGCTCTTTTCCTCTTCTCTCTTTTAATAACAAGCCCTCCCTCACCTTCACAAGCCCTTCTCCTCTTCTTCCTTCACAAGCCTCCCCATCCCTTCTCCTCTTATCCCTTTACAAGCCATCCCTCTTGAAGATAATGCAATAATAGTGTTCAATGTCTTCATCAATATTCATTTTTGGACCTAAACACCTTATGTAATTTGCAACTATGTATATAATCTACAATATAATCCATGACATTGTTGTATTGCAATTATTTTATGTGTTTTAAATGTTCAAAAACATTTCAAATAATATGATTTAAAAAGAAATCGAACAGAATGGGGAAAGATTAGGGAACACATGTCCCCACATATCTTACTGATTCTATCCTCGCTTTATTTTTTGTAGATAGTTTGCATGGCTATATATGCAACTATATGCATGGTTATGTGTGCAGCTATATAAGATATTGTACATGTAATTATTTGCGAGGTTGATTGTGTGGCTATAACCGCTTGCATAGCCACTTGAATGTTTTTTCCATATATGTATCCTTTTAAATTTTTTTGATTGTTCATACATTTGTGCTCATCGTTTGCTGTAGTGACCTTCACAAGCCCTTGTCCTCTTCTCCTTTCACAAGCCCTGCCTCACCTGCATAAGGAAATCCCCTTCTCACCTTCACAATCCCTTCTTACAAGAAAACCCTTGTCTCACGTGACTTCATAACCCTAATTCATTCACAACAAACCCTCTTCTCCATTCACAAGGAAGAAAGACCTCCCTCCACAAGCATCACAAGCAATCTATATCAAGGTATGTACCATATCCTTATCTTCTTTGTTTTCTTTAATCTTTTATTTTTTTAAAGTGCACTCATTGCTAGGGTTTGCGACTTACCTCAAATGTATTTCTTGTCCCTTTGTATCCTTTCTTGCTCTCTTGTATGCTTGTATGCTTAACTAGTTGTATTAATAGTTATCTATAAATAAAAATTGGACTCATCTTTTTCTTTTTGTGACTAGGTCAAGGCATTCTTTTCTAAGTTAAGTAAATCTTATCCAAAGAAGATCAACCATGTACAAGCTTCTAAAAATCATAAGAGGTAAGCCCCTTGACCGAATGCTTTGTTATTTTTACACCTTCAGGTGCCGAGGATTATTTCTTGTGCTTTTTTTTGCCTCTAGTACTTATGCATGCATTAAGAATTGAGCATTAAGCATTAAGCATTAAGCTTATGTATTAAATTTCATTAAGATTAATTCATAATGTATTAATACATTAAGTGTATGCTTAATGTATTAATACATTATTAATGCATTATTGTATAAGCTTTATGTAATGCATTGAGCATAACCTCAATGCATAATGCACTCATAAGTTTATACATTCATGAATTAAGTGTATGCTTAACTTATTATTGCACTATGCATTAAGCTTAATGCATAATGCATAAGATTTATGCTTAATGCATTATTATATAAGCTTAAGCTAAATGCATATGTTTATGTTTAATGTATTATATTATGCATTTATGCAGTAATCTTATGCTTAATGTATTATTACATTATGTATTAAGTTTAATTCATTAGGCTTATGCATAATGGCTTATGCTTTATGCTTATGCATAATGGCTTATGCTTAATGTATTAATATGTTAATGCATTAATGCATTAAGCTTATGTATTAAGGATGAAAGCACATGTATCATGCATTAAGCTTATATATTATTCTTTAAATCTTATGCATAATTCTTACGCATTAAGCCTAAGTCATTATGTCGTAAACTTTACTCATCTTTTTCTTTTTGTGGCTAGGCTCTCCTCTTCTTTGGCTAGGTGAAGGCAATCTTCTTCTTTGGATAGGTGAAGGAAATCTTCTTATTTTTTGTGTCTAGGTTCTCTTTTTCTTTGGCTAGGTGAAGGAAATCTTCTCCAAACTCCGTCAACCGCATACAAACTTCTAAAAAGGATAACAGGTAAGCCCTTGGCAAACTCTTTTTGTAATTTCTTGCACCTTTGGTGCCAAGGATTATTTCTTGAGTTTTTTTTTACCTATGTATAATGCTTAATCTTAATGCATAATGCATAATGCATTAAGCATATTCTTAATGCGTTAATGCATGAGATTAATGTGTTAATGTATTATGCATATTAATACATTAATGCATTAAGCACTATTTATTAATGATTAAGTGAATGTATTGTGAATTACTACATTAAGTTTATGCATTATTGCATAATGCGTAATGCAATCAGCTTAATGCATTCTACATTATTTCTTAATACATAATGAATTAAACTTATGCATTATGAACTATATATGCATATATTTACGCATAGCTCATAATGCGTGCTAAGCTTAATACATTATGCATTATGTATTAGGCTTAATGCATGAATGCATAATGCAATAAACTTAATGTACTAAGCTCATTATATATTATGCATAATGCATTAAGCTTATTGCATTATGCATTATGATTATTTATTATATAATATGCATTATGTATTAAGCTTATTACATCATGCATTATGCATTATGCATAATAAATTAAGCATATGCTTAATACATTAATGCTTATTGCATTATGCATAATGCATTAAGCATATTCTTAATGCATTACGCTTAATGCATTAATACTTATTACATTATGTATTATGCATTATGCATAATGCTTTAAGCATATACTTAATGTATTACGCTTATGCATTAAGTTTAATACATTATACATAATGTTTAAGCATATGCAATAATGCATTAAGCATATTTATTATTGCTTAATAGCATATGCATAATGCTTATTGCGTTCTACATTATGGATATGTAACAATGCATTAAGAATATGCATTAATTCTTAATAGCTAATGCATAATGCTTATTACAGTATGCATTATGTATAATGCATTAATGATTAATGCATTATGCATTATGCATAATGCATTAATGATTAATGCATAATGAATATGTATTAATGGTTAATATATTAAGCTTATGCATGAATAAATATTGCATTAACTTATGTATTAAGTTTAGGCATGCTTTGAGCTATCTATGTATATGTTTATGTGTAGAGTATGCATAGAGCATACATATTCTTTATGCATAATCTACACATATGTTTATGTGTAGAGTATGCATAGAGCACACGTATTCTCTATGTAAGCTATCTATGCATAAGTTTATGCATGGTTTGAGCCATCTATGCATATGTTTATACGTAGAGTATGCATAGAGCATACATATGCTCTATGTAAGCTATGTATGCTCTATGTGAGCAATGCAATATTTTTATGCATAATGCTTTTTATGTAATGTATGCTCTATGTGATCTATGTGTTTATGTTTTTATGCATATATATGTGGTTATCGCGAGGACATCTCACCAATGGAAGAAGATTCGATGTATGGAGGGGAATCCTCTAGTACACCTTCCATAACTGTAGATGACCTTGATTTGTAATGTGTTTTAGAGGCACATGCGGCTTGGAACCGACTAAACTCTAGGTACGGGGCAAAGAATCTGAGTCATCATGATTATCCCCTACCTTTTATGTGCTAGACACTTTAGCTATCCCACAATCACCCATTTCCATGCATCATAGTGCCTTCCCTACCCTTACCCCGTTTTGCTTGTGGGTAGTTTATTTGCATTGTATTACTATTTAACGTAGGAAGACGATGCTTAAAATAACGGTGATGATAAAAGTGGTGGTGCACATGGTAAAGATACTAGGAAAGATGAAGATGATGCATTAATTTCATTAGTTTTTGATGTCTTCATTTTTGGTCATGAGAACCTTATGTAAGTTACAACTATGTATGTAATTTGTAATATAATCCATGACATTATTTTTTGTGTTTCAAGTGTTTAAAAAAAATGTGATTATTAAGTCGTGTTTAAATAAAAAATGTGATTATGTAGTTTTTAAATAATGTGATTTTTTTAAAGAAAAGCACGGGACATAATGGGGAGACATATCCCCACATTTTTCATCCATTCTATCCCCTTTCTTTTGTAAACAATCCGTGGCTACAGTCCTACATGTCTATATGCGTAGACGTAGCCGTGTGCATAGCCATGCTGATAGCTACATGAATGTTTTTTTCCATACATACATTCTCTTAAATTTGTGGGGCTCTTAACAGGGCTGTCCTCTTTGTTTGTCATAGTGTGGGTAAATCTCCCCTCGATGAGTGTGGCTTGTTGTACCACACTGACCCATATTTATATGTATTAAAAGCTTGCTTTTAAAAAGATAACAGTAAAAATAGAAGCTCAAGTTCTTTTGAGTTTTGGATTGTGGCTCCTTGTACCATTAACCCATATGTATTAAAATCCTTCTTTTTAAAAAGATAAGTCCAAAAATAAAAGCTCGAGTTCTTTTGAGTTTTTGAGCGTAAATCTCTTACAAAAATATAGCAAGTGACAAATATAAAGTATTGGGCCTTATAGGAATACTATAATTGGTATGTACAAAGGTTTGAGGCCTTAGCCTTACAAAAATATTAATGGCAAAATATGAAACCATAATAAGTGTTTACATGTCTTTCCAAAATATCTCATATTGGTCTAACGTATGTTCCGTCCATGATTAACACAAATCTGCCATTCAATCATCGCCTATGTCAAAAATAATATTACTCACCATACACATTCGATTAAACCCATTAATCTGGACTATATTATACCAGTGCACAGAGATGATTAAACACATTAAACTGAGAAATTGGTTAAATAAAGATAAAATATTTTTGAAATAAAATAATGGACGTCCCCATAAAGGTTATAACTAAGGTTCTCCTATTTCTTGTGTTATAATTGACCTCAATTGTGTGGATGTTATGAGTGGATGAGATTCTGGTAAGAATGGAAAACGTTTCTAGCACTATTACATGAGGACCTATTTTCAATGCCTTTTTGATGAAAATGAACATGTAACAAAATCTCAAAAGATTTAAAATTCACATCGATCAAAGCATCAATATAGTATTGTCAAAACAACCGTTGAAATAAGCACATTGAAAAAAGCATCAAAACAAGCATTGTAGAAAGCGTCGACATTATTTTTTTGTTTCCGACATTCTTTTTGATGGTCCTCAAGTTTATAATGCAAGGAGCATTACATTGGTATCAGAGCTAGCATTCAATCTCGAGGGAATCTTCATGCTTCTCGGCGAGACGATGAACACAACGAATGGATAAGTTATATTTTTCTCTTATTTTTCTCTTTGTAGTAAGAGGATAAGGTGCTGTTATTTATCTTTTTGCTATATTATTTTGATTGAAAGCTTGAATAGACATAGCCATATATTATGGTATGGTTTCTCTTCTTTGGAAAAATAAAAGAAACTTTGAAGTTTTGATTATCAAACTTTGTAATGGGTCTATTGAGGACTGCAACGCCTACAACCAACCCCAATAAACAAGGAGAAACTTTCAAGGAAATGTGGCCCTTGTAGAGAGAAAAAAAGAGAAGGATGAGGAGGTTTCTTGTGGGCTTCACTACCGCAAGACCAAGATGGTATGTCGCCATTCTCCAACACCTCCTTCATGCAGGCATGAATGTCGCCCTTCGAGAACCTCCAAGTCGCCACATGAAGAACACCCGGCTTATATGTGCCGTCATGCTCGACACCAATAAAGGAAGGGAAGCCAATACAGCTGACTTAAGGGAAGGAAGATAACGATAACCAATGATTACAGCATAACGGGAGACAATAACATGATAAGCATGAGTTACAAGCAGCTGTCGATAACCAATGATTACAGCATAACGGGAGACAATAACATGATAAGCATGAGTTACAACCAGCTGTCGACAGCTGTGAAACCGGGCAACATAATTCTGTGTTTAGATGGGACTATTACTTTTACTCTCCTAGCATGCGATGTGGGCAGTGGCATTGTGAAGTTCGAACAAACTCTTGGTGAACATGCCGACGGCGCATACAGGCCGTGAGAAGAGGAAGTCTCTGTCTCTCTCCTTGAGAGAGATCTCCCTCACACACGACAACACAAAACAAGCCAAGATGACCAGCTAGATTGCTAAAATCTGAGAGTTTTTCCAGCACCTGACTGTGGTCTCAAAGGTTTTGATATAGACGGCGTTGAGTTGTGTTGGTCTATCTTTTACACCTTGCAACAAGCAATGCAAACCTGTCATGCACCTAAGCAACGCTCAATTCTAGCCTTGATCGTGAACGGGTGCAACAATCTTGGAAGTAGAGCAGAAGTGACGCCTTGAATCCACCCTCAATCCACCTTTGGATCCGAAAGTTGCTTGTAGCCAATCCGATGTCCTTTTTCCATCTATGACAAAGTCTGTGGGATCGAGGGGATTCGTGCATGCCACACAATGAAGCAGCATCATCTACCCATCTTCCTTAGAGAAAGCAGTCCAAATTTTGATGGGTGGTGGTGACAACACCTCCTGTGGAAGGTGCCCTGAAGAGCACCTATGTAATTGCAGTAACATACCCGCCATGGTCACGTAGTTGAGAAATCTAATTTACATGGTCATAATCTCCGCCGGTGATCCTGGCAAGCTGGATGGTGATGCTTCAAAGTGCACTTAAAAGATAGGAAACACTCAAGGTTGTTGGATTTTTTTGCAGTAACTGCTGCAACTTGGCATGCCCTTCCTCAATGTTAGCATCTAGAGCCACGTCAATAGTTTGAAGTTCTTAGTCTAATAACATTAAAGTACACCGAGGCGTTGGTTTCTCACAACGCATAGTCCCAATTACCTATTCTAAGGTTGTTGCAGCATAGCTCACGACCAAGGTGAGAGAGTCAGGACAATTTGTGTGTATAGTCACACGCAAAGCACTTTATGCTATATGCTGGACACGTGAAGAATCTTTTTACATCAAAGTCTTCATCGAGAGTGTGGAGTAAAGGTTGGTGCTCATTTTTGTTTTCAAAGTCTTGCGTATGGGGCCATAAAATGACTTTGTCGTCTTAATATTAATATGTTTTGTACATCACCAAGAACCATTACGTGCAAAAGGTCTTGTACATATTTTACACTCGTGACGTATGCGTTTGAGTAGTATGATGGGCTTGGGATGCATGGTTCTTGTGTGTTTCACACCCAATTATTTGATCTTCTTGCTCTGATTTCTCTGGTATTGGCCTCGTGTGGACATTTGAGCTTTTTCAAGTGAGCATCTATATAAGCATGACACAGGACTGGAAAGTTATGGACAATATAATTTTCCCTACTCTCTTTATGTATTGTGTCAACAAAGTTCAAACTATTGGAGAGTTCAGTTGAGGACTTTTTTTTCAAAGTCTTTGATTTATTTCCAAGCAACCCAGTTGGGTCATAATCTACATGTCTCTCTTGCTTGCATAGTAAACAAGCTTTTGCACAGTTGAGAAACTTATCCAATTGGTTTTTTGTCGTAAGTTTTAGTTCCATGTGGATGCAAAGGGACATAGCGTTGTTGGCCATAAAGTTTAACTATTTTTATGCATATCATGTGTATGTGTATGTTATGTTGAGTTCACATCAAATAAGTTTGTTTGTGAATTTGTATCATAAGATCTTATTGTGTCGATCATATTCCTTTGGAAATTTATGGTCAAGGGTCTGTCACAATGTTATGTAGCTAACCTATTAAGCAGACATAGTTTGTGTTTGTTGTTCGTTTAGTAACAGACTTCAATATGAAAAGTTATATGTTATGTTCTCAGTATGAACACATTCCAATGAGGTTTTACCTTTCCGAACATGTATGTTTATGTTATGTTGAGTTGAGATCAAATAAGTTTGTTTGTGAATTGGTATCATAAGATCCTATTGTGTCGATCATATTCCTTTGGAAATTTATGGTCAAGAGTCTTTCACAATGTTATATGGCTAACCTATTGAGAAGACACATTTTGTGTTTGTTGTTCGTTTAGTAAAACAGACTTCAATATGAAAAGTTGTATGTTATGTTCTCAGTATGAACACATTCCAATGAGGTTTTACCTTTCCGAACGTGTATGTTCATGTTATGTTATGTTATGTTGAGTTCACATCAAATAAGTTTGTTTGTGAATTTGTATCATAAAATCCTATTGTGTCGATCATATTCCTTTGGAAATTTATGGTCAGGGGTCTTTCACAATGTTATGTGGCTAACCTATTGAGCAGACACAGTTTGTGTTTGTTGTTCGTTTAGTAAAACAGACTTCAATATGAAAAGTTGTATGTTATGTTCTCAATATGAACACATTCCAAATGAGGTTTTACCTTTCCAAACGTGTATGTTTATGTTATGTTATGTTATGTTGAGTTCACATCAAATAAGTTTGTTTGTGAATTTGTATCATAAGATCCTATTGTGTCAATCATATTCCTTTGGAAATTTATGGTCAAGTGTCTTTCACAATGTTATGTGGCTAATCTATTGAGCAGACATAGAACTTGTGTCTGTTGTTCGTTAGTAAACAGACCTCAATATGAAAAGTTGTATGTTATGTTCTTAGTATAAACACATTCCAATGAGGTTTTACCTTTCTGAAGAAGTGTCATGAGAATATATTTTAAGTCCTCTAGAAAAATATTATTTATCCCCTCTTGAGTAATTTGGGGACGCCTAGATTACTCTTGCGTCATGCTGGCTAGGTTAATATCGTGGGTGACACCACTATAAATATTAATACGTGCGGTATATGACGTATGTTTGAGGCCACCTATGATTATTTCAGTTAGGTTTGTATGGCAGGGTGATTCCTGGGGTACTTACGCCTGGTAGTCATGAGTTGGTGATGATTTGTGCCTGTTTAATATTTGTGGGATTAATTTAATAATTAATTGGGCTTATATTTTTAGGTGATGAAGACTATGGGAATTGAAGAGTTTACTTTGGAAGAAATGTCTTGGATCATCACATTTCATTTTTGGCAAGCATAGTAGCTTGTAACCTTATTAAATGATTTTTCCATTTTGAACTTTAGGAAAGATACATTTATTTTTGTGGAATTTATTAAAGCCTATGGCTTTACCCTAGTCCCAATTTGACACTCTATTTTTATTAAAGAAGAGTGCCGTGCTCTCTAAAAAGCACATCTTGTATTTTGGGGGCTATGGCCTAATTTTGGTGAAAAAGAAAGCTAATAAAGAAATACTCTTGTGTGGGGAGAGGCCACGCACAAGAGGGGGGAAGATTGCACCCAATATGGTCTTTTTGGAGCTAAGTATTTTTTTGTATTAGGTAACTTCATTTACGAAGTTTAACCTTAATGAATGGTCATGGTGCCTCAAATGTAAACTTTCTAGATTTGGCTAAAGGTATGACTGATCGAAAAGGACCACTTTGGGTCATAAACAAAACATATTACCAATGTCGAGTCGAGACGGTAAAGAAAGTTAATGCCTATTTAAAGCAGAGAATAAATTCTCATGGTGGTGACATAATAAAGTGATGTCTTCTTCGACCACATCATAAAGGTATGAGTACTATGTGCTTGTAAAAGAAAGTAATAAGACATACTCATTTGTGAAAATAAAAAAGTGACCATATTAAAGAGAGGAACAATTACGAGTGGTTATGCTCATGGATTCCATAATGGTAGACATGGTACAAGGAATCTTATAATTGTTTCTATTTAGGCATAAAAGTTATCAAGCAAGTAAGTTGCTTGAAAAGGGTCTACCAATAAAAAGAAATGTCTATGTGGACATTGTTTCACTTATTGAAGTTTAACAAAAAAAAAGTGATTACCTAGATTCAAGTTCAAGGACTTCCAAACTTTTAAAGGAAGGGTCTAGTGTTAATGACCAGTTACTCAAGGTACTTGGGAGGAACTAGGTGGAATGAGATGCCTAGTGATGTGTGCTATGCCAATGTACGAGTAATCAAAAGGAGTTGACTGGGAAAGGTTAATATTGTCTTATCCAAAATAATTTCTCGATTGAGTTGACAGTCGAGAAGTAAAAGGAATTGGCTAAGGGAGTAAATGGTTACTTTACTCTTCATTTCTTACGGTATACAAGGTCTGTCAACTAGTACATAAGGTACTAAAAGGTAATAGAACAATCATATTTGGGAATTGTGTCTCATTGGAAAGGAGGTTATTCATAATATTAGTTCTAGTTAGTGTATACAAGTGTGCACGAGAAAAAGGGTTAATGGTAACCAAGTAAAGCTTGAGAGTGATCATGATACCCGAGAAGTAAAAAAGAGCAATGAAAAGTCATTATAACTACATACAAGCCTCTAATCAAGAACATATGCAAAGTTAGTGGACATAATCATATTGGTTTGTCCTCATGCTTAGTATCAAAACCAGAATAAAGTATTCATCTTAGAAGAAGGTGTTAAAGCCAACCTCATTGTTCTAAGGGTAGCATAACATTCAACATGTCAGATTTGTATGGTGTAGTAATACTTACATGGATAGTAGGTGTTCTTAAAAGAAAAATATAATCTCTAGTAGAAAGGGAGTTTAAGGGCACATGAATGAGGAAGTAATATTCCTCTACTAAAAGAAGTGTTTCTCTAACTGAAATACTTATAAAAGAGAAATTATTCCAAGTTAAAGATTTGTTTAAGTTTGATTTGAAAGGAAAGGTTAGAAATCTTTAAACACAATTTTTATTATGATTATAAGCATGCTCTAGTAAAAGAGAGTAAAATTACTCTCTTGAAAAGAGGTGAAGTATGAGACTTTAAAAAAGATAAGGCTATCTTCTGAGATAGCAATAAGGTGAAGCAAAGAGTTCTAGAGAACTTTGTTTCTTTTAAAAGGGGGAAAGGTTTTAATCCTTCTCCAAAGTATTGTTCTTGAAGGTTTTGAGATATTTGACGATACTTAAAAGTTTGAGTGTGCTCAAACTTTAAGAGAAGGTTGGCGTACTCAAAAAGAAGTTACCCAATTTTGTTTTTGAGGGCAAAAAAGTTTCTTTCAAGGGAGAGGAAATGTTATGAGACCGATAGGTAACACTAAAAGGTAAGACTAGAAAGATTATTTATATGTAAAAGGTTGCATATAAATAAGATTCAGGGGATTTAAAATAGGAAATAGCTAAGTAATGATTAATAGGCATTAAAGTTAAAGTAAAAAGGGAAGTAGATGGTGCACAATGGAAGCCCAAGGGGACACAAGGGTAGTTAAAGAGGCATTGGACATGGAAAAGGCAATGTCTAGCTAATGAGAGGTCAAGGGGTTGAATTTGTAAGGTCATCCACCACTTAGGCATATATAACGATGGGTTAAGGGACTATTTGGGATATGGTTGGGTGGATAATCAAAGTTCTAGTCGTATAAGTCCTCAAGCTTATAATGCAAGGAGCATTGCACCTGCTGACTATTATTAGCCTTCTGACTGTCAGACTTAGCTTAAAACTGCTTCCCTTGAATCTAATAAAATTATAACAACCCTTCTACCTCACCAATAACTAATGACTCTTGATGCACAATTGACTGTAAGTTGACACCCCTCTGATCCTTTCTGACATAGAATCCTCTCAGGTCAAGATGACTGATTCAGTTATGAGTCGGCTCTAATTCCCAGAACATGCGACATACATTCATAGTTGTTCTATATCAACAAAATCAATCAAAGTAACTGAAACCAAGACCCACTTCACAAATTCTCATCAATCACAACACAAATTCAAGCTTTAAACTCTCAACTCTCTTCACGAAAAACAAAGGTAGACTTTGTCTCAACACCCCTTAGACATGGGTTCAAATATATCAGAAGGACACACTAAAAACTTGAGGATCCTTCACAATAAGACTCTAGTAAGTGCTCTCCCAAAGCATCAACTTCAACCATGAATTCAAACTACAATGAATTAACAAACCACAAACTGTAGGTCATCCCAAAAAGATGCAAATTAGCACTCATTTGAGTGCAACAGCAGCTCAAATTGAATAGAAATTAGACTAAGTCATGTCTCTAATAGATTTGCCAAACACAAATCATAGGGAAATCACCTCCTATCTGATTCTCTAATCCACAGTGCATCCTCTGCTCTACCTTATCCAATTTCACCTATGCTGCACTAAACTTCACTCCTTCAACCTTCAAAATATAGGTAGTCTCTTCACTGTAGTGACATCACACACTCTCTTCACTGTAGTCACTTCACACACTCTCTTCACTGTAGTCACTTCACACACTCTCTTCACTCACTCTTCACTCTTTATTCTCTCTTCTTTGTTCTTTTTTTCTCTCCCCTTTTGAAAATCTTCATAATTCCCCTCCTTAGGCCCGTCCTGCATTGCCACCTTCTAGAATGTTATGTTGCCCAATTTGCTTTTTCTCCCATACACCTTCTATTTTAGTTTTTTGCACCTGTGCTTATTCACTTTGGTCTCCACAACATCTCTACCACCTAGGACTCATTTCACACAACTCTACATACATTACATGTTCCCATACACCATTTCTGATTTCAGTTCTAGACCCCGCTTACAACGTGTAACATCATGCTGCAAGTTGTTTTCCATGCATATATATTAGATCTATATGCATGAGCTTCATAAAAAGCTGCATAAGCTTCATGAGCTTCATGCAAAGCCTCATGCATGAGCTTGAAGAAAATCCCTGTGCAAAGAGCTACATGCATATATAATAATAAAAAAACTCCCAAACATAGTTTAGGTGAGGGGTAACAGAAGCGACCCATGGAGCCTACATGGGGATATGGTGTGTGCAACCCCATGGCCCCCGATTTATAAGTAATAATGCATGTAGCAAAGATCTACATGCATATGTAAAAATAAAAAAACTCTGAGGCATAGTTTAGGTGAGCGACAAGAGAAGTGAGCTATGGAGCCTACATGGGGATATGGTGCGTACAACACCATAGCCCCTAATTTATAATGTGCTTGGGCATAGCAAGTTTAGGGATCCTAGGCTATGTTTTGGTGGTGGGGGATACTTATCGGGGTGTGATCCACACCTAGTAATGGTCGAAGATGTGTGTCCTCTATCGCTATGTGAGCTACGCCTAATAATGGTCTATAGTGTGAGGCATACTCAATAATGGCTTGGTTGGCTTTTCGAGGAGTCATTTACATAGTACTTCTACATACCTACATAGAATTATATACAAATTATTTAACATAAAATAGATTGCCATAATTTACCTTGCGATAAAGAACTCTTTTAGAAAGAATTATCTTCCTATTCTACAAGTGGGTAAGTGAAGGGGATTGGGTGAATTATCTTCTTATTTTATGAGTGGGCGAGTAAATTTGATTGGAGGTAAATGTTCGATATGTTGACCGAGTGGTTAGGCTAGGTGAGCTAACCCATCGTGTTGATTGAGGCTAGGCTAGGTGAGCTAACCCATGGTGTTAACTTAGGTTAGGATGGGTTACATGGATCTCGCAGGAGCTAGAAAAGATAGATAAACTAGAAAATGGGTGATAGGGTGGAGCCGAATGATCCAGGTACTTTCCAAGATGGAAGTGGAACAATTATTTTAAAAAAGGAAAATTGATGTGAAATTTTTAAATAGAAATGAAAAATGGAAAGGATTATTATGAAACTGAAGTTAGGAAGTTATGATACTATAGAGATAGGAGGCACTTCCAACAAGTGAGAAGCATGGCCACCTAGTGACTTAAGTTTCTATTAGCTGATTGTTTACTTGTGAGATTTGATGGGACGAAACCTATCTAGTAGGGTAAGAGAAATCATTGACTCTAACCATAGTTATGTCAGAATGACTATAAGTCTAAGAAGAATGCTTGATGGTAGAGAGAGTTTTGGGTAGTAGGATCCTCACATAGTTGTGATGGGCTATAAATGTCAAATGACATAGTAGGATCCTCACATAGTTGCTATGGGTTATAAATGTCAAATGAAATGTAGTTTAATTATATATTCTTCCATATCATTGGTCTGATGATCCTCACATAGTTGTGATGGGGCGCTATAAATGTCAAATGACATAGTAGGATCCTCACATAGTTGCTATGGGTTATAAATGTCAAATGAAATGTAGTTTGATTATATATTCTTCCATATCATTGGTCTGATGATCATTTGATTATCAATATAAGCATCAGTGTGGCATACCAGCAAATATGTCAACCAATGCACATATCGACAACTATACCAATTCTATAAAAAAATTAGTTCCTACACATATACCGATGACACGAGATTTATATTTCTAATAGTTCCCTTTTCTTTCACTTTTTTTATTAAAACTTTTGAGCCTCTCTCTTATGCTACTCACTGTCTTTATGTATTGTCGGCTATCATCCTCTTGTCCTCTGTCCACTCCTTTCACTTCTCCCACTCCTCTCCGTGACACATTTGTGAGAAAAACGTAAGCACGCTCTTGGTCCATGCTATTAGTCTAACTTTTTTCTCTTAAAAAAAAACATATGTTAGAAAAAGAAAATAAGTAAGGGTTTCTTTATTCCAACTCCTTTCCCTTGTCCTTGTCTCTACTTATGTTAGAAAAAAAAACAAGTTAGGTTTTCTTTATTCCGACTCCTTTCCCTTGTCCTTCTTAAAGATTTCTCTTTCTCCTTGTTCTTGTCCTTGCTACATATACATTATTTATTTGTTATTTTTCTACATGTTGTTTTATTTTTTTTAAGCTTTCTAGGTTCTTTTAGATTGTGCACTATGTTATAGGCATAAAAGAAACCAAGTTATCCACACATAAGATACAATCTTTTGTATCCCATTTTCTTTTTATGGTTATGCTTATGTTGCATTCCTCGATTCTTGGAAGTTTATTTTTTAAGGCTTGGGAGCATGCATACTCTTACAGTTTGCATAAGCATGCCTGTTATCCTCTCATGAGCTCTTATGCAAGAGAGCTTGAGGGCATGTATAAGCTCTCTCTTGCTATCTTCTTTATTAATGCTAATGTTTTCTTGTTTCTTTTGGCTCTTTTTTTCTAGGTTATCCTTGAAGCTTAGAAACAAGCAATCTTTCCACAATCAAGCAAGATCTCCACGGGTAATTCTTAAACACACCATGTTTTCTTATGACAAACCTATGGTTTCTATCGAGAGTATTTGTTTTATACACTTTTTTTAAAAAGACTATGCCAAATTCTTAAACTCTATGCATAGAGTCCATTGTTAAGACTATGCATAAGACTATACATATGCTATGTGCATAGCCTTATACATAGACTTACATACAAGTCTATGCATAGACTCTATGCATACTCTAATGCCTAGAGTCTATGTATAGAATGTACGCATGGACTCTACGCATAGTTTTATGTAGTATCTATGCATATTAGTCTTATGAAAAGAGTCTACAACATAGACTCTATGGAGATTCTCTTATCCTAAGAGTCAATAACATAGACTTATGCACATACCCTATGTATAGTCTTATGTATAAGAGTCTATTTTATACTAAGGATATACAATAGACCTATGCACAAGAGTATTATGTATAAGAGTCTACTATATAGTATTAAGACTATATACACGAGTCTAGTCAATAGTCTTAATAGAGTCTAAGCATAGACTCTATTACAGAGTCTTCTACATAGAGTCTATTCCATAGTCTTATGCATAGAGTCTATACATAGTGTTATGTATAAGAGTCTATTGCTAGAATCTATGCATAAGACTCTATTATATAGACATTTTATACGTAGACTTTTTTGCATATAATCTATCGCATAGTCTATGCATGTATAAGACTAAATGCCCTGAGTCTATGCATAGAGTATATCGCATAGTATTATTTATAGAGTTTATGAATAAGACACTATGTTCATTGAGTATATTGCATAGTCTTATGCATAGAGTTTATGGGTAGTCTTATACATAGGCTATCTTCTTTGTTAATATAATGTTTGCTTATTTATTTTGGGTCTTTGTTCGTAAGTTATCTTTGAAGCTTATAAGTAAGAAATATCTCTACAAGCAAGAAAGCGCTCCATTAGGTAATTCTTAACACACCATACACACCATATTTTCATATAATTTGCACCCCCGCAGGTGCGATGGAAGAACTTTGTTTTATGCACTATTTGATTTAGACTCCATACATAGTTCTTGCCTTCAAATTGAAGCTTCCTCTTTGCCTTGCCCTTGCTTCCCTTCTCAGGGACTCCTTGTTTAAAGCTGAAATGCTTAATAGGGGAATGAAATGACATCTTTTTCTCTTCTTTGATGCACTAGTGCCAGCAACAATTGGTGGAAGTGGCGAGTCAGGGTCATCAGGCGTAATTGCATTGTTAAGGATAATGTTTATTGCCTTTGCTCGCACACTCCACAGCCAGAACTTGTCTAAGCAAACAGACTCCAAAACAACATAAAACTCAATTAGAATAATGTGGTATCTCTCATGAAATGAACATAGAGAAATTATATTACAGTGATAAGACAAGAAACTTACATAGCTATCAGAATTAGTGTACTTGGAAAGGAGGAATTTCTAGAAATTTGTGACTACGTGCCAGCCCCACAAGAGTGTGAATCCTTCTGCATAGGAACGGGTTGGTTGAGAAAATTTCGGCTCTATATCCTTTTTTTATTCAAGACATAGAGTTTTAATCAACCTCTTACATGCCCTACAGTCAACAATATAAAGAATGACTTACAATCAACAATTAGGAAGTAAGAAGGAAACGATATAAAGTATAATGACTTACAATTTAGACTGTTCGTGCATTCTGAGACAGCTATTCATAAAAATTATCCGGCATTTCACCACATTAATGAAACAAGCAGACCATCTGAAATTGAGAAAGTAAACAAAAAATATAAGAAATCTAACACAGGCAACTAATAACTTAAATTCCATCAACAGCTTGAAATCCAAAGAAAATACATACTTCTCTATATATGGCAGCACAACAAAGCAGGTACCCGGACTAACTCCCTGGAGATAAGGAGCAAGGTCCTCTTCAGACCTCGACGGGCCAATCAGGATAGTTTATACCAAAGGATCACAAATATATACTTGCTTTGCTTCGTGTGGAAAAAGCTCTTTCAACATTACCTTGCAGATTGAATTAAAAATATTAGGAAAGGGAAAAAGAAATCAAAATAAGAAAGCATTCAAAAAAAGGTGAAGAGTACACACCTTAAACAAGTAAGCACAATACTTTCATTGATCTCTATATTCTTTTCAACGAGCATATAAACATCCGTTGGAGCGATATGGAGGTACTCCTCCTGCTTGGCGCTGTACGAGACATTGCATATGATCTGACCAGGCAGCACTGCCTTAAGTCTATCGTTATTCTCTCCCTCCAGTTTCATAAGGTTTTCTGCCAATTCATCCCTAACAACATTCTCTTCTAATACTGTCTCCTTTCCCTTCAGATCTGCCCCCTTTAGAAGCCTCTTCAGCCCTTGTGGACCTGGTGTTGTCACCTCTTCAATAACCACCTTGTCAGCAGCCTTGTTCCTCAGGAAGAATGGAGAGGATTTCTACTGCCTTCCTATCCCTGAATGGTAGAGGTCGCATTAACTTATCATACCTATACCTAACTCTGCTTACTAATGTCATGTCCTTGTCAACTACTGTGACCCTCCTCGCATGGGCAGCATAAATACTACTAGTCTTGATTCCTAGAGACAACGCTTTTTTCCTCATCCATGTAAGGCACAGTTGCTGGCCTAGTCTTCGAGAATAGAATTACTCGAGAACCTATTTATCTAATGTAGGGTTTTCACTTAATATGTTGGAAAGCTACCCGACTAATCGGGTCTACCCGTCCGTAGGATGGTGTCGTCGGGGCATTGCATCCTCCCACTTTCCACCCTACTCACACATCAATTTGTTTTCTAATTAATCCTACCACACTGTTTGACATAAATAAACATGTTCCTTAATTAAGGCCCTTTTTCACAAGGTTTGTTAAAACAGCCTTTTTACACAATACAATAATGCCAAGACAAGATTTATAAAAAAAAGTTTATACATGAATCAATTTCATACAAGCCAAACCGTCTTTCTTATTCTTTTCTTTTATATCGTCGATGATCTAGAATTCGGCCTTCCATCCTCTACATGCTGGGCAAAACCCTACGGGACCATACACCTCATCGTCGGCCACTAGGGAGGACTCAAGCCGGCCTTCCAGCCTCTACATGCTGGGCAAAACCCTACGGGACCATACACCTCATCGGCCGCTAGCAAGGACTCAAGCCGGCCTGTCGCCTTCTCAGGCTCCATCGCTCGATCCTCCCGCCCCTCAAAGGGATGTCTGCGCACTAGGGTGGGCTGATTCACCGCACTAGCCTGGGCCCTCAGAACTAGGCAGCATCACAATCACTCGCCTCAATCGGCAAACCTCATTCTCCGAATGGTATGAAGGATACCATGGGCCAACTCCGGGCCTTACTAATGTCTCCATCGTCCGGCTATATAAGCACAAGAACGGGGCAGCATCAAGGCAGGGAGAGTTGTACCTGTACCTTAATTTAACCAAGATAACAATCCATTTACTCAACTAAACCATAGAATCCATGTTACCTTCTTAAGAAAATAATCCTTTTCACAAAGATTTTTGCATTTCAACTTGAGATTGCGGATAAGACATTCTTTATTTAGGCATATGCTATTGTTTAAAAGAATGCAAACTTTCAATAGTAAATCAATCAAATAGTAAATCAATAGTAAATCAATAGTAAATCAATAGTAAATGCAAACTTTCAATAGTAAATCAATCAAATAGATCACTATTAACAATTAATAGAGAAGCCGGGGCCATACCTCAACCCCTAATAAGAATGATATGTAATTGAAAAACAAAATATGTATATACCTTATAGAAATTTATCGTTTATCGTTACCTTTGCTCGATATAACAAGAGCTTTAGAACTTGACATAATGAGAATAGAGTCTTCTAACACCTTCTCTTACGATTGAAATCATCCAATCATCCCCAAGCTTTATCTCTTCTTTCTCGTACTGTAACTCTTCTCTCTTTCTAAGGTCTATGGCAAAATAGCCTTCTCTTAAAGGGCTACGGCATACTATTCTTTCTCTAAAAGAAAAGCTATGGAGTTTTGGTCTCTTCCTTCGAAAGACCATAGCAATCTAAGCTTCTTTTCTAAGATATTAGATAAGAATGAAGGGATATATACATCTCAAACTCTAGGATTACCTTGAGGCTACTTGCTGCCGTCTCACAGTTTTCTTTGTGTAGAGGCCCTGACAGAAACAACAAATTGTTTCGGCCATAACTCTCTGATAAAAACTCAGAATATAGTCATATAACCAGTCAAAAGAACGGGAAGGCATCTGATCTACAAGCCAACGCAGGAAAAATAGGGAAAAACGTCTGTATATAGCCACAAACGCGCCATCTTTAGAAACGCGTTTTCCACATTTTTAGTATGCATGGACTCTAAATATGTAAAAGTACTCTAAATATGACCTCTTATCACCTAAATTCGAAATTCTATTTTTGGGGATACTTATCTCTTAATAGAACTATTCTTATGTTCTTATTTCTTTTAAGATTTTTGGAGCTAATATTTTTATTCTAACACTTTCCTAATGTTTCTAGCCTTGTTGTCTCACTCTTCTCTAATTACACTCTCTTTCCTTATTGAAATCTATATTAAAAGAGACACATACATACATGGCTTAGGAGGGACCTTACACATGTTCCCTTAAACTCCCTTTCTACTAGAGAATATATTTTTATTTTAAGAACACCTACTATCCACATAAGTGTCATTACACCATAAAGATCTGACACGATGTTGAATGTTATGCTATCCTTAGAATAATGAGGTTGGCTTTAACGCCTTCTTCTAAGATGAATACTTTATTATGGTTGATGCTAAGCATGAGGAAAAACTAATATAATTATGTCCACCAACTTTTCATGTGTCCTTGATGAGAGGCTTGTATGCAGTTATTGACTTTTCATTGCTCTTTTTTACTTCTCGAGTATCATGATCACTCAGAAGCTTTACGTGGTTTGCATCAACCATTTTTCTCATGCACATTTGTATAAAGTAACTAGAACCAATCTAATGGCGGATAACCTCCTTTCTGTGAGACACAATTCCAAAATAAGATTGTTCTATTACCTTTTAGTACCTTATGTCTAGTTGACCGACCTTGCATACCATAAGCAATGAAGAGTAAAGTAACCATTTACTCCCTTGGCCAATTCCTTTTATTTATCGACCGTCAACTCAATTGAGAAATTATTTTGGATGAGATAACCTCAACCTCTCCCAATCAACTCCTTTTGATTACTCATACGTTGGCATAGCACACATCACTAGGCATCCCATTCCACCTAGTTGCTCCCAAGTACCTTGAGTAACTAGTCATTAACACTAGACCCTACCTTTTAAAAGTTTGTACATCCTTAAATTTGGATCTAGGCAATAACTTATTTTTTGTTACACTTCAATAATTGAAACAATGTCCACATAGATATTTATTTTTATTGGTAGACCTTTTTCAAGTAACTTTTTTGCTTGATAACTTTTTGCATATATAGAAACCATTATAATATTCCTTGTACCATGTCTACCATTATGGAATCCATGATCATAACCACTTGTAGTTGTGCTTCTCTTTAATATGGTCAACTTTTCTTTTCACAAATGAGTACGTCTTATTACTTTTTTTTACAAGCACATAGTACTCATATCTTTACTAACTTTTTTGCTTGATAACTTTTTGCATATATAGAAACCATTATAATATTCCTTGTACCATGTCTACCATTATGGAATCCATGATCATAACCACTTGTAGTTGTGCTTCTCTTTAATATGGTCAACTTTTCTTTTCACAAATGAGTACGTCTTATTACTTTTTTTTACAAGCACATAGTACTCATATCTTTACTATGTGGCCGAAGAAGACAAAACTTTATTATGTCACCACCATGAGAATTTATAGTCTTTCCTCTTTTCCAAGGATTTAAACTTTTATTTATAGATATATAGGTTGCTTTTACCAAGCATTAACTATCTTTACTGCCTCGACTCAACATTGGTAACATGTTTTGTTCATGACCCAAAGTGGTCCTTTTCGATGAGTCATACCTTCAAATAAATCTAAAAAGATTACGTTTGAGGCACCATGACCATTCATTAAGGTTAAACTTTGTAAATGAAGTTACCTAATAATAGATGTGAATTATACTCCAATATGAGCCAACTCACATAAATCAAATGAGTAGTTCTTTTGAATCTGGGCGAGGTTCTTGTAGAGGGTATGGTACATAATGTTGTTTTGTTGGCGTGACCTCGAAGTAGGCCTCGAGTAGAATACTTTGGGTTGGCTCAAATGGTGTTATTTGCATTAACACCTTGAACATTAGCTTTGGCTTTAATAGTGGATTGCTAGCTCGAATGAACCCTTCATATTCTATCTCCAAGGCTCGCTCAAGGATGAGGCGCATGTTATCCGTAGGTTCTTGCTGTTGACTTCGACCCTATATTACCAATTGGCATTCCAATTCTTGTAGACGGGAGTCATTGGTTGTGAGGAAGTTTGATATGGCAGTTTCGCGGACCATCCTTGCAACATCCAACTCCTCGAAGCGTCTCATTGCTTTCTCGTGGTGGGCACGTTTGGCGCTAGCCTCTCTTTCTTGAGCTTCTATGATTCTCTAAAGTCTTTCGGCAGCCAGCCTTTGACTGTCTTGTAACTGCTAGGTGACTTGTGCCATTGCCTCTTGGTGTGCTATCACCATTCTTTGCATCTCAACTTGATTGGCACTAATGGCATCATTAAGGGCTCTCACTTTCTATGCATGTGCCTCGTTTGTTTGTTCTCTTTCTTGTTGTAAGTGAGCAGCCCTTCTTTTTTCTTCCTTTAGAGTTGAGGACAATTGATGGATCTGGCTTTGCAGCTCTTCTTCTTTGGCCATGGACATGTGCTGGCATTCTTGTACTTGCTGGGCGCATGAATAGCTATGAGCTCGTGGTTGTGGGTAACCTCCTTCTAGAGTTGCTATCTTACTCACTCATATAGGGGCTTATCTTCTGTAAAATGGTGTTGGAACATATAAAACGACCTTACCATGTGATAAATGTAAAATTGGAAAATTCTACAGACTTCGTGTACATAGTTGCTTAAGACTAGTAATAGAGACTAGACCATTTTTTTAGTTTAGTTAGCCTAGTGTGAAAATTATGCACTTGTATATAAGTCATTTTTAACAATAAGAAATACATGCTCATTCCCTTATGATTTTTTTCTTGTAAGATCTCCTTGTTCCCTCCTCTTTCTTTCTTGCATACTATTGGATTCTCACATGCTAGACAGATGCTTATTTAAGTAGGTTTCATTTTAGGTTCCCCTCTTTCATTCGCTTCTTTTTCCCCTGCATTTTGTAAGAGAAAACCAATCACATAGGACCATATCCTTGTGCCTCCATCTAGGCATAGGGAGCTCTCCCATCACCACTTTGGAAAATGATCATTCCAGTGTGAAAATGGAATGAGGACAAGATGAATGAGCTAGTGCACCTACATTTGAAAGTTACATTTGTGACTCTCAGGAAAATACCCAATGACACATGCTTTGGCAAGGCTAAGGTGAGCTCTTGACTCAAACATGTTTGGGACTACCGAGAACTAGCCTAGGGCTTAGGCCCATTTTTTCATCCATTCCAAGATATTAGGATTACCCAATATTTTCTAATATATATTAGGAGGTCATGCTCTAAAAAACACATAGTTTTGGTGTCCTATATGTGTTTGTTTTGTTTCTTTTGATTTTTATTTAAATGTTATTTGCATTGGGCATTCTATTTTCATAGCTTGGAAGGGGAAAACATTGGCTCTTTGGTGATTTACATGAAATTTGAGCTTAAAAGGCTTAGAATTAAGTGCTCTAAGCCAAGGAATATAGATTCAAAATTGTGATTAGGATTAAAATCCACTTCAGAAACATAAGCATTGAGCTTCACTAGGGTGAATTAGAGAGGGATTATCAATTTTTGTTCATATAATTCAAGATTTTTCATAGTTTGTTTATCCATTGTTAAATTGGTAGATTAGAAGCATGAAAATCTAACCAAAAAAATTAATTACTTGTATCATAACCATTAATTAAGACTGGGATCATTAATCACACCTTATCAAGCCAGAAGAAACTTAAAATTTACCAAAAACCAAGCCAAACCAACTCTCGAACTGTAGGGGATATGAGCCTAGAGTTGCATGCAAAAAGACACGAGTCTAGATAAGTGATCCTAGAGGTGTAAATCTAGACATGTAAACCTATAGATGTGAGCCTACAAACGTGAGCCTAGAGACACGCGAGCATATAGAAGTGAACCTATCTAGACGTGAGCCAAATGCAAGAAAGAGTACTACACTAAGACATGTAGAATATGACCCAAATGGCTTGGTTTGACATAAATCAAAGACTTTGAAGTCCTCAAGCATATAGCATAAAGTGCACTGCGTGTGACTATGCACACAAATCATCCTGACTCTCTCACCTTGGTCATGAGCCTTAGAATAGGCAATTTGAACTATGCTTTGTGAGAAACCAATGCCTGGGTGTACTTTAATGCTATTGGACTAAAAACTTCAAATTGATGACATGTCTCTGGATGCTAACATTGAGGACACCGAATGATATAGTGAAGGGCATGCCAAGATACAACAATTACTGTAAAAAAATCCAACAACCTTGAGTGTTTCCTATCTTTTAAGTGCACCTTGAAGCATCACCATCCAGCTTGCCAGGATCACCGGTGGAGATTATGACCATGTAAGTTAGATTTCTCAACTATGTGAGCATGGCAGGTATGTTATTGCAATTACATAGGTGCTCTTCACGGCACCTTCCACAGGAGGTGTTGTCATCACCACCCTTCAAAATTTGGACTGCTTTCTCTAAGGAAGATGGCTGGATGATGCTACTTCATTGTGCTGCATGCACGAATCTACTCAAGCCCATGACCTATCCACAGACTTGTCATAGATGGAAGAAGGACACCGGATTAGCTACAAGCAACTTCCGGATCAAAAGGTGGATTTAAGGCATCACTTTTGCTTTGCTTGCAAGATTGTTGCAGCCGTTCACGATGAAGACTGGAACTTAGCGTTGCTTGGGTGCATGACAGGCTTGCTTGTTGCAAGGTGTAAAAGATAGACCAACACAACTTAGCGCCCTCTATAAAGGGTGAAAGAATAGATGCAACATAACCTCTATGCAACACCTTTGAGACCACACTTGGGTGCTGGAAAAACTCTCAGATTTTAGAAATCTAGCTCGTCATCTCGGCTCATTTTGTGTCGTTGTGTGAGGGAGATCTCTCTCTCTGTGAGAGAGAGAGAGAGAGACTTCCTCTTCTCACAGCCTGTATGCGTTGTTGGGGTGTTTGCCATGAAGGAGGTGTTGGAGCATGGCGACATATACGATCTTGGACTTGTAGCAGTGAAGCCCACAAGTAACCTCCTTCTCCTCCTCTTTTTTTTCTCTACAAGGGCCACATTTCCTTGCAAGTTTCTCCATGTCTGTTTCGGGGTTGGTTGTACGCATTGCAGTTCTCAATAAGTCCATTACAAAGTTTGATAATCCAAACTTCAAACTTTCTTTTATTTTTCCAAAGAGAAACCATATCATAATTTCCAAAAGTATGGCTATGTCTATTCAAGCTTTCAATCAGAATAATAGAGCAAAAAGATGATGAAGAGCACCTTATCCTCTTACTACAAAGAGAAAAAGATATCTTATCCATTCATTGTGTTCATCATCTTGCGAGAAGCATGAAGAGTCCCTCAAGATTGAACGCTAGCTCTGATACCAATGTAATGCTCCTTACATTATAAGCATGAGGACTTATAAGACTAGAAATTAGATTCTTCACCCAACTATATCCTAAATAGTCCCTTAACTCATGGTTATATATGCCTAAGTGGTGCATGATCTTCCAACTTCAGTCCCTTGACCTTTCATTGGCTAGACATTGCTTTTTCCTCATCCAATGCCTCTTTAACTACCCCTCTATCCTTTGGTCTTCCATTGTGCACCATCTACTTCCCTATTTACTTTAACTTTAATGCCTATTAACAAATGCTTAGGTATTTTCAATTTGAAATATCCAAAACCTATTAACAAATGCTTAGGTATTTTCAATTTGAAATATCCAAAACCTTATTTATATGCAACCTTTTACATATAAATAAACTTTCCTAGTCTTACCTTTTAGTGTTACTTGTCAGTCTCATAATAGTAGGCACTAGTCAGCTACCTGTGAGTAGTTAGATAGTCAAATTTGTGGGTTGATTGGTCATTCACAATCAATTGCGAGTTGATTGTAATAAGTTGAATGTTGAATTCTTATGTGGTTTAAGTGTTTACAGGGTCTAGAGGTATTCAGAGCTAAGGAAGTCTAATCTAATTGAGTCAGTTGTCAGTCTCATCAGTTGTGAGAAGTCAGCTCAATTAGACTAGTCAAGTATGAGTCAACCGTGGACATCAAAGAGTCTTTGGTGTCATATCTCTATAAAATCAGAGCTAAGGAAGTCTAATCTAATTGAGTCAGCTGTCAGTCTCATCAATTATGAGAAGTCAGCTCAATTAGACTAGTCAAGTATGAGTCAACCGTGGACATCAAAGAGTCTTTGGTGTCATATCTCTATAAAATCAGAGCAATCTACGGGTTAGGGAGAGTATCTTAGACAAGTAAGAGAAAGTTCGTGATTTAGTGAATGCAACTGAGTCGGATGTGTCTAACTCAATCAACTGAATCAATATTCGTCAAGATTAGTTGGTTAAGTGTCAACAAAAGGTCCGCGGAGCATAAGGAAGATGATCAATGGAGATTTGGGGTTGAAATATTGAGGTTAGGTGGATCTGGAGGATAATAAGAGAGCTAGGAGGACTCATTTTGGATCAGAGTCAGTGTCAGTCTTCCGAATTAGTTTACAGACAGCCAGCTCAAATTAATGTGAGAGCAGGGAACAAAAAAGGAGAGCTTATAGGTTCTATGAAGTTCCGGGGTAAGTATTTGAAGTTATTTAGCGTTGGAGGACATTCTGGGAGTTAGGCGGACATGTTTCTGACTGGGATTTGTTCAAGACTACAATCAGAATTTCATCAGTTGGTTAGAATTTGATCAGTTGTTGGGAAAGTTTTAGGTTAGCTGCTTATCAAAAAAAGTCACCTAAGGCTTTTAGGCTGAAGATTAGATGTCTTAGGAGTTAGATCTGACATGGGAGGATAGTTAGAGGTATGAACGAATCGACCTCGATTCAAGGGTGTCCGTTTGTGTCAACTGGAGGTCAAAGGATAGGTTCCTAGCTGATTGATGCCTTTTGAGCTAGGATCCTAGCATCCCCTAGTTCTAGTCCTTATACATTTTTTTCTTGTGTTCCTATTTTGGTGGTGTAATAGAGGCCATCACCTAGCCACCACACAACATGAAAGAGGAATTCTTTGTAAGCATATTGCCTCAAACTATACCTTATCTTTTAAGAAAAAAAGATTATTTGATAACAATATAAAAGCAATGCTTTTTTTTATATTGGTGGATAGCCTCCCTATGCAAGATGAATATGATTTTGCATTATTACGGAGTTTTGACGCTCTCTTTGAAAGGGTGCAAGAAGAAGTATGGATTGTTATTTCTAGAGGCAATGCTTGGCAAGCATGGCAAGTAAGTACATCAGTAAAATCATAACCTCTTTGTTTTTTCAAAATTGTATTACTGCAAACAGTGAAAATGTGCAAGCAAGAAGTAATGGAAATGTGAGATAATAGTCTGGAGCTACAAGGGAGAAGTAATGGCATTATGTAAAGGAGAAATGCCTTTAAGTACTTTTTTGTTGGCTCTATGTGTTTGAGCATATATTGTAAACATAAATCAAAGACACTATGTAACTTCTTCTAAGTAATAAAAATCCATGTTTTGTGAAATTTGAGTACAAATGTTATAAGTACTCGTCAATGCTTACATAGTGGTGCATTCATCTGCAGGACTACACTTCAAAGATGATGACTACATTTTATGGAATTGGAGATCCCATTTAGTATCTAGAGAGGTTTAATCAAATTTACGAGGCTATGTAAGGATTGATGATCCCACCAAGATCTGTTCATTTGAAATTTCCCTTAAAAGGTAAAGCAAGCCAATGATCTAGACCAATAAACCCACATGAAAAGGCCAGCTCCTACTAGAAAGTCTTGAGACACACATTCATGAAAGGATTCTCACCCAGTGGAGCTAGATGGGCCCCCACTGCATGGATCTTCTAGATCAAGCACGTAGGTATCTATATGTAGCATGGTGAATCATATTAGTTTCATCTAATCAATCACTGTAAGCTCCTCCAACTCTTGTCTTCCATCTGTTTTGGTCTCTGTCAAATGTCCTTAACCATCGGATCCATGGCCTCATAAATCTTCCCGAAGTAAGGCATATCTCCATCAACATGCTTCAAAACCTTGACAATTAGAGATAGTGAAGCATCATGAAATTATATGCAAAACAGGTGTCAGAGTACTTCAATAACTCTTTCTTTGTAAACTCTTGACAATTAGAGATAGTGAAGCATCAACTTAGGCCATATAGTGTTAGCTGAAGGAATCCGTGTGGATCCTAAGAAGATTGAGTGTATAGCCTCTTGGCCTACACCTCGAGACATTCATGACCTTAGATCTTTTCTAGGTCTATGTAGTTACTATAGGAAGTTTGTCAAGAGTTTTGCTTATATTGCACATCCTTTGATGGAACTTCTCAAGAAAACTACATTTTTCCATTGGATCGAAAGTGAAGATAAATCTTTTCTAGTACTCAAGGATGCATTAACTGATGCACCAGTTCTTACACCACCTGACTTTGAAAGACCATTCTTTGTGGTAGTAACTGATGCTAGTGGCAAAGGTTTTGGTGCTGTGCTTATGCAAGACAACCATCCTATTGCCTATGAAAGTCGAAAGCTAAAACCTGCTGAAACAAATTATAGTACATATGACAAGGAATTAGCAGCAGTTGTGCATGCCTTGAAGATTTGGAAGCATTACCTAATGGGTTCAGAATTTCTTATCAAGACTGATCAACAAAGCATTAGGCATTTGCTTTCGCAACCCCTTATTTCAGATAGGCACATCAAATGGGAATCTTTGATACAAAGTTTCCAACCCATGATTCAATATCAACCTGGAAAGGAAAATGTTGTTGTCGATGCTTTAAGTAGAAGACCACATATCAACAACATTTCCGCTATTGAAAGTGAACCATTTGTACTTATGAAAGAAACTTATGAAGTAGATCCATATTTTTCTGAGATATGGATCAAATTACGTGAAAACAATTGGACACCTCAAGGAAATTATTCTCATAATGATGGCTATCTTTTCTTTGAGAAAAGATTATGTGTTACTCAACCCTATAGACAACTTGTCTTGGAAGAGATGCACCAACCACCATTCATGGGACATAGAGGAGTTTCCGCAACACTTCAAGTAGTTTCTCGAGAATTCTTTTGGCCTCATTTGAAAAATGATGTAGCAAAATTTGTAGCTTAGTGTAACATTTGTCAAGCAATTAAAAGCTACAAAGGCAAAGCTTTGGGATTGCTTATGCCTTTACCCATTCCAGACCGACCATGGGAACAAGTGTCTATGGACTTCATTACAGGCTTTCCTACTACTTCCAGTCATCATGACATGATTTGGACAATAGTGGACAGGTTTAGTAAGCAAGCCTATTTCATTCCATGTAAAAAGACACTGACTGCGACCATTTTTGTCAAGCAAATCTTTGTTCATCATGGTCTACCCAAAGTGATAGTTTCTGATAGAGATTCCAAATTTTGTAGTCACTTTTGGATTGCTCTTTTCTCAAACTTAGGCACTAAGTTAGATTTTTCTACGGCTTTTCATCCTGAATCAAATGGACAGACCGAAGTCATGAATAGCACTATCTTGGATATGCTTAGAGCCTATGTTTCCCAGCAACCTAGTTCATGGGATAAGTACATACATCTACTCCAATTTGCTTATAATAATACTCCTCATTCTGCTACTGGTCGAGCACCATTTGAGATTATCTATGGTAGAGCTTTGCCTATTCCAGCCTACTAGACTCTCCCATAAGATTGAAGCTGCTGATGACCAATATACTCGAGACTTTGATCGCATTTTATCTGAAGTGCGTGATTGTATTGCAAGAGCTCAAGAAAAGTATACATTTCAAGCAAATAGGAAGCGTAAAGATTTTTCATTCCAAGAAGGTGATTATGTACTTTTGAGAATTGAGAAGAGACGATTGAAGAGTGTGGAAAAACAGTTAAACTTGCACCTAGATACTATGGACCATTTAAAATTATTGAAAAAATTAACGATGTGGCCTATAGACTAGAGTTGCCATCTAATTGGAATATCCACAACTCTTTCCATATTCATCTCTTGAAACCCTTTCGACGAGGAACAATTCCTTCTCACCCAATTTATGAGGAACCACCTCTTGTTGAAGGCGAAGAAGAAGTCTTAGTTCCTGATGCTATCATTGATCAAGAGACAACAATAACAAGAACTCGGAACCAATACATCAAATATCTTTTGACATTCAAAAACCATCCTCAAGAAGATGCAAAATGGATGCCCGAGAAATTTTTCCGAGCTTATCCTGAGATCCTTCGTTCTTTTCAAACCCAGCAAACCTACAATTGAGGGCAATTGCAAACTCAAGCAAGAGGGATGTCATGAGAATATATTTTAAGTCCTCTTTAAGAATATTATTTTTCTCTCTTGAGTAATTTGGGGACGCCTAGGTTACTCTTGCGTCATGCCGGCTAGGTTAATATCGTGGGTGACACCACTATAAATATTAATACGTGTAGTATATGACATATGCTTGGGGCCGACTATGATTATTTCAGTTAGGTGTGTATGGCAGGGTGATTCCTGGGGTACTTACGCCTGGCAGTCATGAGTTGGTGATGGTTTGTGCCTGTTTAATATTTGTGGGATTAATTTAATTATTATTGGGCTTATATTTTCAGGTGATGAAGATTATGAGGATTGATGAATAATGTCGAGGAGAATGTTTCTTATGTGCATCATATTTATTTTTACAAGCGTAGCTTGTAACCTTAGTAGTTGATTTTTTCATTTTGATACATTGGGAAAAATACATTTATAATGTTGAATTTATTAAAGCGTAAAGGCTTTACCCTAGCCCCAATTTTTGGGACACTCTATTTTTGTTGTGGAAGAGTGTCGTGCTCTCTAAAAGCACACTTTGTATATTTTTGGGGGCTATGGCCTATTTTTGGTGGAAAGTTAATAAAAATACTCTTGTGTGGGGAAAGGCCACGCACAAGGGGGGGAAGATTGCACCCAGCATGTTTGTCTTGGAGCTAAGTATTATGTTTGCTATGCTTTTGTTTAATTTATTTGATTTTGTTGAAACCTGCAAAGCATGTGTTTTCATGGTTGAATTTATGTGTTGAATTTCTCAAGTGTTCCACAAGCTATCCTAGAGAACGATTCCATTTTCAGCCAGTCCTTTAGGAAAACATGGTTTCTATGCAAGTTTTCAGTTTGATTTTCTTTTGAATACAAGGAGTATTTTCTGAATCAGTATCCCCAAAACTTCTTGATCAGAATTCTCAATTTCATACCAAAATTCCTCGAATTCTATAACCTTGATCCACAGATCAATTCGAAGGGTCTCAAACCTAGTTTCAGATTTGGTGGGAGTTTTGAGTGTATTTTTCTAAACTGATCACACCTTCTTTCCTCAAAACTGACAAAAGAGTTTGGTATTCATCGTAAATTGATTCAAGGTTTGAGTCGGATAAGATTTTTCCTTAACTATCTTTCTCGAAAAGGTTTGATAATTCAGTTACTATTTTCTCGAATTTCTTGCTTTAAATATTCAGTTTACTGATTTCTAAATTAGTTTACAAATTCCAATGAGGAATAAATTAATCATTTATCTGACTAATTCGATCTCTATAGATTTCTTGAATTTTCTTTTTACAATCCGTGTGAGTATAAAACGATAGAAATTTCTCTCTTAGCGTATTTAATTATTCATTTATCAAATACTCATAGAATTTGAGAGAATTCTAATTTTGATATAAAAATTCTTTATGCATCTATTTATGCATAAAAATCAACTTCAATGGGAATAACACTTTTATAAAAAAAATCTTTTTATGCATCTATTTATGCAAAAAAACAAATTTAATAGGAATAACACTTTTAAAATAAAAAGAATCTCTTTATGCATAAAACTCAAATTTAATAAGAATAACACTTTTGTAATAAAAAAAATTCCATTATGCATCTTTCTATGCATAGAAATCAAATTTAATAACAATAACACTTTTGTAATTAAAAAAATCCCTTTATGCATCCTTCTATGCATAAAAATCAAATTTAATAAGAATAACACTTTTGTAATTAAAAAAGTCCTTTATGCATCTTTCTATGCATAGAAATGAGATTTAATAAGAATAACACTTTTATTAAAAGAAATTTTCTTTATGCATCTTTCTATACATAAAAATCAAATTTAATAAGAATAACACTTTTGTAATTAAAAAAATACCATTATGCATCTTTCTATGCATAGAAATCAAATTTAATAATATTAATACTTTTGTAATAAAAAAATTTCCATTATGCATCTTTCTATGCATAGAAATCAATTTTAATAAGAATAACACTTTTATAATAAAAAAATTCCTTTATGCATCTTTCTATACATAAAAATCAAATTTAATAATTAATATTAGTGATATCCATACATATTCATAAGTGAATATGTACATGGAGTAATTGGAATATTTCTTTTAGATGTAAAAATGGTGGGAATCACTCTTTTGGAATAACATAAAAACAAACTTTCTTTTTCACAAAATTCCTTGAAACGTTTGCCATAACCTCCTTTGTATGGCTGACCAATTTTCATTTTTATCTTTCTTTATTTAACTTAATTAAACCAATTCAGAATTATAGAACCCTAATCTACATGATTTTCTAAATGCAAGAGAGTAAACAATAAGAAGAGTTTAATTAATCACTTAGTTAATCTTTCTAGGATTAACTAAGGGTTGGAATGTAAAGAAGAGAAGGGGGTGGCCTTTTCATCAAAGTCATAGCATTTGAATTTAATTCAATCATCTGCAATTCATAAAAATCAAGAAAACCATAGATTTTACATTAAAATTTGTGAACAAAATAAAAAAATTAGCTTACATGGAGCTTGTAAGCTCTCCTTTGGCTTGAGGGATTGAGGGATCTATTATTGTTTGAAGCAATAGTGGCCACCAATTCACTTTGGATAGGATTAGGCCAAAAACAATTGAATTATTAAAAAATTTAATGTAGATGGCTTAGGACCCAGGAGTAGAGTAACAGTGCATAAACACCATTAAGCTTTTACAAAGGGGGAGGCTTCTATTTATAGGAAAAAGTGAGCCTCTAACCAAGCAAACTGATTCTAGAATTTTCCAGATCAGTTTGGTCAATTTTTGACCATTTTTGGGTCAGTTCAGCTTGCTTTTTGGATCTAGTTTTGAAATAGGAGAGAGGAGAGATGAAAATATCTCATTTTATTGATTAAAAATTGGGAGTAATGATGAGAAAAAGGCACCTACTTCATGAGGGGAGATCCCCACACTGACTCGTCAGTTTTTAATTCTTTTCTTTGGTCCTTAGTCCACTCTTTATCTTATGTGAGCATTTACTCATTTTTGGGGGGTTTTTCTTTAATTCTTCAATTTATGTCCTTCCTACACTTGGATTGATCCTATTGGCCCATAGAACCTTAATTGGACCATAATAAAAAAATTTCTGGAAATCTAGATCCTTAGGCTAAGGTCCTTTATACCTATTTTCAATTAATTCCAATTGCACATTGGAAAGTTCTTCTTGAATTTCTGTTTCAGGGGAAACCATTTTAGACACTACGAGGATTTTTATATCCAAAAATATCTCAATTTTGAATTACCTCCCTCTAGATATTTTCTCTCTCCAGGCCCAAACAGGGAAAAAAATGATCTTTCTTTTATTTCAGAGAGGGAAATAATTATAAGATCAGAAGGGAAGGTTCTTACACTTGTACACCTAAAAAGCTGGAGGGAGGAATCTTACATCCTACCCCACTTAAAAAACGCGAGATGTCCTTATCTCGCAAACTAGAGGACAACTCTTTCCCTTAGGATCCAACTGATTCTGGGTTCCTTATAGTCTAGTGAACCCGACAAAATCGTGGGATAAAGATCCCTTATATAGAATTCATCATCAGTTAGCAATTCATTCAAATCATATCATTCATATCCTTAACACAATAATGGTCCATTAGACCAAAATTTCCATCTGAACATTCCTCCTCCATGGGAATTTCAATTATACAGGTTTTTAATTTGTCATCCCTTAACTTGATCCACTGGGTCAAGTGTTAACAGTAGTAATCTGTCAGCACAATCCACTAATCTCATAGTGATTTGGTGAAGTCATTTTTGTCATTCTAGTTATGAACATCATCATAGGGACTCGTCCCATTCATCCTCATTGTGGTTTTGCTCAGCTTATCGCTTTTCAACCAAAATTCAAGAATCATCATTTTTCAATCAGAATCCAAATCAACTCATTAGTTCTCAACCAGAATTTTAAAGTCACCAAAAAAAAGTAGCATAGGAGATAAGGGTGTTTGGCTAGAAAGAGAAGGCTAAAAAGAGAAAACAAAAACAAAAGAAAAAAAGACTTGCTAATAATATAGCGAAAGCCTCTAGGAATATAAGTAATGCAAGGATAAGCAAACACAACACTATTCAATGAAGGAGACATACCTTTGAAGTAGCTTGGGACAAGGGGCCAATGTATTTCAACTAGTCGAGACCATACCAGAGGTTGTCGAGGATGACTTGGTGGCCATCTTCCTCCTGGGGAGACATGGGCCTCGCAAAGACTTCTAACCTCCTTGGAGGCAAGCTCACTTTGGGGCTTGAACAAAACCTTGTTATCGAAGCTGCAACTTGGGCATTGCAGAAAGGCGGAGTAGAGGGTAGCAGGTTGCATGGAAATAAGCATGCTACGCCACAACTATGGCAAAGTGGGTTTTGGCATAGAGAGAGGCATAGAAGTTGGGAAGAGGGAGGCCGTTTCTTGCTATGTCTCTTTTAGCTCAGGCCTTTCTATACTAGGTTATGCTGCTTCAAGGCAGGCTATGTCGGTGATTTAGCTTGGCTATGGGTACGCGAAAGCTACTAAAACTAGAGAGAGAGGAGGACACCAGGCTTTTTTCATGCTCTGCCCTTGGCTCCACAAACACACATACAAAGGCTATTGAAGAGCCCCTCACTTTCTCTAAGCTATTGCCTTCCTCCTTTTCTTGCCCTCCTAAGAATGTGCCAACCCTAGCCAACTAAGATCCCTATTTTAGGAGCTCATGACATCAAGCCGTGACTTATACCAACCATGTGCAAAGGCAATACTCGTAGATGTTTGTTATGTAATGTTGTGGTCTTGGAAATTTTGCTTTTGAATGTAATGGAAGTTTAAGATAATAATATGGTGTCTTTCTAAATGAGTTGCATAGTGATAGTGGCCCATTGTGTGTAGTGCTCAACATCTCGTAGGTGTGACAAAAGAGGGAGAGGAGTAGACAAGAAGTGTAGAGAGAGGAACCGCTCACCTAAACACCAAAAATCACTTGCTCAAAATTCTCACGAAAAAAATATACCCGACTTACACACATCCAACAAGACCTACTATTAGAAGGATAACCAAAGCATCAAAATTTCTTGTCTCTTCATTCAATTGAGATCATATTTCTCAATTCAAGCATACACTTCTTAAAGTGACTTCATAAGAAGCTTAGCAATACATCTAAGTATTCACTTTTGTCATCAATTTTCAGTTTTTGACAGCCTAATATTCACAAACCAATACTTAATTCTCATTTAATCTCATTAAAAATACTAAGTGCTTCCTTATCATATTGACTTGTCAAAAATCTTGTCAATCTTGCCAATTTGCCTAATCTTTCATCAAATTTTTCATATTCTCTCTCTATGGATTAATTAAGCTTGATTAGTTTTTGTGTTAGGATCTTTATGACACTTGGAGAAGAAATGCTAATTCTCAAGCACAAAAATTAGAGTATAGCCTAGAATTGCACAAATTAAAAACATAAAATTTAATAAACAAGAAAGTTAAATATTAGGAAAGAGATCATCGTCGATTAGCGCATCTCAAGATCCATATGTCCCATTACAAGATTAACAAAAAGATCTATCCCACTAGTAGCAATGGAATTAGATTCAATTCCTTCCTCTTTATCTTGGATAGGGACAACTTCATCTTGATTAGTTGGTGGTATGTTCATCATCTTGTACTTGACCCTCTGCATGTTCATTTTTTACTATCACTTCATCCATGAGCTCTTCAACATCCCTATCTTAGAAAATACTCTTTGAAGAAGGAGAGACTCGCCATTTCTCATCATTTAAATCCATGCGAAACACAGTCTTATAAGTGTGTAAATTAAATATGCATAAGAATGATATAATAAAATCTTATGGTTAGAATTTACTTGTTCACAATGGTGAGGTAGCACAAATTTGTCTCTTTGTTTGCCAAAATTTTGTGGAATTGATTGCCATAAATCCATTTCGGAAAATCAATTTCACCATAAATTCATTTGGATGCATTTTCACGGTTTCTTGAGTGCCTCCACTCACCACATCCTTACACTAATTCACATCCAATATAAAAATTTGGAATGTCCTAAATCCAACCTTTAGGATGTTTTGAATCATGCAACAATAATTAAGCATTTCTCCAGTTTCTTGCTCAAAGTTTTCCATAACACCACAATCTTGGGTATTTTTGTTTGTATCATACTTTGACTGCAAAAATGCCTTCCTTTAGACCACATGTCATTGTATAACTTATACTAACACTAACAACAAATGAAATATATTTATGATATTGAATAGCCATATCATGAGATTCTACTTGAATAAAAAAAGAAAAAGTAGAGAAACACTTACATGGGGCTCGTATCCTCTTGCATACTCCCACTCTTCTTTTATCATCATCTCTCCATGTTCTTTGTCCTTTTCCATTTCTTCATAAATCCAATCAATAGTACAATATTTTGGAAGTTATGCAAGCTTCAAAGGAAATGGCAAGCCTCTCGAACATATTCTAAATGCTCTTTGCTCCACATACCAGTTTCTCCTCACCTCTTCCTACCTTGCCACTAACTGCACTATTGAGAATACAAAATGTATTCAACTTCTTCATTATTAATGTTTCCATTCTCCTTGATCTTCTTTTGCCTTAGAGTACATGGGACACCATGCGCTCATCATCCTCATTACTCCACAATTGTGGCATTATGGGATCCACTCGAGAGAGATACTCTAAAATGTGGACACATGGTTCTTGCACTAACCAACCCTATGCCATGCTTCCTTTTGGCATAGCTCCTTGTTTAACAAAAACCTTCAAGGTATTCATGAAATGCTCAAGAAAGAACATCCACTAGGCATGCACAGCACCGCACACTAACACTTCATCTATCAAGTGTGCCACAAGATGTAATTGACTAGTGAGGATAGTTCTCGGGAGGTTTTCCTCTATCATGCTCACTGCCTCCACTACCATTACTCGGGCTGCATCAATAGTAGATGGATGGATCTCCTTGGTGCTTACATACCTAAAATGGAGCTTAGTCCATTTTAATTAGCATGACATGTCTTATAAACTAGGACAAAAATAAAATAAATCCATGTTAGAATTTTAGTTTTTCACATCTCATTACCGTTCCCATTTTGTAGACGGCCTCACGCAATTTTTGATCTCCACATCTACTAATGCATATGGGAAGAATGAACTGTGTAACACAAAAAAATGTAATCAATGTTATGTAATTACAATGAAATACTATCATGAAGCTTGTATAAGTAGTATATCAATGTTATGTAATGAAATACAATTGTATAAGTACATCAATGTTATGTAATTACAATGAAATACAATTGTATAAGTACATCAATGTTATGTAATTACAATTGTATAAGTACATCAATGTTATGTAATTACAATGAAATACAATTGTATAAGTACATCAATGTTATGTAATTACAATTGTATAAGTACATCAATTATGTTATGTAATTACAATGAAATACAATTGTATAAGTACATCAATGTTATGTAATTACAATTGTATAAGTACATCAATGTTAATTACAATGAAATACAATTGTATAAGTACATCAATGTTATGTAATTACAATGAAATACAATTGTATAAGTACATCAATGTTATGTAATTACATTTAAATTACAATTGTATAAGTACATCAATGTTATGTAATTACATTGAAATTACAATTGTATAAGTACATCAATGTTATGTTACATTGAAATTACAATTGTATAAGTACATCAATGTTATGTAATTACAATGAAATAGAATTGTATAAGTACATCAATGTTATGTAATGAAATACAATTGTATAAGTACATCAATGTTATGTAATTACAATGAAATATAATTGTATAAGCACATCAATGTTATGTAATTACAATGAAATACAATTGTATAAGTACATCAATGTTATGTAATTACAATGAAATACAATTGTATAAGTACATCAATGTTATGAAATACAATTGTATAAGTACATCAATGTTATGTAATTACAATGAAATACAATTATATAAGTACATCAATGTTATGTAATTACAATGAAATACAATTGTAATTACAATGTTATGTAATTACAATGAAATACAATTGTATAAGTACATCAATGTTACAATGTTATGTAATTACAATGAAATACTATCATGAAGCTTGTATAAGTACATTGAACATACCTGAAACATCTGGTGTGAATCATACATTTTTAGACCATGCAATTGAGTTTCTCCTTTCTTCTTTGTTTTTGTGAATGCCCCCTTTAAAGAACACATGACACCCACCGTAGCGAAGAAAATTTTATCCTTCACTCTCTTCTTATCATTCTTTGTAAATATATAAGGTGATTTAGGTAAAAGTACCTTCCCATTCTCTTGAAATATTGACCAAGTGGTGGGGAGGCATTTAATCAATCTCAAATCCTCCCAAACTGCTAAAGAATATCTCTTGCCAATTGTGTGGTCCCAAATATTTTATGCTACATTTTTTATGACAAATGAAGATTGAGTACCTTGTCATTCCTGGCGATAGCATATGGGATGACCCTTTCCACAATAATTCCCAATCCCCTACTCTTGGAGGATGTGGGGGGACTTCATTTGTAGATGAAACAAACTTCTCATGATTAAATGGAAACAATCAGTGATATTCTTTATACATGACCTTCTTGAGATGCATAGGCCATGATGTTGCAAGAAACGGTCCATAAATCGAACAAGCATTATGATCCAATGTTGTCAGTCCTAATTATACACAATGCATAAATAAAATATATTTAGACACAATTCATATTTGATAATTCAAATCATAGGAAGATGATTGAGAATAGAAAACATACTAGAGAACTCTCCACATGGTGGAAAGTCACGCATTGTCCACATGGTGGAAAGTCACGCATTGTCCACATGAAAATTGCCTTCTCTATGCTACGTTGTGTAAGCGGTCGGGACACATCAAGCACTTGGATGCCACGCTATAGCCTTCTTAAGCCTCTCGATCAAAGGTTCAAGATACACATCGATGTTCTTGACCTTGTGCTTGCTGGGCATGAGAAGAGCTAGCATCACATGACCTAGTTCACTTCTACCACCACTACGCTTGTGGTCCATAATGTTGATTTGAGACCAAATGGATTGAATCCATCCATACCCAATCCAAGTCGTACATGACGGGGCTTGTCCTTGAATTCCAACTCTTATTATATGTGTTGCCATGCCGGTGAGTCCATAGGGACCCTCATCGTGCCATTGGTGGAATGATTCTGTGCATGCCATGTTATAAGTTCGGCACTAGACTTGCACCAGAACATTTCTTGAATGCAGGGTTTGATAGAAAAATACCTCAACACCTTTTAAGGAATTATCGGAATATGACATGAAAAATTGATATCTTTCATTTTCAATTTTGTGCATGTTTTGATGGTTTCTCAATGGTAATAACGTGGAAGCTTGTCCAAGAAGATTGCAGCGCCCACCACAATGGAAAAATGGCATGGTGATACGGTGGCTTGGTGGCTACCCTGATAATAGCCATTCTATCTTCAAATATAATGGTTTTACTTGATTTAGGGTGCACACATTGTAAATGCCACAAGTATGCTTGATAAATACTTTGGTATGGTAGATAGGCTAGTGATGTGTAAAATAATAGTGGGCCTTCATGCTCACATGGATTTTAATTGTATTATTAATATAGTATTCACCATAAGGCTACAAGTTGGGGAGTGTGTGGAAGGCATGTGGAGGAGTGTGTGTAGGTGCATAATTGGAAACGATTCTTCTAGAATGCCTACATGGAAGAGGAGAGTTCTGCCATGTGTAAGTGGGATCTCCACCTACATGCCACTTAGACTTGGCTATTATCTCATCACACTTTCAAAGTCAAAAAGTCTTTAATTTAATAATCAATAGAAGACTTAGCCTAAGAGGACAATTGATGGTGACATCTACCCTTGTCACTGAAGGGTTGAAGATTTTGATGTTGTGATTTGTAAAAATGAAAGAGAGGGTGATTCTCCACCTATAAAAGGAGCCCTCCTCTCCCTTTCAAAATCAATGAAATGGAGCCTTATCATTTGAGCATTTCGTGTCATCGCCATTCTCTTATCTTGAAACCCTTATTCAAACACTCTCTTTACATTTGGATGTCTCATTTAGCATTAGCTCCTCATGCTTAACCCAATTTTGGACCTCTTTGATGATTCATAAGGAGTTATTATCTTGGTGGGCCTGTACAGGACTTCTCAAGGTAGCCCTTGCCTTATTGCCGCCCTCCTTTGGAGGTACCAATGTTTTTAGTGGTAATGAGCATGTGGAAAGACTTTGGGGACCAATGGTTTTAGTGGTAATGAGCATGTGGAAAGACTTTGGGGACCATAGGTAAATGATCAGAATTTCTTCCAAAGTTGCTAACTTTTAGGTGAATTTTGGCAGTTTTATAGTCTTGTAGTAAAATGCTCATAACTTTTCGCACGATTGCCCATTTTCAAAAGTTTTTATATAGGCGTGAAGCTCTCTTCAAGCTCTATGTACCTATGTTATCCTATTTTACATAGTCTATATGGATTTAAAACTGTAATTCTCTGTGTATCTCTATTTTTATAGACTTTTGGCCATTATTTCTTCTTAATAATGATTAATTTCTCTTAATCTCTTATCAAAAGGCCAATCCCATGTGTCTTATCTTCTTGTAAGTGATTGCTATATTCTTTTACTTTAATATGTTCCGTCCAAATCGCCCAATTCGAACGGATGAACCTTACCAACATTCCCCGTATGTTTCCATTCACATAGTCCTGAGTCGGAAGATTTTCTTCTAACAAAGAATTGCCCTCTTGTTTGGAGCTACCAGACTAACAACAATTCTTGCTTCTTCGGAGCCTTTCATCTTTCCTTCCATGAATTATGATCTCACCTTTGATGTGTATATCTTTATCTTAACCTAGGGAGAGAAAGGGAGGTGAGAAGGCTGTGAGGTTTCATACAAGTGTGTTTTGATTCTAAGAAGTGGCCGAAGTCAAAACCCCAACTTTGTGTCACATCTTTTGGTGGAGATGGCGGGTAGGTTTTACTTAGAACTATTCTATTTTAACCTCAAGGTCTCGCATGATTAAAGGAAAGTTATTTTGAAATAAGTAAATTTTCCTTGTTGTTGCTACTCATCTTTTGGTGCAAGATGTTCAACATTCCGGTGTTCCAAGGATCGGAAGGAGAAGACCCAGGGAGTTATCTCCGAGAGTTTAATCAAGCATGCCGCTTGACGGGTTGGTCTATGAAGGAGAGAGCAGAAATACTTCCAGATTTCTTGGAGGGTGTGGCCTTAACTTGGCATAAGGCTTTGGCAGAGGAGTCCAAGAATGATTGGGAAAGGTTGACCAAAGCAATGAAGGAGAGATTTGGGACAGTGGAGTCACCAAATTCTTTACTATTGCAATTGGATCAAATTTTTCAAAATGAAGGAGAGTCAGTTTCTACCTTTTCAGTGAGGTATGAAGCCTTGTTCATCAAATATCAAGAAGCTACTTTACATGTTGTTGCTTCTTCTTCTTCACCTTCTATGGGAGATTTAAAGAGTTCTTTAGCAATGGAGCACCTTAAGATGAGCAAGTTTATCAGGGCTTTGAATCCCCGCTTGCATGGAAAAGTTCCTAGCAAAGATCCCACTAATTTGAAAGAGGCTCTTCGTATTGCTTTGAAGAAGGAGGCCACTCTTCATATTGAGTCCACATTCCAATCTTCTCCGAGTGTGCCGACCCCACCACCACGAGTAGAGATAGCCTCAACATCTCAGGTACAAGCTCCATCCTTGGATCATAACATTGCACAACTTATGGCATAATTTGCTATTTGAAGTTACACTTAGTCAATGCAAGGCCATCTAGGGTTCCACGAGTTGAGGATAAACCTAGGGATAGAAGTAGTGTCACATGCTATGAATGTCAAGAGAAGGGGCACTATCGCATTGAGTGTCCAAAATTGAGGAAAAGAGAGGATAAAAGTTTAGCACTTTTAGAGGAAACATGCTCAGAAGAAGAAGAGGAAACATTGACGCCATTAATGGCAAAAAGAGGTCGTAAAACTAGGAGTCAAGAAGAAGAAGAACAAGAAGATAAATCTGAAGAAGAGGAGAAAAATAAGAAGAAGAAGAAGTCGTCTAGGAGAAAAATTGGACAATCTGACTTTCCTCTTGGACAAGGATCTCTTAGTTATGACCTCTTAACAGACCTTAGGGAGAAAGCGGCACAAATCACATTTGGGTAGCTTTTGGCACTCTCTCCAAAGCTCAAAAAGGAATGGGGTAAGCTGGCTAGCACAAGGGAATCTAAGAAAAAGAAGAAGAGGGATAATGGGACCCCTATGGCTCAAAAGGTGGATATTGATGTAGAAGATGATGTGCGTGTGATTGATGTCATCATTGAGGTGGATATTGATGTAGAAGATGATGTGCCTGTGATTGATGTCATCATTGAGGGGCAAACAATTTCTAATGCATACATTGATGGAGGTGCGTCAATCAATGTCATGAGTGAAAAAACAATGAAAGATGCTGTAGAGCGGTTCTCTCTACCGTGCAATATAGTGCTCATAGAGTACTACCGATCAACAAATGTGTTAAGAAACACAATGTCAATCCGAGGACTCGACCCGATTAGTGCATGAAGGCTTATCCCATGAGGGAGAGCTCACATACACGAACCACCACTTGACTTTTCAACCATTCAACACCTCAATCAATCTCTCAATCCCTACTACACTAATCAAGAGAACGCGTGCATCTACTAGCCCACAAACTTAAGCAAGCATAGAATGTAACATTCACAAATCCACAAGCTCATAGAGAGAGTCTATTCATGAATAACTCATTGCCAATGAAGTGGGCAAGAGCCTGCATCAATGGAGACTACACACACACACACTACAAGCATGCATACACAAGAGAAAGAAAGAAGCATTCAACTAATCATAGATTAATCTACTTCAATAATGCTAAAACAGATTAAGAGAAAGAAGTGGAGCTATACTCATTGGAGCTTGCTGCTCATTAGAGTACAATAGACAGAGAATTAGAGAGTTGCCATTGCTTGAGAGCTCTAAGAGCTTCACTCAATAGCTTATGAGAATGGCCAAAAACGTACTCTTTATTTAGCTAACATCTCTTTTATAGAGATGTCACTAACCCTAACCCTAGGCCTCTTTCACACATGGGCGGACAACCCCATAAGTGAGCCTTGCTTAATACACTTAGAACTCTCATTTAGAACCCACATTGGCCTAAAACGATTTACATTGCACTTCGGCACAAAAATATGGAAAAATTATGTGCGTCTTTATGTTCCCATGGCTACAATCCCGCTCTCTCGCATTAATTGCTTCCGGCCTCCTTCCATAATCCGTGTTCCGGTGAGTGTTCCTGTGGAACATTCCCCCCTTCCTAAATCGCGCACGTCCTCGGGGGCGGTAGAAACAAAAGCTGCAAAAAACAATGGAAGAGAAGTAAAGCCTTTTATTGAAAAAAAACCAGAAATGACAATCTCACATGTGAGCATGCAAGTGAAAGGCGGATTAGAGTTTTAAAGAGTGCTAAAAGAAGCGAGTAAAGACTAGTCAAAGTGAGACTAAGTGGTAGATAGTGCTATGCAAAGGCAAGTGTGTTTGTACACTGTAGGTTGTTATGACCGCAATCTCAATGTCCTACAAGTGTTTAAGTTATTCCCAAGTGGCAACCCTACTCCTAAATATAAGCCATGGTGATTGGACCTTTCTTTCTTTTTGATTTTTTTGATTTTTTTTATTTTTTTATTTTTTAATTTTTTTGTGTAAAGAGAAGAAGATTAAAGAGAATTATTATTTTTAGCTTGATAAAGAGGAAGGTTCCATCCCAATGAGACCCAAGCAATGGCCAAGAGACCTCCACCAAGAGAATCTAAAGGTCGCTAAGTATCTCAAGGGTGACAGACCCTTTTCTTTCTTTTTGACATAAGGAGTACCCCATGAAGATGAGGGCATCGGTCTCGAGGGCCCATAATGTACCCAAGAGTCCTACCAGCATCTATCAAGGCGATAGAGTCCTTGTAGGTCTTCTTCTTAATCTTTTAGACGTCAGTGTACACCCCATGGAAACCAAGGCATCTACCCCAAGGTGCTAAAACAACCCAAGGTCCTACCAAGCATTCCACATGGCCGTAGACACGTCATGTCTCAAGTCACTTCTATATATTTTTTAGGGCATGTGTTTTGTAAATTTTTGTTTATCGTAGCACCTAGCCCATACCTAAGAGGTAGCTACAACTAGGGATAACTAATATACTTCTAGAGCTTAAGAACTTGGCATACTCCGTTGGTATATGTCTTACACCGTCTTCAAATAGAAATACCTTGTACTAAGTCCTCTAAGAATCTAGAAATCACTCGCTAATAGTAACAACTAATTGAAAACTTAAACCAACCAACTGTGTGTGAACATGCAAACAATATATGCAAAAGTGAAAAGCACATAAAGAACAAAATATTATGATTTGAATACACCTGTTGTAGTGCTCGTTGATGTGGCGCGTTTGTCTTGATGCATTGCTGATGTGCAGATTGCTTCTCTTTGCTCTTTGTAGGCATTGCATGTCTCCCCCCTTCCTAATTTGTGTGCACGATAGGTGGACTATTGGAGCATGTTTGTATGCTCTTGTTTTGCTGAGATCTCTGCAAAATGTCTTATTAACAAACAAGAAAAGAAAAGAATAAAATTTGTTATTGGTGCCAATTACCGAATATAGCCGAGGGGAAAAACCCAGTGGGAGAAAAGTGCCCTGGCTTGTTGATCTTATTGTGGAGTTGATGTGCTTATCCTTGCACTGGCGGTGGATTCGTGTCTACTTCTGCTGGAAAGATTGTATCAAATCACTTCAGGATGCAAGGACAACCCTGTACAAAAGCCGGCCTCTAAAGAAGGTGGTAGAGGAAGGAGTGCTTCCTCGCTAATTATGGCATTGGTTCTTGTAAGATTCCTCCCCAGCCTCTCAAGATGTCCAGCATCTTCCCGTGTAATCAAATCCCTCTTCAGAAATATAAAAGATCTTATTTCTAAGTGTTTTAGCCTAGAGAGAGAAAATTATTCTAGAGAGAGAATATTCAGATTATGAATATTTTTGGATAGAAAAATAACTCATCCTATTAAAATAAGTTCCCCTGAAACAGAAATTCAAAAAGAATTTTCCAATGTACAATTGGAATTAATTGGAAATAGGTATAAAGGACCTTAGTCTAAGGGTCTAGATTTTCAGAAATTTTTAGATTATGGTCCAATTAAGGTTCCTATGGGCCAATAGCATCAATCCATGTGTAGGGAGGAGATAAATCCAATTTGAAAAAGAAGATACCCAAAAATGAGTAAATGCTCACATAAGATGAAGAGTTGAAAATGTACAAGGTTTATTAGTAAAAAACTATGAGCAATATTAAAAATATGAGATATTTTGGGTATCCAAAAATGAGTAAATGCTCACATAAGATGAAGAGTTGAAAATGTACAAGGTTTATTAGTAAAAAACTATGAGCAATATTAAAATGATTCCATTATGACACATATGTAAGGAAGGGGAGTTCTTTAAAGGAGGTGCATATTTCACATAAGATGAAGAGTTGAGAATGTACAAGGTTTATTAGTAAAAAAACTATGAGCAATATTAAAATGATCCTATTATGACACATATGTAAGGAAGGGGAGTTCTTTAAAGGAGGTGCATATTTCACATAAGATGAAGAGTTGAAAATGTACAAGGTTTATTAGTAAAAAAACTATGAGCAATATTAAAATGATCCCATTATGACACATATGTAAGGAAGGGGAGTTCTTTAAAGGAGGTGCATATTTCACATGCTTGAATGAGTTTTAAACTCATAAAAATTGAGATATTTCATCTCTCCTCTCTCCTAATTCAAGTCTAGTTCCAAAAAGTTGGCTTAACTGACCTAAAAATGGTCAAAAATTGACCAAACTGATTTGGAAAATTCTAGAATCAGTTTGTTTGGTTAGGAGCTCAATTTTTCCTATAAATAGAAGCCTCCCCCTTGTTGAAAAATATATAGTGTTTATGCATCGTTACTCTACTCCATCTAAGCCAAGAACTGTGAATTCATTTAATAATTCACTAGTTTTTGGAGCTTCCCTCTTTCTTCAATCCCCATTAGTGGCTCCATCAACATACTTAACCAATTGATTGGTTGGGGGCCTCTACCGTGAACAAAGAATCAAGCAAGTTGTAAGGTAATTAGTGAATATTGATCTTTCTATAATTTCTCAATGTTTCTCTCTTCTCAACCCCTCTCAAGCTTGAGAAGCTTAATTGGTATGTTTTTTTTTAAATGCTATTGAAGTTTATTGGTGAATAGTAGTGAAGAGTTACATAATTTAATAAATGCTATTGAGGTTAATTTTCATTTATGTTTAAATTCTAATGATTTTTATGTAAATTCTCTCTCTCACTCAAGAAATGGTCATACTCATGACCCATTCTCAATCCAAATCAAGCTTTTCATAAAGCTTTTCCTTAACCCAAGATTAAGCTATGCTTGAGGCCAAATTAATGGCTTTTTTTTTCTATACTTTTAGTTTATGTATATTGATGATCCAATCCATTATGGATTAATGATCAAATTAGAGATCATTTTAATTATTTCCTTAATAATAAGCTTTATCCATTAGAAAAATTGAGATTTATCAGTCATAGCAGCGGAGCTATGGCAAAATTTTTATAAAAATTATGCATAAAATAATTTCATTCAAAGCATAAAAAGAGGACTTCCTACCATATTCTAGGAATTATCATCCTAGATTAATTGAAAAAAATTTCATTATAATCATGGAGAAATTAAATTTTAATATCAAAAGTGTTATTTTACCATTTTTATTTTATGCATAGAAGTATGCATAATGGTTAAATTTTTATATCAAAAGTGTTACTTTTACCATTTTTATTTTATGCATAGAAGTATGCATAATGGTTAAATTTTTATATCAAAAGTGTTACTTTTACCATTTTTATTTTCATACATAGAAGTATGCATAATGGTTAAATTTTTATATCAAAAGTGTTACTTTTACCATTTTTATTTTATGCATAGAAGTATGCATAATGGTTAAATTTTTATATCAAAAGTGTTACTTTTACCATTTTTATTTTCATACATAGAAGTATGCATAATGGATAAATTTTTATATCAAAAGTGTTATTTTTAGCAAAATTCATTTTCATGCATAGAAGTATGCATAAAGGATAAATTTTTATATCAAAAGTGTTATTTTTATCAATTTTTATTTTCATGCATAGAAGTATGCATAATGGATAAATTTTTATATCAAAAGTGTTATTTTTAGCAAATTTCATTTTCATGCATAGAAGTATGCATAAAGGATAAATTTTTATATCAAAAGTGTTATTTTTATCAATTTTTATTTCCATGCATAGAAGTATGCATAATGGATAAATTTTTAAATCAAAAGTATTATTTTTATCAATTTTTATTTTCATGCATAGAAGTATGCATAAAGGATAAATTTTTATATCAAAAGTGTTATTTTTATCAATTTTTATTTTCATGCATAGAAGTATGCATAATGGATAAATTTTTATATCAAAAGTGTTATTTTTAGCAAATTTCATTTTCATGCATAGAAGTATGCATAAAGGATAAATTTTTATATCAAAAGTGTTATTTTTATCATTTTTATTTCATGCATAGAAGTATGCATAATGATTAAATTTTTATATCAAAAGTGTTACTTTTATCATTTTTATTTTCATACATAAGAGTATGTATAAAGATATATTTTTATTATAAAAGTGTTACTTTTATAAAAATTGATTTTAATGTATAGAGGTATTTTTTAAAAAAAAGATAAATTTTAATCGGAGATCGACGTAAATGAATATTCCTCGAGAAATCCATGTTTTGAAATTGTAAACAAATATTCATCGTAGGAAATTTTAGAAAAAGAGAAACTAAGATAGTACCTTTCGAGAAGATAAATTTAGAGAGAACCTTTCGGACCTAAACTTGGACTCAGATTATTGATCAAGACCTAATTCCTTCGTGAGTTTCAATCAATGACGATGTGCCCAGTTCGGGAAAAATGTATTCAATCACCCATCGAATCAAAAACTAAGTTAAGACTTGTGACTTGATCTAAGAATCAAGTTAACAGAATTTGAAGAATTCTGTTTGGAATTGAAAATTGGATTTATGATATACTCATGGTATTCAAACAAAAATCAAAACTGTAAACTTGCATAGAAACCCTGCCTTCTTAAAAGACTGTCTTACGCCATAATGCTGGAGGGAGCATTTGGCATATATGTTTATCTAAGGGAAGTTCGGTTGCAACAGCTAGCGGGGAGTGTTCGAGGGACAGCTCACGCGGCAAGGCTTGCCGAGGTCTTGACCAGCCTCGGTATGGTTAAAATGGTGCGCTTCCGGTACGATGGACGAGGGCCGACGAAGCGGTCCCTGAGTGAAGTGCCAGGACACCTAAGGAGGATCCTGGAGGGTTCTGACCAGGCGATGCACGGGCTCGCGGTGCCGAGGACATCCATGCGTATGTCGAGGAAGATATTATATGATGGACCTATGTTTTTTTTTTATAATCTATCACTGGATCTCGTTGTTGACTTGCTGGTCTCAACGGAGAGTCCAGAGGGATACTGTTTTGTTGAGAAACAAGGACTCAATGAAAATTTTGAAGTATGACATGTATAAATCGTAAATTGTTTATCAAGGATTGTTTTTATTAAAGTTTTAATAAAGAGGAGTGCGTGCGTATCTGTTTTCTAAAGCTAAAGTTAAGAAAGGCAATTCAATTATGGGTGGGTGAGTACTTATTTGGTTCCACCGATTCCAGTGGTAGGGTGGTGGCTAACCCATGGGCCGGATGGGGTTAGGCTGGAATCAGTGGAGTTTTAATAATCAAATTGCAAAATCTTAGGATTACGCTAAGATTCGAGTAGTTAAATAATCTCCTGATAAATTTTTCAATAAGTAGATCAACGGCTGTGCCTGACCTGGACTAGGAAAAAAGCGTTGAATTTACTAAAATGATCAAATTATATCAGTGATAGTTTCCTTCTATCTGGTTTATCCAGTTAAAGGATAACTTAGAATTGATCACGTTAGAAAAATTTGTTTAAAAAAAAAAATTCATAATGGCGGAATCGCCCCCGCTTTCCGGGCATGGGAATTTTTCCCGGTTTCGGTTTTTGGAGTGACCACCAGCCTAGTCTCGTGCCCGGACATTCGAGAGCGAGACCCCGAGTGAGAAAACCCGCCCCGCGCATGTGGGGGCTGCTTCCGCTGTTCGGCTACCGAGAGTCTGGCGCGCGGAGGGGGCGGAGGGATCTCACAGTTGGTATCAGAGCGAAATTGAAAGCTAATAAAGATAATTAAATTCTTATCTGAAATTGGTAAAAAGAATTCAGAAACAGCATTTTCATAATGTATTTTCATTCCGTAAGTTTCTTTAATGAAGAAATTTTAATCAAAGAAATTGTTTTTATAGATGGAAGTTCCCCATTTATCTGGTATTCCCGACCTCACCCAGTCTCAAGATATGATTGCATTTGCCTTCGAGCATCTCATCTCTTCCGCTTCAACTCGAATAAGCCGAACAAGACTCGCGCGCCATTTCGAGAATTTATATTTTCCTACCCCAGCGGAGAGAATTCAGCATAAGTGGTTTGCAGGGCAATATGTCCACGCCTCTTGCGACCGCCGTGCAATGCTGTGGGAGAACCTCTCATTGGCTATGATCTTGTTAAAGCTGAAAATCGTACATGGCATCATTTTGTATCATTCAACGCCTCGGAATTTCAGGCTTGCATGCCAAGTCTACAGACTTCTTAGTTGTTTTATTCCTAAATGGAATATAATAGCTCCCTTGTCAGTAAGTGGACATTTGTATCAGGGCATGGCTATGGCCCAATACCGTCATCATATGCGTTTCCCAAGGAGATTTTGAATTCTAGAGCCGAGCTGCTCTATGTACATAATGCAACTTTTATATAAATAAAAAAATGTTTTCCGGAAGAAAAAAAAAATTCCTGTTGTATAAATGATTGTTTACAGCGGACGATCTGCTGATAAAGAAAAATCTATTATCGGACATATGTCATAGATCTCCAATAAGATCTTGTCTTGTTTAAGAAATTGTTTTTTTTTGAACTCTTAAGTCATAGGATCTCATGAATAATATCAAAATAAAAATTTATTAATATATAAATTTTGGCAGAATCATGAGACGAGGAAGCCGTGGTCGTCAGCCAGACCTTGTCTCTGAAGATGACGAGCTTGACCTTGATGTTCGCAAGGCTCTTCATAGGACTCAGCCAGGACCCTTCAAAGGAGAAGGGGAGAACTTGGGCGAGGCTGTGGAGAAATGGGTAGAAGCCATGGAAGAGTATTTTGACGTCACAGGATACAATCAGCGGAGCAAAATGGCTCTTGGCCGGCTGAAAATAGTGGAAACAGCCAGGGTAGCATGGAGGAACCACTGTGACACCAATCATCTGGACAGAAATACTCAATCCTGGAATGATCTAAAAACCTATCTAAGAAAGAGATTTTGCCCTCCTGGATTTTTAGAAACCAAAATGAACGAATTCTTAGAACTAAAGCAGGAGAGCAAAACCATCGAGGAATATCACCAAGCCTTTGCCCTTCTACTCAAATATTCACCACCTCTTGATGAAGAGCAACTCATGGCCAGGTTCATTCGAGGAATGAACGAACCCTTGGACACACTGGTCAAAAATGCCAAGCCAGTGTCCATGGCTGGAGCAGTAAGAATGGCAAAAGATTTTGCCAAAGCTTTTGTAGTAAAAGTCCCACCAAAACCTGCACCCTCTAACTTTAAGAGATTCCAAGCCCAGGGAAGTACTTCCAACTTTCCACCCCCAAAGAGGCAGCAAGGCCTGAATCAGAATCAGGATGCAGGAAGATTCAGAAGTGAAGGAAGACCCTTCCCCCAGAGTAATTTCTCAAGAACCTCACCACTTTCAAAAAATCAAAAGGATGAGCTCAGAACTGAAAATCGATGTTTTGGATGCCAGGGTTTTGGTCACCAGTTAAAAGACTGCCCGACTCCTACCATGTCAAGGGGACAGGGAAGTCAAGAACCCCGAATTCAGAGACCAACCCCTTCATTCCAGTCTAATCAGGGTCCGTCTCGCCCTAGCCAGGGAAACCCCAGAAGAATTCTAGCACAGCCATCTGCCTCTATCCAGAGTAATCTCAGAACTCCTTCCCAGAATTGGAACAACAAAAGAGAAAGAGTTCTACCTCAGACTGCAGCAGCCAGAGCAGTCACAATTTCAGATGTAGTAGAAGAGGAGAAAGGGCAGATCTATGCTGCAATTGAAAATCAAGGGCCTAACCAGCAGTTCTCAGTCATCCATACTCCAGCAGAGTATCAGGGTAAGCCTTTCAAGCTTTTGATTGATTCAAGCAGTTCTCATTCATTCATTTCCCCTGGATGCTTGTGTAAGCTAGTCTTAGAACAGAAATCAGGGAAACCTATGCAAGTTGAATTGGCCAGTGGGAAGACTCTTTTCACTCACCATGAGACAGATCTTATCCAGTTCAATCTAGATGGTAATGTAACCGACTGTCAGTTCAAAGTCCTACCTCTAGGAGTTTTTGACGGAATCCTTGGAATGGATTGGCTCCACAAATATCAAGCTGACATACACTGTCACAATGGAACCATTTCCTTCCATGACCTTCACGGGAACAAAGTCCATGGAACTGGAGTTTCCGGATCCCTAAACCTTCAGTTAGTAAAAGCTTCTAGGTTACTGAAAGGACTTAGGAAGAAGCAGCAAATTTATGTTGTCAAAATGAACCCAGTAGACTCAAAACTTAAAGCTAAAGAACCAGAATGGTTAAGTGAATTTGATGATCTATTCCCAGCAGAGCTAACTGAAATGCCTCCAATTCGGGAATTAGATCATGTGATTGAATTGACCCCCGGAGCTCAACCAGTAGCCCTACGCTCTTACAAAATGCCAGTTCCTGAAGCCATCGAACTCAAGGAACAGCTTAGGCAGCAGTTAGAACAAGGGTTTGTAAGACCCAGTGTTTCGCCTTGGGGTGCGCCGTTCTCTTTCAGAAAAAGAAAGATGGAACACTTAGACTCTGTGTGGACTACAGAGGTCTAAATCAGCTGACAGTTAAGAATAAGTATCCTATCCCAAGGATTGATGAGCTTTTGGACAGGCTAAATGGAGCCCAGATCTTCACAAAAATAGATCTCAAATCCGGGTATTACCAGATCAGGATCAATGATCCAGATATACCAAAAACAGCCATCAATACTCGCTATGGGCATTATGAATTTACTGTCATGCCGTTCGGATTAACTAATGCTCCAGCTACATTCAATCGCCTAATGCAGGACATCCTCAGAGAATACTTGGATGACTTTGTTCTAGTTTTCTTTGATGACATTCTGATTTACTCAAGAAATGTAGCCGACCATGAGACTCATGTCCGAAAAGTTCTTGAGATTCTAAGGAAGCATCAACTCTTTGCCAAAAAGAGCAAATGCACTTTCTCTGCCGACCACGTTGAATACTTGGGTTTCCTGGTATCCAAAGATGGAATTTCTCCAGATTCCGCAAAAATCCAAGCTGTCATAGATTGGCCCGAACCAAAGACAGTGAAAGAAGTCAGAGGATTCTTGGGATTGACTGGTTGGTATAGAATTTTTATACCAAAATATGCTCTCATAGCTTCCCCCCTGACTAACCTTCTCAAAAAGAATATCCCATTTCAATGGTCTGCCAAGTGCCAAAGTGCTTTTGATAAGCTGAAGACCGCCTTGGTAACCAGTCCCATTCTGAAACTGCCAGATTTCTCTCTACCCTTTGAGGTAGTAACTGATGCAAGTGGTTTTGCCCTGGGAGGTGCACTCATGCAGGAAGGTCATGCAGTGGCCTATGAATCTCGAAAGCTCAGAACACATGAGAGGAATTATGCTGTCCACGACTTGGAATTGCTTTCAGTAGTCTATGCCTTAAAGTTGTGGAGACATTACCTACTAGGTAAAAGGTTTACTTTGATGACAGATCATCAGAGCTTAAAGTGGATCTTTACTCAGAAGGACCTCAACATGCGCCAAAGAAGGTGGATGCAGACCTTGCAGGAATTTGATTTTGAAATCAAGTACCGCCCAGGCAAAGAGAATGTGGTAGCAGATGCTCTCAGCAGAAAATCCTCCTTGCTTGCAATTACTGTAATATCAAATCCTTTGATTACTCAAGCAAGTGAGAAGATCATGCAAGATAGATTCTTTGGCCCTATTGCTACCCTACTTATGCAGGAAAGCAAAACTCCGCAAGAGTTGAACAGAGTTCAAGGGTACAGCCTGGATGATGGCATTATGTATTATAACCGCAGGTTATGCATTCCCAATGATGAGGGAACTAAGAACCAAATTCTGAATGAAGCCCATGACAGCCTTATTGCAGGACATCCAGGTTTCATTAAGACCTACATGTACGTAAAGAAAAGTTTCTTTTGGCCTGGTTTGAAAAAGGATGTGATGAATCATGTACGTCAATGTCTGACATGCCAAAAAGTCAAAGCTGAAAGAGTAAAAATGCCTGGGAAGTTACATCCATTGGACATCCCCCAGATGAAGTGGGAATGTATCAGTATGGACTTCATTACTGGATTACCTTCAGTGCAATCAGGTTACAACTCCATCTTCGTGGTAGTCGACAGACTAACCAAAGTTGCCCATCTGATTCCAGTAAAAGAAACCTACACTGCAGTGGATGTGGCCAGAATGTTCCTCAAAGAAATCTTCAGATTGCATGGCCTACCGAGGAGAATAGTAAGTGACCGAGATCCCAAATTTACTTCAAGGTTTTGGACTGCATTTTTTGAAGCAGTGGGAACTTTCTTGGATCTCAGCACAGCTTATCACCCTGAGACCGATGGTCAAACTGAAAGGGTAAACCAAGTAATTGAAGATATACTTCGGACATGCTGTGGGTGGCAGGGAACCCAAGAAGTGGCTAAGCTATCTGCATCTAGTCGAGTTCGCCTACAATGCTTCTTATCACCGAAGTATCGGGATGAGCCCTTTTAAAGCTCTGTATGGACAAGATTGCTTAACTCCATTAACTTGGTCTGACCCATTGATTAAGGTCGAGATGTCCAGACAGATGCTTGACGACATGGAGCAACAGATGCAGTCAATTCGTAAAGATATTAAAGCTGCCCAGGATAGACAGAAGCAATATGCGGATAAGAAGAGGACAAATAGAGAATTCAAAGAAGCAGATATGGTCTTCATTCGAGTACGGCCCAAAAGAAGTTCCTTATCTCTTGGGAAGTACAAGAAGTTATCACCCAGATATTGTGGGCCATATCTGATTACAAAGAAAGTAGGTGACTTAGCCTACCAGCTTCTTCTGCCTCCTCATCTCAAAATTCATAATGTATTTCATGTAAGCCTTCTAAAGGAATATGTGCCAAACTCAAATCATATGCTTAATGATGAAATCCTAACCTCTTCAACCCAAGGCCAGATGGAACTCCAACCTGAAGAAATTCTCGATGTTCGAGAAAAGCTTCTCAGGAACAGAATTCTCAGAGAATTATTAGTAAAATGGAAGTTCTATCCTTTTGAAGATGCCACCTGGGAGAATGAAGCCGATCTGTTGTTGCGGGATTATCCCCAGTTTGCGAGATGAGGACATCTCGCGTTTTTCAAGTGGGAGAGAATGTAAGATTCCTCCCCAGCCTCTCAAGATGTCCAGCATCTTCCCGTGTAATCAAATCCCTCTTCAGAAATATAAAAGATCTTATTTCTAAGTGTTTTAGCCTAGAGAGAGAAAATTATTCTAGAGAGAGAATATTCAGATTATGAATATTTTTGGATAGAAAAATAACTCATCCTATTAAAATAAGTTCCCCTGAAACAGAAATTCAAAAAGAATTTTCCAATGTACAATTGGAATTAATTGGAAATAGGTATAAAGGACCTTAGTCTAAGGGTCTAGATTTTCAGAAATTTTTAGATTATGGTCCAATTAAGGTTCCTATGGGCCAATAGCATCAATCCATGTGTAGGGAGGAGATAAATCCAATTTGAAAAAGAAGATACCCAAAAATGAGTAAATGCTCACATAAGATGAAGAGTTGAAAATGTACAAGGTTTATTAGTAAAAAACTATGAGCAATATTAAAAATATGAGATATTTTGGGTATCCAAAAATGAGTAAATGCTCACATAAGATGAAGAGTTGAAAATGTACAAGGTTTATTAGTAAAAAACTATGAGCAATATTAAAATGATTCCATTATGACACATATGTAAGGAAGGGGAGTTCTTTAAAGGAGGTGCATATTTCACATAAGATGAAGAGTTGAGAATGTACAAGGTTTATTAGTAAAAAAACTATGAGCAATATTAAAATGATCCTATTATGACACATATGTAAGGAAGGGGAGTTCTTTAAAGGAGGTGCATATTTCACATAAGATGAAGAGTTGAAAATGTACAAGGTTTATTAGTAAAAAAACTATAAGCAATATTAAAATGATCCCATTATGACACATATGTAAGGAAGGGGAGTTCTTTAAAGGAGGTGCATATTTCACATGCTTGAATGAGTTTTAAACTCATAAAAATTGAGATATTTCATCTCTCCTCTCTCCTAATTCAAGTCTAGTTCCAAAAAGTTGGCTTAACTGACCTAAAAATGGTCAAAAATTGACCAAACTGATTTGGAAAATTCTAGAATCAGTTTGTTTGGTTAGGAGCTCAATTTTTCCTATAAATAGAAGCCTCCCCCTTGTTGAAAAATATATAGTGTTTATGCATCGTTACTCTACTCCATCTAAGCCAAGAACTGTGAATTCATTTAATAATTCACTAGTTTTTGGAGCTTCCCTCTTTCTTCAATCCCCATTAGTGGCTCCATCAACATACTTAACCAATTGATTGGTTGGGGGCCTCTACCGTGAACAAAGAATCAAGCAAGTTGTAAGGTAATTAGTGAATATTGATCTTTCTATAATTTCTCAATGTTTCTCTCTTCTCAACCCCTCTCAAGCTTGAGAAGCTTAATTGGTATGTTTTTTTTTAAATGCTATTGAAGTTTATTGGTGAATAGTAGTGAAGAGTTACATAATTTGATAAATGCTATTGAGATTAATTTTCATTTATGTTTAAATTCTAATGATTTTTATGTAAATTCTCTCTCTCACTCAAGAAATGGTCATACTCATGACCCATTCTCAATCCAAATCAAGCTTTTCCTTAACCCAAGATTAAGCTATGCTTGAGGCCAAATTAATGGCTTTTTTTTCTATACTTTTAGTTTATGTATATTGATGATCCAATCCATTATGGATTAATGATCAAATTAGAGATCATTTTAATTATTTCCTTAATAATAAGCTTTATCCATTAGAAAAATTGAGATTTATCAGTCATAGCAGCGGAGCTATGGCAAAATTTTTATAAAAATTATGCATAAAATAATTTCATTCAAAGCATAAAAAGAGGACTTCCTACCATATTCTAGGAATTATCATCCTAGATTAATTGAAAAAAATTTCATTATAATCATGGAGAAATTGAATTTTAATATCAAAAGTGTTATTTTACCATTTTTATTTTATGCATAGAAGTATGCATAATGGTTAAATTTTTATATCAAAAGTGTTACTTTTACCATTTTTATTTTATGCATAGAAGTATGCATAATGGTTAAATTTTTATATCAAAAGTGTTACTTTTACCATTTTTATTTTCATACATAGAAGTATGCATAATGGTTAAATTTTTATATCAAAAGTGTTACTTTTACCATTTTTATTTTATGCATAGAAGTATGCATAATGGTTAAATTTTTATATCAAAAGTGTTACTTTTACCATTTTTATTTTCATACATAGAAGTATGCATAATGGATAAATTTTTATATCAAAAGTGTTATTTTTAGCAAAATTCATTTTCATGCATAGAAGTATGCATAAAGGATAAATTTTTATATCAAAAGTGTTATTTTTATCAATTTTTATTTTCATGCATAGAAGTATGCATAATGGATAAATTTTTATATCAAAAGTGTTATTTTTAGCAAATTTCATTTTCATGCATAGAAGTATGCATAAAGGATAAATTTTTATATCAAAAGTGTTATTTTTATCAATTTTTATTTTCATGCATAGAAGTATGCATAATGGATAAATTTTTATATCAAAAGTGTTATTTTTATCAATTTTTATTTTCATGCATAAAAGTATGCATAAAGGATAAATTTTTATATCAAAAGTGTTATTTTTATCAATTTTTATTTTCATGCATAGAAGTATGCATAATGGATAGATTTTTATATCAAAAGTGTTATTTTTAGCAAATTTCATTTTCATGCATAGAAGTATGCATAAAGGATAAATTTTTATATCAAAAGTGTTATTTTTATCATTTTTATTTCATGCATAGAAGTATGCATAATGATTAAATTTTTATATCAAAAGTGTTACTTTTATCATTTTTATTTTCATACATAAGAGTATGTATAAAGATATATTTTTATTATAAAAGTGTTACTTTTATAAAAATTGATTTTAATGTATAGAGGTATTTTTTAAAAAAAAGATAAATTTTAATCGGAGATCGACGTAAATGAATATTCCTCGAGAAATCCATGTTTTGAAATTGTAAACAAATATTCATCGTAGGAAATTTTAGAAAAAGAGAAACTAAGATAGTACCTTTCGAGAAGATAAATTTAGAGAGAACCTTTCGGACCTAAACTCGGACTCAGATTATTGATCAAGACCTAATTCCTTCGTGAGTTTCAATCAATGACGATGTGCCCAGTTCGGGGAAAATGTATTCAATCACCCATCGAATCAAAAACTAAGTTAAGACTTGTGACTTGATCTAAGAATCAAGTTAACAGAATTTGAAGAATTCTGTTTGGAATTGAAAATTGGATTTATGATATACTCATGGTATTCAAACAAAAATCAAAACTGTAAACTTGCATAGAAACCCTGCCTTCTTAAAAGACTGTCTTACGCCAGAATGCTGGAGGGAGCATTTGGCATATATGTTTATCTAAGGGAAGTTCGGTTGCAACAGCTGGCGGGGAGTGTTCGAGGGACAGCTCACGCGGCAAGGCTTGCCGAGGTCTTGACCAGCCTCGGTATGGTTAAAATGGTGCGCTTCCGGTACGATGGACGAGGGCCGACGAAGCGGTCCCTGAGTGAAGTGCCAGGACACCTAAGGAGGATCCTGGAGGGTTTTGACCAGGCGATGCACGGGCTCGCGGTGCCGAGGACATCCATGCGTATGTCGAGGAAGATATTATATGATGGACCTATGTTTTTTTTTATAATCTATCACTGGATCTCGTTGTTGACTTGCTGGTCTCAACGGAGAGTCCAGAGGGATACTGTTTTGTTGAGAAACAAGGACTCAATGAAAATTTTGAAGTATGACATGTATAAATCGTAAATTGTTTATCAAGGATTGTTTTTATTAAAGTTTTAATAAAGAGGAGTGCGTGCGTATCTGTTTTCTAAAGCTAAAGTTAAGAAAGGCAATTCAATTATGGGTGGGTGAGTACTTATTTGGTTCCACCGATTCCAGTGGTAGGGTGGTGGCTAACCCATGGGCCGGATGGCGTTAGGCTGGAATCAGTGGAGTTTTAATAATCAAATTGCAAAATCTTAGGATTACGCTAAGATTCGAGTAGTTAAATAATCTCCTGATAAATTTTTCAATAAGTAGATCAACGGCTGTGCCTGACCTGGATCAGGAAAAAAGCGTTGAATTTACTAAAATGATCAAATTATATCAGTGATAGTTTCCTTCTATTTGGTTTATCCAGTTAAAGGATAACTTAGAATTGATCACGTTAGAAAAATTCGTTTTTAAAAAAAAAAATTCATAATGGCGGAATCGCCCCCGCTTTCCAGGCATGGGAATTTTTCCCGGTTTCGGTTTTTGGAGTGACCACCAGCCTAGTCTCGTGCCCGGACATTCGAGAGCGAGACCCCGAGTGAGAAAACCCGCCCCGCGCATGTGGGGGCTGCTTCCGCTGTTCGGCTACCGAGAGTCTGGCGCGCGGAGGGGGCGGAGGGATCTCACAGTTCTATGGGAAGGTTAAGCAGACAATGCCGATTTTGGAATTGCTCAATATAAGTGCTCATAGTGATCCAAAATTGACATGTTGAGGCTGGGGGAAGAAGGGCTTGCAAGATAGGTGGTTGCAAGTCATTTATACATGTATCCCTCCATTGTTGTGCTTGAACCTCCTCAGGTAATCTACGTTGATTTGGTCCTTGGTCTGGTACTCTCATATCAAGAAGGTTATGGCATTGGGGTGTAATTCCCACGATTTGTTTTATTAAGTCCGTGCCATATCGTCGAAAGTAAGAGCGGCATAGCCAACAAATGTGTGAAGCTTCCCCTAATACCAGTCGTGCACACTCTTGACAATGTGGAAATGGATGATGCTGTTCATAGAATAAAGTGACAAAGTGATTCCCACAACAAATTTCACCTAAGGGAGCATAAAAGTACCTAGAATGAGTTTGAAAAGGAGAAGCACTATAACCCCCGCGATGTTCAGGTTGAGTACTATCAGGGTCAATGCATGGTGGACATGTATCTCGTCAAGTATCCATCAGGAGGTATCTGGGCGTAGAACAATGAAATTTAGAAACTTCAAACTTTATTCACTCATATCCAGCATTACAATCCCTATCAAAAACAAGTAGATAAGATCATCTCAAAAAGAACACAATCCTGTAATGGCAGAAGGAACCACATTAGTAAAAGTGAGACTATTCAAACACTGATCTACCAAAGAGCTTCAATTGTAGTGTTAATGCCTTATCTTTGGTTTTGGGTATGACCTTCTTAAGAGGTGGGAAGGATAGCAATTATCGAGGAATTTGAGCAAGATAAGAGGATTTAGGCAGTGAAGTGCTAGAATCTGTGCTCAAAGGAGACTCATGTAAAGTTGGATTTGTCTTAGGTACACAAGTTGATGGTGGAATTGTGTAACAAGGAGAAGTTGGGACAACTGGTGATTCAATACATGTTTTGGGAAGGTCAACACAAGGAGATTTGTAGGTGCTATCACAACCACCTATCCTATCTTGAAGAGGTTGTGTTGATTTCCTTTGCACCCACTGATATGAAAAACCAAGAGTGGCTTTTGTGATCTTATTGATACACTCTTCTGGCTCTAGCAACCCATGGCATTTGGGAAGCCAAAGTGCTGTTGCACCCTCATAATAGCCTTGTGCTTTAAGAACATGCTTTGGGACCCAATGAGTAACAATCTGAGGCTTAGGCTTGGAAAAGATATTCTTTTTAGGAGGTTTAGCAACTACGCTAGATGGTACAAGTTTGTACGCATCTTTGGGTAGCCAAATTGACGATTCCTTCTTGCCTGGCCTTCTTTGAGCAGTGACTAGAGTAGTTGGAACATGCCAGCCATGGCCCTCACTTGAGGACTCATCAATTATCCACATCATTTATCTTGGAGCTTGAAGAGCAGATGTTGAAAGTGGGTTGTGTAAGGTAGAACTACCACCCTTTTGACATGATAAAACTCGTGAAGCAAAAGATCCCAAGATGCAATCAGAATCAATTTGCAATTTGTATTGTCTATTCTTCCAATCTAATGAACAATTGGTAGCACTTAACCATGATCGACCAAGAACAATCTCTACCACTGCCTTGGACTTACTAGCGCCACATAAAAGGGAACTGACATCTGGTGATCCTAAATGGATATCATAATGACACATTTTCCCTCTATAGGGTTATCTTCACCTGAGAAGCTTCGAAGTCAATAGGAATGTGCACGTGTTGGTTGTCCCAAGGCTACCCATGTGTCAAATGAGAGAACATTATAATCTGCGCACTAGAGTCAATTAAGGCAAAGACAAAGTAGGTAGTCTCATGAAGATGAAGACACACATGAATATTGAAAGGATCGATATTTTGTTCTTCAGTAGCCAACTGTAAGGTCAACACAGAAGCCTTGCGACACTCCTTGGCTTTTGCAACTCTAGCTTTAGCTTCTTCTTGAGCCTGACATTTAAGTAGGTCATGTGCTTCTTTTTGTGTGTGGGCAGCATGCATTTGTTGAAGCATGGCTTCAGTTAATGGTTCATTGTATTTCTTGAGACGACTTCCATTAATGAAGTTAGGCATTTGCTCACCTTCTAGTGTCTCTAAACGCATCTCTAAATGCACTGCACCACTTGGAGTAAGCTCATTAATCACAAACGGTCCTAGGCCAAGTTTCTTGAGCTTTCTCTTATGCTTCTTAAGTGTGTACAAGAGCACAAGGTCCCCTTTTTTGAATCGGCCAGTTGTTACATTTTGATCATACCATTGCTTTTGTCTCCTCTTCTCGGCATACATCCATTACCGCCAATAAGCGGGTCTCATCAAGTTTTTCCAATTCATCAATGCATTGAGAAAGCTCATGACCAGTCGAGTCCAATTGTTTAGCAACTCGTAGAGTAGGTACAAGAAATTCAATGGGAAGAATTACATCTAGCCCAAAAGCAAGCTCAAATGGGGTTGTGCCCACAGATGTTTTATAGGCTGTTCTATATGCCCAAAGAACTGAAAAGAACTGAGTGCAACTTTTGCTCCCAATCAGTCCTATGTCCCTTAACAATCTTTGTGAGTGCTGTGTAGAGAATCTTGTTAGTACTCTCAGCTTGACCATTGGTCTGGGGATGATAGGGTGCAGAACGCTTGTGAATTACCATAAATTCTTGAAGTAAAACTCTATGACCTCATTCACAAAGTGCACACCTTGATCACTAACGATTTCAATAGGTAAGCCATAGCGTGTAAACACGTACTCATACAAGAACTTGGCTGTGGTTCTAGCATCATTTTTGACTGTAGCCTTTGCTTCTACCCATTTGGTCAAATAGTCAGTTTTGCGACTATAATATATTCGGCATGCGTGTGACGAGCTGGAGGTTTAATGGGACCGACAAAATCAATACTCCATTTGGCAAATGCACGTGTGCGTAACATAGCCACAATGGCATATTGTCCTTTGTGATGGGAGGTTTGGTCCTTTGACAATCGTCACAACGTTTCACATATTCTTCGGCATCCATTTGTAAGGTTGGCCACCAAAGCCCAGACCACCTAATCAACTTAGCTGTGGTATTACCCAAAAAGTGTCCACCCCCAACACCTGCATGTACATGAGTCAAGATTTTCAACTAGTCAGCTTCACATACACACATGCGCAAGTTGCCATTCTTGCCCCTCTTGTAGAGTTGGCCCTCTATCAGCATATAGTTGGCCGCTTCAACTTCAATAGCATGCTTTCCATATTTAGGAATTGTTCGATCAGTATGACCATGCTGAAGATAGTCCACAATATACTTTCTCCAACTTGGTGTAGTTGAAATTTGAAATAATGTGACATTATGAATTGGTTGTTGTTGAATTTGACATGAAGCACAGTTATGAACAAATTTTTCATTATCCGCATGCATGGTAGACCACCATTGCCCATCCTGAGTTATACGTCGCACACAAGTAGTAGCTGATGCATGGATTCCACCAATACCCTCATGTGCCCATTCCAAGATCTCCTCATATTGGTCAGGGTTAGGTATAAGCCGCAACACTCCATCATTACCCTGACGATATAATCTCTCTGAGATTAACTTGAATGGTCGCCATAGGTCCACATTAGGACCCGCTAGTTGTATCTGCCCACTTGTCAAAATTTCTAAGATGGGTTCAGACCATTTAGGAGCTGTCTCCAAGGAAAAGTGTTGAATCTAACATATCATCATCCACACCCACAGGAGCTTCGCCAGAGGTGATTCGAGACAAATGATCTGTCCTAAGATGAGTTGTTGTTTTTCGGACTGCCACTTCAAAATCAAACTCAAGAAGGATGACAAACCACCTCACAATCCTTCCAGTTGCACAAGGCTTATTCACCAAATATAGCAGTGCTTGATGGTCCACAAAAAATATAAATTTGTTTGCCAAAAGGTAATGGCGAAACTTTTTCATTGCATATATCATGGACAAACCTTCTCTTTCTGTTGTGGTATAATTCTTCTCAGCATTGTTCAACTGTTGACTCGCATATGAGATTGGGAAATCCTTATTATGTTCTCCCGATTGAGCTAAAATACATCCAATTGCAAAGTTTGAAGCATCAATATGGACATGAAAGATTTGGTTCCAATCTGGTGTCCGTAAGATGGGTGCAGACACTAATGCTTGCTTCAACTTTTCAAAAGATTCCTCACACTCGTCAGTCCAATTAAACTTTACAAGAAGAGCATATAATGGTCTGGCTAGGATAGTGTACATGTAGATGAATCGACGATAATAGCCACAATGTCCCATGAATATTTGTACCCCTTTAGGGTTGATAGGCCGAGGTAATGAGACAATGACATCAATTTTATCCATATCTATTGAAATCCCATTGCGAGAAACAATATGGCCCAAAATCTTCCCTTGTCTTACAAAGAATTTGCACTTGTCAGGATTCAAGCATATACGATAAACTTGACACTTTTGAAACACAAGTCTGAGGTGTTCTATATGATCATCACGCTCTTGTGAGTGAACACATAAATCATCCATGAATATCTCAAGAAATAGCCTAAGGTACTCCTTGAATACATGACTCATTAACCGCCGCCGCTGAAAGGTTGCAAGTGCATTTGTTAGACCAATGGCATAACACGATAGGCAAAGATGCCATCTTCAGTTGCAAAGGCTGTCTTGTGTTGATCCTTCGGATCAATTAACACTTGATTGTAACAGGAGAATCCATCCAAGAAACTATATGCCTTTTTTCCCTGCAACACGTTCCAAAACATGATCCGTGATTGGAAGTGGGTAATGATCACGTATAGTAGCTGCATTTACCTTCTTGAGGTTTACACATACTCGAAGTTTTCCATTTTTCTTGGGCACCACTACAATAGGGGAGACCCATTCAGTGTGTTCAATCTCATAGATAAATTTTTCCTCTAAGAGCTTGTCTATTTCTTCTTTTATCTTTCGTGCAAAATTCTCATTGTAAGTATAAGGACGTTGCTTGGAAGTCTTTGCATCCTCTCGCAATGGAATTGTATGCTAACATATGCTTGGATCAACTCCTTTGAGGTCTTTATAACTCCAAGCAAAAACATCGCGATACTCCTTTATTGTTTGAATTAATAACTTCTCCTCATCTAAGGACAAGTCTGTGGCAATCCACACATAGCGAGGCTCTTTTCTTGGCTCAGCGATATCAAATTTTCTGCATCTTCTGGACCATCATATGAAACCCCTGGTATGCTTGGCTTTTGTTGCATGGGCTGTTGAAGAACAATCTTCCAATCTTGAAGAGTGTACTGTGTGAAGTTGGGGGGAACATTGAGACCTTGTTCTTGTCCACTTGAGTCATCACTAATTGAAGACCATGCGGTTTTGAGCTCTCTTTTGCAAGCTTGCATCAGAGTTTCTCGTTCAACCTTTATCTTTGCACTTCTGAAACTCTCTTTTGAATCTGTTTGAAACTTGAGTTTTTGTTTTGGTTTCTTTGTTTTTTTACGATTTTCGCTAACAGTTTTTAGCTTTTCTCCTGGTTGGAATCCATCTGATCGCTTTACTTGGTCTTTGATACTATCTTGTGCTTGGACATAGTATAGATATCCATTCTTTCCTGAGAAGTGAGGTGGTGGTAGAGAGTGTTCATTCTTAAACTCCTCGTTTTCTTTTTGTATTCTCTCACATCGTTCCCTCTCATCTTGTTTAGAGATTCTCTTATGGCTCTTACAGCATTTACGTTTAGGTCGGCTTCGAGGGATCTCTATTTGAACCTCCCTTCCTCTCAAGAGTAGGCGTGCCTTTCCTAACTCTTCCTCGGGGATTATCACATCATCATCAAAATCACAGTCCCATCCGTCTTCCTTATCAGCATCATTAGCCGATTCGAGTGTTAAATCCTCCACTGAGACTTCCTCTACATGCAGTGCTGTGGATGCAACCCCATAGTACAAATCATCTTGAAGGTCACGTTGTTGTACCATTCGTATAGGAATAATGTCATATCCATCTGAGTCACAAAATTGAATTGGCTTAGGTAAAGCATATGTCGATAATGTTGCAAGGACATGACTCCATTCTAGGGGATCAATTAAGTGCTCAGGGAAGGGTTGTGGAATGTATGCCTCATCTGATACACTTCGATTACCCTTAAGTCTTTCAGTGTTGAAATCCTTACATGAGGCTCCACACATCCACAGATCTTCTTGCCCATCTGACAATGTAACTCTTGAGCCCTGAGATGAAGCAGAATGAAACTCATCTATTGGAGACCGCGTTACATCACGATATGAGTGATTCTTTAGGTTGACCCTTGTGATGATAGAATCATGTCGAAGGTACAAATAATTGTATCCCCAATCTTGAATCATTTGAAATTGTCGCATGAATGGTCTACCCAATATCACTTCATAGTTTGGATGCTTTCCAAAATCCACTACTGCAAATGTGTGCTCATATTCAATCCCACATGTGGTGACAATATGTTCTCTAGAAGCCCAATGGGATGTTCTAAGCTTCCATCTGCTAGCTGCAAGCGCATCCTTGTACTCCTAATAGCTGGTTTGTCCCACTTTTCCCAAATAGACCTTGTCACAATGCCCACTCCTGCACCACTATCAAGTATTGTAGTTGAAGCTACTTTTCGCACTTCTAATGGGAGGGTAGCATTTCCCTGATCGTCCTCACAAAATTTTCCTACTTTGTTGATAGGAACTGGCATAACATGCTTTGTCTCAGGGTGTATAGTACATTGATGGTGACCCTTTTGTAGCAATACCTGCTCTGACAAACATGTGGTAATATCATTCCACAACTCTGGTCGAAGCTCTATCAAATCAAGCAAAGGTAAGGTACAAGCCACTGGTGCTGACAAAATAGCTTGCACGATACCCATATCCATCTCCTTTGTCAACCTTCTATGCATGGAGGGTATCCTCAAGGTTTGAGAACACTTCTCATATTCTCCCAAATAAGATGGTAAGGTTTTCATTGTATGCTTGCTTCTAGGAAAAACAATTGTTTGAACTTCCTCTTGGATGCTTGGGCATGTAAAGTTGTTTTCTGTGTCCCTGGTAAGATCCACTTCAGAGAATGGATGTGAAATAATAGAGGACATATTCTCATTAACTTTCTTATGAACTGCTGCCCACATCTCATTTGCCATGTCCTCGTTAGCATCAATAACTTCATCATTGCATGGGAAGGCAAGACTAGGTGGTGGCAGAATGCCTTCTTTCAATGGGGTGTCAATTGGTGCAGACTTCTCGCTTCTATGAGCTTGTGAGATCAGCTCACTTTTTATTTCCCAACTTGATGACACTTTTGGTATGGTTTCTAATGCTGGCTTAAGAGAGGTTGGGCCCCGAGAGATAGGTGGAGGTGGGCCCTCAAGTATTGATTGAGATTCCCTAATGAGTTGCTGATGTACAGCTAGATTGATCTTCTCCTCTCACGAGGGTTTGGGTATTCTTGAAGCTTCCTGGGTAGCTCAGATAAAGCTGCAATGCGACTTCTATGAGCATCAATGATGGCATCTAGAGTCTCGTTCACCCTATCCACAAAAACAGAACCCCCAGAACTATCCTCGGTTGTATTAGCCTCATCTTGTTTAGCACTAGGCCCAAGTTGAGGTTGATGCTCCTCATGCACATCTTGGGATGTAAAAGCTTAATCCTTCATGTTTTGTTTAGAGACTTCTTGAGAACTAGTGGATGCACTCTTAGTTTGCTTGTTGCGGTTCTTTTTCCTCCTAGTGGTCCTTTTTCTATTGGAATGTAAGGTCTTGTCCACTAGATTTGCCTTTGCATCCCTAGTTTGAGATGTCTCATCAGTCTGCATTTCGGCATTTCGTGTTCTGTGATCTAGTCATGACTCTAAGTGGCACGACATCCTCATTCTCTGATGAAGGTGGCGATGGAAGTGCCTCTACAAAGTTGAGTGAGACCTTTGGTTGAGAGATGCCTTCCTCATGTGGTTTGAGCAAACAATCCTTTGGAAAGTGTTCTACACAACACCCTAGACAATATCTTTCAATTGGTGGAAACTGTGGTACTGTTGTATTGGATCGAGCTACTTGCCTTGGGCGATGTGGACAATCACGAGCCCAATGGGGTTCTCCGCCACTCATAACAGGGGCCCATTAGTTTGGCTTCTACTTTCCTTTACTGTCATTGACCTGAGGGGCCTGGAGTCCTAGGTTGGTAGCCGCCTAGGTTGGCTTCTACTTTCCTTTACTGCCATTGACCTGAGGGGCCTGGAGTCCTAGGTTGGTAGCCGCCTAGCAACATCAAAGAATCTTGTTCCCCTGGCGGTTGAGGCTCCTGTGCTTGGCTCGGATATGCGGGACTTTCAAAGAGATTTTCCTTGGAAGAATATAATGCATATTCCTCCTTCACATAGCTTGGGTTTACCAAGTCTTTACACATATTTGAATTGTCGTAGTCAACAAACCTCACAGGAGCAGTCCCAGGAGCAGGAGGTTGAGCTCCAAGTACAGGTCGTGCTTGCTCTTGTGCCATTGGTGGCTTACGTTCAAAATTAGTGTACTGTTGATGCATTTGCGGAGCCACTGCACCCCTTTGCTGCTCACATTCTTGTCTCATTCTTGCAATGCCAGTACATTCCTGTGTGGTGTGGGTATAATTCCAAGCACAGGCCTGGCACCATTTCTTTGTGGGTTGGTTTGTAGAGGAGAAAAGGTATTACATTCTTCGGTTTTATGGTTACCGCCACATGCTCCACAAAGATGAGGACCTGTAGGTAGTGCACTCCTCATTCGCTACTGCTGTTGTTGTGGCTGCATGGGTGGGTGATAGGTTTGTCCCAATCTCCTTAGTACTAGGTTAGCTATGTGGTCTGGATTTACTAGTGTGCTAGACCCTGAACTTTGGTCATCACCCCACTGATCTCTAGGTTGCACCTCAGGGCCAGTACCATCTTGGAATTTGAAGTTATCTGTGAAATCCATAGCATCATGGCAACACTCATTGAAATTTGTATGCTTCTTTGCATAGAGATGTGTGTGTAGTGTTGAATTTTTGAGTCCTTTTAAGAAGAGAGAAATTAATCGACTCTGGGTGGGCTTCTCATCTTCTGGGCAACGATTAATGTACTGCTTCATCCTATTTACACAGTCTCTAACACTCTCAATCTCGCCTTACTTGAAAGAGTAGATGTTTGCTACTGTGTCATGCTGAACCCCCATTAAGGAAAAAGCAGCAATGAATCTCTCTTCCAAAACTCGTAAAGAAGATTTGTCTGAAGCCTCTAGTGCCTGAAACCAAGCAAGGGCCTTTCCCTCAAGAGTGAGCCCAAACCCTTCAATTTGCGTATGCTTGTCAGTCACTTGCTCAGCTCGAACTGCTTGCCTAAATGCTGCTACATGGTCATATGGATCTCCCGACCCTTCGTACTTCTTTACCAGTTTCTGAAGAGTTGATGGCCTTACTCGCCTTGAATATTCATCATCAGGCCTACGGCCTCTCACTCTCAGTGGTTCCTCTCTTTGGTAAGGTGGTCCATATGCATCCCGAATTGGTGTGGGTCCCCTATTACCTGCCTCACCAACCCTCTCCAAAGATCTTGTTACCCGCATTTCAGGAGGTGCATTTATGGGAGGCCGAGTTGGCTCCCCTACCCTCCGATTGTCATAGTGAGAGAAATGTTGTTGTGGTATGATCTGTGGTCGCACTTTTGGTGTAGGATAATATCTTGGTGCTAGAGTTGGGCTACTTGCAGTGGTCCACTTTGATGTTGATGGTCCCTCTCTAGTGAACTCTCGTAGGGGAGGAGCAATAGTTTCTCCAAGAAAGGCTGTCTTTCCTGGTTTAGCTGTATTAGTGGAGAACACTTCCATGAATAATGGTTGTCCTCTCCACGTGAGCTCACGAATCTCCTTCCAATCTAAGGTTCGGTATTCATTGGCCCATTTATCAATGATTCGGTTCTTGTATCCTGCAAGCTTCTCGACTACCACCACAAGGGCTAGAGGAAGATCTAGCTCTAGAAATTTAGTTATGGCATAATATCCTTCTAAAGAGTCCTTATAGACCTCTTGAAGTGGGTCATCCTGAAAGACCTTTGTTACTGGAATTTGTCGTACAAACTCCCATTGGTTCTCAGCCCCCTGATCCATTTTGCTCTTGCCTTTCCTGTCCCTTTCCAAATTTATATCTACAAAAAGTAAATCATCTATGGATGGCTTTGAGGACTGGGCATTGGATGGTCCAGGCATGTCCGGCTCAATGAGCCAATCATCTCTAGACTCCCTTGCTCCGAAAGGCTTTGATAAATCTAGGAACTCACTCTTAGAGAGCTCTCCTAATTTGTCTACATTCTCTGGATGATAGGTGACTTCGTAGCGAACACCATCTCCACCCATGTACATGTTATCCTAGTCATTGACTAGAGGTGATCTATCAAGCTCTGAGAAAAAGTCCGCAATCTTAAGGAGATATCGTTGTTGTGGATCCCTAAAGATCTCAGGTCCTTGAGCATTCGTGTAGACATATTGAAGTCTCACATTGAGTGGTAACCCCATGATGTCGGCTTCAAATGGATTAAAAGATCTTGTGGGTGTTCTATTTGGGAGTAAGGGATGACTATTTGACGGCCCTATATTGTCCATAGACAATGAGCTAGTTGTCCTAGAAAGGGTATCAGATTGGGATTCGGAAAAGGTTTCAGCATATCTGCCAAATTTCCTACCGATTGGGTCCCACTTTCCTGCGTAGGTACTCTAGAAGGTGCCCTAGACCCTATGGCAGTGTCTATATGACGTCCCGACCGCAAGTGCATAAGGTCAAATTTTAAGGTTTTTTTTTTCAAAAAAATCCAATTTTTTTTAAGTTGGCTCAAACTTTGCTTGAACCCATTTTGAACCCCCTCGAACACATTAGGCCAAAAAAATAGCGTATTTTTTAGGATCGAAAATCACCTAAAATTTACCAATTTCCCATACTGACTCACTGAGAAAATGGTTCCGGGAGGACCGAAATTTTGACGATGGGTGTTTTCTAACTCCTCTCGAAAAGTTAGATAACCTCCCAATTTTTTGCGGGCAAAAAATGATTTTTTTTGGCACCCCTTTATCCCGTGCGGTGGCGGTCTTTATGGTGCGGTGTGTGGGTCTCTCCGCGCGGTGCGCTATTCACGCACAGCCGCCTTCTTTTATTATTTTTTTTTTCCTTTTTTGAAGTGCGTGTGCAGTGAACTCAATGCGTGTGCAGTTGTGAGATTTAGAGTGAACTCAATGCGTGTGCAGCTGTGAGATTTGCAGCAAATTCGAAATGTTCAGTCTTCATGTGTGTGTACATATTTCAGTTTCTCTACAGGTGCAGGTTTAACAGAGAACTAAAATGCAAGTTTACAGAGAACTAAAATGCACAAAATTAAAGATGCAAAAAACTGAACTAAGCTAAGAACAAAAAATAAAACGAACATGCAAAAAATTGAAACTGTAAAAATTAACCTCAGACAGCAAAAATTATCCTCAAACAGAATGACAGAAATGCAAAAATAGGCCTCTCTCTTTCGCACACAAATTAAAATTGGCAGGTTTAGCGCCTACCTCCAATACTTCCCATGTGTTGAATCCTTGTCCTGACCTCAAGGGAGAAGCGTAGCTAGCCAATCGCACTCAAATTGCAAGACAAATAAAGAGAATTTAACAACAGATTAGTCTTAAATAAGTACCAAAATTAGTCCCAAAGCCTGCTCTCCTATCCAACAGTTTTGCAACCGATTGGAGCTTAACAAGGAGTGGTAGTGTGTGTATGGTGCTCAACTAATGTAGGCACTCGCTCCCGGCAGTGGTGCCATTGTAGAGCGGTTCTCTCTACCGTGCAATATAGTGCTCATAGAGTACTTCCGATCAATAAATGTGTTAAGAAACACAATGTCAATCCGAGGACTCGACCCGATTAGTACATGAAGGCTTATCCCATGAGGGAGAGCTCACATACACGAACCACCACTTGACTATTCAACCATTCAACACCTCAATCAATCTCTCAATCCCTTAAATCCACTACACTAATCAAGAGAACGAGCAATGCATGGCAATCTCTTAATCCCATTCAAACATTAATTTGATTAAATCTTAGCTTTTCCTACCCCACAAGCTTAAGCAAGCATAGAATGTAACATTCACAAACCCACAAGCTCATAGAGAGAGTCTATCCATGAATAACTCATTGAATGAAGTGGGCAAGAGCCTGTATCAATGGAGACTACACACACACACACTACAAGCATGCATACACAAGAGAAAGAAAGAATCATTCAACTAATCATAGATTAATCTACTTCAATGATGCTAAAACAGATTAAGAGAAAGAAGTGGAGCTATACTCATTGGAGCTTGATGCTCATTAGAGTACAATAGAGAGAGAATTAGAGAGTTGTCATTGCTTTGAGAGCTGAAGAGCTTCACTCAATAGCTTATGAGAATGGCCAAAAATGTACTCTTTCTTTAGCTAACATCTTTTTTATAGAGATGTCACTAACCCTAACCCTAGGCCTCTTTCACACATGGGCCGACAACCCCATAAGTGAGCCTTGCTTAATACACTTAGAACTCTCATTTAGAACCCACATTGGCCTAAAACGATTTACATTACACTTCGGCACAAAAATATGAAAAAATTATGTGCGTCTTTATGTTCCCATGGCTACAATCCCGCTCTCTCGCATTAATTGCTTCCGGCCTTCTTCCATAATCCGTGTTCCGATGAGTGTTCTCGTGGAACAGATGCCGATTTAAAGTTGTCTTCTACTAACTCTCCCTATCGCATCAAACTTGCTGATAATAGTAGGGTGAAAACCTTAGGAATTGTCAAGAATTTAGGAGTGGATGTATGTGGTATTTCTATGCCTACAACTTTCCAGGTCATTCCTACAAATCTTGATGCTAGGGCTTACCCATTGATATTGGGTAGGCCATGGCTTCGCCAAGTGAAGGCAATTCAAAAGTGGGAGACAGGTGATCTTATTCTACAAGGTGAGAATAAGAAGGTCCACTACAACATCAAGAGTCATCGCAAGAAAGTGGTAAGAGGTGAACCTTCAACTTCCGAAAGCTCAGAGTCAGAGTCATCCGACGAAGAGGAGACAAGTGGTAGCTCCAAGGATTCCATCTCAGAAGGGGAGGTGGAGGGAGTTGCATTTGGTCTTTCCTTGGGAAGGGATCGAGGGGATGCTGAAGACAATCGATCCTTGGAAGGCAAAGCTTCTTCAACCATGTTCGAGAAAGGAGATGTGGACCTCACTAGTCTTCACCAATAGAATGAGCTTCTTCTTAATGAGTCGATAGCAGCAGGTATTGAAAGGGAGAATTACTTAAAAATGTTGGATGGATTTCCTAATCTTTTTGCAAACAGCTACTCACAAGTACGCCAAGTTACCCTAGTAGAGCACAAGATTGATCTCAATCCCCAAAGTAAGCCAGTGTGGTACAACGGCTAAGGCGTTTGGGAGTAGTGAAAGTGGAGGTGCTTAAGAATGAGGTAACTAATTTGCTTGAAGCTGGATTTATTTTTCCAGTAGAGAATTCAGAGTGGATTTCCCTAGTTGTAGTCACTCCCAAAAAGGGTGGAAAATGGCGTGTGTGTGTGGACTTTTTCCCTCTGAATGCATGCACAAAGAGGGATTATTATCCTCTACCCTTTTAGGATGAGATTTTGGATCAAGTTGCAGGTCATGAGTTGTATTCAGTGTGTGATGGATACTCTGGATACTTTCAAATCCGGATTTGTGAAGAAGATCAAAGGAAAACCTCATTTATCACCCCTTGGGGAATGTATGCCTATAGGGTGATGCCATTTGGCTTGACCAATGCACCAGCAACTTTTCAACGCTTCATGAGTCAGGTACTTGCACCTTACTTGGGAAAGTTTATAAGTGTCTTTTTGGATGATTTTTGCATTTATTCAAGCCGCATGGATCACTTGGAAAAGTTGAGGTTGGCCTTGCAAAGTATTGATGATGCAAAAGGGTGTCTTAATCTTGGAAAATGCCGCTTTTGGCACGAAGAAAGGTGGTTCTCTTGGGACATGTTATCTTAGAAGAAGGCATAGAGATGGATCCTGAGAAGGTGCAGGCAATTGTGGCCCTCCCACCACCTACCAATGTAAGGGAGGTAAGGTGGATTTTGGGAGAAACAAAGTATTACCAATGCTTTGTTGACATGTTCTCTGAGAAGATGTATCCTGTAAATCTGTTGACAAAGAAGAATGTTTCTTTCCAATGGGGGCCCGATCAAATTCAATCTTTTTATTTGCTCAAGGAATGCATAAGTCAAATTCCAATTGTGCAGCCTCCTAGGTGGGGGGCAGACTTTTATGTGAACCCAAGTGTCTCATCACATTCAGTGGGTGCTATACTCTTGCAAAAGGGAGAGCAAGGGTGTATGCAACCAGTGTATTATGCAAGCGGACAACTCACTGATGCCGAGGAAAGGCATGGTGAAATGGAGAAAGGTGGTTTGTCTCTTGTTTTTGCAGTAAAGAAGTTCAGGTCATACTTGTTACCTCGCCCTTTTTTCTTCCTCACATCTCAACCTTCTTTACAATTCTTGGTCGGCAAACCCAATCCTGCAAGAGGAAAGTTTGCAAAGTGGATTTGTGAGCTTCATGAATTCTCTTTCACTTTTATTACAAAGAACACCACTAGGGCCTCTCTTGCAGATTTGCTTACCAGGTTGGAAGAGGAAGAAGGAACAGGAGTAAAGGAAGAAGTATATGAAGATTTGGAGACACCACCAACTGCTTTCACTATGCATTTTGATGGAGCCTTTAGCCCTTCCAGGCAATGTGGGACTGGGAGGATATTTTTATTTGATCCAGAAGGAAAAGAGGTATGGGCCAAGGGTAGGGAATTTCCAAAGGCTATATCAAATAATGTGGCTGAGTACAATGCATTAATTTGGGGATTAGAAGATTGAGGATTCGGAATTGGTCATCTGACAAATGAAAGGAGAATATAAGGCAAGGAGTCCTAATATCCAAGAATTGTATAAAAGGGCAATGGAGTTAAAAGAAGCTTTTGAGTTTTGTAAATTTGTGCATGTTAACAGGAGGGATAATCAAAAGGCTGATGAATTGGCTACTAAAACCTTGGCTTCTTTCAAAGTAGCTACTCTTGCATTAAGGGATACAGGTTGGCCTGAGCTCCAAGATGTTCAACACTACTTAGATATAGGATACTTCCCTCCTGGATTGAATCCTTAATAGAAGCAAAGGCTTACCAGGAAAGCTCATCCTTACATAATTCTAGGAATGTTCTTTACAAGCAAGGTAAGGATAAGATTCTTAGGAGGGTAGTGAGCCTGGAAAAATCTAAAAGGATTATGGAATTATGTCATGAATGTTCAGGTCACTTTGCCTTAGCCAGCACCACAGGGTATTATTGGCCTTGACTTAGTAAAGATGTCTATGAGTGGTGGAGAAGTTGTGAAGTATGCCAGGCATATGGGCATAAGTAATTGGTTCTCGGACCCTTAAACCCTATCCGAGCATATGGTCCATTTGAAAGGTGGGGATTAGATTTTGTGGGCCCACTGCCTTGTTCCTCACATGGGAAGTATTACATATTGGTGGCCACAGATTATGCAACAAGGTGGGCAGAAGCAAAGGCCATGGTCAATAATAAAGCAGTGGGTTGTGGCATCCTTTCTCAGGGAATACATATGTGCCCAATTTGGATGTCCATTAGAAATCCTTACGGATGGGGGGAGGTCTTTCAGGAATGACTTGATTGAAGCTTTGGTGCAGAAATTAAAAATAAAGCATGCTATGTCAACTCCCTATTATCCCCAATGTAATGGTTTAGTAGAAAAAACTAATGGACTGGTTTGTGGATCTTTGTCTAAGTTAGTGGATACTATGAAGAGGAAGTGGAATGTGCATTTGCCAGAGGTCCTATGGGCCTATAAGACAACTCACAAACTCTCTCTTGGTTTCACACCTTTTCAGTTTGTTTATGGAATGGAGGCTATTTTGCCAATTGAATTGGAAATCACAAGCCTTCGCACATCTTTTGCACGATTGAATAATGAGGAAGTAACGCATGCCCAACGCCTAGTACAACTGGAGACCTTGTATGATGAGACGCGACTTCAGGCACTTCAAAATTTGGAGGCTGCACAACAATGACGCAAGGCAAGGCATGACACTCTCACGAAGAAGAAGAAGAAGCCAGAAAACTCAAGCAAGGAAGCTTAGTCTCATGAGGTATGATGGCCCTGTGGAGAAACGGCTAGATAAGAAGCTTCTTCAACACTGGGAAGGCCCCTTCAGGAAAAAGCAAAAGTTCAAAAATAACACCTATCTTCTAGAGGATGCAAGTGGCCCCAAGAGGTTCCCGGACGTGCCAATGAGAACCGGCTAAAGATATTTTACCCTCGAGCACCATGGCCAGTAGATCCCCAAGACAAGCATGGAGGATCTGTTGGGGGGGAAGATGTGACATGAAAAATTGATATCTTTCATTTTCAGTTTTGTGCATATTTTAATGGTTTCTCAATGGTAATAAGGTGAAAGCTTGTCCAAGAAGATTGCGGCGCCCACAATGGACTAACGGCGTGGTGATACGGCGACTTGGTGGCTACCCTGATAATAGCCATTCTATCTTCAAATATAATGGTTTTACTTGATTTAGGGTGCACACATTGTAAATGCCACAAGTATGCTTGATAAATACTTTGGTATGGTAGATAGGCTAGTGATGTGGAAAATAAAAGTGGGCCTTCATGCTCACATGGATTTTAATTGTATTATTAATATAGTATTCACCATAAGGCTACAAGTTGGGGAGTGTGGAAGGCATGTGGAGGAGTGTGTGTAGGTACATAATTGGGAAAGATTCTTCTTGAATGCCTACATGGAAGAGGCGAATTCCGCCATGTGTAAGTGGGATCTCCACCTACATTCCACTTAGACTTGGCTATTATCTCATCACACTTTCAAAGTCAAAAAGTCTTTAATTTAATAATCAATAGAAGACTTAGCCTAAGAGGACAATTGATGGTGACATCTATCCTTATGTCACTGAAGGGTTGAAGATTTTTCTGTTGTAATTTGTAACATTGTCAATGGAAGAGAGGGTGATTCTCCACCTATAAAAGGAGCCCTCCTCTCTCTTTCAAAATCAATGAATGGAACCTCCTCAATTGAGCATTTGTGTCATTGCCATTCTCTTATTTTGAAACCCTTATTCAAACACTCTCTTTACATGTGAATGTCTCATTTAGCATTAGCTCCTCATGCTTAACCCAATTTTGGACCTCTTTCATGATTCATGATAAGTGGGATAAGGAGTTATTATCTTTGCGGGCTTGTGACTTCTCAAGGTAGCCCTGGCCTTATTGTCGCCCTCCTTTGGAGGTACCAATGGTTTTAGCGGTAATGAGCATGTGGAAAGACTTTGGGGACGATAGGTAAATCTTTACGATTTTTCGGTGAGAAATGTTAACCCTTACCCTCTAGCTTAAATGATGGAGATGAGAGGCAAGAGGTGAAAAATGAGGTTTCATGCAAAAAGAGGGAAGACTTGCAGTTTTTGTGGTCCAATACCCAAATTTCAACCGGTAAATACTCATCACTCGGGTAATGGTTTCTAAAATTGATCATATGGCTAGGAAGCTCTTTATATTCTCTTTCCACACATATAACTAATTTCTTAATCTTGTACTTCATTTGATGATCAGAATTTCTCCCAAAGTTGCTAACTTTTAGGTGAATTTTGGCAGTTTTATAATAGACCAAGATCCACAAGCCGCGCAACAAAAAGTAAGTTTCTTTGTAAATCTGGAACATATAAAACTCCTCATAGTATTTTGGTTGAGGAAGAAGTTCCCAAATAAAAGTCGCCAATACCCATTACTTGTTGGCAAGTTGTATTATCAGCAAGATAAACCACTTTCTTGATAGGAATTGGATGATAATTTGTAACCATTGGAATTGATATGTCATGTTGCCACCAGTAGCACCAGAATCAACAGTAAAGAGAGAACCATCACGAACATGTAGTACCTTTTCTGGAGAGACATTATAATGAACCAAATTAGCCTCTTGTGTGATGAACATTGTCTTCATCATGAGGATTTTGTTGAGTAGCATAAGCTTGATTTCGAGCTTCATCACATCATAACGCCTCTCTTGAAGCATCAACTAGATGAATGCCTTGTGCTCCAATAATATTCATAGGTTGTAGAAGAGGAAGAACCCCTTGATAAACGAGGTTGCTTATTTGTAATACCGTGCTCTTCATCGTACTCTTGTGCCCAACATTCAGATACTAAGTGACCAGTTTTGTCACAATAAGAACAACGCTTTTGAGGAAATCTCAAACGAGAAGAATTACCTCCTCTTTGGAAGCCACGAGATGTAAATTGGGAGGAGGAAGAAGGGCGTTGCTGAAATGGATGTCTCCGAACAGCAAAGAATGTCTCTGATTCTGTGTACTCTTTGGCAATCATGACGGTTTCATGAGTTATCAACGTCTGACGATCATGACATTGAGAATATTCAATCAAAGAAATACAGCATGCTCAAAGTCAATTCCATCCTTGTAAGATAATATAGTGATGATATTATCTTACAAAGGATCCTTCACCATATCAAGAAGGTGTGTAACCAATTGAGTTCGAGGAATAGGATCCCTTGTAGCAGAAAGTTGATTCATAATACCTTTCTCTTCTCTATCCATTTAGACATTTTGAACCAAGTACCCGTGATTGCTGTGGGTAGTCCCAAAACACATGTTTACCATCTTCAAGTGATGACCTGCACCTCGAACAAATGCCACTAGATATATTTCTCCTTTGGAGTTTGGAACCAATAGGTAATTCCCACATGCGTACCTTCCAAAAAAAAAACTTGAAATTTCTTAGGGATCTAGCAATCCCAAAAAAGTTTCCATCTCTTTTTTCAATTGGAAGGGCTCCAATTTACATTCCAAATTTTATTGCAATAATACAACACATTGGCATCCCCATTTCTCATTAGTGAGTTTTGCCATCCTTTAGTTTGACACCATTAAACGAGGCCCAATCTTTGATCCAAATTGAGGTATCAGTAGCAATAGAACATAACTTCCTTTGAAACAAATCTAGTACTTGGGAAATCAGATCCCTTTTCCTTCTAGATAAATAATATTGCAAAGATAACTGATCCATATCCTTCCACCCTACCATATCCCTATCCCAAGAGTCAACCAAATACCTAGTTCCTTTATTGTTGGTTGAGACTCTTTATAGGAGAAATATTAAGTAAGGCCAAAGGGGGTTTAAATTTATGAGTCCACCATATACCCAAGCTGAGCATAGAATTGCCTGTCACTCGTCGGTCACCTCCGTCCCAAATGATGATACCCAAACTGTCCTTCCAACATTTACATAACATTTTGCAAGGTGCTGAGCTGGTAATCTTAAGAGGATCAAATGAGAAGATTTTATCCTTATAATTTAGATTCCCTGATTTACCTTTAGCTATAACATCAGAGAGCTCAACCAGTTCTCTCATCAATAGTGCCCAAATGATGCTATGAGATAAACATCTAGGAAGCATCAGAGCATTTCTTGCAATGCAATGAGTAGGCATATGAATAATACCAACGTCCCCTTCTCTTTTAGTAGGTACTCACACTTTGTCCCATGCAAGCCAAGGAGAGACTTTTTTTCTTCTGTTACAATTTCTCCAAAGAAAGTCTCTAATAAGCCCTATAATTTTCTTCCAATGACACTTCCCAATATCCAACACACACAGGGCACAAAACATAAAATAGGCATTCAGTATTGTATTGTAAATATCAACCCTGTAATGGACGGGGACTCTGATTCCCTCCCATTTTTTAAATTTCTCCAAAAACCTATTTATAGCCCACACTACCAATTGTTTATTAGTAACCCCAACACCAAATGGTATACCAAGTAGTCCAACAATCTAACCCTTTTGTACCACCTCAAAGCCCCACCTTTGCATATCAAAACATTATCCTCAATCAAGCTGATAACTCTAGATTTTGGAATGTTACATTTAGAGACAAAAGCATTGGCAAACTCCTGTACTATCTCTAATGCCAGTCTCACATTATCGTTCTCAGCTCTTAAAAATAGTAGAGAATCATCAGCAAAACATTGTATAACTAGTTGTTCACTATACTTGAGATTTAGCCCAGTAATATTTCCTTTATGCTGATTCTAGAGAGATTATTAGAGGATGAGAGGCAATAGCAAACAGCAAGGGTGCTATCTTCTGTGTTACTTAATTAATGACCCCTAACAATCTAACACATCCCTATCCCCTTTCCTAACTTAACTAATGACCCTTAATAACCTAAATTAATATCTACCTTAATACTAACTAATACTAATTAATCCTAACCTAGACTAATTAGATACTAATTACTTAATAATTAATCCTAAATCAAACAATTCAAATGTTAGTTAATAAGTACAACAAGTAACCTACTATTAAGTTAGTATTAATTTAAATCTAGTATTAAATTAATTAAATTAATAATATTAATTAAAACTACTAATGCTAATTTAAATCTATTAACATATATTATGCGATACTAGTTTACACTAATTAAGCCTAACTTAATATTACTAAACTATTTAATACTAACTAATGCATTAATACTAAGTAGAATTTGACCCTAATGCTAATTAAAATACTTAAATAACTCTTAATATTAACACCTACACTAATTATTAATCAAGAAAGTTAATCCTAATTAGTAACGCTACTTCTTAATACTAAAACTAATTAAAAAGCACTTAAAGAACTAAGAATATGGAATGGTATACTCATGGTGGATGTCGTGGTTGATGCAATGATCACGAAATAAGTTGAAAATATATTCACCACCATTATCACTTCGAAGAATTTTGACTCTTTGACCAGTGTGATTCTCCACAGATATTTGGTACCTCTTAAATGTGTCCAATGCTTCTGATTTATGTCGTAGAAAAAAGACATTTGTATACCGTGAATAGTCATCAATAAAAGTAATGAAGTAATGGTAGGAAGACTTGGATGGAGGAAAAGGTCCACAAATATCAGTATGAATGAGATCCAAAAGATTATTTGAATGAATATTTGTAGACATTGGAAATGGCTTACGATGATGTTTGCCTAGAGCACAATATTCACATATCTCCATATGCGGGTGAGATTTGAGGTCCATACCTCTCACAATGTGTTGAGAAACACAATGTCAATCCGAGGACTCAACCCGATTAGTGCATAAAGGCTTATCCCTTTCGGGAGAGCTCACATACACGAACCACCACTTGATGATTCAACCATTCAACACCTCAATCAATCTCTCAATCCCTTAAACCCACTACACTAATCAAGAGAACAAGCAATGCATGGCAATCTCTTAATCCCATTCAAACATTGATTAAATCTTAGCTTTTCCTAATGCAAGCAAACCCATAAGCGTGCATCTACTAATTCACAAGCTTAAGCAAGCATAGAATGTAACATTCAAAAACCCACAAGCTCATAGAGAGAGTCTATCCATTAATAACTCATTTGCCAATGAAGTGGGCAAGAGCTTGCATCAATGGAGACTACACACACACACACACTACAAGCATGCATACACAAGAGAAAGAAAGAAGCATTCAACTAATCATAGATTAATCTACTTCAATGATGCTAAAACAGATTAAGAGAAAGAAGTGGAGCTATACTCATTGGAGCTTGATGCTCATAGAGTACAATAGAAAGAGAGTTAGAGAGTTGCCATAGCTTGAGAGCTCAAGAGCTTCACTCAATAGCTTATGAGAATGGCCAAAAACATCCTCTTTCTTTAGCTAGCATCTCTTTTATAGAGATGTCACTATTCCTAACCCTAGGCCTCTTTCACACATGGGTGGACAACCCCATAAGAGAGCCTTGCTTAATACACTTAGAACTCTCATTTAGAACCCACGTTGGCCTAAAATGATTTACATTACACTTCGGCACAAAAATATGGAAAAATTATGTGCGTCTTTATGTTCCCATGGCTACAATACCGCTCTCTCACATTAATTGCTTCCAGCCTCCTTCCATAATCTGTGTTCCTATGAGTGTTCCCGTGGAACATTCCCTCCTTCCTAAATCGCGCACGTCCTCGGGTGCGGTAGAAACAAAAGCTACAAAAAAACAATGGAAGACAAGTAAAGCCTTTTATTGAAAAAAAAACCCAGCAATGACAATCTCACACGTGAGCATGCAAGTGAAAGGCCGATTAGAGTTTTAAAGAGTGCTAAAAGAAGCGAGTAAAGACTAGTCAAAGTGAGACTAAGTGGTAGATAGTGCTATGCAAAGGCAAGTGTGCATGTACGCCGGCAGGTTATGACCACAGTCTCAATGTCCTGCAAGTGTTTAAGTTATTCCTAAGAGGCAACCCTACTCCTAAATATAAGCCATGGTGATTGGATCTTTCTTGCTGTTTTTCTTCTTTTTTTTCTGTAAAGAGTAGAAGATTAAAGAGAATTATTATTTTTAGCTTAATAAAGAGGAAGGTTCCATCCCAAGGAGACCCAAGCAATGGCGAAGAGACCGCCAAGAGAATCTAAAGGCCGCTAAGTATCTCAAGGGCGACAGACCCTTTTCTTTCTTTTTGACATAAGGAGTACCCCATGAAGATGAGGGCATTGGTCTCGAGGGCCCATAATGTACCCAAGAGTCCTACCAGCATCTATCAAGGCGATAGAGTCCTTGTAGGTCTTCTTCTTAATCTTTTAGACATCAGTGTTCACCCCATGGAAACCAAGGCATCGGCCCCAAGGTGCTAAAACAATCCAAGGTCCTACCAAGCATTCAACATGGCCGTAGACACGTCATGTCTCAAGTCACTTCTATATATTTTTAGGGGCATGTGTTTCGTAAATTTTTGTTTATCGTAGCACCTAGCCCATACCTAAGAGGTAGCTACCACTAGGGATAACTACTATACTTCTAGAGCATAAGAACTTGACATACTCCACTGGTATATGTCTTACACCATCTTCAAATAGAAATACCTTCTACTAAGTCCTCTAAGAATCTAGAAATCACACGCCACATAGTAACAACTAATTTAAAACTTAAACCAGCCAACTGTTTGTGAGCATGCAAAAAATATATGCAAAAGTGAAAAGCACATAAAGAACAAATGATTATGATTTGAATACACCTGTTGTAGTGGTCGTTGATGTGGCGCGTTTGTCTTGATGCATTGCTGATGTGCAGATTGCTTCTCTTTGCTCATTGTAGGCATTGCATGTCTCTCCCCTTCCTAATTTGTGTGCACGATCGGTGGACTGTTGGAGTGTGTTTGTATGCTCTTGTTTAGCTGAGATTTTTGTAAAATATCTTATTAACAAACAAGAAAAGAAAAGAATAAAATTTGTTATTGGTGCCAATCACCAAATATAGCCGAGGGGAAAAACCCAGTGGAGTTGATGAGCTTATCCTTGCACTGGTGGTGGATCCTTGTCCACTTCTGCTGGAAAGATTGTATCAATCACTTCAGGGTGCAAGGACAACCCTGTACAAAAGCCGGCCTCTGGAGAAAGTGGTAGAGGAAGGAGTGCTTCCTCGCTAAAATATGGCATTGGTTCTATGGGAAGGTTAAACAGACACTGCCGATTTTGGAATTGCTCAATATAGGTACTCATAGTGATCCAAAATTGACATGTTGAGGCTGGGGGAAGAAGGGCTTGCAAGATAGGTGGCTGCAAGTCATTTATGCATGTATCCCTCCATTGTTCCTCCTCAGGTAATCTATGTTGATTTGGTCCTCGGTCTCGTACTCTCACATCAAGAAGGTTATGGCGTTGGGGTGTAATTCCCACAATTTGTTTCATTAAGCCCGTGCCATATCATCGAAAGTAAGAGCGGCATAGCCAACAAATGTGTGAAGCTTCTCCTAATATGAGTCGTGCACACTCTTAATGACAATGTGGAAATGGATAATGCTGTTGATAGAATAAAGTGACAAAGTGACGCCCACAGCAAATTTCACCTAAGGGAGCATAAAAGTACCTAGAATGAGTTTGAAAAGGAGGAGCACTATAACCCCCGTGATGTTCAGGTTGAGTACTATCAGGGTCAATGCATGGTGGACATGTATCTCGCCAAGTATCCATCAAGAGGTATCTGGGCGTAGAACAATGAAATTTAGAAACTTCAAACTTTATACACTCATATCCATCATTACAATCCCTATCAAAAACAATGTAGATACAGTCCCTATCAAAAACAATGTAGATAAGATCATCTTAAAAAGAACACAATCCTGTAAAGGCAGAAGGAACCACATTAGTAAAAATGAGACTATTCAAACACTGATCTACCAAAGAGCTTCAATTGTAGTGTTAATGCCTTACCTTTGGTTTTGGGTATGTCCTTCTTAAGAGGTGGGAAGGATAGCAATTGTCGAGGAATTTGAGCAAGATAAGAGGATTTAGGCAGTGAAGTGCTAGAATCTATGCTCAAAGGAGACTTATGTAAAGTTGGATTCCTCTTAGGTACACAAGTCGATGGTGGAAGTGTGTAACAAGGAGAAGTTGGGTCAACTGGTGATTCAATACATGTTTGGGGAAGGTCAACACAAGGAGATTTATAGGTGCTATCACAACCACCTATCCTATCTTGAAGAGGTTGTGTTGATTTTCTTTGCACCCCCGCTGATATGAAAAACCAAGAGTGGCTTTTGGAATCTTATTGATACACTCTTCTGGCTCTAGCAAACCATGGCATAGGGGAAGCCAAAGTGCTGTTGCACCCTCATAATAGCCTTGTGCTTTAAGAACATGCTTTGGGACCCAATGAGTAGCATTTGTTAGACCAAATGGCATAACACGATAGGCAAAGATGCCATCTTCAGTATAGCAAAGGCTGTCTTGTGTTGATCCTTTGGATCAATTGACACTTGATTGTAACCAAAGAATCCATCCAAGAAACTATATGCCTTTTTCCCTGCAACACATTCCAAAACATGATCCGTGATTGGAAGTGGGTAATGATCACGTACAGTAGCTACATTTACCTTCTTGAGGTTTACACATACTCGAAGTTTTTCATTTTTCTTTGGCACCACTACAATAGGGGAGACCCATTCAGTGTGTTCAATCTCATATAAATTTTGCCTCTAAGAGCTTGTCTATTTCTTCTTTTATCTTTCGTGCAAAATTCTCATTGTAAGTATAAGGACGTTGCTTGGAAGGCTTTGCATCCTCTCGCAATGGAATTATATGCTGACATATGCTTGGATCAACTCCTTTGAGGTCTTTATAACTCCAAGCAAAAACATCACGATACTCCTTTATTGTTTGAATTAATAACTTCTCCTCATCTAAGGACAAGTCTGTGGCAATCCACACATAGCGAGGCTCTTCTCCTGGCTTAGCGATATCAAATTTTTTTGTATCTTCTGGACCATCATATGAAATCCCTGGCATGCTTGGCTTTTGTCGCATGGGCTGTTGAACAACAATCTTCCGATCTTGAAGAGTGTACAGTGTGAAGTTGGGGGGAACATTGAGACCTTGTTCTTGTCCACTTGAGTCATCACTAATTAAAGACCATGCAGTTTTGAGCTCTCTTTTGCAATCTTGCATCAGAGTTTTTTGTTCGAGAGTGTTCATTCTTAAACTCCTCGTTTTCTTTTTGTATTCTCTCACGTCGTTCCCTCTCATCTTGTTTACGGATTCTCTTATGGCTCTTATAGCATTTACGTTTGGCTTGGCTTCGAGGGATCTCTATTTGAACCTCCCTTCCTCTCAAGAGTAGGCATGCCTTTCCTAACTCTTCCTCGGGGATTATCACATCATCATCAAAATCAGAGTCCCATCCATCTTCCTTATCAGCATCATTAGCAGATTCGAGTGTTAAATCCTCCACTGAGACTTCCTCTACATGCAGTGCTGTGGATGCATCCCCATAGTACAAATCATCTAGAAGGTCACGTGGTTGTACCATTCGTATAGGAATAATGTCATATCCATCTGAGTGGCAAAATTGAATTGGCTTAGGTAAAGCACATGTCGATAATGCTGCAAGGACATGACTCCATTCTAGGGGATCAATTAAGTGCTCAGGGAAGGGTTGTGGAATGTATGCCTCATCTGATACACTTCGATTACCCTTAAGTCTCTTAGTGTTGAAATCCTTACATGAGGCTCCACACATCCACAGATCTTCTCGCCCATCTGACAATGTAACTCTTTTGCCCTGAGAGGAAGCAGAATCAAACTCATCTATTGGAGACCTTGTTACATCACGATATGAGTGATTCATTAGGTTGACCCTTGTGATGATAGAATCATGTCAAAGGTACAAATAATTGTATCCCCAATCTTGAATCATTTGAGATTGTCGCATAAATGGTCTACCCAATATCACTTCATAGTTTGGATGCTTTTCAAAATCCACTATACTGCAAATGTGTGCTCATATTCAATCCCACATGTGGTGACCAATATGTTCTCTAGCAGCCCAATGGGATGTTCTAAGCTTCCATTTGCTAGCTGCAGGCGCATCCCTGTACTCCTAATAGCTGGTTTGCCCCACTTTTCCCAAATGGACCTTGTCACAATACCCACTCCTGCACCACTATCAAGTATTGCAGTTGAAGCTACTTTTCGCACTTCTAATGGGAGGGTAGCATTTCCCTGATCGTCCTCACAAAATTTTCCTACTTTGTTGATAGGAACTGGCATAACATGCTTTGTCTCAGGGTGTATAATACATTGATGGTGACCCTTTTGTAGCAATACCTGCTCTGACAAACATGTGGCAATATCATTCCACAACTCTGGTCGAAGCTTTATCAAATCAAGCAAAGGTAAGGTACAAGCCACTGGTGCTGACAAAATACCTTGCACAATACCCATATCCATCTCCTTTGTCAATCTTCTATGCATGGAGGGTATCCTCAAGGTTTGAGAACAGTTCTCATATTCTCCCAAATAAGATGGTAAGGTTTTCATTGTATGCTTACTTCTAGGAGAAACAATTGTTTGAACTTCCTCCTAGATGCTTGGGTGTCTAAAGTTGTTTTCTGTGCCCATGGTAAAATCCACTTCAGAGAATGGAGGTGAAATAATAGAGGATATATTCTCATTAATTTTCTCATGAACTGCTGTCCACATCTCATTTGCCATGTCCTCGTTAGCATCAATAACTTCATCATTACATGGGAAGGCAAGAGGAGGTGGTGGCAGAATGCCTTCTTTCAATGGGGTGTCAATTGGTGCAGACTTCTCGCTACGAGCTTGTGAGATCAGCTCACTTTTCATTTCCCAACTTGATGACACTTCTGGTATGGTTTCTAATGTTGGCTTAAGAGAGGTGGGGCCCTGAGGGATAGGTGGAGGTGGGCCCTCAAGTATTGATTGAGCTTCCCTAGAGTGTTGCTGATGTATAGCTAGATTGATCTTCTCCTCCACGAGGGTTTGGGTATTCCTGAAGCTTCTTCTTGGGTAGCTCAGATAAAGCTGCAATGCGACTTCTATGAGCATCAATGATGGCATCTAGAGTCTCGTTCACCTTATCCACAAAAACAGAACCCCTTGAACTATTCTCGGTTGTAATAGCCTCATCTTGTTTAGCACTAGGCCCAGGTTGAGGTTGATGCTCCTCATGCACTTCTTGGGATGTAAAAGCTTGATCCTTTATGTTTTGTTTAGAGACTTCTTGAGAACTAGTGGATGCACTCTTAGTTTGCTTGTTGCGGTTCTTTTTCCTCCTAGAGGTCCTTTTTCTATTGGAATGTAGGGTCTTGTCCACTAGATTTGCCTTTGCATCCCTAGTTCGAGGTGTCTCATCAGTCTGTATTTCGGCATTTCGTGTCTGTGATCTAGTCATGACTCTAAGTGGCATGACATCCTCATTCTCTGATGAAGGTGGCGATGGAACTACCTCTACAAAGTTGAGTGAGACCTTTGGTTGAGAGGTGCCTTCCTCATGTGGTTTGAGCAAACAATCCTTTGGAAAGTGTTCTACACAACACCCTAGACAATATCTTTCAATTAGTGGAAACTGTGGTACTGTTGTATTGGATCGAGCTGCTTGCCTTTGGCGATGTGGACAATCACGAGCCCAATGTGTAAGATTCCTCCCCCAACCCCCTTTTTGATGTCTAGCATATTCCCCTGTAATCAATTCCTTTTCTGAAATATAAGAGATCTTGTTTGTGGCTGTTTTAACCTAGAGAAAGAAAATATTCTAGAGAGAGAATATTCAGATTTTGAATATTTTTGGATAGAAAAATATCTCATCTTATTAAAATAAGTTCCCCTGAAACAGAAATTCAAAAAAGAATTTTCCAATGTGCAATTGGAATTAATTGGAAATGGGTATAAAGGACCTTAGTCTAAGGGTCTAGATTTTCAGAAATTTTTGGATTATGGTCCAATTAAGGTTCCTATGGGCCAATAGCATCAATCTATGTGTAGGGAGGAGATAAATCCAATTTGTAAAAGAAGATACCCAAAAATGAGTAAATGCTTACATAAGATGAAGAGTTGAAAATGTACAAGGTTTATTAGTAAAAAAAACTATGAGCAATAAAATTTTGACACATATGTAAGGAAGGGGAGTTCTTTCAAGAAGGTGCATATTTCACATAAGATGAAGAGTTGAAAATGTACAAGGTTTATTAGTAAAAAACTATGAGCAATAAAATTTTGACACATATGTAAGGAAGGGGAGTTCTTTAAAGAAGGTGCATATTTCACATAAGATGAAGAGTTCAAAATGTACAAGGTTTATTAGTAAAAAACTATGAGCAATAAAATTTTGACACATATGTAAGGAAGGGGAGTTCTTTAAAGAAGGTGCATATTTCACATAAGATGAAGAGTTGAAAATGTACAAGGTTTATTAGTAAAAAAACTATGAGCAATAAAATTTTGACACATATGTAAGGAAAGGGAGTTCTTTAAAGGAGGGGCATATTTCACATGCTTGAATGAGTTTTAAACTCAAAAATAATGTGATATTTTTATCTCTCATCTCTCTTGAGCCAAACCAAATCAAAATGGAACCAAATCGAATCAAAAAGTAACCAAGCTAGGTCCAAATCTAGTCCAAATTCAACCAAACTGACTTGGAAAATTCTAGAATCAGTTTGTTTGGTTAGGAGCTCAATTTTTCCTATAAATAGGAGCCTCCCCTTGTTGAAAAAAGATATAGTATCTTATGCTTTGTTACTCTACTCCACCTAAGCCAAGAACTGTGAATTCTTTAATAATTCACTAGTTTTTGACACTTCTCTCTTTCTTCAATCCCCATTGGTGGCTCCATCAACATACTAAACCAATTGATTGGTTGGGGGTCTCTACCGTGAACAAATAATCAAGCAAATTATAAGATAAGTATAGTGAATTTTGATCTTTTCTATAATTTCTCAATGATTCTCTCTTCTCAACCCCTCTCAAGCTTGAGAAGCTTAATTGGTATGGTTTTTGAAATGCTATTGAAGTTAATTAATTAATGATAGTAAAGAATTACATAAAATTCTATTTATATTTAATTCTAATGATTTTTCTCTCTCTCCCTTAAGAAATGGTCATACTCATGACCCTTTTTCAATCCAAATGAAGCTTTTCATAAGGCTTTTCCTTAATCCAAGATTAAGCTATGCTTGAGGCCAAATTAATGGCTTTTTTCTATGCTTTTAGTTTATGTATATTGATGATTCAATCCATTATGGATTGATAATCCAATTAGAGACCATTCTAATTATTTCCTTAATGATAAGCTTTATCCCTTAGAAAAAATTGAGATTTATCAGTCATAGTAGCGGAGCTATGGCAAAATTTTTATAGAAATTACGCATAAAATAATTTCATTCCAAGCATAAAAAGAGGACTTCCTACCATATTCTAGGAACTATCATCCTAGATTAATTAAAAGAATTTTATTATGCATGGAGATGTGGATGTATGCATGTAGAAGTAGATGTATAGATGAGGATGTAAATGGAGATGTGGATGTATGCATGTAGAAGTAGATGTATAGATGAGGATGTAAATAGAGATGTGGATGGATGCATGTAGATGTAGATGTATAGATGTGGATGTGAATGGAGATGTGGATGTATGCATGTAGATGTAGATGTATAGATGTGGATGTGGATGTATGCATGTAGATGTAGATGTATAGATGTAGATGTGAATGGAGATGTGGATGTATGCATGTAGATGTAGATGTATAGATGTGGATGTGGATGTGGATGTGGAGGTGGATGTATGCATGTAGATGTAGATGTGGAGGTGGATGTATGCATGTAGATGTAGATGTATAGATGTGGATGTGAATGTGGAGGTGGATGTATGCATGTATATGTAGATGTATGGAGGAGAATATGAATGTGGATGTGGATGTATGCATAGAGATGTGGATGTATGCATGTAGATGTGAATGTACGCATATAGATGTAGATGTATGGATGTGAATGTGCATGTAGATGTGGATGTGAAAATAGATGTATGGATGTAGATGTGGATGTATGGATGTGAATGTGGATGTATGGATGTGAATGTGGATGTGGATGTGGATATATGTATGGATGTGAATATACGATATGTGATGTGAAGGAATCTGAAGTGATGAGATGGAAAATGATATGATGGGATGAGTATACATATAAATGGAATATGGAATAAGTAATGTGGATTGATGAGGGATAATGTGGAAAAATGAAAGTTAAAATAGAAACTGTATTGTAAACTGTTTGTAAATGCTGTTTGTAAATGACTGTTTTATGTCAAGAATGCTGGGGGAGCATTTTGGCCATCTTGTGATTAAGGTCGTGGAGACCTAACTGATAAAGTTGCAACTGTTGACGGAGAATCAATGAAGGACGTCTCGCGTAGCAAGGTCGGCCGAGGTCTTGACCAGCCTCGGTGCGATTAAAATGGTGAGCTTCCGGTACGGTGGATGAGGGGCCAAGGAAGCGGCCTATGAGTGAAGCGCTAGGTCACCTACGAAGGATCCTAGAGGGTGCTGACCATACGGTGCTCGGACTCTGAGTCGCCTAGGATACCCACGCGTGCGTCGAGGAAGATATTGGAACAAGGAGTAGGAGTTGTTTTCTGAAATCGGGCATGGATCTGGTTGATTGACCTTGCTGGTCTTCAATGGATGAGTCCATGGCTCTTTATATGGATCTGTTGATTGATCTTGCTGATCTTCAACGAGAGTCCATCTTGATAAGCGATTATATTGCCGAGTATTATGGGCTAGGGATTAGGAAACGGCCCCTGAGTGGACAGGTGGTGAGCGTCCTCGTTGCCAATGATGCCATAGATACTCTGATGAGGGAATGATGGGAAAATTAAGAATTAACTGGATAAATTGGAAGATGGTGATCAGTGATACTATGGTTTTATTAAAGGATTGTTTTAAACTGGTTGAATCTGTGAAAAGGAAATTTCATATTGGGTGTGTGAGTGGTGTGACTAGTTTTATTTTGCATGAACATCCGGCTAGGGGGCCTTGGAACTCTTTTCCTTGGTACCCGGGACAAAACCTAACCAAATTCTTAATTGGATCCCATCACTACAGTGGTTGGGCGGTTGGCTAACCCATGGGATTGGATGGGGTTAGGCTGGACTGATGGATCCATAAATCGAGACTCAACTTTTGTTATTACGATAGATAAAGTAAATCCCGGACAGTAATTGTTCTATGGATAGGAATCAACGGCTGTGCCTCTTGAATGGGGAAAAAAGCGTTGATCCCAATGATCCAAGTGCAAGTTTCTTCCTTGATCCGACCAAATATCTTATAGATGCAATTGGATCAGTTTGATCAGAAATGATCTTGACTACGTTAGAGTAAAAAAGTTATTTGGTGGAATCGCCCGTGTTTTCCGGTAAAGGAAGTTTTTCCGGGTTCGGTTTTGGAACAACCGACGGATTAGTCTCTTATTCGGATATCCGTGGGTGAGGCCCCGAGTGTGGGACCCCTGTCCCGCGCGAGAAGTGCTACTTCCGCTGCTAGTACCCCGAATCCGTTGCTCGGTGGGAACATGGATCTCACAGTTGGTATTAGAGCATTTGGTTAATAAAGATCAACTGAGAAGACAAATATGTCTAAAATTTATCAAGAAACACAATAAAGTTATAATTGTGTGATATAATTCATACAATTTGATATTCAAACTGAAATTCGTAATTTGGTAATTGGGTCTTCAGATGGAAGTACCGCAATTATATAGAATCCCTGACTTGCTTGAGGCCTAGACATGATAGTATTTACCTTATAATTCCAAGGGCCGTGACTACCCGTATATACCGAGAGTATATTGCAACTCTTTACTGACAGTATATACGAGTAAATCTAAGACTTGAAATTATAAGCGTTAATGCTATCCAGATGATGATTTCGAATGTGATTGATATGATTTTTAATTCTGTTTGAGAATTGATGAATTGATTTGGATTCTGATTGAAAATTCTGATTGAAAAATGATGATTTTTAAAAATTAGTTGAAATATAATGAAACCACAATGAGGGAGAATGGGACGAGTCCCTGTGATGATATTCATAACTAGAATGATGATAATGAATTCAGCAAATCACTATGAGATTAGTGGGTTGTGCTGTCAGATTGCTACTGTTAATACTTGACCGGTAGATAAAGTTAAGGGATGTCAAATTGAAAACTTGCTTGACTGAAATTTCCGTGGAGGAATGTTCCGAAAGAAACTTTTCGGTCTAATGGACCATTATCATGTTAAAGATATGAATGATATGATCTGAATGAATTGTTATTTAATGATGAGTTCTATATAGGGGATATTTATCCCAGTGTTCTGTGACCAGAATATAAGGAACCCCAGAATAAAATTGGATCTTAAGAAAAAGAGCTGTCCTCTACCTTGCGAGATGAGGACATCTCGCACTTTTTTAAGTGGGGTAGAATGTAAGATTCCTCCCCAGCCTTCGAGGTATACAGGAGTAAGAATCTCCCTTTTTGATCTTATAATTATTCCCTCTCTAAAATAAAAGAAAGATTCTGTTTAAAAAAAGGAAGACCCTTTCCCTAGAATGCTTCTCAGGGTCACGCCTGTTTTAAGGATTCAGAACAATGAGTTCAGAAGTGAAAATCGGTGTTTTCGATACCAAGGTTTTGGTTTTCATCTGAGTACGGCCCAAAAGGAGTTCTTTATCTCTTGGGGAGTATAAGAAGTTATCCCCCAGATATTGTGACCCTTATATCTGAATTCAATGAAAGTAGGTGACTTAGCCTACAAGCTTCTTTTATCTCCTCATCTCAAAATTCTTAATGCCTTCTATAGAAAAATGTGTCAAACCAAATCATGGAAAGACGATAAAACTTCAGTGGCAAGTTACCGTTGGCTTCTAGGTTACGCTAGCTCCTTCCTTTATATAAGTCGTAACTTTTACTTATCGCTCACAGTAATCTTACTCCCATCGATTTCCCTTCTTCTTAAAATCCTTCATGGCTTGGCAACAGGAATTAGTTTTATCCATGATGATTTCTCACCTTCAAGACGCAAGAGAGTCTGTGAAGAAAGATTTTATAGAACAGTATGAGCGCTCACTTTTCCCTCACTTGGGAACTTCTGTAGCGCAGACCAAATGGCGGACCTATCAAAACATAACTAGGGTAACACCCTGGGGTCAGCAGCACTTTCGTAACAATGTCCGCTTGGCCATGGTTATTGAAGCTTTGGGTTTGGGTCCCCGATACTACTGCGTCATGAGATCAAGGCATCTTGGGTTTTCTGAGCGGGTCTTCTTACTGGCGTGTTTTCTTCGTCATGAGAAGATATGCCTTTATCCCGTTTTTGGCTTGCCTCTCAGAGGTCCTTTTGTTAGATCACCTCATACCACTGAGATAGGTGCGGCAATAACCAGCAGAATCATTCCTATAGATGAGTTACCCTATACTTGTGTAGCTTGTGAGTGCTGCTTTTGTGACCATATGATAGACGGGCTTATGGAAGTGTAAAGAGTTCTTCTATCTTTACTGTATAAGTTTCGAGAATGAATAAAGTTTAAATCTTGTTCTTATCTTGCTTTCTTTAAGACTTTTCTTGGTGGTTAATCTTGATTAAAATTTTTCTCTAAGTCTCATAATCGTGCATCTTGCAAAATTATCCTAGTTTGCGAGATGAGGACATCTCGCATTTTTTAAGTGGGGTAGAATGTAGGATTCCTCCCCCAACCCCCTTTTTGATGTCTAGCATATTCTCCTGTAATCAATTCCTTTTCTGAAATATAAGAGATCTTGTTTGTGGCTGTTTTAACCTAGAGAGAGAAAATATTCTAGAGAGAGAATATTCAGATTTTGAATATTTTTGGATAGAAAAATATCTCATCTTATTAAAATAAGTTCCCCTGAAACAGAAATTCAAAAAAGAATTTTTCAATGTGCAATTAATTGGAAATGGGTATAAAGGACCTTAGTCTAAGGGTCTAGATTTTTAGAAATTTTTGGATTATGGTCCAATTAAGGTTCCTATGGGCCAATAGCATCAATCCATGTGTAGGGAGGAGATAAATCCAATTCGTAAAAGAAGATACCCAAAAATGAGTAAATGCTCACATAAGATGAAGAGTTGAAAATGTACAAGGTTTATTAGTAAAAAAAACTATGAGCAATAAAATTTTGACACATATGTAAGGAAGGGGAGTTCTTTAAAGAAGGTGCATATTTCACATAAGATGAAGAGTTGAAAATGTACAAGGTTTATTAGTAAAAAACTATGAGCAATAAAATTTTGACACATATGTAAGGAAGGGGAGTTCTTTAAAGAAGGTGCATATTTCACATAAGATGAAGAGTTCAAAATGTACAAGGTTTATTAGTAAAAAACTATGAGCAATAAAATTTTGACACATATGTAAGGAAGGAGAGTTCTTTAAAGAAGGTGCATATTTCACATAAGATGAAGAGTTGAAAATGTACAAGGTTTATTAGTAAAAAAACTATGAGCAATAAAATTTTGACACATATGTAAGGAAAGGGAGTTCTTTAAAGGAGGGGCATATTTCACATGCTTGAATGAGTTTTAAACTCAAAAATAATGTGATATTTTTATCTCTCATCTCTCTTGAACCAAACCAAATCAAAATGGAACCAAATCGAATCAAAAAGTAACCAAGCTAGGTCCAAATCTAGTCCAAAGTCAACCAAACTGACTTGGAAAATTCTAGAATCAGTTTGTTTGGTTAGGAGCTCAATTTTTCCTATAAATAGGAACCTCCCCTTGTTGAAAAAAGATATAGTGTCTTATGCTTTGTTACTCTACTCCACCTAAGCCAAGAACTGTGAATTCTTTAATAATTCACTAGTTTTTGACACTTCTCTCTTTCTTCAATCCCCATTGGTGGCTCCATCAACATACTAAACCAATTGACTGGTTGGGGGTCTCTACCGTGAACAAATAATCAAGCAAATTATAAGATAAGTATAGTGAATTTTGATCTTTTCTATAATTTCTTAATGATTCTCTCTTCTCAACCCCTCTCAAGCTTGAGAAGCTTAATTGGTATGGTTTTTGAAATGCTATTGAAGTTAATTAATTAATGATAGTAAAGAATTACATAAAATTCTATTTATATTTAATTCTAATGGTTTTTCTCTCTCTCCCTTAAGAAATGGTCATACTCATGACCCTTTTTCAATCCAAATGAAGCTTTTCATAAGGCTTTTCCTTAATCCAAGATTAAGCTATGCTTGAGGCCAAATTAATGGCTTTTTTCTATGCTTTTAGTTTATGTATATTGATGATTCAATCCATTATGGATTGATGATCCAATTAGAGACCATTCTAATTATTTCCTTAATGATAAGCTTTATCCCTTAGAAAAAATTGAGATTTATCAGTCATAGTAGCGGAGCTATGGCAAAATTTTTATAGAAATTACGCATAAAATAATTTCATTCCAAGCATAAAAAGATGACTTCCTACCATATTCTAGGAACTATCATCCTAGATTAATTAAAAGAATTTTATTATGCATGGAGATGTGGATGTATGCATGTAGAAGTAGATGTATAGATGAGGATGTAAATGGAGATGTGGATGTATGCATGTAGAAGTAGATGTATAGATGAGGACGTAAATAGAGATGTGGATGGATGCATGTAGATGTAGATGTATAGATGTGGATGGATGCATGTAGATGTAGATGTATAGATGTGGATGTGAATGGAGATGTGGATGTATGTATGTAGATGTAGATGTATAGATGTGGATGTGGATGTATGCATGTAGATGTAGATGTATAGATGTAGATGTGAATGGAGATGTGGATGTATGCATGTAGATGTAGATGTATAGATGTGGATGTGGATGTGGAGGTGGATGTATGCATGTAGATGTGGATGTGGATGTGGATGTGGAGGTGGATGTATGCATGTAGATGTAGATGTATAGATGTGGATGTGAATGTGGAGGTGGATGTATGCATGTATGTGAGATCCGCGTTCCCACCGCGCAACGGATTCGGGGTACTAGCAGCGGAAGTAGCACTTCTAGCGCGAGGCAGGGTCCCACACTCGGGGCCTCGTCCACGGATATCCGGACAAAAGACTAATCCGTCGGTTTTTCCAAAACCGAACCCGGAAAAACTTCCCTTATCCAGAAAGCACGGGCGATTCCTCCAGGATAACTTTTTACTCTAACGTAGTCAAGACCATTAGTGATCAAACTGATCCGACTGCACCTATAAAGATACTCGGTCAGATCAGGGAAGAAACTTGCACTTGGATCATTGGGATCAACGCTTTTTTCCCCATCAAGAGGCACAGCCGTTGATTCCTATCCATAGAACAATTACTATCCGGGACTTACTTCATCTATCTAATAACAAAAATTGAGTCTCGATTTACGGATCCATTAGTCCAGCCTAACCCCATCCAGTCCCATGGGTTAGCCAACCGCCCAACCACTGTAGTGATGGGATCCAATTAAGAATTTGGTTAGGTTTTGTCCCGGGTACCAAGGAAAAGAGTTCCAAGGCCCCCTAGCCGGAAGTTCATGCAAACATAAAACTAGTCACACCACTTACACACCCAATATGAAATTGCCTTTTTCTTAGCATCAGCTAACTTTCCTTTAATGAAACCATTATGTCACTGATGACAATCCTCATAGTCTCTGGTTGAATCCTTATTTCCAGTCATTCATTCATCGGTATACTTATGGCATCATTGGCAACCAGAACGCTCACCACCTGTTCACTCAAGGGCCTTTTCCATAGTTCCTAGCTCATAGTAACCGGCAATATATTCATATAACAGAATGGAATCTCCGTGGAAGATTAGCAAGATCAACCCACAGATCCATATAAAAGAGCCATGGACTCATCCGTTGAGGACCAGCAAGGTCAATCAACCAGATCCATGCCCGGTTTCAGAAAACAACTCTTATTCCTTGTTCCAATATCTTCCACAATGCACGTGTGGGTATCTTTGGCGACCCAGAGCCCGAGCACCGTATGGTCAGCACCCTCTAGGATCCTTCGCAGGTGACCTAGCGCTTCACTCATAGGCGGCTTCCTTGGTCCCTCATCCACCGTACCGGAAGCTCACCATTTAAATCGAACCGAGGCTGGTCAAGACCTCGGTCGACCTTGCTACGCGAGACGTCCTCCATTGACTCTCCGTCAGCAGTTGCAACTTTAACAGTTAGGTCTTCATGACCTTAATCCACAAGACGGTCAAAATGCTTCCTCAGCATTCTTGACATAAAACAGTCATTTACAAACAGTCACAAAATACAGTTTCTAAATCGAACTCTCGTCTTTCCACATTATCCCTCCTTAGTCCACATTACTTATTCCACATTCCATTCAATGTGTACTCATTCTCATCCATTTCCTTATATCGACGACACATTAATTCACATACACATACACATTCACATTCACATCCATACATCCACATCTACATGCATACATCCATTTTTACATCCTCATTTATACATCCACATCCCATATCCACATTCATACATACACATCCATATCCACATCCATACATCCACATCCACATACATACATCCACATCTACATGCTTACCTCCATTTTCACATCCTCATTTATACATCCACATCCCATATCCACATTCATACATACACATCCATATCCATATCCATACATCCACATCCACATCCACATTCACATCCATACATCCACATCTACATGCATATATCATTTTTCACATCCTCATTCATACGTCCACATCCACATACATATATCCATATCCGTATCTACACCCATACATCCACATCCACTTCCACTTTCACATGCATACATCCACATCTACATGCATACATCCATTTTCACATCCTCATTCATACATACATCCACATCCGTATCTACATCCATTCTTGCCCTATCACAACCCATATACATCTTATCCCATCACATACACTTCTTACCTCATCCCATACACATCTTATCACATCTTGACTCATCTTATCACTTCCTAACTCATCTCATATGCATCTTATCACATCCCATACACCTCTTATCACATCCTATCACATCTCATACACCTCTTATCACATCCTATCACTTTCCATACACATCTTATCACATCTTATCACATCCCATACACCTCTTATCACATCCTATCACATCTCATACACATCTTATCACATCCTATCACATCTCATACACCTCTTATCACAACCTATCACTTTCCATACACATCTTATCACATCTTATCACATCTCATACACCTCTTATCACATCCTATCACTTCCCATATCTATATATAGAATACAGGAGAATTCTTATATAAGATTTCTCTACACATTTATTTATGCATAAATTCCATTTAAGGATACTAACACTTTCGAAATAAAAATCAATCTTTTATGCATCTTCCTATGCATAAATTCATTTTAAATGAAAATGACACTTTTGAATTAAAATTCAATCTTTTATGCATCTTCCTATGCATAAATTCAATTTGGATGAGAATAACACTTTTGAATTGAAATTCCATTCTTTTATGCATCTTCTTATGCATAAATTCAATTTGGTAGGAATTACACTTTTAGAATAAAAGAATTTCTCTTATGCATCTAAGTTATGCATAAAATCCATTTATGACGAAAATCACACTTTTAGTAAAAAAAGAATATCTTTTATGTATACCTCTATGCATGAAATTCAATATGATAAAAGTAACACTTTTACAATAAAATAATCAACTTTTATGCATACCTCTATGCATGAAATCCAAATATGATAAAAGTAGCTCTTTTATAATAAAATAATCAACTTTTATGCATACCTCTATGCATGAAATCCAAATATGATAAAAGCAACACTTTTATAATAAAATAATCAACTTTTGCATACCTCTATGCATGAAATCCAAATATGATAAAAGCAACACTTTTATAATAAAATAATCAACTTTTATGCATACCTCTATGCATGAAATCCAAATATGATAAAAGTCACACTTTTATAATAAAATAGTCAACTTTTATGCATACCTCTATGCATGAAATCCAAATATGATAAAAATCACACTTTTATAATAAAATAATCAATTTTTATGCATACCTCCATGCATGAAATCCAAATATGATAAAAGTAACACTTTTATAATAAAATAATCAACTTTTATGCATACCTCTATGCATGAAATCCAATTATGATAAAAGTCACACTTTTATAATAAAATAATCAACTTTTATGCATACCTCTATGCATGAAATCCAAATATGATAAAAGTCACACTTTTATAATAAAATAATCAACTTTTATGCATACCTCTATGCATGAAATTCAATTATGATAAAAGAAACACTTTTATATTAAAATAATAATTCTTTTATGCATACCTCTATGCATGAAATCCAAATATGATAAAAGAAACACTTTTATATTAAAATAATAATTCTTTTATGCATACCTCTATGCATGAAATCCAAATATGATAAAAGAAACACTTTTATATTAAAATAATAATTCTTTTATGCATACCTCTATGCATGAAATTCAAATATGATAAAAGAAACACTTTTATATTAAAATAATAATTCTTTTATGCATACCTCTATGCATGAAATCCAAATATGATAAAAGTAACACTTTTACAATAAAATAATCATCAATTATGCATAACATAAAAATCAATTTCTCCATGATTACAATAAAATTCTTTCAATTAATCTAGGATGATAATTCCTAGAATATGATAGGAAGTTCTCTTTTCATGCTTTGAATAAAATTATTTTATGTGTAATTTTTATAAAAATTTTGCTATAGCTCCGCTACTATGACTGATAAATCTCAATTTATTTTGAAGGATAAAGCTTATCATTAAGGAAATGATTAGAATGATCCCTAATTGGATCATTAACCCAATAATGGGTTGAATCATTAATATTCATGAAATACATAAACTAAAAGCATAGAAAAAAGCCATTAATTTGACCTCAAGCATAGATTAATCTTAGATTAAGGAAAAGCTTTATTTGGATTGAGAATGGGTCATGAGTATGACCATTTCTTGAGTGAGAGAGAGAAATTACATAAAAACCATTAGAATTAAGCATAAATGGAAATTTATGTAATTCTTAACTATCATTAATCAATTAACTTCAATAGCATTCATCAAATTATGTAACTCTTCACTACCATTCATCAATTAACTTCAATAACATTCAAAAACCATTCCAATTAAGCTTCTCAAGCTTGAGAGGGGTTGAGAAGAGAGAAACATTGAGAAATTATAGAAAATGATCAAAATTCACTAATTACCTTACAAATTGCTTGATTCTTTGTTCACGGTAAAGGTCCCCAACCAATCAATTGGTTAAGTATGTTGATGGAGCCACCAATGGGGATTGAAGAAAGAGGGAAGCTCCAATTTCTTCAATTTGGAGAGAATTTTAGAGAATAGTAGAAATTAGCATTATTTCAGCATAACTCTAGTATAGTAAAATTCTTCTATTTTTTTCAAAGGACTCATGTTCTATTTATAGGAGAGGGAAGCTCTAACCAAAGCTAACTAAATTTTAGAATTTTCCAAATTCAGTTTGGTTGAATTTGGACTAGATTTGGACCTAGTTTGGTTCCTTTTTGATTCAGTTTGGTTCCATTTTGATTTGGTTTGGTTCAAGAGAGAGGAGAGATAAAAATATCACATTATTTTTGAGTTTAAAACTCATTCAAGCATGTGAAATATGCACCTCCTTTAAAGAACTCCCCTTCCTTACATATGTGTCAAAATGGATTCATTATACCCAAAATATCTCATATTTTTAATATTGCTCATAGTTTTTTACTAATAAACCTTGTACATTTTCAACTCTTCATCTTGTGTGAGCATTTACTCATTTTTGGATACCCAAAATATCTCATAATTTTAATATTTCTCATAGTTTTTTACTAATAAACCTTGTACATTTTCAACTCTTCATCTTATGTGAGCATTTACTCATTTTTGGATATCCAAAATATCTCATATTTTTGATATTACTCATAGTTTCTTACTAATAAACCTTGTACATAGTCAACTCTTCATCTTATGTGAGCATTTACTCATTTTTGGGTATCTTCTTTTACAAAATTGGATTTATCTCCTCCCTACACATGGATTGATGCTATTGGCCCATAGGAACCTTAATTGGACCATAATCCAAAAATTTCTGAAAATCTAGACCCTTAGGCTAAGGTCCTTTATACCCATTTTCAATTAATTCTAATTGCACATTGGAAAATTCTTTCTGAATTTCTATTTCAGGGGAATTCATTTTAATAAGATGAGATATTTTTCTATCCAAAAATATTCAAAATCTGAATATTCTCTCTCTAGAATATTTTCTCTCTCTATGCCAAAACAGGCAGAGACAAGATCTCTTATATTTCTGAAGAGGGAATTGATTACAGGGGAATATGATGGACATTTTGAGAGGCTAGGAAGGAATCTTACATTCTCTCCCACTTGAAAAACGCGAGATGTCCTCATCTCGCAAACTTGGGATAATTTCGCAAGATGCACGAACATGAGACTTAGAGAAAAATTTAATTAAGATTAACCACTAAATAAAAAAGTCTCAAAGAGAGTAAGGGTCAAGACAAGAACAAGATTTAAACTTTATTCATTCTTGGAACATATACAGTAAAGATAGAAGAACTCTTTACACTTCCATAAGTCCGTCCATCATATGATCACAAAAGCAGCACTCACAAGCTGCGCACGTATAAGGTAACTCATCTATGGGAATAATTCTGTTGGTTATTGCCGCACCTATCTCAGTGGTATGAGGTGATCTAACAAAAGGACCTCTGAGAGGCAAGCCAAAAACGGGGTAAAGGCATATCTTCTGATGAGGAAGAAAACACGCCAGTAAGAAGACCCGCTCAGAAAACCCAAGATGTCTTGATCTCATGACACAGTAGTATCGGGGACCCAAACCCAAAGCTTCAATAACCATGGCCAAGCGGACATTGTTACGAAAGTGCTGCTGACCCCAGGGTGTTACCCTAGTTATGTCTTGATAGGTCCGCCATTTGGTCTGAGCTACAGAAGTTCCTAGGTGAGGAAAAAGTGAGCGCCCATACTGTTCTATAAAATCCTTCTTCACAGACTCGCTTGCGTCTTGAAGGTGAGAAATCATCATGGATAAAACTAATTCTTGTTGCCAAGCCATGAAGGAGATTAAGAAAGAAAGGAGATCGATGGAAGTAAGATTACTGTGAGCGACAAGTAAAAGTTACGACTTATATAAAGGAAGGAGCTAGCGTAACCTAGAAGCCAACGGTATCTTGCCACTGAAGTTTTACCGTCTTTCCATGATTTGGGTTTGGCACATTTTTCTATAGAAGGTTTTAAGAACTTTGAGATGAAGAGATAAAAGAAGCTTGTAGGCTAAGTCACCTACTTTCATTGAATTCAGATATAAGGCTCACAATATCTGGGGGATAACTTCTTATACTCCCCAAGAGATAAAGAACTTCTTTTGGGCCGTACTCGAATGAAAACCAAAACCTTGGTATCCAAAACACCGATTTTCACTTCAGAACTCATTGTTCTGAATCCTTAAAACAGGCGTGACTCCTGAGAAGTATTCTAGGGAGAGGGTCTTCCTTTTTTAAAACAGAATCTTTCTTTTATTTTAGAGAGGGAATAATTATAAGATCAAAAAGGGAGATTCTTACTCTTGTATACCTCGAAGGCTGGGGAGGAATCTTACATTCTACCCCACTTAAAAAAGTGCGAGATGTCCTCATCTTGCAAGGTAGAGGACAACTCTTTTTCTTAAGATCCAATTTTATTCTGGGGTTCCTTATATTCTGGTCAACCCAACAGAATACTGGGATAAATATCCCTTAGAACTCATCATTAAATAACAATTCATTCAGATCATATCATTCATATCTTTAACATGATAATGGTTCATTAGACCGAAAAATTTCCTTCTGAACATTCCTCCACGGGAATTTCAGTCAAGTAAGTTCTCAATTTGTCATCCCTTAACTTGATCTAACGGTCAAGTGTTAACAGTAGCAATTTGATAGCACAATCCACTAATCTCATAGTGATTTGCTGAAATCATTATCATCATTTATCATCACAGGGACTCGTCCCATTCATCCTCATTGTAGTTTTGCTCAGGTTATTATATTTCAACTAAATTTCAGAAATCATCATTTTTCAATCAGAATCCAAATCAATTCATCAGTTCTCAAACAAAATTAAAATCATATCAACCACATTCAAAATCATCATCTGGATAGCATTAACGCTTATAATTTCAAGTCTTAGATTTACTCGTATATACTGCCGGTAAAGAGCTGCAGTTATACCCTCGGTATATATGGGTCGTCATAATACTTGGAACTATAAGGTAAATACCATCATGTCTAGGCCTCAAGCAAGTCAGGGTTCCATACAATTGCAGTACTTCCATTTGAAGACCCAATTACTAATTTATGAATTTTCAGATTGAATATCAATTTGTATGAATTATATCACACAATTACAACCTTTTTGATTCTTGATACATTTTTGATATATTTGGCTTCTCGGTTGATCCTCATTGACCAAAAAGCTCTGATACCAACTGTGAGAATCCCGTTCCCACCGCGCAACGGATTCGGGGTACTAGCAACGGAAGTAGCACTTCTAGCGCGAGGCAGGGTCCCACACTCGGGGCCTCGTCCACGGATATCCGGACAAAAGACTAATCCGTCGGTTTTTCCAAAACCGAACCCGAAAAAACTTCCCTTATCCGGAAAGCACGGGCGATTCCTCCAGGATAACTTTTTACTCTAACGTAGTCAAGACCATTAGTGATCAAACTGATCCGACTGCACCTATAAAGATACTCGGTCAGATTAGGGAAGAAACTTGCACTTGGATCATTGGGATCAACGCTTTTTTCCCCATCAAGAGGCACAGCCGTTGATTCCTATCCATAGAACAATTACTATCCGGGACTTACTTCATCTATCTAATAACAGAAATTGAGTCTCGATTTACGGATCCATCAGTCCAGCCTAACCCTATCCAGTCCCATGGGTTAGCCAACCGCCCAACCACTGTAGTGATGGGATCCAATTAAGAATTTGGTTAGGTTTTGTCCCGGGTACCAAGGAAAAGAGTTCCAAGGCCCCCTAGCCGGAAGTTCATGCAAACATAAAACTAGTCACACCACTTACAATAACTTTTTACTCTAACGTAGTCAAGATCATTTCTGATCAAACTGATCCAATTGCATCTATAAGATATTTGGTCGGATCAAGGAAGAAACTTGCACTTGGATCATTGGGATCAACGCTTTTTTCCCCATTTAAGAGGCACAGCCATTGATTCCTATCCATAGAACAATTACTGTCCGGGATTTACTTTATCTATCGTAATAACAAAAGTTGAGTCTCGATTTATGGATCCATCAGTCCAGCCTAACCCCATCCAATCCCATGGGTTAGCCAACCGCCCAACCACTGTAGTGATGGGATCCAATTTGGAATTTGGTTAGGTTTTGTCCCGGGTACCAAGGAAAAGAGTTCCAAGGCCCCCTAGCCGGAAGTTCATGCAAACATAAAACTAGCCACACCACTTACACACCCAATATGAAATTGCCTTTTTCTTAGCATCAGCTAACTTTAAAACAATCCTTTAATGAAACCATAGTACCACTAATCACAATCTTCCAATTTAACCGGTTGATTCATAATTTCCCATCATTCCTTCATCAGAGTATCTATGGCATCATTGGCAACTAGAACGCTCACCACCTGTCCACTCAGGGGCCTTTTCAATAGTTCCTAGCCCATAATACTCGGCCATATAATCACTTATAAAAATCAAGATGGACTCTCGTTGAAAATCAGTAAGATCAACCAACAGATCCATAAAAAGAGCCATGGACTCATCCATTGAAGACCAGCAAGGTCAATCAACCAGATCCATGCCCGGTTTCAGAAAACAACTCTTACTCCTTGTTCCAATATCTTCCTCGATGCACGCGTGGGTATCCTAGGTGACCCAGAGCCCAAGCACCGTATGGTCAGCACCCTCTAGGATCCTTCGCAGGTGACCTAGCGCTTCACTCATAGGCCGCCTTCTTGGTCCCTCATCCACCATACCGGAAGCTCACCATTTTAATCGAACCGAGGCTGGTCAAGACCTCGGTCGACCTTGCTACGCGAGACGTCCTCCATTGACTCTCCGTCAGCAGTTGCAACTTTATCAGTTAGGTCTCCACGACCTTAATCACAAGACGGTCAAAATGCTTCCCCAGCATTCTTGACATAAAACAGCCATTTACAAACAGCATTTACAAACAGTTTACAAATACAATTTCTATTTTAACTCTCATTTTTCCACATTATCCCTCATTAATCCACATTACCTATTCCACATTCCATTTATATGTGTACTCATCCAATCACATCATTTTCCATCTCTTCACTTCAGATTCCTTCACATCACATATCATATATTCACATCCATATCCACATCCACGTCCACATTCACATCCATACATCCACATCCACATCCATACATCCATATCCATACATCCATACATCCATATCCACATCCACATTCACATCCATACATCCATATCCACATCCATACATCCACATCCACATCCACATTCACATCCATACATCCACATCCACATCCACATTCACATCCATACATCCACATCTACATGCTTACCTCCATTTTCACATCCTCATTTATACATCCACATCCCATATCCACATTCATACATACACATCCACATCCACATTCACATCCATACATCCACATCTACATGCTTACCTCCATTTTCACGTCCTCATTTATACATCCACATCCCATATCCACATTCATACATACACATCCACATCCACATTCACATCCATACATCCACATCTACATGCTTACCTCCATTTTCACATCCTCATTTATACATCCACATTCATACATACACATCCAGATCCACATCCATACATCCACATCCACATGCATACATCTACTATCACGTCCTCATTCATACATCCACATCCACATACATACATACATCCACATCCACATTCCCATTCACATCTATACATCCACATCTACATCCACATACATACATACATCCACATCCACATTCCACATTCACATCTATACAGCCACATCTACATCCACATTCACATCTATACATCCACATCTACATCCACATTCACATACATCCACATCCACCTTCCCATTCACATCTATACATCCACATCTACATCCACATACATATATAAATCCACATACATATATACATCCACATCCACATTCCACATTCACATCTATACAGCCACATCTACACATCCACATACACTTCTTACCTCATCCCATACACATCTTATCAAATCTTAATTCATCTTATCACCTCATAACTTATTTCATAAGCATCTTATCACCTCTTGTCACATCTTATACACCTCTTATCACATCCTATCACATCTCATATCTATTTATAGAATACAAGAGAATTCTTATATTTGATATAAGATTTCTTTACACATTTATTTATGCATAAATTCTATTTAAGGAGATTAATACTTTCGAAGTAAAAATCAATCTTTTATGCATCTTCTTATGCATAAATTCAATTTGGTAGGAATTACACTTTTAGAATAAAAGAATTTCTCTTATGCATCTAAGCTATGCATAAAATCCATTTATGATGAAAATCACACTTTTAGTATAAAAGAATATCTTTTATACATACCTCTATGCATGAAATCCAAATATAATAAAAGTCACACTTTTAAAATAAAATAATCAACTTTTATGCATACCTTTATGCATGAAATTCAAATATAATAAAAGTCACACTTTTATAATAAAATAATCAACTTTTATGCATACCTCTATGCATGAAATCTAATTATGATAAAAGTAACACTTTTACAATAAAATAATCATCTTTTATGCATACATCTATGCATGAAATCCAAATATGATAAAAGTAACACTTTTATAATAAAATAATCAACTTTTATGCATACTTTTATGCATGAAATTCAAATATGATAAAAGTAACACTTTTATAATAAAATAATCAACTCTTATGCACACTTCTATGCATGAAATTCAATTGTGATAAAAGTAACACTTTTATAATAAAATAATCAACTCTTATGCATACTTCTATGCATAAAATTCAATTGTGCTAAAAGTAACACTTTTACATTAAAATAATAATCTTTTATGCATACCTCTATGCATGAAATCTAATTATGATAAAAGTAACACTTTTATGTTAAAATAATAATCTATTATGCATACCTCTATGCATGAAAATCAATTATGCATAATATAAAAATCAATTTCTCTATGAATATCTTCAATTAATCTAGGATGATAATTCCTAGAATATGGTAGGAAGTCCTCTTTTCATGCTTTGAATGAAATTATTTTATGCGTAATTTTTATAAAAATTTTGCCATAGCTCCGCTGCTATGACTGATAAATCTCAATTTTTTCTAAGGGATAAAGCTTATCATTAAGAATTAATTAGAATGATCCCTAATTGGATCAATAATCCATAATGGATTGAATCATTAATATTCATGAAATACATAAACTAAAAGCATAGAAAAAAGCCATTAATTTGACCTCAAGTATAGATTAATCTTGGATTAAGGAAAAGCTTTATGAAAAGCTTCATTTGGATTGAGAATGGGTCATGAGTATGACCATTTCTTGAGTGAGAGAGAAATTTCATAAAAACCATTTGAATTAAGCATAAATAGAAATTTATGTAATTCTTAACTATCATTAATCAATTAACTTGAATAGCATTCATCAAATTATGTAACTCTTCACTACCATTCATCAATTAACTTCAATAACATTCAAAAACCATTCTAATTAAGCTTCTCAAGCTTGAGAGGGGTTGAGAAGAGAGAAACATTGAGAAATTTTAGAAAATGATCAAAATTCACTAATTACCTTACAAATTGCTTGATTCTTTGTTCACGGTAGAGGCCCCCAACCAATCAATTGGTTAAGTATGTTGATGGAGCCACCAATGGGGATTGAAGAAAGAGGGAAGCTCCAAAAACTAGTGAATTATTAATGAATTCACAGTTCTTGGCTTAGGTGGAGTAGAGTAACGATGCATAAACACTATATATTTTTCAACAAGGGGTAGGCTTCTATTTATAGGAAAAATTGAGCTCCTAACCAAACAAACTGATTCTAGAATTTTCCAAATCAGTTTGGTCAATTTTGGACCATTTTTAGGTCAGTTAAGCTAACTTTTTGGAACTAGACTTGAATGAGGAGAGAGGAGAGATGAAATATCTCAATTTTTATGAGTTTAAAACTCATTCAAGCATGTGAAATATGCACCTCCTTTAAAGAACTCCCCTTCCTTACATATGTGTCAAAATGGAATCATTATACCCAAATATCTCATATTTTTAATATTGCTCATAGTTTTTTACTAATAAACTTTGTACATTTTCAACTCTTCATCTTATGTGAAATATGCACCTCCTTTAAAGAACTCCTCTTCCTTACATATGTGTCATAGTTTTTTTACTAATAAACCTTGTACATTTTCAACTCTTCATCTTATGTGAAATATGCACCTCCTTTAAAGAACTCCCCTTCCTTACATATGTGTCAAAATGTAATCATTATACCCAAAATATCTCATATTTTTAATATTGCTTATATTTTTTTACTAATAAACCTTGTACATTTTCAACTCTTCATCTTATGTGAGCATTTACTCATTTTTGGGTATCTTCTTTTACAAATTGGATTTATCTCCTCTCTACACATGGATTGATGCTATTGGCCCATAGGAACCTTAATTGGACCATAATCCAAAAATTTCTGAAAATCTAGACCCTTAGGCTAAGGTCCTTTATACACATTTCCAATTAATTCCAATTGCACATTGGAAAATTCTTTTTGAATTTCTGTTTCAGTGAAATTCATCTTAATTATAAGAGATATTTTTTCTATCCAAAAATATTCAAAATCTGAATATTCTCTCTCTAGAATAATTTCTCTCTCTAGGTTAAAATAGTTAGAAACAAGGTCTTTATATTTCTGAAGAGGGATTGATTACAGGGAAAGATACTATACATCAAAAAGGGGGTGGGGGAGGAATCTTACATTCTACCCCACTTAAAAAACGTGAGATGTCCTCATCTCGCAAACTAGGGTAATTTCGTAAGATGCACGAATATGAGACTTAGAGAAAAATTTTAATCAAGATTAACCACCAAGAAAAGTCTCAAAGAGAGCAAGATAAGAACAAGATTTAAACTTTATTCATTCTCAGAACTTATACAGTAAAGATAGAAGAACTATTTACACTTCCATAAGCCCGTCCATCATATGGTCACAAAAGCAGCACTCACAAGCTGCACAAGTATAAGGTAACTCATCTATGGGAATTATTTCTGTTGGTTATTGTCGCACCTATCTCAGTGGTATGAGGTGATCTAACAAAAGGACCTCTGAGAGACAAGCCAAAAATGGGGTAAAGGCATATCTTCTCATGAGGAAGAAAACACGCCAGTAAGAAGACCCGCTCAGAAAACCCAAGATGCCTTGATCTCATGATGCAGTAGTATCGGGGACCCAAATCCAAAGCTTCAATAACCATGGCTAAGCGGACATTGTTACGAAAGTGCTGCTGACCCCAGGGTGTTACCCTAGTTATGTCTTGATAGGTCCGCCATTTGGTCTGAGCTATAGAAGTTCCCAAGTGAGGGAAAAGTGAGCGCTCATACTGTTCTATAAAATCCTTCTTCACAGACTCACTTGCGTCTTGAAGGTGGAATCATTATGGATAAAACTAATTCTTGTTGCCAAGCCATGAAGGAGATTAAGAAAGAAAGGAGATCGATGGGAGTAAGATTACTGTGAACGACAAGTAAAAGTTACGACTTATATAAAGGAAGGAGCTAGCGTAACTTAGAAGCCAATGCTAACTTGCCACTGAAGTTTTACCGTCTTTCCATGATTTGGGTTTGGCACATTTTTCTATAGAAGGCATTCAGAACTTTGAGATGAGGAGATAAAAGAAGTTCGTAAGCTAAATCACCTACTTTCTTTGGTCCACAATATCTGGGAGATAACTTCTTATACTTCCCAAGAGATAAAGAACTTCTTTTGGGCCGTACTCGAATGAAGACCAAAACCTTGATATCCAAAACATCGATTCTCACTTCTGAACTCATTGTTCTGAATCCTTAAAACAGGTGGGACTCTTGAGAAGTATTCAGGGAAAAGGTACTTCCTTTTTTAAACAGAATCTTTCTTTTATTTTAGAGAGAGAATAATTATAAGATCAAAAAGGGAGATTCTTACTCCTGTATACCTCGAAGGCTGGGGGAGAATCTTACATTCTACCCCACTTGAAAAGTGCGAGATGTCCTCATCTCGCAAGGTAGGGGACAACTCTTTTTCTTAAGATCCAATTTATTCTGGGGTTCCTTATATTCTAGTCAACCCAATAGAATACGGGGATAATTATCCCTTATATAGAACTCATCATTAAATAACAATTCATTCAGATCATATCATTCATATCTTTAACACGATAATGGTCCATTAGACTGAAAATTTTCCTTCTGAACATTCCTCCACAGGAATTTTAGTTAAGCAAGTTCTCAATTTGTCATCCCTTAACTTAATCTATTGTCTCAAGTGTTAACAGTAGCAATCTGACAGCACAATCCACTAATCTCATAGTGATTTTCTGAAATCATTATTATCATTCTAGTTATGAATATTATCACTGGGACTCGTCCCATTCATCCTCATTGTGGTTTCGCTCAGCTTATTACATTTTAACTAAATTTCAGAAATCATCATTTTTCAATCAGAATCCAAATCAATTTCATCAGTTCCCAAACAGAATTAAAAATCATATCAACCACATTCGAATTCATCATCTGGATAGCATTAATGCTTATAATTTCAAGTCTTAGATTTACTCGTATATACTGTCAGTAAAGAGCTGCAGTATACTCTCGGTATATACGGGTAGTCACGGCCCTTGGAACTATAAGGTAAATACCATCATATCTAGGCCTCAAGCAAGTCAGGGATTCTATATAATTACGGTATTTACTTCTGAAGACCCAATTACCAAATTACGAATTGCAGTTTGAATATCCAATTGTATGAATTATATCACACAATTATAACCTTTTTGTGCTTCTTGATAAATTTTTGACATATTTGGTTTCTCAGTTGATCTTTATTAGCCAAATGCTCTGATACCAACTGTGAGATCCCTGTTCCCACCGAGCAACGGATTCGGGGTACTAGCAGCGGAAGTAGCACTTCTAGCGCGAGGCAGGGTCCCACACTCGGGGCCTCGTCCACGGATATCCGGACAAAAGACTAATCCGTCGGTTTTTCCAAAACCGAACCCGGAAAAACTTCCCTTATCCGGAAAGCACGGGCGATTCCTCCAGGATAACTTTTTACTCTAACGTAGTCAAGACCATTAGTGATCAAACTGATCCGACTGCACCTATAAAGATACTCGGTCAGATCAGGGAAGAAACTTGCACTTGGATCATTGGGATCAACGCTCTTTTCCCCATCAAGAGGCACAGCCGTTGATTCCTATCCATAGAACAATTACTATCCGAGACTTACTTCATCTATCTAATAACAAAAATTGAGTCTCGATTTACGGATCCATCAGTCCAGCCTAACCCCATCCAGTCCCATGGGTTAGCCAACCGCCCAACCACTGTAGTGATGGGATCCAATTAAGAATTTGGTTAGGTTTTGTCCCGGGTACCAAGGAAAAGAGTTCCAAGGCCCCCTAGCCGGAAGTTCATGCAAACATAAAACTAGTCACACCACTTACACACCCAATATGAAATTGCCTTTTTCTTAGCATCAGCTAACTTTAAAACAATCCTTTAATGAAACCATTATGTCACTGATGACAATCCTCATAGTCTCTGGTTGAATCCTTATTTCCAGTCATTCATTCATCGGTATACTTATGGCATCATTGGCAACCAGAACGCTCACCACCTGTTCACTCAGGGGCCTTTTCCATAGTTCCTAGCTCATAGTAACCGGCAATATATTCATATAACAGAATGGAATCTTCGTGGAAGATTAGCAAGATCAACCCACAGATCCATATAAAAGAGCCATGGACTCATCCGTTGAGGACCAGCAAGGTCAATCAACCAGATCCATGTCTGGTTTCAGAAAACAACTCTTATTCCTTGTTCCAATATCTTCTACGACGCACGTGTGGGTATCTTTGGCGACCCAGAGCCCGAGCACCGTATGGTCAGCACCCTCTAGGATCCTTCGCAGGTGACCTAGCGCTTCACTCATAGGCCGCTTCCTTGGTCCCTCATCCACCGTACCGGAAGCTCACCATTTAAATCGAACCGAGGCTGGTCAAGACCTCGGTCGACCTTACTACGCGAGACGTCCTCCATTGACTCTCCGTCAGCAGTTGCAACTTTAACAGTTAGGTCTTCATGACCTTAATCCACAAGACGGTCAAAATGCTTCCCCAGCATTCTTGACATAAAACAGTCATTTACAAACAGTCACAAAATACAATTTCTAAATCGAACTCTCGTCTTTCCACATTATCCCTCCTTAGTCCACATTACTTATTCCACATTCCATTCAATGTGTACTCATTCTCATCCATTTCCTTATATCGACGACACATTAATTCACATACACATTCACATTCACATCCATACATCCACATCTACATGCATACATCCATTTTTACATCCTCATTTATACATCCACATCCCATATCCACATTCATACATCCACATCCATATCCACATCCATACATCCACATCCACATCCACATCCACATTCACATACATACATCCACATCTACATGCTTACCTCCATTTTCACATCCTCATTTATACATCCACATCCCATATCCACATTCATACATACACATCCATATCCATATCCATACATCCACATCCACATCCACATTCACATCCATACATCCACATCTACATGCATATATCATTTTTCACATCCTCATTCATACGTCCACATCCACATACATATATCCATATCCATATCTACACCCATACATCCACATCCACTTCCACTTTCACATGCATACATCCACATCTACATGCATACATCCATTTTCACATCCTCATTCATACATACATCCACATCCGTATCTACATCCATTCTTGCCCTATCACAACCCATATACATCTTATCCCATCACATACACTTCTTACCTCATCCCATACACATCTTATCACATCTTGACTCATCTTATCACTTCCTAACTCATCTCATATGCATCTTATCACATCCCATACACCTCTTATCACATCCTATCACATCTCATACACATCTTATCACATCCTATCACATCTCATATACCTCTTATCACATTCTATCACTTTCCATACACATCTTATCACATCCCATACACCTCTTATCACATCCTATCACATCTCATACACATCTTATCACATCCTATCACATCTCATACACCTCTTATCACAACCTATCACTTTTCATACACATCTTATCACATCTTATCACATCTCATACACCTCTTATCACATCCTATCACTTCCCATATCTATATATAGAATACAGGAGAATTCTTATATAAGATTTCTCTACACATTTATTTATGCATAAATTCCATTTAAGGATACTAACACTTTCGAAATAAAAATCGATCTTTTATGCATCTTCCTATGCATAAATTTATTTTAAATGAAAATGACACTTTTGAATTAAAATTCAATCTTTTATGCATCTTCCTATGCATAAATTCAATTTGGATGAGAATAACACTTTTGAATTGAAATTCCATTCTTTTATGCATCTTCCTATGCATAAATTCAATTTGGTAGGAATTACACTTTTAGAATAAAAGAATTTCTCTTATGCATCTAAGTTTTGCATAAAATCCATTTATGATGAAAATCACACTTTTAGTATAAAAAGAATATCTTTTATGTATACTTCTATGCATGAAATTCAATATGATAAAAGTAACACTTTTACAATAAAATAATCAACTTTTATGCATACCTCTATGCATGAAATCCAAATATGATAAAAGTAACTCTTTTATAATAAAATAATCAACTTTTATGCAAACCTCTATGCATGAAATCCAAATATGATAAAAGCAACACTTTTATAATAAAATAATCAACTTTTATGCATACCTCTATGCATGAAATCCAAATATGATAAAAGCAACACTTTTATAATAAATAATCAACTTTTATGCATACCTCTATGCATGAAATCCAAATATGATAAAAGCCACACTTTTATAATAAAATAGTCAACTTTTATGCATACCTCTATGCATGAAATCTAAATATGATAAAAGTCACACTTTTATAATAAAATAATCAATTTTTATGCATACCTCTATGCATGAAATCCAAATATGATAAAAGTAACACTTTTATAATAAAATAATCAACTTTTATGCATACCTCTATGCATGAAATCCAAATATGATAAAAGTCACACTTTTATAATAAAATAATCAACTTTTATGCATACCTCTATGCATGAAATTCAATTATGATAAAAGAAACACTTTTATATTAAAATAATAATTCTTTTATGCATACCTCTATGCATGAAATCCAAATATGATAAAAGAAACACTTTTATATTAAAATAATAATTCTTTTATGCATACCTCTATGCATGAAATCCAAATATGATAAAAGAAACACATTTATATTAAAATAATAATTCTTTTATGCATACCTCTATGCATGAAATCCAAATATGATAAAAGAAACACTTTTATATTAAAATAATAATTCTTTTATGCATACCTCTATGCATGAAATCTAAATATGATAAAAGTAACACTTTTACAATAAAATAATCATCAATTATGCATAACATAAAATCAATTTCTCCATGATTACAATAAAATTCTTTCAATTAATCTAGGATGATAATTCCTAGAATATGGTAGGAAGTTCTCTTTTCATGCTTTGAATAAAATTATTTTATTCATTAATATTCATGAAATACATAAACTAAAAGCATAGAAAAAAGCCATTAATTTGACCTCAAGCATAGATTAATCTTAGATTAAGGAAAAGCTTTATAAAATCTTTATTTGGATTGAGAATGGGTCATGAGTATGACCATTTCTTGAGTGAGAGAGAGAAATTACATAAAAATCATTAGAATTAAGCATAAATGGAAATTTATGTAGTTCTTAACTATCATTAATCAATTAACTTCAATAGCATTCATCAAATTATGTAACTCTTCACTACCATTCATCAATTAACTTCAATAACATTCAAGAACCATTCCAATTAAGCTTCTCAAGCTTGAGAGGGGTTGAGAAGAGAGAAACATTGAGAAATTATAGAAAATGATCAAAATTCACTAATTACCTTACAAATTGCTTGATTCTTTGTTCACGGTAGAGGCCCCCAACCAATCAATTGGTTAAGTATGTTGATGGAGCCACCAATGGGGATTAAAGAAAGAGGGAAGCTCCAATTTCTTCAATTTGGAGAGAATTTTAGAGAATAGTAGAAATTAGCATTATTTCAGCATAACTCTAGTATAGTAAAATTCTTCTATTTTTTTCAAAGGACTCATGTTCTATTTATAGGAGAGGGAAGCTCTAACCAAAGCTAACTAAATTCTAGAATTTTCCAAATTCAGTTTGGTTGAATTTGGACTAGATTTGGACCTAGTTAGGTTCCTTTTTGATTCGGTTTGGTTCTATTTTGATTTGGTTTGGTTCAAGAGAGAGGAGAGATAAAAATATCACATTATTTTTGAGTTTAAAACTCATTCAAGCATGTGAAATATGCACCTCCTTTAAAGAACTCCCCTTCCTTACATATGTGTCAAAATGGATTCATTATACCCAAAATATCTCATATTTTTAATATTGCTCATAGTTTTTTACTAATAAACCTTGTACATTTTCAACTCTTCATCTTGTGTGAGCATTTACTCATTTTTGGATACCCAAAATATCTCATAATTTTAATATTTCTCATAGTTTTTTACTAATAAACCTTGTACATTTTCAACTCTTCATCTTATGTGAGCATTTACTCATTTTTGGATACCCAAAATATCTCATATTTTTGATATTACTCATAGTTTCTTACTAATAAACCTTGTACATAGTCAACTCTTCATCTTATGTGAGCATTTACTCATTTTTGGGTATCTTCTTTTACAAAATTGGATTTATCTCCTCCCTACACATGGATTGATGCTATTGGCCCATAGGAACCTTAATTGGACTATAATCCAAAAATTTTTGAAAATCTAGACCCTTAGGCTAAGGTCCTTTATACCCATTTCTAATTAATTCTAATTGCACATTGGAAAATTCTTTCTGAATTTCTGTTTCAGGGAAATTCATTTTAATAAGATGAGATATTTTTTTATCCAAAAATATTCAAAATATGAATATTCTCTCTCTAGAATATTTTCTCTCTCTATGCCAAAACAGGCACAGACAAGATCTCTTATATTTCTGAAGAGGGAATTGATTACAGGAGAATATGATGGACATTTTGAGAGGCTGGGGAGGAATCTTACAATGAAGATGTAGATGTATGGAGGAGAATGTGAATGTGGATGTGGATGTATGCATAGAGATGTGGATGTATGCATGTAGATGTGAATGTACGCATATAGATGTGGATGTATGGATGTGAATGTGCATGTAGATGTGGATGTGAAAATAGATGTATGGATGTAGATGTGGATGTATGGATGTGAATGTGGATGTGGATGTGGATATATGTATGGATGTGAATATACGATATGTGATGTGAAGGAATCTGAAGTGATGAGATGGGAAAATGATATGATGGGATGAGTATACATATAAATGGAATATGGAATAAGTAATGTGGATTGATGAGGGATAATGTGGAAAAATGAAAGTTAAAATAGAAACTGTATTGTAAACTGTTTGTAAATGCTGTTTGTAAATGACTGTTTTATGTCAAGAATGCTGGGGGAGCATTTTGGCCATCTTGTGATTAAGGTTGTGGAGACCTAACTGATAAAGTTGCAACTGCTGACGAAGAGTCAATGAAGGACGTCTCGCGTAGCAAGGTCGGCCGAGGTCTTGACCAGCCTCGGTGCGATTAAAATGGTGAGCTTCCGGTACGGTGGATGAGGGGCCAAGGAAGCGGCCTATGAGTGAAGCGCTAGGTCACCTGCGAAGGATCCTAGAGGGTGCTGACCATACGGTGCTCGGGCTCTGGGTCGCCTAGGATACCCACGCGTGCGTCGAGGAAGATATTGAAACATTGTTATTACGATAGATAAAGTAAATCCCGGACAGTAATTGTTCTATGGATAGGAATCAACGGCTGTGCCTCTTGAATGGGGAAAAAAGTGTTGATCCCAATGATCCAAGTGCAAGTTTCTTCCTTGATCCGACCAAATATCTTATAGATGCAATTGGATCAGTTTGATCAGAAATGATCTTGACTACGTTAGAGTAAAAAAGTTATCTGGTGGAATCGCCCGTGCTTTTCGGTAAAGGAAGTTTTCCGGGTTCGGTTTTGGAACAACCGACGGATTAGCCTCTTATCCGGATATCCGTGGGTGAGGCCCTGAGTGTGGGACCCCTGTCCCGCGCGAGAAGTGCTACTTCCGCTGCTAGTACCCCGAATCCGTTGCTCGGTGGGAACAAGGATCTCACACAATGGGCTTCTCTGCACTCATAACAGGGGCCCATTAGTTTGGCTTCTACTTTCCTTTACTGCCATTGACCTAAGGGGCCTGGAGTCCTAGGTTGGTAGCCGCCTAGCAACATCAAAGAATTTTGTTCCCCCGGTGCTTGGCTTGGATATGCGGGACTTTCAAAGAGATTTTCCTTGAATGAATATGATGCATATTCCTCCTCCACATAGCTTGAGTTTACCAAGTCTCTACACATATTTGAATTGTCATAGTCAACAAACCTCGCAGGAGCAGTCCAGGAGCAGGAGGTTGAGCTCCAAGTACAGGTCGTGCTTGCTCTTGTGCCATCAGTGGCTTACGTTAAAAATTAGTATACTGTTGATGCATTTGTGGAGCCACTGCACCCTTTGCTGCTCACGCTCTTGTCTCATTCTTGCAATGCGAGTACATTCCTGTGTGGTGTGGGTATAATTCCAAGCACAGGCCTGGCACCACTTCTTTGTGGGTTGGTTTGTGACTAGAGGAGAAAAGGTATTACATTCTTTGGTTTCATGGTTACCGCCACATGCTCCACAAAGATGAGGACCTTTAGGTAGTACACTCCTCATTCGCTGCTGCTGTTGTTGTGGCTGCATGGGTGGGCGATAGGTTTGTCCCAATCTTCTTAGTACTAGGTTAGCTATCTGGTCTAGATTTACTAGTGCGCTAGACCCTAAACTTTGGTCATCACCCCACTGATCTCTAGGTTGCACCTCAGGGCCAGTACCATCTTGGAATTTGAAGTTATCTATGAAATCCATAGCATCATGGCAACACTCATTGAAATTTGTATGCTTCTTTGCATAGAGATGTGTGTGCAGTGTTGAATTTTTGAGTCCTTTTAAGAAGAAAGAAATTAATCAACTCTGGGTGGGCTTCTCATCTTTTGGGCAATGATTAATGTACTGCTTCATCCTATTTACACAGTCTCTAACACTCTCAGTCTCGCCTTGCTTGAAAGAGTAGATGTTTGCTACTGTGTCATGCTGAATCCCCATCAAGGAAAAACTGAAGAGTTGATGGCCTTACTCGTCTTGAATACTCATCATCAAGCCTACAGCCTCTCACTCTCAGTGGTTCCTCTCTTTGGTAAGATGGTCCATATGCATCCCAAATTGGTGTGGGTCCCCTATTACCTGCCTCACCAACCCTCTCCAAAGATCTTGTTACCCGCATTTCAGGAGGTACATTTATGGGAGACCGAGTTGGCTCCCCTACCGTCCGATTGTCATAGTGAGAGAAATGTTGTTGTGGTGTGATCTTCTGTGGTCGCACTTTTGGTGTAGGATAATATCTTGGTGCTAGAGTTGGGCTACTTGCAGTGGTCCACTTTGATGTTGAGGGTCCCTCTCTAGTGAACTCTCGTAGGGGAGGAGCAACAGTTTCTCCAAGAAAGGCTGTCTCTCCTGGTTTAGCTGTATTAGTTGAGAACACTTCCATGAATAATGGTTGTCCTTTCCACGTGAGCTCACGAATCTCCTTCCAATCTAAGGTTTGGTATTCATTGGCCCATTTACAACGATTCGGTTCTTGTATCCTGCAAGCTTCTTGACTACCACCACAAGTGCTAGAGGAAGATCTAGCTCTGGCAATCTAGTTGTGGCGTAATATCCTTCTAAAGAGTCCTTATAGACCTCTTGAAGTGGGTCATCCTGAAAGACCTTTGTCACTGGAATTTGTCGTACAAACTCCCATTGGTTCTCAGCCCCCTGATCCATTTTGCTCTTGTTTTTCCTGTCCCTTTTCAAATTTAGATCTACAAAAAGTAAATCATCTATGGATGTCTTTGAGGACTGGGCATTGGGATGGTCCAGGCATGTCCGGCTCGATGAGCCAATCATCTCTAGACTCCCTTGCTTCGGAAGACTTTGATAAATCTAGGAACTCACTCTTAGAGAGCTCTCCTAATTTGTCTACATTCTCTGGATGATAGGTGACTTCGTAGGGCGAACACCATCTCCACCCATGCACATGTTACCCTGGTCATTGACTAGAGGTGCTCTATCAAGCTCTGAGAAAAAGTCTACAATCTTAACGAGATACCGTTGTTGTGGATCCCTAAAGATCTCAGCTCCTTGAGCATTCGTGTAGACATATTGAAGTCTCACATTGAGTGGTAACCCCATGATGTCGGCTTCAAATGGATTAAAAGATCTTGTTGGTGTCCTATTTGGGGCTAAGGGATGACTATTTGACGACCCTAGATTGTCCTTAGACAATGAGCTAGTTGTCCTGGAAAGGGTATCAGATTGGGATATTCAGAAAAGATTTCAGCAATATCTGCCAAATTTCCCACCGATTGGGTCCACTTTCCTGCGTAGGTACTCTAGAAGGTGCCCTAGACCCTATGGCACTGTCTATATGACGTCCCGACCGCAAGTGCATAAGGTCAAATTTTAAGAATGTTTTTTTTAAATTAATTTTTATTTTTTAAAAAAAATCCAAAAAAATTTCAAGTTGGCTCAAACTTTTCCAGAACCCATTTTGAACCCCCTCGAACACATTAGGCCAAAAAAATAGCGTATTTTTCAGGATCAAAAATCGCCTAAAATTTACCAGTTTCCCATAATAAACTCACTATGGAAAAATGGTTCCGGGACCAAAATTTCGACGATGGGTGTTTTCTAACTCCTCTCCAAAAGTTAGAAAACCTCCCAATTTTTTGCGCCAGAAAGGAAAAATTTTTCAGACTCCTTTATTTTTTTTGCACCCCTTTCTCCCGGTGTGGTGGCGGTCTTTATGGTGTGGTGTGTGGGTCTCTCCGCGCAGTGCGCTGTTCACGCACAGCCGCCTTCTTTTATTATTATTATTTTCTTTTTTTTGAAGTGCGTGCTCAATACGTGTGTAGTGAACTCAATGCGTGTGCAGCTGTGAGATTTGCAGCGAATTCCATGCGTGTGGCAGGGACCTCAATGAGTGTGCAGCTGTGAGATTTGCAGGGAATTGGAAATGCACAAATTTTAGTTTCTCTACAGGTATGTACAGATTTCAGTTTCTCTACAGGTGGAGGTTTAACAGAGAACTAAAATGCACAAAATTAAAGATGCAGAAAACTAAGCTAAGAACAAAAAATAAAACGAACATGCAGAAAATTGAAACTATAAAAATTAACCTCAGACAGCAAAAATTATCCTCAAACAGAATGACAGAAATGCAAATCAGGCCTCTCTCTTTCGCATACAAATTGAAATTGGCAGGTTTAGCGCCTACCTCCAATCCTTCCCGTGTGTTGAATCCTTGTCCTGACCTCAAGGGAGAGGCATAGCTAGCCAATCGCACTCAAATTGCAAGACAATAAAGAGAATTTAACAAAAAATTAGTCTTAAATAAGTACCAAAATTAGTCCCAAAGCCTGCTCTCCTATCTAACAGTTTTGCAAATGATTGGAGCTTAACAAAGAGTGGTAGTGTGTGTATGGTGCTCAACTAATGTAGGCACTCTTTCCCCGGCCGCGGCGCCATTGAAGAGCGGTTCTCTCTACCATGCAATATAGTGCTCATAGAGTATTACCGATCAACAAATGTGTTGAGAAACACAATGTCAATCCGAGGCCTCGACCCGATTAGTGCATGAAGGCTTATCCCTTGCGGGAGAGCTCACATACACGAACCACCACTCGACGATTCAACCATTCAACACCTCAATCAATCTCTCAATCCCTTAAACCCACTACACTAATCAAGAGAACAAGCAATGCATGGCAATCTCTTAATCCCATTCAAACATTGATTAAATCTTAGCTTTCCCTAATAGTTCGTGTGGCTATATACGCAACTATATGCGCGGTTATGTGTGCGGCTATATAAGCTATTGTGCATGTAATTATTTGCGAGGTTAATTGTGTGGCTATAGCCGCTTGCATAGCCACATGAATGTTTTTTCCATATATGTATCCTTTTAAATTTTTGTGATTATTCATACATTTGTGCTCTTCGTTTACTGTAGTGACCTTCACAAGCCCTTGTCCTCTTCTCCTTTCACAAGCCCTCCCTCACCTGCACAAGGAAATCCCCTTCTCACCTTCACAATCCCTTCTCACAAGAAAACCCTTATCTCACCTTCACAACCCTAATTAATTCACAACAAACCCCTTCTCCATTCACAAGGAAGAAAGACCTCCCTCGATAAGCATCACAAGCAATCCGTATCAAGGTATGTACCATATCCTTATCTTCTTTGTTTTCTTTAATCTTTTATTTTTTAAAAGTGCACTAACTTCTAGGGTTTGCGACTTACCTCAAATGTATTGCTTGTCCTTTTGTATCCTTTGTTACTCTCTTGTATGCTTGTATGCTTAACTAGTTGTATTAATAGTTATTTATAAATAAAAATTGGACTCATCTTTTTTTTGTGTGACTAGGTCAAGGAATTTTTTGCCAAGTTAAGTAAATCTTATCCAAAGAAGATCAACCATGTACAAGCTTCTAAAAAGCATAAGAGGTAAGCCCCTTGATCGAACTCTTTGTTATTTTTGCACCTTCAGGTGGTGTTGAGGATTATATCTTGTGCTTTTTTTGCCTCTAGTACTTATGCATGCATTAAGCATTAAGCTTATACATAATGCATTAAGCTTATGTATTAAATTTTATTAAGCTTAATTCATAATGTATTAATACATTAAGTGTATGCTTAATGCATCATTGTATAAGCTTTATGTAATGCATTAAGCATAAGCTCAATGCATAATGCATTCATAAGTTTATACATTCATGAACTAAGTGTATGCTTAACTTATTATTGCACTATGCGTTAAGCTTAATGCATAATGCATAAGATTTACGCTTAATGCATTATTATATAAGCTTATGCTTAATGCATATGTTTATGTTTAATGTATTATATTATGCATTTATGCACTAATCTTATGCTTAATGTATTATTACATTATGCATTAAGTCTAATTCATTAGACTTAGGCATATGCATACAAGGGATCGGGCTCATACCCGCGCTCCTAGCTCGCTAAAAATGACTTGTGGAAAAAAAGTAATGGGCCCGTGTATCAGCGCGTGTATCATCGCGGCCAGAGACATGCATGTAAAAGCGCGTGTATAGAAGCAGTCAGATGCACTGATACGAGGGCGTATACACACGTTTTGTCAGTTTAGCTGCGCTTAGACGCACTGATACGAGGGTGTATACACGCGTTTTGTCAGTTTAGCTACGCTTATACACGCGTATTTCACAGAGTATTCGCGTATATACATGCGACTTTTGCAAAGTTGATGCATCTATACACGCGAATAGAGAGCAAAAAAAAAATCCAGAGAGTACTATTTGGTAACTGAATGCTGTTCCAACATTCCTGCACCCAATAGCACTCTCTGGATTTTTTTTTTGGTGCATTGCACCATCCATGAGGAAGATCTAGTGCATTGTCATTACATGATTCAAGAACGACATGAATGCATACATTGTCAATACACGATTCAAGACAGACATGAATGCAATACTATCAATTCACGATTCAATATTACTATCAAAATTTTATGTGTACACGCGAATTTAGATTCCAATATACACGCGCCCGATACTACTCATATACATGCGCGACCATACATGCGCCCGTAACTTATCGCGTGTATTGAACGCGTGTATGGCAGCAGTGTCTTGTAGTGCATAATGGCTTATGCTTTATGCTTAATACATTATGCTTATGCATAATGGCTTATGTGTAATGTATTAATGCATTAAGCTTATGTATTATGGATTAAAGCATATGTATCATGCATTAAGCTTATATATTACTATTTAAAGCTTATGCATAATTCTTATGCATTAAGCCTAAGTCATTATGTCTTAAACTTTACTCATCTTTTTCTTTTTGTGGTGGCTAGGTTCTCCGCTTCTTTGGCTAGGTGAAGGCAATCTTCTTCTTTGGATAGGTGAAGGAAATTTTATTATTTTTTGTGTCAAGGTTCTCTTCTTCTTTGGCTAGGTGAAGGAAATCTTCTTCAAACTCCATCAACCGCATACAAACTTCTAAAAAGGATAACAGGTAAGCCCTTGGCAAACTCTTTGTAATTTCTTGCACCTTCGGGTGCCAGGGATTATTTCTTGAGTTTTTTTTGCCTATGTATAATGCTTAATCTTAATACATAATGCATAATGATTAAGCATATTCTTAATGCATTAATGTATGAGATTAATGTGTTAATGTATTATGCATATTAATACATTAATGTATTAAGCACTATACATTAATGCTTAAGTGAATGTATTGTGCATTAATGCATTAAGTTTATGCATTATTGCATAATGTGTAATGCAATCAGCTTAATGCATTCTGCATTATTTCTTAATACATAATGCATTAAACTTATGCATTATGAACTATGTCTACATATATTTATGCATAGCTCAAAATGCATGCTAAGCTTAATACATTATGCATTATATATTAAGCTTAATGCATGAATGGATAATGCAATAAGCTTAATTTATTATGCATAATGTGTTAAGCTCATTATGAATTATGCATAATGCATTAAGCTTATTGCATTATGCATATTTATTATATAATATGCATCATGTATTAAGCTTATTACATCATGCATTATGCATTATGCATATGCTTAACACATTAATGCTTGTTACATTATGCATAATTCATTAAGCATATTCTTAATGCATGACACTTAATGCATTAATACTTATTACATTATGTATTATGCATTATGCATAATGCTTTAAGCATATACTTTAAGTTTAATACATAATGCATAATGTTGAAGCATATGCAATAATGCATTAAGCATATTTATTAATTCTTAATAGCATATGCATAATGCTTTTTACGTTCTACATTATGGATATGTAGTAATGCACTAATTCTTAATAGCTTATGCATAATGCTTATTACATTATGCATTATGTATAATGCATTAATCATTAATAATTAATGCATTATGAATATGTATTAATGGTTAATATATTAAGCTTATGCATGAAGCAATATTGCATTAACTTATGTATTAAGTTTAAGCATGCTTTGAGCTATCTATGTATATGTTTATGCGTAGAGTATGCATAGAGTATACATATTCTCTATGCATACTCTACGCATATGTTTATGTGTAGAGTATGCATAAGTTTATGCATGGTTTGAGCCATCTATGCATATGTTTATACGTAGAGTATGCATAGAGCATAGATATGCTCTATGTAAGCTATGTATGCTCTATGTGAGCAATGTAATATTTTTATGCATAATGCTTTTTATGTAATGTATGCTCTATGTGAGCTATGTTTTTATGCATATATATGTGGCCATCATGAGGATCATCACCGAATGGAAGAAGATTCGATCTATGGAGGGGAATCCTCTAGTACACCTTCCATACCTGTAGATGACCTTGATTTGCAACGTGTTTTAGAGGCACATGCGGCTTGGAACCCCGACTGAACTCTAGGTATGGGGCAAAGAAATTGATTCATCATGATTATCCCCTACCTTTTATGTGCTAGACACTTTAGCTTTCCCACAGTCACCCATTTCCATGCATCACAGTGCCTTCCCTACCCTTACCCCTCTCACTTCTACTTCTCCTATCCCTCACTCTTCCAATTTACCTACTCCTCATCCTTCAGCTTCTCCTAGTGCTGCTCAGCTCACTTTTATCCCATCTATGGTGCCATATCCCAGCATGCAGCATCCTCACAATGCCGCTCAGGTGGTGATACTTAAGGACTTCTCAGACCCTTCTGCGATCTAGTAGTGGGGGAGGTGGGTGTGGTGGATGCTTTGGGGGAGGTGCAAGGTCACCTTTGCCTAGGTGGTGACAAACCTATCCACGATTGTGGTACGATTTACTATACTCTTGATGAGGAGGGCTGGCCTTTAATGGATGACACGTGATGGAGGGTTTATTATACCTTCCGGCATTTAGTCAAACAAACCTATAAGGATGTCTTCAAATAATGGGTAGAATAGATACATACATTCTCTTAAATTTGTGGGGCTCTTAACATGGATGTCCTCTTCGTTTGTTGTAGTGTGGGTTAAATCTCCCCTTGATGAGTGTGGCTTGTTGTACCACTGACCCATATTTATATGTATTAAAAGCTTGCTTTTAAAAAGATAACTCCAAAAATAGAAGCTCAAGTTCTTTTGAGTTTTGGAGTGTGGCTCCTTGTACCATTCACCCATATGTATTAAAAGCCTTCTTTTTAAAAAGATAAGTCTAAAAATAAAAGCTCAAGTTCTTTTGAGTTTTTGAGCGTAAATCTCTTACAAAAATATAGCAAGCGACAAATATAAAGTATTGGGCCTCCCAAAATTATAAAATACTAATTGGTATGTACAAAGGTTTGAGGCGTTAGCCTTACAAAAATATTAATGCCAAAATATGAAACCATAATAAGTGTTTACATGTCTTTCCAAAATATCTCATAGTGGTCTAACATATGTTTCCTCCATGATTAACAAATAATCTGCCATTCAATCGTTGCCTACATTGAAAATATCTCATAGTGGTTTAACATATGTTTCCTCCATGATTAACAAATAATCTGCCATTCAATCATTGCCTACATTGAAAATAATATTACTCACCGTACACATTCGATTAAACCCATTAATCTGGACTATATTATACCAGCGCACAGAGCTGATTAAACACATTATTCTGAGAAATTGGTTAAATAAAGATAAAATATTTCTCAAATAAAATAATGGACGTCCCAATAAAGGTTATGACTAACGTTTTGCTATTTCTCAGGTTATAATTGACCTCAATTGTGTGGATATTATGAGTGGATGAGATTCTGGTAAGAATGCAAAACGTTTTTACAACTATTACATGAGGGCCTATCTGCAACACCTTTTTCGATGAAAATGAACATGTAACAAAATCTTGAAAGAATTAAAATTCACATCGATAAAAGCATCGGTATATTATCATGAAAACTGCCCCCGTTGAAATAAGTGCATTGAAAAAAGCATCAAAACAAGCATTGTAGAAAGTGTCAACATTCTTTTTTTGTTTACGACATTCTTTTTGATGCTTTTATCGACGTGGATACCGACTAATATTTTGATTGGTATTTCAACGATTACTTTAATGGGATATAGGTTTCACTTTTTTTTGGAGTAATGGTATATCCAGGTGTAGTCCTACAGATGAATGCGCCACAATGCTAGCATTTAAGAGTACTTACAACATTTGTACTCAAATTTCACAAAACATGGATTTTTATTACTTAGAAGAAGTTACGTAGTGTCTTTTATTTATGTTTACAATATATGTTCAAACACATAGTGCCAACAAAAAGTACTTAAAGGCATTGCTCCTGTACATAATGCCATTACTTTCTCCCTTGTAGCTCCAGACTCTTCTCTCATATTTCCATTACTTCTTCCTTGCACTTTTTCATCGTTTGTAATAACACAATTTGTAGTAACATGATCCCAAACTTACACAATAAAACTAATACAAGTGAAAATGAATTTTCAAAAAAAAAAGAGATTATGGCTTTAGTGATGTACTTACTTGCCATGCTTTCCAAGCATTGCCTCTAGAAATAACAATCCATCCTTCTTCTTGCACCCTTTCAAGAGAGCTTCCAAACCCTGTAATAATGCAAAATCATAGTCATCTTGCTATCAACCACTGCTTTAAGCTATAGACATGTATAAAAAACATTGATTTTATGTTGTTATCAAATAACCTTTTTAAAAGATAAGATATAGTTTGAACCAATATACTTACAAAGATTGTTTGGATATCTACTCCTCTTTCATGTTGTGTGGTGGTTGGGTGATGGCCTTTATTACACCAACAACACGCACACAAGAAGAGAATGTATAAGGACGAGAACTAGGGGACACTAGGATCCCAGCTTAAAAGGCACCAATCAGTGCTATAGGAACCTATCCTTTGACCTCTAGTTGACACAAATGGACACCCCCACACCCTTCAATCCATGTCGGTTGATACCTCTAACTATCCTCCCATGTCAGATATAACTCCCAAGACCTTTGATCTTCAGCCTAAAAGCCTCAGCTAACTTCCTTTAATAAGCAGCTAACCTAAAACTTTCCCAATTGATCAAATTCAGATTGTAGTCTAGAACGGATCCTAGTCAGAAACATGTTCGCTTGACTCCCAAAATGTCCTCTAACACTAGATAACTTCGAATACTTACCCCAGAACTTCACAAAACCTGTAAGCTCTCCTTTGTTGATTCCTTGCTATGACATTAGTTTGACCTAGCTATCTGTAAACTAATTCAAAAGATTGACACTCAATTTGATCCAAAATGAGTCCTCAAAGCTCTGTTATTGTCCTTCAGGTCCACCTAACCTCAATCCTCCTTGAACCCTAGGCCCCCCACTGATCATCTTCCTTATGCTCATCAGCGGACCTTCAGTTAAACCGATTCAGCTGACTAAGTTAGACATAGCCGACTTAGTTGTCTTCACTAAATCATGAACTTTATCTTACTTGTCCACCGACTCTCCCTAACCCGTAGACTACTTTGGTTTAATATAGATATGACACCCAAGACTTTGATGTCCGTGGCTGACTCACAGTTGACTAACTTGATTGAACTAATTTCTGACCAGCTGATGATTGATAACAACTGACTTAATTAGATTAGACTTCCTTGGCTCTGAGTCCTCTTACACCTCTAGACCCTCTAAACACTCAAACCACATAATAATTCAATATTTAACTGACTACAATCAACTCACATAATATTTTGAATGACCAATCAGCCCACAAACCTTACTATCTAACTGCTCACACAATTGACCACTGCCTGCTGTTATGAGATTGACAGGTAACACTAAAGGGTAAGACTATGAAAGATTATTTATATGTAAAAGGTTGCATATAAATAAGGTTCAAATGATTTCAAATAGAAAATACCTAAACAATGGTTAATAGGCATTAAAGTTAAAGTAAAAAGGGAAGCAAATAGTGTAGAATGGAAGACCAAGGGACATAGGGGTATTTAAAGAGGCATTAGATGAGGAAAAAGAAATGTATAGCCAATGAAATTTCAAGGGGATGAAGTTGGAAGGTCATACACCACTTAGGCATATATAACCATGAGTTAAGGGACTATTTGGGATAAAGTTCTAGTCTTAGAAGTCCTCAAGCTTATAATGCAAGGAGCATTACATTGGTATCAGAGCTAGCATTCAATCTCGAGGGAATCTTCATGCTTCTAGCAAGATGATGAACACAAAAAATGGATAAGTTATCTTTTTCTCTTTGTAGTAAGAGGATAAGGTGCTCTTATTTATCTTTTTGCTATATTGTTTTGATTGAAAGCTTGAATAGACATAGCCATATTTTTGGCAATTATGGTATGGTTTCTCTTCTTTGGAAAAGTAAAGGAAACTTTGAAGTTTTGATTATCAAACTTTGTAATGGATTTATTGAGGATTGCAACGCCTACATCCAACGCCCAAATAAACATGGAGAAACTTTCAAGGAAATGTGGCCCTTGTAGAGAGAAAAAAAGAGAAGGATGAGGAGGTTTCTTGTGGGCTTCACTACCGTAAGACCAAGATCGTATGTCGCCATGCTCCAACACCTTCTTCATGTAGGCATGAATGTCGCCCGCTTCAACTTCTCACATGTCTCGCATGAATACAATGAGGAGACCTTCGAGAACCTCCAAGTCGCCATGAAGGACACCCGACTTATATGTGCCGTCATGCTCGACACCAAGGGGACCGAGATAAGGACAGGGTTATTGAAGGAAGGGAAGCCAATGCAGCTGACGAAAGGGAAGAAGATAATGATAACCAATTATTACAGCATAACAAGAGACAATAACATGATAAGCATGAGTTACAAGCAGCTGTCGACAGCTGTGAAACCGGGCAACATAACATGGGACTATTACTTTTACTCTCCTAGCATGCGATGTGGGCAGTGGCATTGTGAAGTTCGAACAAACTCTTGGTGAACATGCCGACGGCACATACAGGCCGTGAGAAGAGGAAGTCTCTGTCTCTCTCCTTGAGAGAGATCTCCCTCACACACGACAACACAAAACAAGCCAATATGACCAGCTAGATTGCTAAAATCTGAGAGTTTTTCTAGCACCTAACTGTGGTCTCAAAGGTTTTGTGTTAGATTATCGTAATAACACTACGGGCATTACCACAGGAGGGGATGGCCTCTGGCTCACCACCCAGCCACATAGAGGAAGAATGAGGATTGCCCCTCATCCCCCAGGCTATATAGTGTGTGGCGTGCCGTCCACACCAGCCTGGCCGCCCATGACTCCACATGGGCGTCCTTTCCCACTGAACCCTGGATGGCCACGTCCTTGGCCATCCGGTCTGCCCCGTCGGTCATAGGCGTTACAGCCTACGTGACATTACCCCCCCTTAAGAAGAGTTTTTGTCCTCAAAAACAAACTCGAGAAACCTCTTCGACATTCCCAGGTAGCTACCTCCTCATCCCTATCTGTCCATTTAATAAGTACCTCCTGGTACACTTTATGTCGGGTTTGTCTGTCACGATACTCTAGAATCTTTTCAGGTTCATGTGGTATCTTTGGTGGTTCTATCAAGTCCACCAAAATCTCTCGAGAAACTGCGTTCTCTAACCCGTGAACTGATTTCTTCAGTTTACTGACATGGAAGACAGGATGGACTTGAGAACTCTCCGGTAACTCAAGTTTATATGCTACGTCCCCAATCCTCTTAAGGATTTTAAAAGGACCACAATATCTCGGAGAAATTTTATCACACTTTCCCGTTTTCATGGTTTCTGACTGTGCAGGAACCTTGAGGAATACAAAGTCACCTTCTGCAAAGGTCACCTTTCTACGTCCTTTATCTCGGCATAAGTTTTAGCGTGATCCTGAGCGCTACAAATGCTCTCACGTGCGGCTCTGAGCATATCATTCATATCTTCAAGGAAATCCTTGACAGATTGAATCTTCTCCTTTTCTAGACCTACAGCCATCGGAGATCTCGGCTCGAATCCATACATTAACATGAATGGTGTAAATCCAGTCTCGCTGAGTGTTTGGAGCTGTTATAGGCAAACTCCAATAAGGACAAGTACTCTTCCAAATTAGATTGCTTCTTACTAACATAAGAACGCAACATATCCTCTAGAATTTGGTTAACTCTTTCAGTTTGACCATCAGACTCCGGATGATCTACCGTACTCATACTCAGAGTAGTATCCAACTTTTTGAAGACTTCCCTCCAAAAATGACTGTTGAACTTTCTATCTCTATCCGACACTATATCTGCGGGCAGGCCATATAGCTTGTAGAGATGTTCAATAAAGAGTTTTGCCAACTCTAGCGTTTTAACAGTTTTCTTCGTGGCGATAAACTTTGCTATTTTAGTTAACTTGTCCACTACCACCCACATCGAGTCATTCCCTCGATTCGTCTTGGGTGAACCGGTAATGAAATCCATGGAAATGCTTTCCCATTTCCCTTTAGGAATCTCCAATGGATGGAGTAGTCCTCCACCCTTAAGACGTTCATGTTTATTGACCTGGCACTTACTGTATTTCAGCACATAAGTCTGGACATCCTTAAACAAACTAGGCCAATAAAATTGTCTTTTTACTAGTGCATAGGTCTTCTGAAACCCGGGATGACCCGCACTTGGACTATCATGACTTTCTTTAAGAATTTGGGCCCGAAAGTCACCAATACATACTCTACCCTTATAGAGTAAGTACCCATCGTCAATGGAGTAATTAGCATATTTCTCCCCCCGACGAAGTTTATCACTCCCCTTTGAAGCCGTGACAATCAAAGGTGATGAAGGGCCTACGTCAGAGCTCTCCGGCTCCAAACTATACCCAGAAGACACGGCTAGTCTCTCCGGACTAGCTCTCGCTTCCCTTCCCGTTGCACCTTCGGCCAGCCTCTCTGGACTAGCAATACGTGCCAACAAGGGAGGTGGTCGCGTCTGTGAAGAAGTGTGTATGCGTACAGGGCGCCCGACCTCTGTAAAAGATGGATCACGCTCACATAAACCACGTAGTGACTCCAAGAAATCATTCTTGAAGACTGTGACACTAAGTTCATTAATTTGTGGCATGCGACTAAGTGCATCTGCCACCACGTTATACTTACCTTTCTGGTAATGTATCTGAAGGTCAAACTCCTATAGAATCTCTGCCCACCGAGATTTTCTACCCTTCATTCATTTTGACTTGAAAGCCATTTCAAACTTTCATGGTCCGTCCGGACCTCAAAAGTAGCACCATATAAATAGTGTCTCCACTTTTTCAGTGCATGAACTATCGCTAGTAACTCTCACTCGTAAGCCGAGCGAGAGTTATGCTACGCACGATCTAACTTTTTACTCTCAAATGCAATTGGGCATCCCCTTTGCATAAGTACGGCCCCAATGGCGGGTTGTTGCAGGATCAGGGTGTCCAGTTTTATCCAGTTTATGCTGGACTGGGACAATGCTTGGAGAGCAAATTTTGGGGGACAAGGTACTTAAAATGAGATCAAGCAAATAATAGAAAATACGCTTGTCCTTAAATTAACCCAATATAACTTAAATTAATATAAATTAGTCTAATTAATTAAAATTAATAAAAAAATATGATAAAATGATAAACAAATGATCTTTCCATACTTAGAGTGATCCAATTTATTTTTCCATACATGCACCATTACAAGTACACTAGTCCCTATAGGTTTTAGATGATTCACATCAAAAATGTAATTTTACTAATTAGATTATTAATATTTGCAAGCCTTCTGATAGTCTGGAAGAATTTTGAAAAAGAGATCATTAAAAATCCAACCATTGGATTTGCAATTTTTACTAACCACCACATTCTACTAATGTCTTAGTATCTACCCACTCTTTTGATCTATAAGATTGAGGATTTTAAGTGGTAGCTATTGTGGGTACAAAAAATGGTGTATATTATAATACTTAAAAGACCTTGAAATATTTAAAGAAAATAGACAAATATCTTAAAATTTTCTCAAAAAATCAAGTTAACCTCCATATTATGTGAAGATCTAAGGTACAAAGTGGGAATCTCATATGAGTTTATATGTAAAAGATATTAGCATTTTATGGAATCAGTTTAAATTTGGGACAGGGTGTATATATTGACTTTGTACCTAAGAAAATGAGGACTTTTGACTATCTAATGCTTAATCAAATTATGCAACTATATTTCCAACTTTGAATATGATGTTCCAACAAAAGAACTTGAAACAAAATTCTTTCATTTACTAGGAGAGATTAGCCACTAAAGTTAAACAAATTCCTGTTTTTTTACTGTTTACAGGGTGCCTGAGTGGACAAAACTGGGCACCCTGATCTTGCAACCACCCGGCCTCATTACTAGCGTCTGTTTCCAAAACAAACGGCTCATTTGGATCGACAATAGTCAAAACAGGTGTAGCTGCTACGGTCACCTTGAGCTTATCAAAGCTCTTTTGTTGGGCTTCCCCCCAACTAATGTTTTTATTTTTTGACCGTAACTGGTGAGTCAACGGGACTGCGATCTTTGTGTAGTCCTTCACATAATGTCGGTAGAACCCCGACATGCCAAGAAAAATCTACACTTCCTCGAGATTCTTCGGCGCTGGCCATTTAAGAATAGCCTCTACTTTTTCTAGCTCCATCTGCGTACCATCGACGGATATAATATGGCCAAGGTAGTGAATTTCTATTTTAAAAAATTCACATTTTCTCTTCTTTGCAAATAGTTTGTGCTCTCGCAACTCGAACACTAGACGCAAATGCTCTATGTGTTCTTTCTGTGTCTTACTATACAGAAGAATATCATCTAGGAAAACTACTACAAATTTTCCTAGATATGGACGTAAAATGCTGTCCATCAGCGTCATAAACGTCGCTGGAGCATAGGTTAGCCCAAATGGCATAACCAAAAACTCAAAATGCCCGAAAAACGGGTTCTAAATGCTGTCTTCGCAACATCTTCTTGTTTAATTCTAACCTGATGATATCCTGATCTCAGGTCTATTTTTGTGAAGTATCTCGATCCATAGAGTTGATCAAACAACTCATCCATGCGTCGCATCGGATACTTGTTCTTAATCGTTATCTGATTAAGAGCCCTATAGTCTATGCACATCCGCATAGATCCGTCTTTCTTCTTTACCAGAAGAATAGGCGATGCCCACCACGGACTTGAACTAGGCTGAATGAAGCCTTTGTTCAAATATTCTGTCAATTGTTTTTCCACCTCCTGTGCCTCGGTGTGGCTTAATCTATAAGCAGGTTTGCTTATAGGTTTTGATCCTGGCATAACTTCGATGCCATGGTCTACTTCTCTAGATGGTGGTAAACCATCTGGTAAATCATCAGGAAAAACATCCTGAAATTTCTCTAATAAATGTATTAAAGTATCTACGTACTCTTTCTTTAATGTTTCTTTCACCTTGGATTTTTTCTTGTTTGAATCGCATGCATGCCAAACAGGGTTTTCAAACAGTGGGTCTCTTCCAAGGCTATTTTGTTTGCCTTGTTTGTCTACGTAGACATCATTTACAGTTTCATGTATGGAAACAGAATTTAAAAGAGGATAACAAGCATATACCTCTGCTATCTGGTCTCTGCGGACCGCTGTACACAGCTCCATGGAGGAAATAAGTGGTGTGGCGGGGACAGTACGGTCGCCCTGCATGGTAATGACTCTACCTCCATGCTCAAAACATAGCATATTATGTAGGTAATTCCGAGCTAGACTAGGGCCCAAGCCATACAGCCACTCCCTGCCTAGATATACGTCTGCTCTGGCTAAGTGCATGACTTGAAAGTCAAGCAGAGTCTCGTAGTCGTGCATAGATAATGGGACCCCCAATACTATGGTATTCCATACTGTTTTGTCATATCCGTTGGCTAGGCCAATAGTAAACTCATGATAACTCTGGGTCTCAGTCAACTCCAACTTCTTGACTAACGAGTAGTTCAAGAAGTTGTGGCTAGCTCCATCATAAATAAAAACTGTGACTCTACGGCCACCTATGGTACCATACATGCGCACCATGTCATGCGGACCTACAGTAGGCTGCCACATCGCTGGTGTCACTGAACAAGCGTGATGCTCATCTCACAATGACACATTGTCACCTCTCTGAACTCTGCAGAACTGAGAGGGAGTCTCTGCACTGTATGCAACTGCCTAGAGGATTTACCATATTTTTTGGGCTCGTTGCCACTCGTGCTGGCTTTAGGCTTTGGACACTCAGCCTTCATGTGCCCTACATCATTGCAATTAAAGTAGCAATTTTCCTTTCGCGCTTTAATATACTACTCTTTCTTTTGGATTTGGATGTCTCCTTTCTTCTTGGATGGTCGCGGTTTTTTAGACCAATGACCACCCTATCCTTCTAGGTCCGTCCTATCCCCTTGTTTATCACTGCAAAACCCTTTTCTTTTAAAGCCTGACCTCCTATTTTCACTACCCTTGGCCCTTCTCGACGATTGAGTCTGGGATGTATTGAGTCAGGGATTTGTTCTCCATCGAGCACTTGTTCCATAACTCCCAGCTTCTCTCCGCCTCATTAACAGGCAAAAACTCTTTTCGAAACATCGTTTCAAACTCCATCCAAGTGGCAGGACAAGCTGTCAAACTCATCCACCACTTGTACGCTTCGCCGGTGGTTAATGAGAGGCTAGCCTCTAACGGGATGTATCCGGCTAGGCTGCTGTTGCGCGTGCAAATCTGACCACTTCACTAGAAACATGTTGACCGAGTCCTTGTTTCTCTCCTTTTCCTTGCCACCAAAACTAGGCGGCTTTAAGTATTTCAATAACCACGAAGCTGTCTCTACGGACGGCCCCGCAGGTGCATCGACCTGTACTCTTACAACCACTGGCGAGGCTATGCTCACCCGTGCCGCAGGAGTTCGTCTATCACGAGGAGTCGGAGTACTAGCCGAGGCGGCTGTCAGTGCATCTAATCGTGTGGAGATGCTCTGTAGCATCGTGACTAAGTCAGCCAGGACTTTACCCATATTGTTCAGTTTGGCATTAAGATATTTATAAAGTCCACTAGAGAGCTCCGTCTCTGTCAGGACGTCGACAGGGTCCAATAGGTCATAATCATCATCATCATATTCCAAGAGGTCCTCCTCGGTCCCCTCAGCGACGTTTAATTATATATTCTTCCATATCATTGGTTTGATGATCATTTGATTATCAATATAAGCATCAGTGTGGCATACCAGCAAATATGTCAACCAATGCACATACCGACAACTATACCAATCAATGATTTTATATTCACGTGATCACAATTTTTTTTTTGTTAATAACATGTGTTAACATGTTATTAACATGTTAACATGTTAACATGTTCTCAAAAAAGCCGGTGGGAAGCAACCTGGTAACCGGATAAAATCCCGCCGGGGGCTTTTGCTATACCCGGCGGTCCCGCCGGGAAAAAGGAAACCCCGGCGGGGTACAATTTCCTATATATATGGGCCCGTTTGGGAGTTCATTACTGACAGCATACACAGGTAATGAAACTTCTGTGTGTGTGTGTGTGTGTGTATGTGGGTGTGTGTTCGTGTGGACAGCCGCCCACTGTCGCAATGCGCGGCAGGATGTGGGTGGTCCGCCACACGAGGGATGTGTGTGTGGGTGTGTTTTCGTGCGGGCAGCCGCCCATTGTCGCAATGCGCGGCAGGATGTGGGTGGTCCGCCACACGACAGGTTTGTGTGTAAGGACATTCTTTGGAATGGTGCTTACCCTGGGGCACTTAGTCGGTAACGCGGCTAGTCTGTGTCCTATGGTAAGTATGGCATGCCGTAGCAGTACTAGTCGGTAACGCGGCAAGCATAGTATCATTATGGCGATGTCACCTTCCCTTCCCTTCCCTTCCCTTTGTCAAATGCGGGCATATGGTCGGTAACGCGGCCAGTGTATGTTCGTATCCTATTCGTATTCCCATAGAATCGGGCGGCATTTTGTCGTTAACGCGGCAAGTTGGTGTCGTCCGCTAGTGCATAAATTGTTTTTTGCATATTGCGGCATTTGATTGTTAACGCGGTCGAAAAAATGTCGTAAATTTGCTTGCATATTACGGCATATGATCGTTAACGCGGTCGAAAAAATGTCGTAAATTTGTTTGATTTGACTTGTATTGTTTTTATTGTGTTTGATCCATGCGATACTTGGTTGCTAACGCGGCATGAGTATTTCATGGATCAAAGTTTACATCATATTGTCTAAATGTTTTATTTTATAATATCGTGATTCGTAACTCGAAAAAATGAATATCTCTCTCTTCCTACCCCCCTCTCTCTCTCATGATACACTTCACAACTCTTTCTCTCTCTCTCTCTCTCATGATACACTTCACAACACGATAGATGTGTAGATAAGGATTTCTTTTTTTTCCTCTTAAAATATACATAATTCCTAATAATTTCTTTTTTCTCCCTTTATTTACTTAAAAATTAAAACAATACATTATTTTCCTCTTTAGGAACTCACAAAAACATTAAAAATGTCAACTAATGTTTCTTCTCTCTATTTGTCACAACTCTCTCTTCCTCTCTCTCTCTCTCTCTCTCATGATACACTTCACAATTCTCTCTCTCTCTCTCTCTCTCTCTCTCTCTCATGATACACTTCACAACTCTCTCTCTCTCTCTCTCATGAAACACTTCACATCTCTCTCTATCACGATAGGTGTGTAGATGAGGAGTGCTTTAGGATTACAAAACATTATTTTCCTCTCTTTAGGAACTCACAAAACTATTAAAAATGTCATCTAATGTTCCCTCTCTCTCTATCTGTCTGTAAGATTTCTCCCCAGCCTCTCAAAATGTCCAGCATATTCCCCTGTAATCAATTCCCTCTTCAGAAATATAAGAGATCTTGTCTCTGCCTGTTTTGGCATAGAGAGAAAATATTCCAGAGAGAGAATATTCAGATTTTGAATATTTTTGGATAGAAAAATATCTCATCTTATTAAAATGAATTCCCCTGAAACAGAAATTCAGAAAGAATTTTCCAATGTGCAATTAGAATTAATTGAAAATGGGTATAAAGGACCTTAGCCTAAGGGTCTAGATTTTCAGAAATTTTTGGATTATGGTCCAATTAAGGTTACTATGGGCCAATAGCATCAATCCATGTGTAGGGAGGAGATAAATCCAATTTTGTAAAAGAAGATATCCAAAAATGAGTAAATGCTCACATAAGATGAAGAGTTGACTATGTACAAGGTTTATTAGTAAGAAACTACGAGTAATATAAAAAATATGAGATATTTTGAGTATCCAAAAATGAGTAAATGCTCACATAAGATGAAGAGTTGAAAATGTACAAGGTTTATTAGTAAAAAACTATGAGAAATATTAAAATTATGAGATATTTTGGGTATCCAAAAATGAGTAAATGCTCACATAAGATGAAGAGTTGAAAATGTACAAGGTTTATTAGTAAAAAACTATGAGCAATATTAAAAATATGAGATATTTTGGGTATAATGATTCCATTTTGACACATATGTAAGGAAGGGGAGTTCTTGAAAGGAGGTGCATATTTCACATGCTTGAATGAGTTTTAAACTCAAAAATAATGTGATATTTTTATCTCTCCTCTCTCTTGAACCAAACCAAATCAAAATGGAACCAAACCGAATAAAAAAGGAACCAAACTAGGTCCAAATCTAGTCCAAATTCAACCAAACTGAATTTGGAAAATTCTAGAATTTAGTTAGCTTTGTTTAGAGCTTCCCTCTCCTATAAATAGAACATGAGTCCTTTGAAAAAAATAGAAGAATTTTACTATACTAGAGTTATGCTGAAATAATGCTAATTTCTACTATTCTCTAAAATTCTCTCCAAATTGAAAAAATTGGAGCTTCCCTCTTTCTTCAATCCCCATTGGTGGCTCCATCAACATACTTAACCAATTGATTGGTTGGGGACCTCTACCGTGAACAAAGAATCAAGCAATTTATAAGGTAATTAGTGAATTTTGATCATTTTCTATAATTTCTCAATGTTTCTCTCTTCTCAACCCCTCTCAAGCTTGCGAAGCTTAATTGGAATGGTTTTTGAATGTTATTGAAGTTAATTGATGAATGGTAGTTAAGAGTTACATAATTTGATGAATGCTATTGAAGTTAATTGATTAATGATAGTTAAGAATTACATAAATTTCTATTTATGCTTAATTCTAATGGTTTTTATGTAATTTCTCTCTCTCACTCAAGAAATGGTCATACTCATGACCCATTCTCAATCCAAATAAAGCTTTTCCTTAATCCAAGATTAATCTATGCTTGAGGTCAAATTAATGGCTTTTTTCTATACTTTTAGTTTATGTATTTCATTAATATTAATGATTCAACCCATTATTGGGTTAATGATCCAATTAGGGATCATTCTAATCATTTTCTTAATGATAAGCTTTATCCTTCAAAATAAATTGAGATTTATCAGTCATAGTAGCGGAGCTATGGCAAAATTTTTATAAAAATTACACATAAAATAATTTTATTCAAAGCATGAAAAGAGAACTTCCTACCATATTCTAGGAATTATCATCCTAAATTAATTGAAAGAATTTTATTGTAATCATGGAGAAATTGATTTTTATGTTATGCATAATTGATGATTATTTTATTGTAAAAGTGTTTCTTTTATCATATTTGGATTTCATGCATAGAGGTATGCATAAAAGAATTATTATTTTAATATAAAAGTGTTTCTTTTATCATATTTGGATTTCATGCATAGAGGTATGCATAAAAGAATTATTATTTTAATATAAAAGTGTTTCTTTTATCATATTTGGATTTCATGCATAGAGGTATGCATAAAAGAATTATTATTTTAATATAAAAGTGTTTCTTTTATCATATTTGGATTTCATGCATAGAGGTATGCATAAAAGAATTATTATTTTAATATAAAAGTGTTTCTTTTATCATATTTGGATTTCATGCATAGAGGTATGCATAAAAGAATTATTATTTTAATATAAAAGTGTTTCTTTTATCATAATTGAATTTCATGCATAGAGGTATGCAAAAAAGTTGATTATTTTATTATAAAAGTGTGACTTTTATCATATTTGGATTTCATGCATAGAGGTATGCATAAAAGTTGATTATTTTATTATAAAAGTGTGACTTTTATCATATTTAGATTTCATGCATAGAGGTGTGCATAAAAGTTAATTATTTTATTATAAAAGTGTTACTTTTATCATATTTGGATTTCATGCATAGAAGTATGCATAAAAATTGATTATTTTATTATAAAAGTGTGACTTTTATCATATTTGGATTTCATGCATAGAGGTATGCATAAAAGTTGATTATTTTATTATAAAAGTGTTGCTTTTATCATAATTGGATTTCATGCATAGAGGTATGCACAAAAGTTGATTATTTTATTATAAAAGTGTTGCTTTTATCATATTTGGATTTCATGCATAGAGGTATGCATAAAAGTTGATTATTTTATTATAAAAGAGTTACTTTTATCATATTTGGATTTCATGCATAAAGGTATGCATAAAAGTTGATTATTTTATTGTAAAAGTGTTACTTTTATCATATTTGGATTTCATGCATAGAGGTATGCATAAAAGATATTCTTTTTATACTAAAAGTGTGATTTTCATCATAAATGGATTTTATGCACATAACTTAGATGCATAAGAGAAATTCTTTTATTCTAAAAGTGTCATTCCTACCAAATTGAATTTATGCATAGGAAGATGCATAAAAGAATGGAATTTCAATTCAAAAGTGTTATTCTCATCCAAATTGAATTTATGCATAGGAAGATGCATAAAAGATTGAATTTTAATTCAAAAGTGTCATTTTCATTTAAAATGAATTTATGCATAGGAAGATGCATAAAAGATTGATTTTTATTTCGAAAGTGTTAGTCTCCTTAAATGGAATTTATGCATAAATAAATGTGTAGAGAAATCTTATATAAGAATTCTCTTGTATTCTATATATAGATATGGGAAGTGATAGGATGTGATAAGAGGTGTATGAAAAGTGATAGGATGTGATAAGAGGTGTATGAGATGTGATAGGATGTGATAAGATGTGTATGGAAAGTGATAGGATGTGATAAGAGGTGTATGAGATGTGATAGGATGTGATAAGATGTGTATGAGATGTGATAGGATGTGATAAGAGGTGTATGGGATGTGATAAGATGTGTATGGAAAGTGATAGGATGTGATAAGAGGTGTATGAGATGTGATAGGATGTGATAAGAGGTGTATGGGATGTGATAAGATGTGATAAGATGCATATGAGATGAGTTAGGAAGTGATAAGATGAGTCAAGATGTGATAAGATGTGTATGGGATGAGGTAAGAAGTGTATGTGATGGGATAAGATGTATATGGGTTGTGATAGGGCAAGAATGGATGTAGATACGGATGTGGATGTATGTATGAATGAGGATGTGAAAATAGATGTATGCATGTAGATGTGGATGTATGCATGTGAAAGTGAAAGTGGATGTGGATGTATGGGTGTAGATGCGGATATGGATATATATGTATGTGGATGTGGACGTATGAATGAGGATGTGAAAAATGATATATGCATGTAGATGTGGATGTATGGATGTGAATGTGGATGTGGATGTGGATGTATGGATATGGATATGGATGTGTATGTATGAATGTGGATATGGGATGTGGATGTATAAATGAGGATGTGAAAATGGAGGTAAGCATGTAGATGTGGATGTATGTATGTGAATGTGGATGTGGATGTGGATGTATGGATGTGGATATGGATGTGTATGTATGAATGTGGATATGGGATGTGGATGTATAAATGAGGATGTAAAAATGGATGTATGCATGTAGATGTGGATGTATGGATGTGAATGTGAATGTGTATGTGAATTAATGTGTCGTCGATATAAGGAAATGGATGAGAATGAGTACACATTGAATGGAATGTGGAATAAGTAATGTGGACTAAGGAGGATAATGTGGAAAGACGAGAGTTCGATTTAGAAACTGTATTTTGTGACTATTTGTAAATGACTGTTTTATGTCAAGAATGCTGGGGAAGCATTTTGACCGTCTTGTGGATTAAGGTCATGAAGACCTAACTGTTAAAGTTGCAACTGCTGACGGAGAGTCAATGGAGGACGTCTCGCGTAGCAAGGTCGACCGAGGTCTTGATGAGCCTCGGTTCGATTTAAATGGTGAGCTTCCGGGTACGGTGGATGAGGGACCAAGGAAGCCGCCTATGAGTGAAGCGCTAGGTCACCTGCGAAGGATCCTAGAGGGTGCTGACCATACGGTGCTCAGGCTCTGGGTCACCAAAGATACCCACATGTGCGTCGTGGAAGATATTGGAACAAGGAATAAGAGTTGTTTTCTGAAACCGGGCATGGATCTGGTTGATTGACCTTGCTGGTCCTCAACGGATGAGTCCATGGCTCTTTTATATGGATCTGTGGGTTGATCTTGCTGATCTTCCACGGAGATTCCATTCTGCTATATGAATATATTGCCGGCTACTATGAGCTAGGAACTATGGAAAAGGCCCCTGAGTGAACAGGTGGTGAGCGTTCTGGTTGCCAATGATGCCATAAGTATACCGATGAATGAATGACTGGAAATAAGGATTCAACCAGAGACTATGAGGATTGTCATCAGTGACATAATGGTTTCATTAAAGGATTGTTTTAAAGTTAGCTGATGCTAAGAAAAAGGCAATTTCATATTGGGTGTGTAAGTGGTGTGACTAGTTTTATGTTTGCATGAACTTCCCGCTAGGGGGCCTTGGAACTCTTTTCCTTGGTACCCGGGACAAAACCTAACCAAATTCTTAATTGGATCCCATCACTACAGTGGTTGGGCGGTTGGCTAACCCATGGGACTGGATGGGGTTAGGCTGGACTGATGGATCCGTAAATCGAGACTCAATTTCTGTTATTACGATAGATGAAGTAAGTCCCGGATAGTAATTGTTCTATGGATAGGAATCAATGGCTGTGCCTCTTGATGGGGAAAAAAGCGTTGATCCCAATGATCCAAGTGCAAGTTTCTTCCCTGATCTGACCGAGTATCTTTATAGGTGCAGTCGGATCAGTTTGATCACTAATGGTCTTGACTACGTTAGAGTAAAAAGTTATCCTGGAGGAATCGACCGTGCTTTCCGGATAAGGGAAGTTTTTCCGGGTTTGGTTTTGGAAAAACCGACGGATTAGTCTTTTGTCCGGATATCCGTGGACGAGGCCCTGAGTGTGGGACCCTGCCTCGCGCTAGAAGTGCTACTTCCGCTGCTAGTACCCCGAATCCGTTGCGCAGTGGGAACGGGGATCTTAAAGGTATATCATTTTTGCCGGAGCACATTACTTTTTGCGGAAAGCACTACAAAGGAGAAGGCAGCGCCAAGTTCGAGAGCTTCCAGGCAGAGCAGGGCATGTAGGTTCTACACCCATCGATTGTTAGGTGTATTGCCTTTGCAAAAGAATCTCCTTGGATCACTATTTTCCCGTACTATAATGGCGGCTCGCTTGGTAATACTCTTCTGAAGGTTCCCTTCAGATTCAGTGAGTTCACCAGAGCAATTTTCCGTTTGGATCGAGGATGGAGACAACCCCCGTCCGATAATATTCGTTTAAGTCATCTAGAACTTTCTAAAATAAAACAAATAGTAATAACCATGCCACATATTATGCATGCCCTGGTGGAAGGCCTAGCGACAGCACATCTGGCAGGAATTGTACATACCTGTTAGGGGCAAGGCAAAGAAGGCATTTTGGAAGGCACAATGGACGACAAGTGTGAAAGCCGGATTGAGATCCGAAGAGTTGTGGCCTTTTAGCCTTTTGGCGATCTATGTATTTGGCGGATTAGTTATCATGCAACGTGTTCTGTAAGAAGCGCAAGATTCAGTATTTTGTCATGTGTTTTGGCAGTTTGTAGTAGATGAAGTTTCAGTTTCTGTTTTGTTTTTCCTTCATGATGATGTAGCCTTGTTTTGGATTGATGAAGAAGCAGAATTTTCGGTGTCTTTGCAATTCATGTTTTGTCACATTCATTGTCTTTGTTCATGAAGAATGTTAGTGATGATTCTCTTCTCTTTGGCACGCGAGTAAATACTGGCGATCACGGTGATAGTGGTGTGATACCATGGTCGAATTCATCATCTTCTGTGCATGGGTGACGTTTCGTATCTCCAACAGAATTCAGCGTGAAATCAGATAGTCAGACCTGGAGAGGTCACAGCAACCCACTCGCATTTACAATTTGAGGTCAAATTCATCAAGATATGGAGAGGAATATTGGAATGTTTGGGCTCAAGGTGCAGCAAGTGATGACACAGAAGGGGCAGACCAGAATGCATATGTAGAAGACTTGGAAGATGTGGAAGAATATGATGGTTCAGACGGAGAAGATCGTCGAATTAGGCAGTTTATTGGAGGAGCATTTATCCATGGAGCTTTGCGGTCAAGAAGAAGACTGCAATTTGATCCTTTAGGAGCACCAAGACAGTTGCGGGTGCGCATTCCATTGGCATTCTCAACACCATCTTCGGTGACACCACAAGTGTCATCAAATTCGTCATCTTCAGTTTCAACACCAGCAAGTCCAGCGTCTCCGAGAATGGCGGCAGCTCAGGCAAGGCAAGACCTCCGAGTCAGATTCAAGACCTTTTCAGGAACGTCTAAAGAAGACCCTGATTGCCATATAGCTCAATTTGAGAGGAAATGGCAGGCCAGTCAATTTGACGGAGTGTACGATGCCCAGACCAAGAGAATGCAATTTGAAGCCACCTTGGAAGGCAAGGCTATGCAGTGGTTGAATAATTATGGAGCAGCACATTTTGCTGACTACAATGCATTGAAAGTGGCATTTCTGAATAGATTCCGGAAGGAGAAGACTCCTTTTGAGGTACTCACAAAGCTGAAAGAAATTCAGCAAAAGAAGATGTTTGTCGAGGATTATGCCCAAAAATTCAACAGGTATCTGAATCGGTTAACTGCTCAAGAAAGACCGACAGATGAAATGCTGGCTGGATATTTCATGAATGGATTGAGGAAAGAATTGCGACATGCAGTTGCAGGAGTAGATATTGCAGGAGGAATGGATGACTTAATTGAAACAGCTACAAGGGCTGAGAAAAGGTTTGGAGTGGCTTCTTTGAGAAAGTCTTCTAGGAGAGATACAAAGAAGAAGTCTAGGAGAAGCAAGAGGTCAAAAAGTGATGACAGTGATGATGACTCTGGTGATGATTCAGAGGAGTCAGAAACAGATGAATCTGAGGATGAGGAAAACTCTGAAAATGACAGTGATCAAGAATCAGACAGTGAGTCAAAGAAAAAGTACCGCAAGAAGAAGCGGAAGGAGGAAGAAAAGAAATCCAAATCGGATGAAAAGGAGGCTGAAACCAAAATGGAGAAGTTGTTGGCTAAGAAATTGAAGGAATTAGGAGTCACAAAGGAAGTCAACAAGAAGAAAGATCAGTGTGAAATTTGTGAGAAATTCCACAAGACAAAGGATTGCTGGTATAACCCGAATTACAGGGGACCGGTTCCACCAAGAGTCCAACAAGTCATGGCAGAAGCTAGTGGAGTTGTTCCTGAGCAGCAAAGTCCTCAGCAAAATGTAGGTTGGTCAAATCCCATGAATAATTGGCGACCTCAGGGAAGGCAGTTTCGTCCTCGGTTTAATCCAAATTTTCGTCCTCGATGGCAGGGTGGTAGACCACCTTGGGGACCAAATTGGCAGCAGACACAGTCACAACCAAATTGGCAACAAGGTTGGCAAAATAATCAACAGGGATGGCAGCAACAACAGCCGAATTGGCAGCAACCTACACAAAGCTGGAATCAGCAGAGTTGGAATTCACCACCGTGGATGCAGCAAAATGCAGCACAACAGTTACCTCAGTTGACAGCACCAGTGACAACTCAGCCAAGCACTGAGAATGTGCCAACAACAAATGTAGTGAACATTGTGATGGCTGAAGAAACATTAAAAGGAGTGGAAGTACTGGAATGCATGCCGGAATGCGATTGTTCGGATTGCAACAAATTAAAGGTAGATGCAATGGTTGTCACCAGATCAAAAGCACGATTGAAAGCTCCCATAGATTGGGAAGAGCAGAAGGATGTGCGGAATGAAGTAAGCAAAGCAGTTTTGAAAGAGTAGAAGAAGCTTACCCATAAGGAAGCAGAAGAGGAAGACTCTGATAAAGTTCTTGGGAATGGCAAGTCAGAGGATTTGTTTGAGCGTCTTATGATGACACCAATGCATTTCACACTGGATCAGCTACTTTCTTTGGTTCCGATTTTCAGAGACAAATTTTACTCAGCAACAAAGGGTTTGTCAAGCAAGCCAGGCATAAAGACATTGGAGGATAGTGTGGATGCATATCAAGTGGATCCGGAAGATGTTGACTTCACAATTCCGACTGTCAAAGTTCATTGGAATGAACAGGTATATCAGGATGTACTGCTTGATGGCGGTTCAGGAGTCAATATATTGGCAGAGTCAGAATTCCTCAAAATGAAACATGTTAAGTTGGAACCAGCACCGTTTCAGGTTAGGATGGCAGATCAGAGACGTGTGCAGCCAATCGGAATGTTGAGGAAGCAAGTAATTAGAGTGCAAGACTTGAGTTTTCAAGTAAATTTTGTTGTCATCAGAATGAAGGAAGAAGACAGTTCTTATGTCATGCTATTAGGCAGACCTTGGTTCAAGACAGCTAGGCTGAAACAAGATTGGGAGAAGAATGAGATTGTGATCAAGAAGGGAGGAAAAGTGGCAAAAGTGCCAATGATTTCTAAAGTGACAGTTCCAAACTCCATAAGACCAATGTTGGTTCAGACTCTCAATTTGGCATCAGAGGTGGAAGATGAAGAGGAGACTGAATTCTTTGATGCCAATCCAACAGTCATTCCAATTTTTGAGGTTGATGTGGTAGATATTGTCAGCAGATATGTTGATCGGAATGCAAAGCAGAAGGCTCATTTGGATACTGGACAGCAAAGTTCAGAAGTGTTTAAAAAATCAGAGGAGGATGTTCAAGAAGAAGATTTGACACCACAAGAGGCAATAGATAGAGCTGAATCTTTGTATGATAAGTTAGAAAGCAGCATATCAAGGGTCCAGGAGGATGACCTGCAAGAATTGAATCTAGGCACAAAGGAGCGGCCTAGGATGGTCAGAGTGAGTGTCAATTTAGATGACAAGTTCAAGGAGGAACTGAAGGCATTACTCATTGAATTCATAGATTGTTTTGCATGGGACTATTCAGATTTGAAGGGAATGGATCCAAATGTGTACAAACATCAGATCAATTTGAAAGAAGATGCAAAACCAGTAATTCAGCAGAGATACAGAATGAATCCAAATTATGCACAGCAAGTCAAGGCTGAATTGGATAAATTGTTGGCAGTAGGATTCATTATACCCGTTGATCAGGCAGAATGGTTGTCACCAATAGTAGTCGTACCTAAGAAGTCAGGTAAGATCCGAGTATGTGTCGACTACAGGAAGCTGAATGCAGCGACAATTGCAGATCCTTTTCCATTACCTTTCATGGATTCAGTATTGGATGATGTAGCTGGGCATGAGATGTACAGTTTCTTGGATGGTTTTTCCGGCTATAATCAGATAAGTGTCGCACAGAAGGACATAATGAAGACAGCATTCATTACAGAATGGGGAGCTTATGCTTACACAGTGATGAGCTTTGGACTAAGAAATGGTCCACCATCATTTTCCAAAGCAGCAAACAAAACTTTTGAGCCTCATTTGACGACATTCATGCGGATTTTCATGGATGACTTCTCGGTGTTTGGTCAGAAGGATAAGCACCTGGAATATTTGAGGACATGTTTAGAGAGATGCAGAATGTTCAGGATGGCACTTAATCCATACAAATGTGCAATTGCAGTTCAAAGAGGCAAACTATTGGGACATATTATTTCAAAGGAAGGCATGTCGATTGACAGGGATAAAGTCAGTGCCATTCAGAAGGCTGCAGCTCCGACTGACGTGAAAGGAGTCTTGAGAGTTGTTGGCCAGGTTAAATGGCACAGCCGATACTTGAGATATTTGGCGGATGTGACAGCGCCTTTGACACATTTGACAAAAAAGGATGTGGAATTCACGTGGGGAGCAGCACAGCAGAAGTCATTTCAGTTGCTGAAGAAAATGCTGGTGGTAGCACCAATATTGCAACCGCCGGATTGGGAATTGTCATTCCATGTTTTTGTGGATGCTTCTGATAGTGCAGTAGGAGCTGTTTTAATGCAGGAAAAAGTTAAGGGATGGTACCGACCAGTGTACTATGCAAGTCCGGATGTTGAAGCCAGCAGAAAAGAACTACACAGTGACAGAGCGAGAGGCATTGGGAATGATATTTGCTTTGGATAAGCTAAGGCATTATTTGCTGGGCAATAAAGTGATTTTTCATGTGGATCACCAAGCCTTAGTCTTTTTGGAGAAGAAGCCAAAGCTGGAAGGCAGATTGGCCAGATGGATGTTGTTGCTTCAGGAGTTTGACTACATTATAATTCATACTCCAGGAAATCAGCATGCAGTAGCGGATTATTTGAGTCGGTTAGAACACTGGGAGGAATCACCAGGAGTGTCAGATGATTTGCCAGATGCAGAGTTATTTCAGGTTGTTGGAGAAGTTTATGACAACTGGTATGACCAAATGGTGCAATTTTTGACAGATGGAATTTTGCCATCAGTGATGTCAACAGACCAGAAGAAAAAGTTTGCTTTGAGAAGCAGACCATTCTTAATTATTGCTGGATCACTGTACAGAAGAGGAGCAGATCAGATTATAAGGCGGTGTGTTCCAGATGAGGAGCAACAGTTAGTCTTACAAGAAGCACATTTGGGTGCAGCAGGAGGTCATTTCTCGGGTGAAATTATAGGCAGAAAGGTCATGCAAGCAGGATTATGGTGGCCATTTTTGCTCAGGGATGCATATAAGTATGCACAATCATGCATTCAATGTCAGAGAATGGGTCAACCTACACAGTCAGATAGAATGCAAGATCATCCAGTTTTGCCTTTGGAGCCTTTTCAGAAATGGGGACTAGATTTTGTTGGTCCAATTAAGCCTAAAGGAAGAAGGACAGGAGCCAGATACATATTGGTGGCGACAGATTATGCGACAAAATGGGCAGAAGCAATTCCGCTGAGGGATAATAAAGCTGCAAGTGTGGCTAGATTTTTGTACAAGCACATCATGACTAGGTTTGGATGCCCTATTGAATTGGTGTCTGACCAGGGAGTGCATTTCCTGAATTCAGTTATTGAAGAGTTGACTTCCAAGCATATGATTATGCATAAGAAGTCTACACCATATCATCCACAGGCGAATGGGCAGGCGGAAAGCACAAATAAAGTTCTTGTCAGAATTCTGAAGAAAATTGTGTCAGAAAATAGGTCAGATTGGGATGACAAGTTGGATTCCGCATTGTGGTCATTCCGTACAGCTTATAAAGTGGCAACAGGATTGACTCCTTTTCAGCTTGTGTATGGTTTGGAGGCAGTTGTCCCAATGGAATATATTATTCCTAGTTTGCGGATTGCGGTTAAGCATCGACTCAGTCCAGAGGAATCAGTACTTCATAGACAGAGGCAGTTGCTGAAGCTGGAAGAAGACAGATTGGTGAGTGCTTACATGAATCAAGTAATGCAGAACAGGAGGCAGGCCTGGATTGGCAGGCAGATTAAATTCAAGATTTTTCAGAAAGGAGATTGGGTGATGATGTACAATTTGAAATTGGGCCAGCATCCTGGTAAGCTGAAGCTGCGGTATTTCGGGCCGTATCAGATTGTCGAAGAGATGGGTCAAGGAACATTCCGATTACAGGATGTTTTTGGAACAATGGTGCAGAAGCCTGTAAATGGATTCAGGTTGAAGAAATTTTATGGCAAAGTGCCTGAGATCCCGAGATGGATGTTAAATAAAGCAAGTGATGTGGGAGTTAAGTGTGTGAATGTTGAGATGGAGCACAGGGGTGTGTCAGGTAGTCATGAAATTTTGCCTGACAAGAAGGCACCTGAGAAGGAGAAGCAGCTGACAAAATTCTTCGTTGATGACAAATTTTAGAGTCATGGCAGAATGCAGAATTTGAATTTTCAGAAGGCAGAATTGCAGGCATTCACTGCAGAAATCTGGAAGCAAGCGACCAACGCTTTGCAGGATCATTTGTCTAAGCCAACGCAAAAATTTAAGGCATGGTTTGAAGCGGTGGGGGCCACTGCAATAAGAAAGGAAAATGCTGAGTTGCGCCGTGAAGTGGAAGAACTGCGGAGAGTCTTGGAGGCGGATCATAGTCGAGGTCCAGCAGTGTCATTCATTGAAGGCAGAGCAGATGTCAAGCCAAGCGGACATTTAAAGATTTCATCGATTCTGCACAGTATGGCTACAAGTCCGCAGAAGGATTTCCAGGAGGAGGAGCAGAAAAGTTTGGATGATGCTGATAAAGGCACAGGGGAGCTGGATAAAGACGAGAAGACAGAGGAGAAGACAGACAAGGAGGCAGTGAAGATTTTGGAGAAGGCACTAGATACGGATGCGGATCAAGGGACTGCGGGTAACGAGTCCGCCTAGCGCTCCACCGGACAGTGCCAGGTGTTAGGGGCAAGGCAAAGAAGGCATTTTGGAAGGCACAATGGACGACAAGTGTGAAAGCCGGATTGAGATCCGAAGAGTTGTGGCCTTTTAGCCTTTTGGCGATCTATGTATTTGGCGGATTAGTTATCATGCAGCGTGTTCTGTAGGAAGCGCAAGATTCAGTATTTTGTCATGTGTTTTGGCAGTTTGTAGTAGATGAAGTTTCAGTTTCTGTTTTGTTTTTCCTTCATGATGATGTAGCCTTGTTTTGGATTGATGAAGAAGCAGAATTTTCGGTGTCTTTGCAATTCATGTTTTGTCACATTCATTGTCTTTGTTCATGAAGAATGTTAGTGATGATTCTCTTCTCTTTGGCACGCGAGTAAACAATACCGACCTACATCCATTCAATGTAGTGTTGGATTTTACAAAAGAGTTGAAGCCACGCATAGGTATTATCGATTGGGGGTTACTGCTGAGAGCGCCCAAAAAACGGGTGTCTCTGAATTTTGTATTTGAAGCAGACAAGAACCCTGAGAAGGTGGCACAGGCAGTCTCCTACGCAGACATAGAGCGAAATAAACGGTCGTGGATAGCCTCGGAGCTTTATGATCCGTTTTTGGCAGATGCATACACTCCTGCATCTGATGTTTTTGCCTTGGGATATTTATTACAAACTTTATATGACTTTTGGCAGAAAGTACAAGAGTTGTGGATGAATAATAGTTCCCATGACAAAGTTACCATGGAAACTATTATTTATAGAGTCAAAAATTGGATGTTTCTGCCTAATCGCGATGAGCGAAAATCAATTTTGCAAGTAGTTGAATTTTTTAGATCACTAAATACTGACCCAACGAGGGCACAACGTCCTCTTGTAGAGCTATCGGTGTCATTCACCCCAACTTTGTAATGATACAGTATCAGGAGATTAAGTTTCAGGAATGGCACTTTGTTTCTCTCTTCAAAATTTGATGTGTCCATTGTTTGAAATATTATCTCATTGAGTCTTTGCAATATCTCTCTCCTCTTGTGGTGTTTAAGTTTATGTTTTCTCTTCAAAATTTGATGTGCGCGCATTGTTTGAAGTATTTTTGGAGTCAAGTGGATATTTCTCATTGAGTCTTTGCAATACATATCTCCTCTCGTGGTGTTAAACTTTAAGTTTTTGAGGGTAATGGTCAACTTATCTTACGTTGATCTTTACAGTTCATTAAAATCCTAAAGTCATTTATGTTCATGCAGATATGGCAGAGGCGCAAGCAAACGAGCATCAAGAGTTAGCCAAGAAGGCATATGAGTGAATGAAGGCCCTTGCACATGGCCTGACAGCCCGCGAAGCTACAAGAACAGCATGCAGGTTGTCGAAATGGACAAATCCTACTTATGCCCAATGGAAAGACATAAACAAACGCGTAACCACAGAGATGATAAAGGAAATATGGCCATGTCCAGATGGCGAGATTAAGAAGGGAAGATGGAAGATTTCACGTTGCACTCACAATGATATCAAAACTAATGCCGAGCACATTTTCTTGGAGGTGTACGGTCGTCCTCTCCATAACGCCGACGCTCCACTCTATTTTGCTAAGATGCTATATGCACAATTTATCCTAGAAACTTTAGTTGACTTCGCCTCCAGAGAGACCACTGTCAACACCCACGACATACGTGAAGAGACAGTGACATTCACAAGGGAAGAACTTGCTCTCATGGTGGAGGGCGCTGGATTGGAGTTAAATAAGGTCAAAGAAAGCTTAGGGACACAGCTAGCAGAGAAGGAGAAAGAAGCTGAGAGATTATCTCAAGCGTCAACTCCTCCCCGGCCAATAGAGGAATTCAAGCGCAGCTCACAAAGATCAGCCAAGATGTACAGAGCATCTCTTCACATATTGCTCCTGTGCGCCAAGGAAACCACATCTCTCATTTTTTGATACATCCTGATCTTGTGGGAGTTTCTGCTGAGGCTACTAGTTCCTCCACCCCCCAATGTTCTGTATGTTACAAAGTATTCCACCGTACCGGAAGCTCACCATTTTAATCGAACCGAGGCTGGTCAAGACCTCGGCCGACCTTGCTACGCGAGACGTCCTCCATTGACTCTCCGTCAGTAGTTGCAACTTTAATAGCTAGGTCTCCACGACCTTAATCACAAGATGGTCAAAATGCTTTCCCAGCATTCTTGACATAAAACAGCCATTTACAAACAGCATTTACAACAGTTTACAAATACAGTTTCTATATTAACTCTCATTTTTCCACATTATCCCTCATTAATCCACATTACTTATTCCACATTCCATTTATATATGTACTCATCCAATCACATCATTTTCCATCTCTTCACTTCAGATTCCTTCACATCACATATCATATATTCACATCTATATCCACATCCATATATCCACATCCACGTCCACATTCACATCCATACATCCACATTTACATGCTTACCTCCATTTTCACATCCTCATTTATATATCCACATCTCGTATCCTTATTCATACATATACATCCATATCCACATCCATACATCCACACCCACATGCATACATCCACTATCACGTCCTCATTCATACATCCACATCCACATACATACATACATCCACATCCACATTCCCATTCACATCTATACATCCACATCTATATCCACATACATACATCCATCCACATCCTCATTCCACATTCACATCTATACATTCACATCTACATCCACATTCACATACATCCACATCCACATTCCCATTCACATCTATACATCCACATCTACATCCACATTCACATCTATGCATATACATCCACATTCACATTCACATCTATACATCCACATCTACATCCACATTCACATCTATGCATATACATCTTCATGCATACATCCACTTTCACATTCATACATATGCATCTACATGCATACATCCACATCTACATTCATACATCCATACCTCCATTCCCACATCCACATATCCACATTCATATTTATACATCCACATTCACATGCATACATCCATTTTCACATCCTCATTCATACATCCACATTCACATACATACATCCACATCCGTATCTACATCCATACATCCACATCCACCTCTTCATTCACATTCACATCCATACATCCACATCTACATACATACATCCACATCTACATACATACATCGATACATCCACATCTACATACATACATCCATTTTCACATCCTCATTCATACATACACATCCGTATCTACATCCATACATCCACATCCACATCAACATTCACATTCATACATATACATCCACATGTATACATCCACATCACATTCATACAACCATATTACATCCATTCTCGTCCTAACACATCCCATATACATCTTAACACATCCTAACTCATCTTAACACATTCTATCACATCTCATACACATCTTATCACATCTTTTTACACCTCTTATCACATCCTATCACTTTCCATACGCATCTTATCAATTCTTATCACATCTCATACACCTCTTATCACATCTTATCACATTTCATATCTTTTTTTTTTTTAAAGAGAACTCTTATATTTGATATAAGATTTCTCTACACATTTATTTATACATAAATTCCATTTAAGGAGACTAACACTTTCGAATTTAAAATCAATCTTTTATGCATCTTCTTATGCATAAATTTAATTTGGTAGGAAATTACACTTTTAGAATAAAAGAATTTCTCTTATGCATCTAAGTTATGCATAAAATCCATTTATGAGGAAAATCACACTTTTAGTATAAAAAGGAATATCTTTTATGCATACCTATATGCATGAAATCCAATATGATAAAAGTAACACTCTTATAATAAAATAATCAACTTTTATGCATACCTCTATGCATGAAATTCAATTATGATAAAAGTCACACTTTTATAATAAAATAATCAACTTTTATGCATACCTCTATGCATGAAATCCAATATGATAAAAGTAACACTTTTGATATAAAAAAAATTTCCTTTATGCATACTTCTATGCATGAAAATTAAAAATGATAAAAGTAACACTTTTGATATAATTTTTTTTTCCTTTATGCATACTTCTATGCATGAAAATTAAAAATGATAAAAGTAACACTTTTGATATAAAATTTTTTCCTTTATGCATACTTCTATGCATGAAAATTAAAAATGATAAAAGTAACACTTTTGATATAAAATTTTTTCCTTTATGCATACTTCTATGCATGAAAATTAAAAATGATAAAAGTAACACTTTTGATATAAAATTTTTTCCTTTATGCATACTTCTATGCATGAAAATTAAAAATGATAAAAGTAACACTTTTGATATAAAAAAATTATCCTTTATGCATACTTCTATGCATGAAAATTAAAAATGATAAAAGTAACACTTTTGATATAAAAAAGTTTCCTTTATGCATACTTCTATGCATGAAAATTAAAAATGATAAAAGTAACACTTTTGATATAAATTTTTTTTTTCCTTTATGCATACTTCTATGCATGAAAATTAAAAATGCATAATATAAAAATCAATTTCTCTATGATTACAATGAATATCTTTCAATTAATCTAGGATGATAATTCCTAGAATATGGTAGGAAGTCCTCTTTTTATGCTTTGAATGAAATTATTTTATGCATAATTTTTATAAAAATTTTGCCATAGCTCCGCTGCTATGACTGATAAATCTCAATTTTTCTAGGGGATAAAGCTTATCATTAAGAAAATAATTAAAATGATCTCTAATTGGATCATTAATTCATAATGGATTGAATCATCAATATACATAAACTAAAAGCATAGAAAAAAGTCATTAATTTGGCCTCAAGCATAGCTTAATCTTGGGTTAAGGAAAAGCTTTATGAAAAGCTTGATTTGGATTGAGAATGGGTCATGAGTATGACCATTTCTTGAGTGAGAGAGAGAAATTACATAAAAACCATTAGAATTTAAACATAAATGGAAATTAACTTCAATAGCATTTATTAAATTATGTACCTCTTCACTACTATTCACCAATTAACTTCAATAGCATTTAAAAAACCATACCAATTAAGCTTCTCAAGCTTGAGAGGGGTTGAGAAGAGAGAAACATTGAGAAATTATAGAAAGATCAATATTCACTAATTACCTTACAAATTGCTTGATTCTTTGTTCACGGTAGAGGCCCCCAACCAATCAATTGGTTAAGTATGTTGATGGAGCCACTAATTGGGATTGAAGAAAGAGGGAAGCTCCAAAAACTAGTGAATTATTAATGAATTCATAGTTCTTGGCTTAGGTGGAGTAGAGTAACGATGCATAAACACTATATATTTTTCAACAAGGGGGAGGCTTCTATTTATAGGAAAAATTGAGCTCCTAACCAAACAAACTGATTCTAGAATTTTCCAAATCAGTTTGGTCAATTTTTGACCATTTTTAGGTCAGTTAAGCTAACTTTTTGGAACTAGGCTTGAATAAGGAGAGAGGAGAGATGAAATATCTCAATTTTTTATGAGTTTAAAACTCATTCAAGCATGTGAAATATGCACCTCCTTTAAAGAACTCCCCTTCCTTACATATGTGTCATAATGGAATCATTTTAATATTGCTCATAGTTTTTTTTACTAATAAACCTTGTACATTTTCAACTCTTCATCTTATGTGAAATATGCACCTCCTTTAAAGAACTCCCCTTCCTTACATATGTGTCATAATGGAATCATTTTAATATTGCTCATAGTTTTTTTTTACTAATAAACCTTGTACATTTTCAACTCTTCATCTTATGTGAAATATGCACCTCCTTTAAAGAATTCCCCTTCCTTACATATGTGTCATAATGGAATCATTTTAATATTGCTCATAGTTTTTTACTAATAAACCTTGTACATTTTCAACTCTTCATCTTATGTGAGCATTTACTCATTTTTGGATACCCAAAATATCTCATATTTTTAATATTGCTCATAGTTTTTTACTAATAAACCTTGTACATTTTCAACTCTTCATCTTATGTGAGCATTTACTCATTTTTGGGTATCTTCTTTTACAAATTGGATTTATCTCCTCCCTACACATGGATTGATGCTATTGGCCCATAGGAACCTTAATTGGACCATAATCCAAAAATTTCTAAAAATCTAGACCCTTAGGCTAAGGTCCTTTATACCCATTTCCAATTAATTCCAATTGCACATTGGAAAGTTCTTTTTGAATTTCTGTTTCAGGGGAACTTATTTTAATAATATGAGATAATTTTCTATCCAAAAATATTAAAATTATGAATATTCTCTCTCTAGAATATTTTATCTCTCTAGGTTAAAACAGTTAGGAACAAGTCCTTTATATTTCTGAAGAGGGATTGATAACAGGAGAAAATGCTGGACATTTTGAGAGGCTGGGGAGGAATCTTACATTCTCTCCTACTTGAAAAACGCGAGATGCCCTCATCTCGCAAACTAGGGGTAATTTCGCAAGATGCACAAGTATGAGACTGAGAGAAATTTTTTAATTAAGATTAATCACCAATTAAAAAAGTCTCAAAGAGAGTAAGATTCAAGACAAGAACAAGATTTAAACTTTATTCATTCTTGGAACATATACAGTAAAGATAGAAGAACTCTTTACACTTCCATAAGCCCGTCCATCATATGATCACAAAAGCAGCATTCACAAGCTGCGCATGTATAAGGCAACTCATCTATGGGAATAATTCTGTTTGTTATTGCCGCACCTATCTCAGTGGTATGAGGTGATCTAACAAAAGGACCTCTGAGAGGCAAGCCAAAAACGGGGTAAAGGCATATCTTCTCATGAGGAAGAAAACACGCCAGTAAGAAGACCCGCTCAGAAAACCCAAGATGCCTTGATCTCATGATGCAGTAGTATCGGGGACCCAAACCCAAAGCTTCAATAACCATGGCTAAGCGGACATTGTTACGAAAGTGCTGCTGACCCCAGGGTGTTACCCTAGTTATGTCTTGATAGGTTCGCCATTTGGTCTGAGCTACAGAAGTTCCCAAGTGAGGGAAAAGTGAGTGCTCATACTGTTCTATAAAATCCTTCTTCACAGACTCACTTGCATCTTGAAGGTGAGGAATCATTATGGATAAAACTAATTCTTGTTGCCAAGCCATGAAGGAGATTAAGAAAGAAAGGAGATCGATGGGAGAAAGATTACTGTGAACGACAAGTAAAAGTTACGACTTATATAAAGGAAGGAGCTAGCGTAACTTAGAAGCCAACGGTAACTTGCCACTGAAGTTTTACCGTCTTTCCATGATTTGGGTTTGGCACATTTTTCTATAGAAGGCATTCAGAACTTTGAGATGAGGAGATAAAAGAAGTTCGTAAGCTAAATCACCTACTTTCTTTGGTCCACAATATCTGGGAGATAACTTCTTATACTTCCCAAGAGATAAAGAACTTCTTTTGGGCCGTACTCGAATGAAGACCAAAACCTTGATATCCAAAACATCGATTCTCACTTCTGAACTCATTGTTCTGAATCCTTAAAACAGGTGGGACTCTTGAGAAGTATTCAGGGAAAAGGTTCTTCCTTTTTTAAACAGAATCTTTCTTTTATTTTAGAGAGAGAATAATTATAAGATCAGAAAGGGAGATTCTTACTTCTATATACCTCGAAGGCGGGGGAGGAATCTTACATTCTACCCCACTTAAAAAAGTGCGAGATGTCCTCATCTCGCAAGGTAGAGGACAACTCTTTTTCTTAAGATCCAATTTTATTCTGGGGTTCCTTATATTCTGGTCAACCCAACAGAGTACTGGGATAAATATCCCTTAGAACTCATCATTAAATAACAATTCATTCAGATCATATCATTCATATCTTTAACATGATAAAGGTCCATTAGACCGAAAAATTTCCTTCTGAACATTCCTCCACGGGAATTTCAGTCAAGTAAGTTCTCAATTTGTCATCCCTTAACTTGATCTAGCGGTCAAGTGTTAACATTAGCAATTTGATAGCACAATCCACTAATCTCATAGTGATTTGCTGAAATCATTATCATCATTTATCATCATAGGGACTCGTCCCATTCATCCTCATTGTAGTTTTGCTCAGGTTATTATATTTCAACTAAATTTCAGAAATCATCATTTTTCAATCAAAATCCAAATCAATTCATCAGTTCTCAAACAAAATTAAAATCACATCAACCACATTCGAAATCATCATCTGGATAGCATTAACGCTTATAATTTCAAGTCTCAGATTTACTCGTATATACTGCCGGTAAAGAGCTGCAGTTATACCCTCGGTATATACGGGTCGTCATAATACTTGGAACTATAAGGTAATATCCATCATGTCTAGGCCTCAAGCAAGTCAGGGTTCCATACAATTGCGGTACTTCCATTTGAAGACCCAATTACTAAATTATGAATTTTCAGATTGAATATCAATTTGTATGAATTATATCACACAATTACAACCCTTTTGATTCTTGATAAATTTTTAATATATATGGCTTCTCGGTTGATCCTCATTGACCAAAAAGCTCTCATACCAACTGTGAGATCCCTGTTCCCACCATGCGACGGATTCGGGGTACTAGCAGCGGAAGTAGCACTTCATGCGCGGGGCAGGGACCCACACTCGGGGCCTCGTCCACGGATATCTGGACAAGAGACTAATCCGTCGGTTTTTCCAAAACCGAACCCGGAAAAACTTCCCTTACCCGGAAAGCACGGGCGATTCCACCAAGATAACTTTGTACTCTAACGTAGTCAAGATCATTACTGATCACGCTGATCCGACTGCACCTATAAAGATACTCGGTCGGATCAAGGAAGAAACTTGCACTTGGATCATTGGGATCAACGCTTTTTTCCCCATCAAGAGGCACAGCCGTTGATTCCTATCCATAGAACAATTACTATCCGGGATTTACTTTATCTATCGTAATAACAGAAATTGAGTCACGATTTGCGGATCCATCAGTCCAGCCTAACCCCATCCGATCCCATGGGTTAGCCAACCGCCCAACCACTGTAGTGATGGGATCCAATTTGGAATTTGGTTAGGTTTGTCCCGGGTACCAAGGAAAAGAGTTCCAAGGCCCCCTAGCCGGAAGTTCATGCAAACATAAAACTAGCCACACCACTTATACACCCAATATGAAATTGCCTTTTTCTTAGCATCAGCTAACTTTAAAACAATCCTTTAATGAAACCATAGTACCACTGATCACAATCTTCCAATTTATTCGGTTGATTCATAATTTCCCATCATTCCTTCATCAGAGTATCTATGGCATCATTGGCAACTAGAACGCTCACCACCTGTCCACACAGGGGCCTTTTCAATAGTTCCTAGCCCATAATACTCGACAATATAATCACTTATAAAAATCAAGATGGACTCTCGTTGAAGATCAGCAAGATCAACCAACAGATCCATATAAAGAGCCATGGACTCATCCATTGAAGACCAGCAAGGTCAATCAACCAGATCCATGCCCGGTTTCACAAAACAACTCTTACTCCTTGTTCCAATATCTTCCTCGACGCACGCGTGGGTATCCTAGGCGACCCAGAGCCCAAGCACCGTATGGTCAGCACCCTCTAGGATCCTTCGCAGGTGACCTAGCGCTTCACTCATAGGCCGCTTCCTTGGTCCCTCATCCACCGTACCGGAAGCTCACCATTTTAATCGAACCGAGGCTGGTCAAGACCTCGGCCGACCTTGCTACGCGAGACATCCTCCATTGACTCTCCGTCAGCAGTTGCAACTTTAATAGTTAGGTCTCCACGACCTTAATCACAAGATGGTCAAAATGCTTTCCCAGCATTCTTGACATAAAACAGCCATTTACAAATAGCATTTACAACAGTTTACAAATACAGTTTCTATATTAACTCTCATTTTTCCACATTATCCCTCATTAATCCACATTACTTATTCCACATTCCATTTATATATGTACTCATCCAATCACATCATTTTCCATCTCTTCACTTCAGATTCCTTCACATCACATATCATATATTCACATCTATATCCACATCCATATATCCACATCCACGTCCACATTCACATCCATACATCCACATTTACATGCTTACCTCCATTTTCACATCCTCATTTATACATCCACATCTCGTATCCACATTCATACATATACATCCATATCCACATCCATACATCCACACCCACATGCATACATCCACTATCACGTCCTCATTCATACATCCACATCCACATACATACATACATCCACATCCACATTCCCATTCACATCTATACATCCACATCTATATCCACATACATACATCCATCCACATCCTCATTCCACATTCACATCTATACATTCACATCTACATCCACATTCACATACATCCATATCCACATTCCCATTCACATCTATACATCCACATCTACATCCACATTCACATCTATGCATATACATCCTCATGCATACATCCACATTCACATTCACATCTATACATCCACATCTACATCCACATTCACATCTATGCATATACATCTTCATGCATACATCCACTTTCACATTCATACATACGCATCTACATGCATACATCCACATCTACATTCATACATCCATACCTCCATTCCCACATCCACACATCCACATTCATATTTATACATCCACATTCACATGCATACATCCATTTTCACATCCTCATTCATACATCCACATTCACATACATACATCCACATCCGTATCTACATCCATACATCCACATCCACCTCTTCATTCACATTCACATCCATACATCCACATCTACATACATACATCCACATCTACATACATACATCCATACATCCACATCTACATACATACATCCATTTTCACATCTTCATTCATACATACACATCCGTATCTACATCCATACATCCACATCCACATCAACATTCACATTCATACATATACATCCACATCACATTCATACAACCATATTACATCCATTCTCGTCCTAACACATCCCATATACATCTTAACACATCCTAGCTCATCTTAACACATTCTATCACATCTCATACACATCTTATCACATCTTTTTACACCTCTTATCACATCCTATCACTTTCCATACGCATCTTATCAATTCTTATCACATCTCATACACCTCTTATCACATCTTATCACATTTCATATCTTTTTTTTTTTTAAAGAGAACTCTTATATTTGATATAAGATTTCTCTACACATTTATTTATACATAAATTCCATTTAAGGAGACTAACACTTTCGAATTTAAAATCAATCTTTTATGCATCTTCTTATGCATAAATTCAATTTGGTAGGAAATTACACTTTTAGAATAAAAGAATTTCTCTTATGCATCTAAGTTATGCATAAAATCCATTTATGAGGAAAATCACACTTTTAGTATAAAAAGGAATATCTTTTATGCATACCTATATGCATGAAATCCAATATGATAAAAGTAACACTCTTACAATAAAATATTCAACTTTTATGCATACCTCTATGCATGAAATTCAATTATGATAAAAGTCACACTTTTATAATAAAATAATCAACTTTTATGCATACCTCTATGCATGAAATCCAATATGATAAAAGTAACACTTTTGATATAAAAAATTTTCCTTTATGCATACTTCTATGCATGAAAATTAAAAATGATAAAAGTAACACTTTTGATATAAAATTTTTTCCTTTATGCATACTTCTATGCATGAAAATTAAAAATGATAAAAGTAACACTTTTGATATAAAAATTTTTCCTTTATGCATACTTCTATGCATGAAAATTAAAAATGATAAAAGTAACACTTTTAATATAAAAAAATTATCCTTTATGCATACTTCTATGCATGAAAATTAAAAATGATAAAAGTAACACTTTTGATATAAAAAAGTTTCCTTTATGTATACTTCTATGCATGAAAATTAAAAATGATAAAAGTAACACTTTTGATATAATTTTTTTTTTCCTTTATGCATACTTCTATGCATGAAAATTAAAAATGCATAATATAAAAATCAATTTCTCTATGATTACAATGAATATCTTTCAATTAATCTAGGATGATAATTCCTAGAATATGGTAGGAAGTCCTCTTTTTATGCTTTGAATGAAATTATTTTATGCATAATTTTTATAAAAATTTTGCCATAGCTCCGCTGCTATGACTGATAAATCTCAATTTTTCTAGGGGATAAAGCTTATCATTAAGAAAATAATTAAAATGATCTCTAATTGGATCATTAATCCATAATGGATTGAATCATCAATATACATAAACTAAAAGCATAGAAAAAAGTCATTAATTTGGCCTCAAGCATAGCTTAATCTTGGGTTAAGGAAAAGCTTTATGAAAAGCTTGATTTGGATTGAGAATGGGTCATGAGTATGACCATTTCTTGAGTGAGAGAGAGAAATTACATAGAAACCATTAGAATTTAAACATAAATGGAAATTAACTTCAATAGCATTTATTAAATTATGTACCTCTTCACTACTATTCACCAATTAACTTCAATAGCATTTAAAAAACCATACCAATTAAGCTTCTCAAGCTTGAGAGGGGTTGAGAAGAGAGAAACATTGAGAAATTATAGAAAGATCAATATTCACTAATTACCTTACAAATTGCTTGATTCTTTGTTCACGGTAGAGGCCCCCAACCAATCAATTGGTTAAGTATGTTGATGGAGCCACTAATTGGGATTGAAGAAAGAGGGAAGCTCCAAAAACTAGTGAATTATTAATGAATTCATAGTTCTTGGCTTAGGTGGAGTAGAGTAACGATGCATAAACACTATATATTTTTCAACAAGGGGGAGGCTTCTATTTATAGGAAAAATTGAGCTCCTAACCAAACAAACTGATTCTAGAATTTTCAAAATCAGTTTGGTCAATTTTTGACCATTTTTAGGTCAGTTAAGCTAACTTTTTGGAACTAGGCTTGAATGAGGAGAGAGGAGAGATGAAATATCTCAATTTTTTATGAGTTTAAAACTCATTCAAGCATGTGAAATATGCACCTCCTTTAAAGAACTCCCCTTCCTTACATATGTGTCATGATGGAATCATTTTAATATTGCTCATAGTTTTTTTTTACTAATAAACCTTGTACATTTTCAACTCTTCATCTTATGTGAAATATGCACCTCCTTTAAAGAACTCCCCTTCCTTACATATGTGTCATAATGGAATCATTTTAATATTGCTCATAGTTTTTTTTTACTAATAAACCTTGTACATTTTCAACTCTTCATCTTATGTGAAATATGCACCTCCTTTAAAGAATTCCCCTTCCTTACATATGTGTCATAATGGAATCATTTTAATTTTGCTCATAGTTTTTTACTAATAAACCTTGTACATTTTCAACTCTTCATCTTATGTGAGCATTTACTCATTTTTGGATACCCAAAATATCTCATATTTTTAATATTGCTCATAGTTTTTTACTAATAAACCTTGTACATTTTCAACTCTTCATCTTATGTGAGCATTTACTCATTTTTGGGTATCTTCTTTTACAAATTGGATTTATCTCCTCCCTACACATGGATTGATGCTATTGGCCCATAGGAACCTTAATTGGACCATAATCCAAAAATTTCTGAAAATCTAGACCCTTAGGCTAAGGTCCTTTATACCCATTTCCAATTAATTTCAATTGCACATTGGAAAGTTCTTTTTGAATTTCTGTTTCAGGGGAACTTATTTTAATAATATGAGATAATTTTCTATCCAAAAATATTAAAATTTTGAATATTCTCTCTCTAGAATATTTTATCTCTCTAGGTTAAAACAGTTAGGAACAAGTCCTTTATATTTCTGAAGAGGGATTGATAACAGGAGAAGATGCTGGACATTTTGAGAGGCTGGGGAGGAATCTTACAGGCCGTGTTGATTAAGGGCTCTCTCCGGTGGTTCTACTGTAGAGAGGCACTGCAGCTGCGGAAGGTGAGCGTGGAGAGCCTTGGATGTGCAGTTGCATGTGCTTGGGTGATGGAGACTGCGGAGACAGCAGGACCAAGGATGCAGTGACGTCGACGACTGGTGGTGGGCCGGTAGCAAGGCAGATAAGCTGCCTGGGTTTGTTGTGACTGCTGGCAGAGGATCAGCACAGAGAGAGAGAGAGTGAGAGAGAGCGTGGAGAATAGCTGCTGGTGACAACACATGCAGAAGTGATGGGTCGCAGAGGACTCGAGGGTTAGCTGGTGTGGGCGCCTTCTGGAGTGAGAGTGGCCGGGTTCATTCTGGTGTGTATTGGTACAGCAGGCAGGCGAGTGGATCATGTGATGATTGGGGATGTGGTGTATCCTCGGCTGACAGGCTTGAGTGTTGTGTTTGTGGCTGTGTGAGTAGGCTTCTGTGTTGAGAGAAGCTTGTATGAAATGTTTTGATCTGGGAATATAAAGCTGGGTGTTTGTCTTGGTTTATGGTGCCCCTGTTTTATGCTTTCTGTCTGGCGTGGGTTGGGTGGTGAGTGCGAGAATTGTTCCAGCCGGTGGCTGGTGGTGCCCCCGTTCGTGTGTGTTATTCCAAGTTTGCGAGGTGGAAGGGCTATAGAGGCAGGGTTTTCTTTCTTTTTTTCACCTCACACCATGCATGTAAATGTTTCGCAAACTGCATCTTTATTTCTAAGAAGAGACTCAAAAGTGTAAAAGTGAGTGCAAAACCTAGTCGCCGCTGGAAGCTTTAACATAACTGACATGCGAGGTCGAAAAATATCTAACACTTTCTGTCTCTTGAGCATGAATCTCACAAGCTGGCGAGCAGTGTCGACGATTGAGGCAAACCATTTGGTATCATCACTTTTATACCAATCTTTTAATACAAGATTCAAACTATGAGCATTACAGCCTACCGAAAAAACATGTGGATATTGTCGCTGTAGGATTTTGGATGCATTTTTGTAATTTTTTGCATTGTCCATGACGACTTGGACTACATTTTTGGCACCCACTTCCTCTATCACAGAGCTAATGACTTGAGCAATGTAAGCCCCAGTTTTGATTGAACCAGCTGAATCCACGGCACGAATGAAAGTCTCACCTCTAGGTGAAATAACCATTATATTAATTAATGGTTTTCTTTGTACATTAGACCATCCATCACTTACTATACTGCATCCAGAAAGCTCTATATTGCTAAGAATGATTCTTTGTACACGTTCTTTTACTTGCACATAACATTTCTCTAATAGATCATTTCGCATAGCATGATACGTAGGCGGTGAAAACCCTGGTCCAAACTCACCAATTTTCTTCCATGCTCTCTTCCAATGCTCACTGTCCACCATCATCATAGCACTCCCAGAAAAGTAAATCGCTTCAGCAAGGGCGAGTTGTGCATCATTGAGTCGCCCTTGACGTAGGCTTTCTTGCAATGAAGTTTGACGCATGGGTATATTTCCTACGTCAAAGTTTCGCTTGCAGGAAGATGCACTGGGTAGATTACTTTCTGGTTGCACATTGCCGTTCAGGGTACAAGTAGGCGATGTAGCGGGAGTTTGATGATTAGAACAACAGTGTTCTTGCTGCCTTGATACATTAACGGTAGGAGTGTCATGTTTTCTTGAATCTTTCTTTTGAATTTCTTCTCTTATGCGTTTGGCCACTACAGGTGCAGAGGGGTGGGTACATGACTTTTTCTTCGGTCCGCCTAAAAAGTGTTCTCTTAGTCGAGGCGCCCCACCTGATTTTACTGCATGGCATAGCTTACACTCCCAATCTATGAATCGATCACCAACGTTAATTGCATATTGCCACTCTATCCTAGGTGCCTTTTTTTTCCTGCTATTTGAAATTTGGACTCTATTGGAGGTATCACTGGATCCAACATTGTCCTCCATCTGAACAAATAACCTATTCAACCAAGCATATAACAATGAATACACAAATGAAAAAACAACAAAGTCACTCACGTATTACAAAACATACATTAGCAGACAAAGTACTTCGAAACTATCTTGACAAATACAAAAGATCATCACATAACACAAAACTACTTCAAACTATCTTGCAAGGTCTTACTACAAAACTACTTCGAAACTATCATGCACATTGCACCCCCAATGAAGGATGCCTTTTGTACCCAATTAAGGATACTTTACACAATTAAAGTTCTATGCTTGCCCAATACTCTAGTATAGGACAATAGACCTTCTCTAACATTCACAAAGAAAATCAAAGATCTATGGTTGCCCAATACTCTAGTATAGGACAATATACCCTTGTCTACTCTAAACTATATCAAGTATCAAGAACCAATACAAGCCCCTAAGCAGGACTCTTGGCTCCATCCAACCATTCATAAAGCAGAATGAGGTAGATTACCTACGTAGCTCAAATGCAAAGCTGAATGACTCCAAATTTGTCCCTAAATCTCTGCAAGTATTAGCTACGAACCACACCCTACCCCCAATTCAAAGAACTAAGGACAAGTGGCTCAATAGCCTTAGGAGTGCCTACTAGGAAAGACGACAGCCCCTAAGATAAGGACGTTCTTCCCAAGAGGACACTTCTAGCAACTCGAGAGCTCTACAAGTACTTTGAGGAGAGATATCACGCCCCCAAAACAAGGACTATCTCCCCAAAAGTTCCACGATGGGTGTCGGGCAGTGTTTATATACAGAGTAGTACCCCGCCGGGGTTCTTTTGTTTTCTCGGCGGGCCCGTCGGGAAAGCTAAAAGCCCGGAGGTGTTACGGGACTAGTGGGTTCTGGCAGGTCATTGCTCAGGTCATGTGAATATACAATGTGATCACAAGTTTTAATATGTTAACAGTAGGTTTTGTTAACGTGATCACGAATTTGTGAAGACGTTAATGAAATCCCTGATACCAATTCTATAAAAAAATTAGTTCCTACACATATACCGATGACACTAGATTTATATTTCTAATAGTTCTCTTTTCTTTCACTTTTTTTATTAAAAAATTTGGAGCCTCTCTCTTATGCTACTCACTCTCTTTATGTATTGTCGGCTATCATCCTCTTGTCCTCTCTCAACTCCTTTCACTTCTCCCACTCCTCTCCCTGACAGATTTGTAAGCAACGTAGGCACGCTCTTGGTCCATGCTTAGTCTAACTTTTTTCTGTTTAAAAAAAAACATATGTTAGAAAAAGAAAACAAGTAAGGGTTTCTTTATTCCAACTCCTTTCCCTTGTCCTTGTCTTATGTTAGAAAAAAAAACAAGTTAGGTTTTCTTTATTCCGACTCCTTTCCCTTGTCCTTCTTAAAGATTTCTCTTTCTCCTTGTTCTTCTCCTTGCTACATATACATTATTTATTTGTTAATTTTCTACATGTTGTTTTATTTTTTTAAAAGCTTTCTAGGTTCTCTTAGATTGTGCACTATGTTACAGGCATAAAAGAAACCAAGTTATCCACACATAAGATACAATCTTTTGTATCCCATTTTCTTTTTATGGTTATGCTTATGTTGCATTCCTCGATTCTTGGAAGTTTATTTTTTAAGGCTTGGGAGCATGCATACTCTTACAGTTTGCATAAGCATGCATGTTATCCTCTCATGAGTTCTTATGCAAGAGAGCTTGAGGGCATGTATAAGCTCTCTCTTGCTATCTTCTTTATTAATGCTAATGTTTTCTTGTTTCTTTTGGCTCTTTTTTTCTAGGTTATCCTTGAAGCTTAGAAACAAGCAATCTCTCCACAATCAAGCAAGATCTCCATGGTTAATCCTTATACACACCATGTTTTCTTATGACAAACCTATGGTTTCTATCGAGAGTATTTGTTTTATACACTTTTTTTTAAAAGACTATGCCAAAGTCTTAAACTCTATGCATAGAGTCCATAGTTAAGACTATGCATAAGACTATACATATGCTATGTGCATAGCCTTATACATAGACTTACATACAAGTCTATGCATAGACTCTATGCATACTCTGATGCCTAGAGTCTATGTATAGAATGTACGCATGGACTCTACACATAGTTTTATGCAGTATTTATGCATATTAGTCTTATGAAAAGAGTCTACTACATAGACTCTATGGAGATTCTCTTATGAAAAGAGTCTATTACATAGACTCTATGGAGATTCTCTTATGCATAGAGTCAATAACATAGACTTGTGCACATACCCTATGTATAGTCTTATGTAGAAGAGTCTATTTTATACTAAGGATATACAATAGACCCATGCACAAGAGTATTATGTATAAGAGTCTACTATATAGTATTAAGACTATATACACGAGTCTAGTCAATAGTCTTAATAGAGTCTAAACATAGACTCTATTACAGAGTCTTCTACATAGAGTCTATTCCATAGTCTTATGCATAGAGTCTATACATAGTGTTATGTATAAGAGTCTATTGGTAGAATCTATGCCTAAGACTCTATTATATAGACAATTTTATACGTAGACTTTTTTGCATAGTCTTCTGCATATAATCTATCGCATACTCTATGCATGTATAAGACTATATGCCCTGAGTCTATGCATAGAGTATATCGCATAGTATTATTTATAGAGTTTATGAATAAGACACTATGTTCATTGAGTATATTGCATAGTCTTATGCATAGAGTTTATGGGTAGTCTTATACATAGGCTATCTTCTTTGTTAATATAATGTTTGCTTATTTATTTTGGGTCTTTGTTCGTAGGTTATCTTTGAAGCTTACAAGTAAGAAATATCTCTACAAGCAAGAAAGCACTCCATTAGGTAAGGCTTAACACACCATACACACCATATTTTCATATAATTTGCACCCCCCAGGTGCGATGGAAGAACTTTGTTTTATGCACTATTTGATTTAGACTCCATACATAGTCCTATATAGATGGAATCTATTAAAAACCACTTCATTGGTGGCTAACATGGTTTCACTCTGCTCAACCTAAGAGGCACTTTGCTATCTTATGCACTCATATAGGGACTTATCTTCTATAAAATGGTGTTGGAACATTTAAAGCAGTTATACCATGTGCTAAATGTCAAATTGGGAAATATACGGACTCCGTGTACATAGTTGTTTAATACTAGTAATAGAGACCATACCATTTTTTAAGTTTAGTTAGCCTAGTGTGACAATTATCCACTTGTATATAGATAACTTTTTACAATAAGCAATACACACTCATTCCATTATAATTGTTTTCTTGTAAGATCTCCTTGTTCCCTCTTCTTTCTTTCTTGCATACTATTGGATTCTCACATGCTAGATAGATGCTTATTTAAGTAGGTTTCATTTTAGGTTCCCCTCTTTCATTAGCTTCTTCTTTCCCTGCATTTTGTGAGAGAAAACCAATCGCACAAGGGACCATCTCCTTGTGCCTCCATCTAGGCATAGGAGCTCTCCCATCACCCCTTTGGTTAATGATCATTCCAGCGTGAAAATGGAGTGAAGATAGGATGAATGAGATAGTGCACCTACATTTGAAAGTTACATTTGTGACTCTCAAGAAAATACCCAATTACACATGCTTTGGCAAGGCTAAGGTGAGCACTTGACTTAAACATGTTTGGGGCTGCCCGAGAACTAGCCTAGGGCTTAGGCCCATTTTTTCATCCATTCCAAGCTATTACGATTACCCAATATTTCCTAATATATATTAGGAGGTCATGCTCTAAAAAAGACAGAGTTTTGGTACCCTAGATGTGTTATTTTTGTTGCTTTTGATTTTTATTTGAATGTTATTTGCATAGGGCATTCTATTTTCAAAGCTTGGAAGGAGAAAACATTGGCTCTTTGGTGATTTGCATGAAATTAGAGCCTAAAAGGCTTAGACTTAATTGCTCCAAGCTTTGCTCGTGCAGCTCGCTAAATCCATCCATTCGAGCCCTTGTTTCAAGTGCCTCTGTAAGCTTTTCTCTCTCTTCCCCTTTTCTTTTGCTAATTTTGTTCACGGTGCGATACGGCCATTCTCCATGTTTTCAAATCCACATATCGCTCTGTGGACGGTTGGGTGAATTTTATTGATAAGTTCTCTCTTCCCCTTTTCTTTCGCTCATTTCATTCACGATGTGATATGGCCATTCTCCAGGTTTTCGAATCGACATATCACTCCGGACGGTTGGGTGAATTTTATTGATAAGTTCTTGTTTCGTTCACCGCGCGAAATTAATGTTGGTCCACATTTGGATTCACCTTATCGCACGGTGGATGGTGGTCCTATGACTTTTGGCTAATTACTCAGCCTTCTCTTTTCTAGTACTGCAATGGCATGCATCAAACAGACCGTCAGGAGAGTTTCAGTGCCAACACCTAGATTCAATGCCAAATCCAATTCCAGTTCTAGATCTTCCAGAGAAAATTCCAAAGGACGTCGTCGCAAGTGAACTTACGCTTCTTGATGTCAAACCAGACACCAACAGGAATATTTCAAAGACCAAGGTCACTTTACAGAGGCAAAGAAAAATGTTTGCAGTGGTAGAGATAAGGAAGGCACAGGCGGCTGTCAATCTCCTCATCCCCAAAGCTCCTTTCTTGAGGATTGTTAGATCCATTAGTGAGACGGAACCACCTCTCCGTCTTTCTCAAAGAAATGAGCCTCATCTCGTCCATGCCTAAATATTCATTAACTTCATGTGCCATTGATGGAGGCATTTCTTCTTCATGTCAAGCATGCAGGCTCACCCCAATTGGATCATGGAGATCTCTAAAGTCTTTATATAGTCATCCACTAAACACAGAGTAATGAGGCATAGACTCCCTCATTCTATGACATGTCTCCTTCTTGCCCTTGTCCTAAAAAACATGGACTACCTTATGAAGACCTAAATCATGTACATAAGAACATGTAATAGTGAATATATACAATCATCAAACTCTCCAAACACCTTACATATTCGAATCGGATGTAATCTTGCACATGTTTTATTGTGATTCATTGTAAACGGATGACTTCTCCCTTGCATCTCTTGCATGGACATGTAATCTTGCACATGTTTTATTGTGATTCATTGTAAACGGATGACTTCTCCCTTGCATCTCTTGCATGGACATGTAATCTTCTGACGTAACCACTCATGCTGACTTCACACATGGGTGTCATGTCATCATCAGAATAAGAAGGTGTTGACGATCATCTATGCACAGTGGGCACCTAATTGTCAACATCCAGAATACAAGTGTATGAACACTCCATTCCATTTCGTCAAACACAAAATTAGCTCTCTGGAATCAGCCACCATAAATAGCTCTCTATAAATTTTCCCATAAAGGTATTTGTACTAGAGGTATGTCGTTAAATAGCACAAAATTATTTATATTCTTTGATCTCACTAATGTGATATTTCATTAAATAGTTATTTTTTTTTTCTATATGATTCATTGTCGGAGGCTAGACCATTGTACCATCCCTTGAGTGTTGTGTGGGCAGAGGCGATGATACAAAGAATTGCAGGAATCAGCATAGCTCGGATGAGGAGGACTAGTAGATGTTTTATTGCTAGCTTATTTTTGTTTATACTGCTCCATTTGGAAAGAAACTTTTTTTGTTTTGGTCATCGATATTGTCTGTTTAGTCATAGTGTGATGTTTGGTTTAAATCTTTTTGTTAATTCCTTTATTAAAGCCGTATATTCTATCATTTGTATATTAACAAAATCTTAACAAAGGAACAAGTATAGTCACATCTATGGAGCAGAATCATCAACGATCAAGCCCAAGTACCAAACATCTGTCGTATCATCAATAATGACATCCGAGTATTGAGATAGCAATCATCCATGAGAGAGAAATTTGAGAAATATAAGGAGAAAGAGAGGATATGTATGTGTGTGTGTGTGTGTGTGTGAGAGAGAGAGAGAGAGAGAGAGAGAGAGAGAGAGAGAGAGAGAGAGGTAAGGAGATGTTTGTGTGTGTGTGTGTGTGTGTGTGTGTGTGTGTGTGTGAGAGAGAGAGAGAGAGAGAGAGAGGCATTTAAGAACCGTTACAGTTCATTTAAAAAAATGCATTCATCAATTTGTCGCTTACAGACATAATTTGTGTGGCTTATAATGACACAATACATAGCATTACATTAATAAGTTTGTCACCTTTTATATATCGTTTAGAGACATTGTAAAAGTGTCGCTATGCAATGTGCTAGATGCGATACTTTTATGGACACTAGTCAGGGCCCATAGTGTTAGTAAAAATATCACTAGGGCCCTTTGTACTACCTTGTAGTGCAAAGCATGCAAGTCCTAGGCATGCATAATGTATGCTATCTCTATACTCTATGCATGCATAAAGAGAACATGCATAGAGTCTAAAGCCAATACTGCATTAAATAAATAAAGAAAATGCTCCTAAAGGACCTAGTGGTGAGTCATATGAAAATATGGTGTATTTAAGACTTACACGTAGAGAGCTTTCTTGCTTATGGAGAGCTTGCTTGCTTCTAAGCATGCAAGTCCTAGGCATGCATAATGTATGCAATCTCTATACTCTATGCATGCATAAAGAGAACATGCATAGAGTCTAAAGCCAATACTACATTAAATAAATAAAGCAATTGCTCCTACAGGACCTAGTGGTGAGTCATATGAAAATATGGTGTATTTAAGACTTACACGTAGAGAGCTTTCTTGCTTGTGGAGAGCTTGCTTGCTTCTAAGCATTAACAAAGACAATCTTGAAACAAAGAACCAAAACAAACAAGAAATTACTAGCATTAGGCAAAATATGGACTCTCATTTTTGCCCCTTAAGGATTTCCACACCTCCTCTCTCTAGAAAAATGGGCTCATGGTGAAAATTTTACAAATCAACTCAAAAGTGAGAAGAGTTTGGACCTTTAGAATCTACTCTTCGAGACCTTTCCAATGATATATAGCATGATGGGTAATTTTGCATATTCAAGAGGTCCCCAAATTGGTGATAACATGCCACATCATCACCAATTTGGGTACTTCTTAAATATGCAAAATTTCTCATCATCCTATATATCATTGGAAAGGTCTGGAATAGTAGATTCTAAATTTGAAATCATAGCCAGCTTTTGACTTGATTTGTAAAAATTTCACCATGAGCATATTTTGATAAGAGAGAGGAGGTGTGAAAATCCTTAAGGGACAAAAATGAGAGTCCATATTTCACCTAATGTCTATGTATATTGAAACCAAAGAACCCAGCTATGAGAGGATGTATGCTTATGCATGCTCCCAAGCCTAAAACAACAAACTCTCAAGCACTCGAGGATGTAACGATACATACACTACAAGGGATCGGGCTCATACCCGCGCTCTTAGCCGCTAAAAATGACTTGTGAAAAAAAGTAGCGGGCCCGTGTATCAGCGCGTGTATAATCGCGGCCAGAGACATGCGTGTAAAACCGCGTGTACAGTACCTCTCAGACGCGTGTATACACGGGTACGTAGCCGCGTTTTTTTATACAGACGCGTTAATACACGCTGCTATACACGCTTCTTATTATATTAGACGCGCTTATACACGGGTGTATAGCCGCATCCTGTTCAGTTCCAATGTCCCAGACGCGTTTTTACTTGCGGCTATACACGCGTTTCTTTAATTTAGATGCGCTTATACACGCGTTATTGCCAATTTATACGCATCAATACACGCGTAATTTCCAGGGTATCCGCGCAGATACACGCAGGTTTTAGCAGTTTTGACGCGTTTATACACGCGAACAGAGAGCAAAAAAAAAAATCCAGAGAGTGCTATTTGGTGCCTGAATACTGTTCCAGCATTCCAGCACCCAAAAGCACTCTCTGGTTTAGGGTTTTTGGTGCATTAGACCATCCCATTAGACCATATTCCACGAAGAACATATGCACGAGGGAGATTAAGACAAGAACGACATGAATGCATACATTGTCATTACACGATTCAAGACAGACATGAATGTAATACTATCGATCAATCAATTCAATATTACTATCAAAATTTCATACATGTATACAAGGGAGTCCATATCTCGAAGTAGCCCATGGCTTGAGTTTACAAAAAAATATATACAATCACATCCTAAATATGGAATGTGATACTACAAGTCTGAGTACTACTCAGACCCAGATGATGACTCGGTGCTCCCCCCATGCTCAGATGAGCTCGCATCGGTCGGAATGTCCGAGGAGTAGTGCTCACGTCCACCCTCTGCAGCGGCGGCCGGTGGATCATCAGCAGCTTGTGCCTGTTCAAGTAATATATAGTATATAAGTATATATATATGCAATTCAATAAACCAAAACCATTCGTTACGAATTTTCAAGTACCTGTCGACCGTATGGTCTCATGGCCAACTCAAACTGCGCGTCCGTAATACGTCCCTCGGCTCTGAAGATGGCCCACGTGTCACGTCTGCTATGCCGACGAGCATACGCAGTATCGTGGGTTGTGGGCTTCCTCCCCGTAACCCGTCGCTGTATCATAATCAACACAATTTGTAAGATTAAAACAATTCATAGAATCAATGAATTAAGTAAACAATCAAATAAAGTGGCAGGATACTTACGAACTCTGCCTCCCATGACTCGACGCCGCCAGATCCGAAATGCGAAGATCCAACGGTCTCCATCTGGATCCGTCGTGCCTCCACATGCTGCCTGCTCTTCACGCCACCCTCTACTCGTTTCTTTTCCTCCTTCCACTCGCGTTTGTGTGCAGTGGCAGGTTTCTCGGCAGGATAGCCACCCGCAGCTACATTTAGCCGGTCATCGTACGCGAGTTTTTTAAGGTGAGATCTTTTATTACTTAAGATCTCCCTTATTCGCGTCCTTCCCCATACATCCGAGAATGTAGCATGTGGGGGATTGGGGTACCGACTGTGTACAGCCTCTATCACCTCCCCAACTAATCGGCTATTTTGATCTTTAAATTTAATAAAACAATTTCTATATGAGTTTGATACTACCCCACGCATGTACTCCATTACCTCCCTCCCCCTCGCATCCATCACTATCCCGCCCCTATCCGTCACATCATAGCAAACCACTCTCTCCATCTCTCTCATCTCCTCCTCTTCCGAACTGTCTCCTCTAACTCTTCTCCCTCTATCTCCTCTCTCACCGCGTGCCCTACTACCTCCCCCACCTCCCCCACCTCCCCCACCAAAGCACCCGCCGCATCCTCCACTCCCACTCTTCCTACTGCTGCGGGTGGAGTCACGACTGGGGGATTGTCTACGTGACGGTGGCTGTGAGCCCTGACGTGACGGTGGCTCTGAGGGAGCACGTGATGGTGGCTGTGAGGGTGTACGTGAGTGTGTCTGGGACGAGGTATGTCTCCTCGGTGGACGTGGAAGAGGAGAAGCTGCATGCCGTCTCGTCGGACTCGGAGGAATAGACGGCACTGGAGTGCCCTGGATACTCGCGGTAGGGGTATAGACACCAGGCAGGGAAGGAGGCGGATGGGCATACATATACTCTGTAAGCTCAACCGGACCAGGTTGGCGCCCAAAGTGATTCATCATCTCCATCAACCAATTGCTGTACGCAAATGGATCGGATGAAGAACCTGGAATATCCATAAAGAACCTGCAACAAACATCATCATGCACATCATGGGCTGTCTCTTGACTCACACATTGTCATTACACAAGTCAATTGCCTGCAAATCATGAAATCTGAAACGCCGCAGTTTTCTGTCTGCAGAAACGCGTGTATACACCCGTCAAAGAACGCGTGTATACACCCGGCCAAAAACGCGTGTATATACGCGTGAAAAAACTCTGCAGACAGCTTACACGTGCTTCTACACGCGTTTCTACACGCGACCTGCGAAAAAAATTTCTCGAAAAGACCGACCCCCCGACAAAGACAGAATGTCCTTATAAAAGGACCAGCCATTGTCGCCCCTGTCAGGATGCAGCAACCCAATCGTGTGCAAAAAGACAAAGCCAAAGAGCAAAGAGCAAAGTAAACAAATCTGACAAAAGAGACAAGGCACAGGACAAAGTCACTCACCTCTGAAAAAGTGAGTCCTCTCTGCTCCTTCTCTGCTCCCTCCTTCTCCCGTGTGTGTGCTCCTTTCTCTGCTCCCTCCTTGCTGTTGGAAGAGGCGAAAACAGGCGAAAACGCATGTACTGTTGATTTCTAAGTTCAAAATCTATATTTGGGGAAGGCGGGCTATTTTTAGTTTAAATATGCCGCCGCGTTTATATTCGCGTTTATGAACGCAGGTATATTCGCGTGTATATGATTTTAGCTGCGTTCATACACGCGTTTTGCAGAAATTAGCTGCGTGAATACACGCGGTTTTTAGGAAGTAGCCGCGTTAATACACGCAAGTTTTAGGATATAGCCGCATCAATACACGCGATTTTGTGCTTTCATTAAAAACATATAATGATTTTGTGTTTTCTGATTTGTACACAGGATGTCATCAACCTCTTCAAGCAGTTCTGGGGAAGATGAGACAATGCGTCATCGTAATCGCGATGTGTGGCTGGGACAACGGATCAAATGTATGTGTAATCGATGTCAAGGATGCATTGTACGAGCATGTCGAATTACCTTGAATCACATCTCCATGTATGGAGAATGGAATCAAACAGGTTTAGAGGTGAGTAGATGTAAATTGATGGTATTCAAATGACTCATGGTATCCAAATTAAATTAATAGAGTTGTAACATATAATTTGATAAATTGAAGCAGGATGCAGTACCACACCCTAACATGGTACCTTACGCGCGACGAGAGCACGTAAAGCGTCGACGAGATGATGCTGGAGCTTCGGGATCTATTGTCAGAGATGAGTGGGAAAGGGACGACAATAGCCCTGCACCCCACGAAGTTGTGGAAGAGGAGGTGCTTGATGATATGGTGCGGAATCTTTTTAAGGATGATCCCAAAGGTATGGACGACGATGATATGGAACAAGAGCATCTTTATAAAGCTTCATCGACACCTCTCAGTTTTACGTGCTTCACTTGAACTACTTAATATACAAACAGTTTATGGATGGAGCAATGCAAGTCTTGACGCATTGTTGAAGTAAGCATTCTAACTTATAAATTTGAATTAGTGGTTTAAGGTTTAGGATTTAAGACTAATTATAATTGATGATATTGGATGCAGGCTATTATCAAACATGCTTCCAAAGGAAAATAGACTGCCCACCTCAAGAGACATAGCGAGGCGCTATGTGACATCTCTTGGAGGACTGGATTATGATAAAATACATGCATGCGTCAATGATTGCATTCTCTTTCGTGGGACGCATAAGGAGGCTCTACATTGTCCCACTTGTGGTGAAGCAAGGTACAGAACAGATATGAAGAGTTTTGATGTACCTCGTAAAGTCTTGCGACACTTTCTTATAATTCCTCGCATCAAACACATGTTCAAGTGCAAATCCATAGCAGAGCTCATGTCATGGCATTCCTCACATCGATCGGATGATGGCATGTGGAGAATTCCCGCAGACACTCCTGCTTGGAAGCATATTGAAGATGAGTGGCCCAGCTTTAAAACAGAGCCCAGAAACTTGAGACTTGGCCTGGGTATGGATGGAGTGAATCCATTTGGTTTCAAAAGCACCGCATACAGCGTGTGGCCAGTTGTGTTGGTGAATTACAACCTTCCACCATCAATGGCGATCAAGAAGGGACATCTTATGTTATCCCTTCTAATTCCAGGGAAACATAAAGTCAAGCATATGGATGTTTATCTTGAGCCACTGATTGATGAGTTGGAGGAACTATGGAGAGGTGTTGCGGTGGTGGACATTAGTAGGCCTCCCTCCTCTCGACACTTCGACTTAAAAGCAGTGTTGATGTGGACAATGCATGACTTTCCAGGATACAGCGATTGTTCTGGTAAGAATTCTAATTACCTCCCTACTCTATTACTATTGGCTATATATATTAATTAGACGGTTTGACTTTATTATTCTAACTTTTATTTATATTTTAACAGGTTTGAAAACATCGGGTAAACATGCATGTCCTGTTTGTGGCCCTTCGTTAGTACATGAGTATGCTGATGGTTTGTGTAAGACTATATTCGATAATCATCATCGATTTCTCCCCTCAGATCATCCTAAATATGTTGCTAGTAAGAGTAACATTCCTCCACAAACACTTCGTGCAAAAGATTGGAAGCGTATTTGGGAGTCTACAACTATTCTTCCTCCAGATGGCATGAACAGGTATAGTGATGTTTTTTCAATCTTGTTTTGTGTAGTCTCTAATTGGATTAAAGGTCACATAGAGCAATCCCTTGTGCAGGTACTCCATTTTTTTCCGGCTGCCATATTGGACCCATCTTAAGATCAACCATCTTCTTGATCCCATGCACATCTTCAAGAATGTGGGATCTGGTATTTGGGAACATATTACTGGTAAACGAGACAATGTCAGCGTACGTGAGGACTTGCGGGTCGCAGGACGTATGCGTCAAGCTTGGCCACGAGAGGTGGGTGGACACGTTCGTCTTCCGCCTGCACCATGGATTATATCAAAGAAAGAGGAGAAGCAGGTAAAGCAGGCCATCACCACTTTGCGTACTCCCACTGGATGCATGAGATCATTGAAGGGAGCCTTTACAACCACTAAGAAAAGAGGCGTTGAGCAACTATATGGGTTGAAGTCCCACGATTGGCACAAGATGCTTCAAGTAAGTGTTTTCCAAGTCTTGTACGTACGTTGAAATTAAATTTTGTAATGCCATAAACCATAAATGTGCTCTTATGTGCGCAGTTCATACTACCTACTAGCATCGACCATTGTGCGAATAAGAGTTTGAAAAAATGTATTTACAAGATGGGCGAGCTTGTGAGGTATGTAAAACCCATGCTCAGATCACCCTTCATTATACCTTGCAAAATGAACGTGCATGAGGTATAACGTACTATTTATTTATTTTTCAGATATGTTAGTTCCAAAGCAATTGATCCAGCCACGTTGGATGATGCGCGTGTTATGGCAGTGGAGGTGGTTTGTTTGGTAGAGGAGACTTTTCCGCGAACCATTCTCACAAGTCAACTACATCTCATTGTGCATTTAGTGGACGAAATTGCTTTATGTGGTACTGTGCATGCACGTTGGATGTTCTTCCTAGAGCGCTTCATGAAGACCTTAAAAGACTTTGTGAGGCAAAGTGCAAGGCCTGAAGGAAGCATGGCCGAGGGTTGGTTGATACAAGAGTCTCTTGTATATATTTCAGAATTTCTTGGTCAGGTGGACAGCTCTTTGCCACGACTATGGAGCAATGAAGAGGACTTGAGGATGACCTCTATTGTGCCTCAAGGAAAAGGACAGAGTAAAGTAATTGACAGAACATTGATTGATGATCTCAATTTCACTTGTATCCTTAATAGTGATGTGATGAGCAGATGGGTTACAAGATATGAGGATGCAAAGACAAAAAGGCAAGCAGAAAGAGCTCTCTTTCGGAGGCAACATGGCTCTCGGAAGGCGTACCCTAAGCATCTAGCAACACTTCCGAATGATATCCATGTTGATTGGTTGCATGAGGAAATGGAGAGAGCAGAGAGCGACGAGGGGCTGCATATCACGGCGGAAGAATGGGAGTATGCACGAGGATGCATGTCAAAGGTACATAGAACTAATGTTTTGCATTAGTTGTAAGTGATTTGCTTTTAATATTTATTCACATTGCTTACACAAATATTGCTTCTATTTTGGTCCAGTGCACTATGTTCAATGCTATATGGTGTGAAGGCAAGCATTTTCGAACACAAAGAATTGATGAAAAGAGAAATACACAAGATTGCGGTGTCATTAGTAGCTTTGAGGGAGCTAATGGAAAAATGGATGATTATTGTGGCATAATCCAAGACATATTTAGGCTTGACTTTCGTCGCTTCTTTGTGTATGTTTTGGATGTCAAATGGCAAATGAACGTGGTGGAAAAAGGGCCTGATGCAACGATAAAACGCCATGCAAGTGGATATGTAACTATTGACTCTACAAAGTTCTGGCAAACAAAGAAAGATAGGCTCGTATTGCCACAACAATGTGAGCAGGTATGCATTTTTTTACTAATGTGTTTCATGTACATATATATCTAAGCTCGCGTACCCCTTGACTTTTGATATGCTAATTAATTACTGTACTGTGTGTATTTGAGTAGGTTATCTATCTACCAATGGTGCATGACATCAAATGGTGGTACGTCATCCCTATTGCACCACGTTCCAAAGTCATGTATAATACATTCACTGATATGGAGCATATGGAGGATGTAACAAGCCGCAATGAAGATGACGTCGAATATGCCATTGAAGATGTTGTGATCGATGATCAAGAAATAAGAGATGATCGTGATAATGAGGATGAGCATGCCATTTCTCATGATCATGAGAATGACCCTACCATTGAGGATGATGGTGATGTTGATGAGGATGATCAGGACATCGATACCATTATCAATGGAGTACAGAATATCGATAGTCGAATAAATTTAATCGTAGCCTTACCAATTGATCAAATGGATATTGATGTTGATCGTTTGGCAAGGATGGATCTTATTGAAGATGAGATCGAACCCTAAATTGATGACATTTCTATCATCTCATATGCATGATTTATTTTTGAATATATTTCATTGTTGTAAATGCATGTAGTGGGATTGTGTAATGATGTATACTGTAATGTACTATGAGATGGTTTAAGGAAAATAGTTTTTAATTTTGTTAAGGAATTCAGTTTTTTTTTCAGTTTTTCTCTGCCATGCGTGTATTAATCCGTGTACAGTGGCGTGTATTTATCCGTGTATAATAGCGAGTATTAACCCGTAAATATTATCGTGTATTTATCCGTGTATTACTGCGTGTATATAAACGCGTTTATACACGCGTTGATAAATGCAAATATACACGCGAACTTAAATGCTAAAATACACGCGCCTGATTCTATTCAAATACAAGCGCGACCATACACGCGTTCGTAATTTATCGCGTGTATGAAACGCGTGTTTGGCAGCATTGTCTTGTAGTGATAGCTAACAACGGCAGCACCAACAACGACAATACAAGCTTATGCTGATCTTTTGAAGAAGCTACGACAAATGCCGGATGTGCGGGAGATGCTCACGAAGTTGTGGCAGGTAGGTCTCCGTATAATCTGCATTATATTGCTCCATGAGGAAAATGTAACATGGTCGACGATGCTTGTATCGACAATTACGGACTACGGGAGCTAGGAGCCAAAAACATAGTGACATCTATGTTGATGCTTGTATCGACAATTACGGACAACGGGAGCTGGGAGCCAAAAACATCTATCTCCCCTAGAAAAAAAACTATCGGCACAGTAAAGGACAAATGCTTGCGGTGATACATGTTTTATAGGCAAAGATGAATTTATCCCAGAATATAGGTCTAGGAAATCTTGGGAGCATGTTTGCTTTGAAGTCTTTGGATATATCCAAGAATGCTCTAAGAAAAAACATTCTAGAGTAGGAGCTCTTGAATTTGAGCCACGTGTATCAACAAGTAATTGTATTGGAGGCCAAATATTTAAAGTAATTGTATTGAAGGACAAATATTTAGAAGCTTGGTGACAAAGTCGGTGAGTGTGGATGAAAAGGGTGACATGGTGATGAAGTTGGTGAGAGGCATGCACCCTTCGACCCAATACAATAAAGGATAACATGGTGACAAACTTTGTGTGAGAGGCATCCCTTCCCACAAAAGCCAACCCTTTCCCAATACTTCTAACACACTCAAAGAAGAAGGCATACATCAACGAGTGAGGTTTGCCTAACCAACCTCAAGAGTAGTGCCCTTGCATGTCTTCAAGAGTCATGCGAGGACTTCCTTATTATAGACTTATTAAATGATAGTAACATTTGTGCTGCCCATGTGAGGAGGGTCACACTAATTGACAAGGACATGACATTGGTAAGCAGAGTTAGGTATAGGTATGAAAAGTTAATGTGACCTCTACCATTCAGGGATAGGAACGCAGTAGAAATCCTCTCCATTCTTCCTGAGGAACAAGGCTGCTGACAAGGTGGTTATTGAAGAGGTGACAACACCAGGTCCACAAGGGCGGAAGAGGCTTGTAAAGGGGGCAGATCTGAAGGGACAGGAGACAGTATTAGAAGAGAATGTTGTTAGGGATGAATTGGCAGAAAACCTTCTGAAGCTGGAGGGAGAGAATAACGATAGACTTAAGGCGGTGCCTGGTCAGATCATATGCAATGTCTCGTACAGTGTCGAGGAGGAGGAGAACCTCCATATCACTCCAATGGATGTTTATGTGCTCGTTGAAAAGAATATAGAGATCAATGAAAGTATTGTGCTTACTTGTTTAAGGTGTGTACTCTTTGCCTTTTTTTGAATGCTTTCTTATTTTGATTTCTTTTTCTCTTTCCTAATATTTTTAATTCAATCTGCAGGGTAATGTTTTTAATTCAATCTGCAGGGTAATGTTGAAAGAGCTTTCTCCACACCAGGCAAAGCAAGTATATATTTGTGATCCTTTGGTATCAACTATCCTAATTGACCAGTCGAGGTCTGAAGGACCTTGCTCCTTATCTCCAGGGAGTTAGTCCGGGTACCTACTTTGTTGTGCTGCCATATATAGAGAAGTATGTATTTTCTTTGGATTTCAAGCTGTTGATGGAATTTAAGTTAGTTGCCTGTGTTAGGTTTCTTATATTTTTTGTTTACTTTCTCAATTTCAGAGGGCATTGGTCTACTTGTTTCATTAATGTGGTGAAATGCCGGACAATTTTTATGAATAGCCTTCTCAGAATGCACGAACAGTCTAAATTGTAAGTCATTATACTTTATATCATTTCCTTCTTACTTCCTAATTGTTGATTGTAAGTCATTCTTTATATTGTTGACTGTAGGGCATGTAAGAGGTTGATTAAAACTCTGTCCTGGAATAAAAAAAGGATATAGAGTGGAAATTTCTCAACCAACCCATTCCTATGCACCAAAAGGATTCGCACTCTTGTGGCTGGCACGTAGTCACAAATTTCTGGAAATTCCTCCTTTCCAAGCATACAAATTCTGATAGCTATGTAAGTTTCTTGTCACTGTAATATAATTTCTCTATGTTCATTTCATGAGAGATACCACATTATTCTAATTGACTTTTATGTTGTTTTGGAGTCTGTTTACTCAGACAAGTTCTAGCTGTGGAGTGTGTGGGCAAAGGCAATAAACATTATCCTTAACAATGTAATTACGCCTAATGACCCTGACTCGCCACTTCCACCAATTGCTGGCACTAGTGCATCAAAGAAGAGAACAAGATCTCATTTCATTCCCCTATTAAGCATTTCAGCTTTAAACAAGGAGTCCCTGAGAAGGGAAGCAAGGGCAAGGCAAAGAGGAATCTTCAATTTGCAGGCAAGGGCAAGAACAAGGTAGGCAAGGTGCCAACAACAAAGGAGACAAAGGAGGAGGCCAAGGATGAGGCTAGAGAGCCTGAAATCGCTTAGAGGCATTTTGTATATGTCCAGAGACAACGTTGTAAAGTTTATGTATTTTTTTTGAGCTCGGCTCATTTTTGTATAAACATTCTATATTTTTATTTAGCGCTACTCAGTTTTGTATTTTGTGAGTATTGTGCTTTGCCATAATAAAATAGATTGTTGAGAATTTTTTTTCTCATAACTTATCTTTGGTTAAAACTGAATTTTAAAGACGTTTGCTTCAAAATCGTTATGAGTACTTTGTAGAGTAGACACATGTCCGTGTAGAAACTTTTTATCACATTAGTCATTGCTAAGATACAATAGTTCCAGTACAAGTCTTACAATGACTTCTATTGGGCCTAAATCCCTCGATACAAGACCTTTCTAATTCTTCACAATGACAGATTTTTCCTCCGTCTTCTTCTCTCGGTTGTTCCTGTCTGAAGAATTCTTTGATGCACTTCTTTGGCTTCATCTATCAGTTTGTCTACATCTTCAAGGTCTCTCTTGAAGCTTTCAAATATCTGGATAGGTTGATCATCTGTATCCCCAACAGAGGAATAGGAGTCATCATCAGAAGAAACAGCTAAAATAGTTAGCCTAGCAACCTTGCTAGGAATAGTCCTCTCATTAGAAGAATTTGCATCCATGGGCGGCTTTTGTATAGAGCTTATAAGCTGTAGCCTGTAAGATATTATGTTCTCAATTCCCTTATGGACTGATCTTTATATACTATTTTGGATGCACTCCAAAACTATCGACATAAAAAAACCATGTGCTGTAAATTTGTGTGCCACAACCATTTTGGAATAGGAACCTTGAGCTGACCATTATTGTGCACATACAAGACAGCTTTAGAGTAAATTTGCTGACTTATATTATAACTTTAATATAAAATTCTAAATTCATAGATGTTACAAGACAAAAGTTCATTGCTCAGTATACTTTTGGACTTTACAAAATTAACATACTTGAAGTAGCTTCAAAATTCACAAAATTCAAAATCCCCATTAACTGAGCGATATACCATCAACATCCCAAGCGGGATCTACCAAGGTCTTTGGCTCTAGTTGTTTTCAAATCTTCCTATTGTTCACCTTGAATTGTGCTCTGCTAATATCCTCACCTCCCATGATATTGAGGTGCTCTCTAATATTTAGGAGGCTCCAATGTGTACTTGCACCTACAACTTCCAGTGCACCATTGGGCAACCGAACGCATATGTCGTGAGGCAAAACAACTTGTTCATCTACTGCCTACATTAGGACCCAACAACTATTATTTTTCATCCACCGAACTATTATTTTTCATCCACCGCTCATATAGTGCCTGCATTGGAACCCAACAACTATTATTTTTCATCCACCGCTCATACTAGAAGCGTATGTGTAGTGTGGCATGAGCTTTGAGATACAAAAATGAGACACTAGACTCAACTATATTGCACTTATATGTGTCATCCCCTTAGTTATCCCTTCTACAGTTCTCCATTGGTCTCCAAGCAAGGCTACCATTTCATTACCTGATACCTTTTTGCACACAAACATGGTAGGTGTTTATGAGAAACAAAGATTTGGATAGGGTGGCGAGCGAGGGGATAACGGTTTCTCGTGGATGAGGTTGAGAGATTCCATGGGTGCGATTTTAAAGTAAGTTAATAGCAAATAATTCTCTCATTCTATAGACAAATTTACATCACATGTAATTCCCAAACTCACATAGTATCACTCTACTTGTTCTGAGGTGTAATGTTATAGTAGTATGTGGGCTTATGGTCGACATCTTCGGATCACACGAGTTGATTTATGATGTGTCATGATGGATTATGGAATTATTGTCTCTCAGCAACCTTACCTTAAGTTTGTACGCTCACTCTGTGCGATGTGATTAAGGAAACAATGTATAAATACTTATGTGGATCCTTTTGTGTTGAGGTAGTACTACCTGACATTAATTTTCCCCCTGTTCCCCATTCCTCATCCAAGTGGAAAAGAACAAGAAGTTGGTTTTCTCGTTAGGGTTCTAGGCTCCTATGGAGAGAGAGATACAAAGAAACATGTTCCGATTACCGTAACTACAATTTTTGGGATGCTTGTATGTTATGGTATACTTAGGATAAGCCCAGCTCAAAATTGACACCAAATGTTTGAAACATTGTGGTGTTGGACATAGTTTGATTGCAGTTTGATTGCCTCCTATTATGGGAGAAAACCTTGAGAGTCCTGGTCATGCTCCCGCTCATTCATTGCAACTAAAACTAAGGAGGCTGATTGCCTTCTTCATGAATGTAAGGTGCTATTTATAGAGCCAATTGTTGGTGAGTCTAGAGCTCAGAGGACCATGGTATGTCATGTTTCTAGTTGTTTTGATGTTCCTCCACTTATGTTTGTGTTTTGTTGGCTCATTTCTTCCCAAAGCTCCTTACTAGAGGGGGATTCAAAGGAGTCTAGCCTTCTTAATAGAGGGTAGCACTCTGCTGAGCGTTGGTTGTTTAGATTAAAGGCTTGGTGGGTTTGAGAAAGTGTGGTTTGATATTGGCAAAAAGATGTATTGGGCATACCCAACTAAGATTCACAAATCGAGAGGGCTTTGCAAACTTCAAAGACCCTTGTATATCACAAAGCATCTTTGATTTCATGACCATTACACTCCAAGAATCTGGATTTGGCCATTATATAGAAGATAGGGGTGGAGATGTGATTATCTAAGCTTACCAAACCCACCGTCCTGGAGCTTTGGCACCACCAGATAGGAGTGCCAGTAAAAGAAGACCTTTTCCTTAAGAAGTTATGCACTTGTTTTACAAGAAAACATTACCTCACCGATGTCTGCATGTAATGCTTGAAATGTTCCGGTAAGGCTTTCCAATGGCTGCTCCTCTACCATATTTTAAGGAAAAATATCTGCAAACAAGAAATAAGTTCACATCTCTATCAAAAAATCGCACATGCCCCTTTCTACCTGCGATACTAACAATTGTATGGAAATTGAGTTTGTTAGCAAAGATGGATATCTCATGCTGTGTAAACATATTGTACCGTGGCCACTAGTTTTCCATTGCTTGCCTTCTTGAAGCGTTGTAAATGACTTTCCAATGGTGCTCCAGTACATTTCACCGTCGAACTCGGTGAGGCCCCATTCAGCAGGCTGTAGATAAACCCAAGCGCTCTTACGAAATGCCTCTCCCACCCAAGCACCATCATCGTCCTTCTTGTTGTGCAAGGATATCTCCTCAATCTCGTCTTTTGGTCTTCTTGGTGCGGCCATATCTTCTTGGAAGCTAGAGTAGAAAGGTTAGGGTTAGAGTAAAAAGGAAAGAGATGTGTAAACTAGGGTTTTATGGGAGCCTTGAAGATGAAAGAGATGGAGCTCCAAGAAGGGAGGGAGATTAAGATGGAGGAGAAAGTTTAGGGTTTCGACCTTTGATGGTTTCATTAGGGTTGGGCAAATGAGATATAGATGGAATAGAAAGGGAGGAAGAGTTTAATTTCGACGTTCAAGAGGGAAAGCGGACTTGAAAATGAAATTTTGGATTACAATGAAATTTGAGATGGGTTTTTGGGAGGATCTCAAAAATTTCAAAATTTTATGGATTTTTTGAGCCACAAAAATGGTACCTACCCGAAACCCCGTACTTTTTTAAGGGACAAGTGTAACTATTAGAATTGAAAGCCTAGTCCCCCTCCCTATCCTAGTCTCCCTCCCTATATTCAAAGGAGACCAAATGTGTACAATCCTCCATTCCTATTGGTCTGTTGCTAATTACTTTCATTAGTAAAAGACCCACAATATGTCCAAATGTCCCCTAATAGTGAAAATTTCACAAATCAACTCAAAAGTGAGAAGAGTTTGGACCTTTAGAATCTACTCTTGGAGACCTTTCCAATGATATATAGCATGATGGGCAATTTTGTATATTCCAGAGGTCCCCAAATTGGTGATAACATGCCACATCATCACCAATTTGGGTACTTCTTAAATATGCAAAATTGCCCATCATGTTATATATCATTGGAAAGGTCTTGAAAAGTAGATTCCAAATGTAAAATCATCACCAACTTTTGTTTTGATTTGTAAAAATTTCTCCATGAGCATATTTTGCTAAGAGAGAGGAGGTGTGAAAATCCTTAAGGGACAAAAATGAGAGTTATATTTCACCTAATGTCTATGCATAATGAAACCAAAGAACCGAGCTATGAGAGCATGTATGTTTATGTATGATCCGAAGCCTAAAATAACAAACTCTCAAGCACTCGAGTATGTAACGATACCATAGCCATGATAAGAAAAGGCATTACAAAAGATCGTCTCTTACCTACTGTGGATAGCTTGGCTTCTTAAATGCTTGTAGTGTGGTGCGAAACCTAGGAGGAAAGACCTATAAAACTTTGAAAAACCCAAAAATGAGAGTAAACCATTACCTGCGTGAAATGAGAGATCTGTAGTAGTGGAGAGGTGAGGGAGGGATGGGCAAGAGGTGAAGGAGGGATGGCCAAGAGGGAAGCGAGGCGAGAGAGAGAGAGAGAGAGAGAGAGAGAGAGAGCAAGGCGGGAGTGAGAAAACTCAGTTGAAATAAAAAGTACAAAGAAAAGCATCTCGATTTTTTATTTTTACACCGTCGATGTAAGCATCGATAATATTTTATAGTGTCGGTAATAATTTTGTAGAATTCGTATAAACATTGGTTTCCTTTATCTTGTTGGCGCGCATAGTGACATCTATGTTGATGCTTGTATCGACAATTATGGGGACAACGAGAGCTGGGAGCCAAAACCATCTATCTCCCCTGGAAAAAAAATTGTCGGCGCAGTAAAGGACAAATGCTTGTAGTGATACATGTTGTATACGCAAAGATGAATTTATACCAGAATATAGGTCTAGGAAATCTTGGGAGCATGTTTGCTTTGGAGTGTTTGGATATATCCAAGAATGCTCTAAGAAAAAACATTCTAGAGTAGGAGCTTGTTCCCTTTGTATCCTTGCAATGTGATTGTAGTCCGAAGTCACATGTGTGTAGTTCCATTTACAAAGTTGGCACCACTTATTTGTTGGTTGATTGCCAACCAATGGTGAAAAGGTTGGGCACTGCTCGGTTTTATGGCTACCTCCACATCCTCCACAGACGTACGGGCCTGTAGGTACAGTCTGTAGGTACAGTATGCATGTATGATGGTTGGGGTTGGTAGGAAGCTCTGTAGTATTGCCCCATCTTTTTCAATACTATCTCGGCAATCTGATCTGGATTAACCAATGGCACACTAGAGTCAGAGCCCTTCCCAGAGCTACGTTTATCATTCGGATGACTATCTTGATTTCCCATGCCAGTCATGTCAAAGTTATCATCATAATCCATGGCATCCATGCAACACTCATTGAAGATGACATGCTTCTTTGCGTACAAGTGAGCGTGAAGCGTTTTGTTTCGTAAGCCTTCCAAGAAGATAGAAATTAATCTCCCTTGGCTTGGCTTCTCATCGTCAGGGCATCGATTGATGTACTCCTTTAGCCTATTTACACAATCGCGCACAGATTCTTGATCTTTTTGCTTAAAAGTGTAAATTTGAGCTACCGCGTTGTGCTTAATTCCCTTTTTTGAAAACGCAGCTATAAAGCTCTTTTTCAGCCCATCGAAAGACCGCTTTGCCTCAGGCTCTAAAGTCTGAAACCATGATAAAGACTTACTCTCTAGCGTCAAGCCAAATTCTTCGATTTGTGTATGCATATCCGTGACTTGCTCCGCATGTATAGCTTGCTTAAAAGCTGCTATATGGTCATATGGGTCTCCGGATCCGTCATACTTCTTGACAAGCTTTTGTAGTGCAGATGGTCTCACTTTTCTAAAATATTCATCGTCATGTCTCCTATATGAGTCTCGGCCTCTAAATCTAGGCTCTTCAAATGTCAGTTCACTTGGTCTATGGGGTTCTCTTGGAGGTACATATCCACTTGCTCGTGGTCTTTCTTCTCCCCTAGATTCTCTAATAGCACCGGTTCTCCTCGTGGGATCAATCGTTGGAAAGACTGGTCCTTTAGCAGTTGTTCGCATGGAAGGTGCTGGTTGAGCCACACTTGGGATTCTAGCCCATGGTGGTGCTAGTGTTTCTCCTCGAAAGGCAGATTCATCTGGACGTGCTGTGTCTAAGGTAGACACCTCAGTAAAAAGGGGCCTTCCTTTCCATGTCATTTCCCTAACCTCTGGCCATTCAAGGGTTCTAAAGTCGTTCCCCCATCTATCATGAACACGCTTAGTGAAACCTTCTAGATGCTCTACAGTTATTGTATGCGTGACTGGAAGCTCTAAGCTCGGGTGCTTAGTGGTTGCATAGTAGGTTTCTTCCACATCCCTATATACCTCTTTAATTGGGTCGTCCTGATAGATTTTAACTACTAGAATTTCTTTTACTATGTCCCATGGGTTTTTCTTGGTCTCTTTTTCTTTTCCAGTTCTTTCTCTATCCCCCCAATTCCTGTCGGAAAACAATTCTTCAAGTAAAGAAATGGGCGTACCAGGTCTGTGCGATATTCGTGGCACATTTGGGTCCGATGGAAGCTCCTTCTTCTGCTTTGCTTGTACGCTAGGTTGAAGTACACCCAAAGCATCCACTTGTTCAGGATTTTTGGTGACCTCGTAGCGTACTCCATTTCTACCCATGTACATATCGTTTTGGTAGTTTACCCATGGTGTTGGTTGCAGAATGAATGTTTGCAATTTTAACAACAAACCGGCTTATTGGATGTTTGTAGATCTCACCACCATGCGCGTTTGTATATAAAAAATGGAGTCTCATGTTGTTAATCAACTCCCCATCTGGGATTTCAAATGGATTAGCAGAATCTTCCATACCAATGGGTGTGGATGGTCTATTCATGCCAAATGACTCGTTTATGTCCATTGAAATATCACTCTCGGTTCTTGAGAGGCTCTCTGTTTGTTTGAGACTCCAAAGATGTCTCGAGAATGCTCTCCAAGTTGCCAACAACCGATTGAGTGCCGCTCCCTTGAGTGGTTACCTTAGATGGTGCACTAGTGTTACGTCCCCCTAGTATTATTCCCGGGCGTAGATGCATACGCTATTTTTTACACGTTGCAGTGTCCAGTTTTGATTTTTTTAATTTTTTTGATATATATATGTATATATATATTTAAACCCTACCTAACCACTAAATGCAACTAACATGAATATGTGTGTAACTATCTATTTTTTTTAAATTATTTTTTTATTTTTTTATTTTTTTTTACTAATTACACAAAAATACCAACTACGCTAAAAAATACTAATTATGCAAATTACACTAATTATGCAAAAAAAATTACAAAAATTTAAAAAAATGCAGAATATGCAGGAAATATGGACTCAAAATAAAACACATAATTTACAGATTTTTTTTCCTCTTCTCTTCTTTTTTTTTTAAAAAAATATTTTTATTTATTTTTATTATTTTATTTTTTATTTTTTTAGTTTTATTATATATATTTTTTTTAAAAATACAATGAACATGAAAATTTACAAAAAATAAAAAATAAGAAATAAAAAAATACTAACCTTATTTTGGCACCTTATCGATTCCGGATTTCTCTGCTGCTCCTTCGCTTTCTCTGTAGCCACTCAATGAGCTCGTCGCCTTATCTAGCCGGCCACCTCTCCTTCACGTGCCTCCTCGCGGTCAACTCCTCTGTTGCTCTCCTTTGCCGACCACTTCGCCTTCTTTTTCGGCCAGCTCACCACCGCCAGCCAGCCTTCGCAGTTGCCTCTCGCCTCCTTCGCCTCGGTTACAGTCAGCCGCTGCCTTCACCTGCTGTAGCCCCTGCGATTTCTAGCAGGTCAGCCCAACACACCGCCTCCACCTTGTTGAACAACCACCACATAGCATCCTGTCCCCAACGCTCTCAGAAGGCTCTTCAGCCGCAACTCGCCTCCTCTCACCCCCTTTGCAAACGCAGATCTAGTTCCGGCCCAAGCCGTCTGATAGACTTCGATGCTCTGGCACAATCCCATCTACCGGTGGCAGACCTCCGTCCAGGCGGTCTGATAGAGCTCCCTGTTGTCGTCGACGTCGTTGTGCTTCGACGTTGCAGTTCCACGCCACCGTCGTCAATGCTGTAGTCGCCTGCTCACCCCACGTTACAGTTCCACGCCGCCGTCACAACGCTGCAGCCTCCAGTCGCCTGCCTCGCGTGCGTATAAGTAATGGGAGAGAGAAAGCGGAACTCCCTTCCCGTGCAGTAAGTGAACTAGAGAGAGAGAGAGAGAGCGCGCAAGCAGACTGAGAGAGAGAGAGAGGCGATGTTGTCCATCGGACGCACAGCCCTCGCCTTCACCTACAGCCCCTTCTCCTCACCGCCTCTGCTTCCTTAAGCGGCCTTCACACTTGAGAGCCTATGGAGCTTGCATAAGCTATGAAAGAGCTTAGCAATGCACCCTATAGATTCCGCAATGCTCCATGAGAGCAACAACCCGTCACAATGCATGGTTTCTTTGTGTGTTTTAAAAAAAATATAACAAAAATAAAAAATAAAATTTGCAACCTTATCCGGCCCCTCCTTTGTCTTTGTAATCTACCTTTTTTCTCTTCTAATCACTAGCTCCGAGATTCCACACTCGTGCTAACCCTAAACCTAAAAACAAAAAGAAATAGTGGTAGTAATGCAAGCTTCTCAACCGGTTTTGAGTCTTCTCCCCGGCAGAGGCGCCAATGGAGAGATGGATGGCTCTGTCACTTCTTGTAGCATGAGTAGTATGATCCATGTGTAGCTCAATCCAATGGGATTTGCATCCCTTTCGGAGCTAGGGATTCAACCCGTACCGGTGCACAAAAGCTTATCCACGAATGGAGAAAATGCTATGAACACCACTACCTTGACATAGACTTTACACACACAAGCTCAATCTTGCCATTGCTCATTCACTCATCATCCCACTCATTCATGCATCCAATACAAGAAGAAAGCTAAGCTAATGCATACACAAGCTCAAAGCATACTTCATTCTCAAGCACTTACTTCCCTAACATGCACACAAACCTTGAAGCTTAATGGAACTTGAAATAAACATGCATTCTCAATCACTACTCAAGCAATGCCTTGCCCATGGATAAGCTACAAGCGATGGAGAAGCTTAAGCTTGAATCCACTACCACACAAAGCCTAATAGAGAATCCACAAGCATCAACAAAGAAGCATGCACACTAGAGAATAGAGATGAGAAGAGAGATAAACATCATCTCATTGCATTGAATTAGAAGAGCATTGCTCATACAATAGTGTAGCTTGCACCTCTATGAACAAGAGGGAGAGCTAGTCTCAAGAGGGAGAGCTAGTCTCAAGAGAGCTCAAACATGAGTTTAGCCCAATGTGTCAATAAGCTCTCAAATGAGCCACTATACTAAAACTCCTAAAACTCCCAAAACTTCCCATGTGGGATTATTCTCAAGCCCACTCCCACACTCACCTACAACTTGGAACTTTTTACAGGAGCCCTAAATAAGAATGTCAAGTCTCTTGTTTTCCTGCTTGCATCTTTGTGTTGCATCCTTGCATTGATCACCATTCGTCACGCAACATGACCATAGTGTGCCTCAAATGGCTATCATGAATACAAGATCACGGAGTTCTATTTATGGGGGATTGATTGTGTTAACCCTACTCAACTTGTGCCAACTTGATAAAATTAGGTCCATGCCCATGGTAGCCAGCCCACCACTTGCTAGTCTATGGCCCCGAAAACTAGTTCCACACATGTATACAAGCTACTGTCCATGTGCCCAAGCTAAGCCAACTTACATAGGACCAAACCCCACCTAGTACTCAAGTATACAACTGATCATGAACTATCTCTAGACTATCTCCCGAGGGAGCTCACAACATGAAGATGTCTGTGACATCAAGCACACTAAATCTAACACTTTTATCCCCATCAAAGGTGATTAATTGCAAAGATAATTCAAAGAAGAGAAATCCACATAAACTGTAGATCCATTTAAAAATGTTTGTGACATCAAGCACACTAAATCTAACACTTTTATCCCCATCAAAGGTGATTAATTGCAAAGATAATTCAAAGAAGAGAAATCCACATAAACTGTAGATCCATTTAAAAATGTCTCTACTTCTTTAACACATGTATAACATAATGAAAATGTCTCTACTTCTTTAACACATGCATAACATCATAAAATTCTTTCTTACATGTTCAAAGATTGTCTATTTTGATGTGTTCAAAATTGTTGCATTCAATATTCATCCCTTCTTTGATTGCCTATTCTGACGTGTCCAAAATTGTTGCATTCAATATTAAGCCTCCTTTTTTAACATACAAAGGAATCTTGAGCTAAGATTTTATAGGAAGCTTAGCAAAAATATGCCAAAGGTACTAAGATTTATTGCAGAGTAGCAGAATGAAAGTGCTTATGGATAAAGGGACTTATGCATTTACTCTCTCTCTCTCTCTCTCTCTCTCTCTCTCTCTCTCTCTCTCTCACACACACACACACACATATATAGAGAGAGAATTTATGGATAAAGGGACTTATGCATTTACTCTCTCTCTCTCTCTCTCACACACACACACACACACATATATAGAGAGAGAGAATTTAACTATCAACATTCAAACACAGGCAACTCAAATGGCATAAATTGGACATAGAAAAGTGGTGTTCAGCTTGGCAGCCACAAGAGAGAGTAAGAGAAGAAGTGCATAGCAAATAAACAACTTGTGGTGATGCTTTCTTGTAGTAGAAGAAATCTATGTAAAATCTCACTAGCAAATGTATCTTGGATTGAGAAAGCAATAGTGCCCTTTGTTGGCAATTCAATAGCATTATAGCAAATAGGCACCACTCACAACTGCACCCGTCACACGCATCTCCAACATTTGTTTAAATAAAAAGAGTTATTGTAGTAACAATTAATGGCACATTATCTCTATAGACTACCAAGTACCAACTCCCACAGGAGGGGCCTCACTCTCATACCTTCACAATAGGCCTATCTACAGACAATGGCATCTCATGCATAGTAGGGCAAACCTCTTCTTGTGCAATTCTCTCCAATAACTACCACCCGAAAATGGAAGTTTTTTTGTGAGGTGTTGTTCCTTTTCATAAATCTAGCCCAAGGGTTTCTAAAGTAATAAAAGTTCCTAATAAGGGAACGTTTACATGCCACAATTACATTATGGATTTTCTAACCTGGCCAATGCACCAAAATTAAATGTGGAGTTCATCAACATGAAGTCAATATCATCATCATGTGCATTCACAACATGCATCCATTATCATGTGCATTTGTAACATGCATTCCTAGTAATTACATCACCAACGCGTTTGATCACATGTTTAATTTTTTATGTTGGATTGACTATGGCAAGAAAAGTGTGGGTTACCATGCGATGAATGAAGTGAGGTAGATAAACTCATGGGCCAGGTGGGTAGTATGGCCCTTGTACACGTGACTACGAGAAAATAGCTTTGGACTAAATGAGGTCAAGCCAAAAGATGAGTTGAAGGCCTGTATATTTTATCTACTTGAAGCTTGATTAGGAATTGATTTAGAGTTTTTGACTATGATTATTATTGATTCTCTCTAATGGTAAGTAGTGCATTGTTGTTGTCTTGATTAAGTACGGACTTAATTTTATGCTTTGTTCCTCCTTAGATCCAAACTTGTACCTCTTCTATGCATAAGGGATTTTACATAATTTCCTATGTGTGCTTCATGCTGGTTAGCCAGTCAGCCTGCCCATTGTGGGCTATTTTGGGGTATTTTTCCTTTACCCCTACTAAGGGGTTTTTACAACTTCATGTCCATCCCCACATGGAACCAACCCGTTAGCAAAACCAACTATACGGATTGGTTGGGCCAATAGATCATCGGAGCATGGTTAAAGTGGTGGAAATTGCATCACTTGAACATAGGCAACAAGGAAGGGTGATCTTGGAAGAAAGGCTCAATCTAACTAAGACTACCTTGTTTAACACTTTGTGGAAAAGCTTAGCTAAATATTGGTGAGCTGCCCATGCTTGAATCTATGCAAAATTATGTGTCTAGGGACCAAAACTTCTTCATTGTCTACTAATTTCTATTGATCCTCCTCCTACACCTCTAGGAGTAGGATCAATATGTCATCAGAGTAAGGAAACTTGAAACATGTTATGCATAGACCCAACTAGGTGGAAACTTCAACTCCATATCTATTCACCTCATTGATGAGCCAGATGATTGGGAATGGTAAAACATTATCGAAGACTAGTTAGGAGCCATGCTAGTGTTGAGCCTATGAGCTTGTTGATTCCAAGCTCACCAACTTGTAGATCCAACCACTAACTTTATACTTGATAGCCTATGTTAATATACTTGGTGATTGTAACTAGCTTGAGTGTTACTATTCCATTTCTTCAATGACTCTAATACAGTTGCGTAGTTCTCGGTTATCTTTTATGTAGAATCCACTCTTTCTCAGTTGCTCTCTCAGTTGCTCAGTTGATATTTCTCAATTTCTCAATTGATATTTCTCAGTTGCTCTCTCAACTTTGAAGTTCAGATAAATTCCCAACTTATGAAGGTGATATAGAATCATGCATATTTGAGTGATTTATTATATGTATTTTTATATCTATGTCTATGTATATACGTATATGTATTTGCAGGTGTATACATCTATATATGTACACACTTATATGTATTTGCAGGTGTATACATCTATATATCTATATATGTACGTGTACGTATATGTACATACATATATGTGCATATGTACACACTTATATGCTCATATATGCTATATGTACATACATATATGTGCATATGTACACACTTATATGCTCATATATGCTATATGTACATACATTATTAGAGTGTGTACATATATAGAATTATATATACATATATTTGTGTGTGCGTGTGTGCGTGTGTGTGTATGTATGTATGTATGTATGTATATGTGTGCTTGTGTGTGTTTATATCTATATATATGTATATGTACATATATGTATATACGTTTACATATTCATGTACATATATGTACATAAAAGAGGTACTTTCAGCTCACAAGGATAAGGTTCGTGGATTACAGTCAGATTCAATATCAACACCATTCATCCTTCCTGTTGTTAACATGCTTGAGCTTCAATTTATGGATCTCTGGAACATTAATGATGAGCTTGACAAGATCGATTTCACGATCACACGAAAACTAAGAGCATTAGGCTTGTACAACTCTACGAATCAATTGTGCACCTTGAGGTCATAATTTATGTCTTCAAGTTTTTAAGAGCTTTCTTGTCAAGGATATACCTTGTCATTGTATTCATGTGTCTCTATACTTTGTACTTAATTATGAAAAGAATGATTCTTTTCCTTGCAAATTAATTAATTGGTCAAAATTTTCTCCTTTTTTATTTTGTCTACAGATAAATCATCATTTGGTATTAGAGTGTTGCAATGAAAGAATTATTCGGCTTGCAACAAGTTTTCGGAGGCTCCATTTTCTTAGACTACAATACTTTCCTAAACTTGAGGCATTGCCCTCCTCCATTGGCAACATGAGTACTCTAGTAACTCTTGAAATCATTAGTTGCTATTTACTCAAGCATTTGCTAGACACTTTAGAGAACTTAGTGGCCATTGAAGCTCTTTAAATTTATGATTGCATAGCCCTCATGGATTTGCCTACATCTATTGGAGATTTTCCCACTCTTAAATCACTCAAGCTTAGTTATTGTCAAGAACTCGAGGAGTTTCCTGGCACCATTGGTAAGTTGACCACCTTGGAGACACTTCATATAAAAGCATGCAGTGGAATCAAGGAGTTTCCGTCTTCTATTGGCACATTGACTCGCTTGCGAGTCCTAAACATTGAATATTGCATTGCATTGAAGGACTTGCCATGTTCCCTTGGCAACTTGATTGGCTTAAATGACCTTGACCTTAGTAGTTGCTATGCCCTTAAGAAGTTGCCATCTTCTATTTGCAATCTAGGTGCCCTCAGCACTCTTAGCCTTGAAGGTTGCCATGGACTCATGGAGTGTCTACACGACAATCTACCAACTTTTGGAAAATGTTGCACCTAACCAAGACTCTCTTTCCTTGAGAAGAGGGTGTAATGGCTAGTTTACACTATTATTCTCACATCTTTACACTGCTATTCTCATTGTTTTTTTCCCTTTTACTATTGACTTAGATGCGATGATGGCCTCAGCAAAGTGTCACTCTTTATTTAGTGTCACTCTTTATTTATTTAAACTATGGCCATGTAATTGTAATAGTTACTATGACAACAAACCCTATACAACCTATGGATTTGAATTTGTGACATTTTTTAATGGCTACAGACCCTGGATCATCAATGCAGCATGTTGCTCATTTTTTTTATACAGATTAGCTAAACATTGTTGTGATTTTTGGCCACGGTAAAGTTTAAATTTTTTTCTGTTTGGGTGGAGGACAGAGCTCCTCGTATTGCTGCTGGGTGAAGATCTTCTCCCTGCTGCACGCCTGAGTGCCTCGTTCTTCCGGCCCTCCTGTCCGCCTCACAACAACCAACTCCTACCACCACCGCCAGGCCCGCCGACCCACCCACCCACGCACTAGCGCGCCTCCACGCTACAGCCCTCCCGCTGGCCATTCACCTCATCCCTCCTCCTCTCTGGCAACCCCTGCCCACCTTTCTTTCTACCACTCGCCTTCCTCTCCCTTCTCTTCGTCTTATCGGCTGGATTCACAATGCTCATCATGCTCGGTCTGGCAGCTTTGCACACACATCCAACAAAACTTGCTATTAGAAGAATAAACAAAGAATTAATCAATTTAGATCGTATTTCTCAATTCAAGCATACACTTCTTAAATTGACTTCATAAGAAGCTTAGCAATACATCTAAGGATTCACTTTTATCATCAATTTTCGTTTTGGACTAGTTTAACATTGGTTTGGTAACAGGACAGAAATGTGTCCGTGAGGCATATTTATGTCCTCACCTATTGACCAACTTTATGGAATTATTTGGAACACATGGATAGTGAAAATCAAAAAAAAAATCATGTCATTAAGAAAAAATAGGATTTTTTGGGATAATATTGGTAACCTATACGCTTGAATTCATAAGCTAAATTACAATCGTAATTCAGAGCTGTTTGGGTTACATTTGGATCAAAATCTTTAATTGGCCAATTTCTCATTACTTTCTAACGTTTTTGGACGTGCATGGCTTCACAAACATATCTATGGTGTAATATAATTTGCTTAGGTTCAAAAATAAATTAGAACTGTCTTAATGAAAATTCTAAAGTATTTAGCTGTCTCAAAAAAACATTAACTTTGAGGAATCTTATAGCTAATCAAACAATCCTAGACTAGGATCAAATCTTATACACATGTTCTATACAATGTTATGCTTTGGTGGTATATTTTGTGAGAGCCAATCACACATATACTTGTCCTTTTAAGCACTTTGTTTTAGATGAAAGTTTACAAAGTTTGAACCATATTCAGTATTGTAGAATAAGAGACTACTGCACACATTTTCAAATATCTCATAAGGCTTTAAGTGGAATATTTGGTCATTTTATATAATAATAAATACTATTTTTGTAACTTTCGCACTAGATGATCTTAATATAAGCAAAGCTTCATGTATGCTATTTAGTTATCCATGTAGTTTTAATGTCTAGATATAAATTCTGGGCAATAACTTTAGTGGAGACATTGATTTATTAGTATAACTAATGTAAATCACTATATATGCTCACACTATTGCCATATTTTGGGTGTCAAAGACTCAACAACTAAAAAGAGATTCTAAGAAGGAAATTAAATTGAATTTATTATTAATATAATAAATTTTTATCATGAAAATTTTGTCTCTCATGTCTTAAATATCACTAAAGAATATGTAAGATAACATGTGCATTTAACAAAAGGGATTTTTTCTCGGATGGACTTGCAGAAATATTTACATACATAAGGGGTTTATAAATTGAAGAAGTAAAAATTTTCATACATAAAGGTTAGTTTTATTACCAAAATCCATACATAAGGGGTATATGTAATATACAAAAAGTATTAATAAGGGTATTTTTAAATACCCCTTAAATGCACGTGCTATAGGTAGTGTTTACATAGTCGACTCCCCAAGAGATTTAGAAGAAATTTATTATAAGTCAAGATTATTTTTTGCTTGCATGATGCAGGAACCTACTTTGTAAGTTTGGATTCTAATGCTGGATATACCTCTACTTATGGTGGTTCATCAATTATATTTAAGATTATTGCTATCATTTCATGATTTTCTAAGTTTCCACATTCATGAAGACATGCCTTATAAGAGAAACACTAAAATATCGCTCCCATTCACAAGATATAATCTTTTTAGTAAATCCCTAGAAAAGACACATTTATGTCCTATTGAGCTACCAATACTTAATACTCATTAATAAAACTAAGTATTTAGTTATCATATTGACTTGCACAACAATCTTTTCAATTTGCCTAATATTTCATCTCCTCTTTCTCTTTGGATTAATTTAGCTTTTTTTAGCTTTTAATCTTATCAATCTACCTAATCATTCATCAAATTTTATATCTCTTCTCTCTATGGAAAAATTAAGCGTAATTATGTCATCAACTTTTTCATCTCTTCTCTGTATGGATAAATTAAGCCTAGATAAGGTTAGATAATAAGTGTGATTAGACTAGCCTAGGTAAGGTTAGATAATAAGTGAGTGTCCAATTAGTTATTAGATATGGATGCTCAAAGGGATATTCCTTTGAGTGTTGATTGGAGATTATGCTCTTTCTCCTTGTACTCTAGCTCTATACCCTATCCTATTGTCCTCTTAGTAGTATTTGTGTGAGAGTGAGTGTGTAGGAGAGTCTTCCCCTCTTGCCCTTTTGGTCTTGCCATGACTTGCTAGTGAGAGTGTGAGTGAGGAAGAGAGAGAGGGCTATTGTCTTTACCTGAGCGGTGGAGCATGGTCTTACACAGCAGAGCAGAACGGGAGTCCCAAGCCCTACATAGACAACTCTTATGGTTAGACAATGAGAGGCAGGTCTTCTTAAGTGCTCTCTTGTGATGGTTAGACAACGAGAGGCGGGTCTTCTTAAGTGTTCTCTAGCATTTACACAATTGACTCTTCTAGGAGAGAGTAGATGAGCAATCAAGTTTCCAATGACACATGAAAGATGATCTCACTTCACTCGGTTCGCTTTGTGATAGTGAGTGCGGTGAACTTGGGCTTTCCATTGGCATCACTGCTCTACTGGCTGCTCTGCTGAGGAACACAGTTATTTACCTTAGTGTTTGTTTTGAATCTTGTGTAGGGCTTGTTATTCTGCTTGCATATGGTTTGCTGTGTTTTGAGATGTTCTTTATGCGATTTAAGTGGATTTTTGTTGGAATCATAGTTTAAGGTATGATAGGATAGGGGTAAGTGATTGTTGTTAGTTCTATCTTTCGTCTCACTATTAGTTCTTTAAGTGCTTTTTAATTAGTGTTAGTATTAAGAAGTAGCGTTACTAATTAGGATTAACTTTCTTGATTAATAATTAGTGTAGGTGTTAATATTTGGAGTTATTTAAGTATTTGAATTAGCATTAGGGTCAAATTCTACTTAGTATTAATTAGCATTAGTTAGTATTAGTTAGTTTAGTAATATTAAGTTAGGCTTAATTAGTGTAAACTAGTATCGCATAATATATGTTAATAGATTTAAATTAGCATTAGTAGTTTTAATTAATATATTAATTTAATTAAGTTAATACTAGATTTAAATTAATACTAACTCAATAGTAGGTTACTTGTTATACTTATTAACTAGCATTTGAATTGTTTAATTTAGGATTAATTATTAAGTAATTAGTATCTAATTAGTCTAGGTTAGGATTAATTAGTATTAGTTAGTATTAAGGTAGATATTAATTTAGGTTATTAAGGGTCATTAGTTAAGTTAGGAAAGGGGATAGGGATGTGTTAGATTGTTAGGGGTCATTAATTAAGTAACATAGAAGATAGCACCCTTGTTGTTTGCTATTGCCTCTCATCCTCTAATAATCTCTCTAGAATCACAGTATGCATTAAAGGAAAAATTACTCGGCTAAAGCTCAAGTATAGTGAACAACTAGTTATACAATGTTTTGCTGATGATTCTCTACTATTTTTAAGAGCTGAGAACGATAATGTGAGATTGGCATTAGAGATAGTACAGGAGTTTGCCAATGTTTGGCTTTAAATGTAACATTCCAAAATCTAGAGTTATCAGCTTGATTGAGGATAATGACTTTGATATGCAAAGGTGGGGCTGTGAGGTGGTACAAAAGGGTTAGATTGTTGGACTGCTTGGTAGACCATTTGGTGTTAGGGTTACTAATAAACAATTGGTAGTGTGGGCTATAAATAGGTTTTTGGAGAAATGTAAAAAATGGGAGGGCATTAGAGTCCCCTTCCATTGCAGGGTTCACTACAAGGGATCGGGCTCATACCCGCGCTCCTAGCCGCTAAAAATGACTTGTGAAAAAAAGTAGCGGGCTCGTGTATCAGCGCGTGTATCATCGCGGCCACAGACATGCGTGTAAAAGCACGTGTATAGCACCTCTCAGACGCGCTTATACACGGGTGTGTAGCCGCGTTCTTTTTACAGACGCGTTGATACATGCGGCTATACACGCTTTTTCTTATTTTAGACGCGCTTATACACGGGTGTATAGCCACGTTCTGTTCAATTCAGATGTCTCAGATGCGTTTATACCTGCGTCTATACACGCGTTTCTTTATTTTAGATGCGCTTATACACGCGTAATTACCAGTTTTGACGCATTAATACACGCGTATTTTACAGGGTATCCGCGTAGATACACGCGAGTTTTAGCAGTTTTGACGCGTTTATACACGCGAACAGAGAGCAAAAAAAAAAATCCAGAGAGTGCTATTTGGTGCCTGAATACTGTTCCAGCATTCCAGCACCCAATAGCACTCTCTGGATTTTTTTTTTTGTGCATTAGACCATCCCATCGAAGAACATATGCACGAGGGAGATTAAGACAAGAACGACATGAATGCATACATTGTCAATACACGATTCAAGACAGACATGAATGTAATACTATCGATCAATCAATTCAATATTACTATCAAAATTTCATACATGTATACAAGGGAGTCCATATCTTGAAGTAGCCCATGGCTTGAGTTTACAAAAAAATATATACAATCACATCCTCAATATGGAATGTGATACTATAAGTCTGAGTACTACTCAGACCCAGATGATGACTCGGTGCTCCCTCCATGCTCAGATGAGCTCACATCGGTCGGAATGTCCGATGAGTAGTGCTCACGTCCACCCTCTGTAGCGGCGGCCGGTGGATCATCAGCAGCTTGTGCCTGTTCAAGTAATATATAGTATATAAGTATATATATATGTAATTCAATAAACCAAAACCATTCGTTTAGAATTTTCAAGTACCTGTCGACCGTATGGTCTCATGGCCATCTCAAACTGCGCGTCCGTAATACGTCCCTCGGCTCTGAAGATGGCCCACGTGTCACGTCTGCTATGCCGACGAGCATACGCAGTATCGTGGGTTGTGGGCTTCCTCCCCGTAACCCGTCGCTGTATCATAATCAACACAATTTGTAAGATTAAAACAATCATAGAATCAATGAATTAAGTAAACAATCAAATAAAGTGGCAAGATACTTACGAACTCTGCCTCCCATGACTCGACGCCGCCAGATCCGAAATGCGAAGATCCAATGGTCTCCATCTGGATCCGTCGTGCCTCCACATGCTGCCTGCTCTTCACGCCACCCTCTGCTCGTTTCTTTGCCTCCTTCCACTCGCGTTTGTGCGCAGTGGCAGGTTTCTCGGCAAGATAGCCACCCACAGCTACATTTAGCCGGTCATCGTACGCGAGTTTTTTAAGGTGAGATCTTTTATTACTTAAGATCTCCCTTATTCGCGTCCTTCCCCATACATCCGAGAATGTAGCATGTGGGGGATTGGGGTACCGACTATGTACAGCCTCTATCACTTCCCCAACTAATCGGCTATTTTGATCTTTAAATTTAATAAAATAATTTCTATATGAGTTTGATACTACCCCACGCATGTACTCCATTACCTCCCTCCCCCTCGCATCCATCACTATCCCGCCCCTATCCGTCACATCATAGCAGACCACTCTCTCCATCTCTCTCATCTCCTCCTCTTCCGAACTGTCTCCTCTAACTCTTCTCCCTCTATCTCCTCTCTCACCGCGTGCCCTACTACCTCCCCCACCTCCCCCACCTCCCCCCAAAGCACCCGCCGCATCCTCCACTCCCACTCTTCCTACTGCTGTGGGTGGAGTCACGAGTGGGGGATTGTCTACGTGACGGTGGCTGTGAGCCCTGACGTGACGGTGGCTCTGAGGGAGCACGTGATGGTGGCTGTGAGGGTGTACGTGAGTGTGTCTGGGACGAGGTATGTCTCCTCGGTGGACGCGGAAGAGGAGAAGCTGCATGCCGTCTCGTCGGACTCGGAGGAATAGACGGCACTGGAGTGCCCTGGATACTCGCGGTAGGGGTATAGACACCAGGCAGGGAAGGAGGGGGATGGGCATACATATACTCTGTAAGCTCAACCGGACCAGGATGGTGCCCAAAATGATTCAGCATCTCCATCAGCCAATTGCTGTACGCAAATGGATCGGATAAAGAACCTGGAATATCCATAAAGAACCTGCAACAAACATCTTCATGTACATCATGGGCTATCTCTTGACTCACACAAATATCATCATTCAAGTCAGTTGTGTTGCCTGCAAATCATGAATTCTGAAACGCAGTCTCTGCAGAAACGCGTGTATACACCCGTCCACAAACGCGTGTATATCCGTGTGAACAGACTCTGCAGACAGATTACACGCGCTTTTACACGCGTTTCTACACACGACCTGCGAAAAAATCTTTTCAAAAAGACCGACCCCCGACAAAGACAGAGTGTCCTTATAAAAGGACTATTGTCGCCCCTGTCAGGATCATTCACCCAATCGTGTGCAAATAGCATAAACAAAAGGACGGAGACAAACCCAAAGAGCAAAGAGCAAATAGCATAAACAAATCTGAGGAAAGAGACAAGGCACAGGACAAAGTGACTCACCTCTGAAAAAGTGAGTCTTCTCTGCTCCTTCTCTGCTCCCTCCTTCTCCCGTGTGTGTGCTCCTTTCTCTGCTCCCTCCTTGCTGTTGGAAGAGGCGAAAACAGGCGAAAACGCAAGCAGTGTTGATTTGTTTGTTCAAAATCTATATCTGGGGAAGGCGGGCTATTTTTAGTTTAAACATAGCGCCGCGTTTATAAACGCGTGTATATTCACGTGTATAGATTTTAGCTGCGTTTATACACGCGTTTTGCAGAAATTACCCGCGTTAATATACGTGATTTTTCGGAAGTAGCCACGTTAATACAGGCAGTTTTTAGGAAATAGCAGCGTCAATACACGCAACTTTTGTGCTTTCATTAGAAACATATTATGATTTTGTGTTTTCTGATTTGTACACAGGATGTCATCAACCTCTTCAAGCAGTTCTGGGGAAGATGAGACAATGCGTCATCGTAATCGCGATGTGTGGTTGGGACAACGGATCAAATGTATGTGTAATCGATGTCAAGGATGCATTGTACGAGCACGTCGAATTACCTTGAATCACATCTCCATGTATGGAGAATGGAATCAAACAGGTTTAGAGGTGAGTAGATGTAAATTGATGGTATTCAAATGACTCATGGTATCCAAATTAAATTAATAGAGTTGTAATATATAAACTCTAATTGAAGCAGGATGCAGTACCACACCCTAACATGGTACCCTACGCGCGACGAGAGCACGTAAAGCGTCGACGAGATGATGCTGGAGCTTCGGGATCTATTGTCAGAGATGAGTGGGAAAGGGATGACAATAGCCCTGCACCCCACGAAGTTGTGGAAGAGGAGGTGCTTGATGATATGGTGCGGAATCTTTTTAAGGATGATCCCAAAGGTATGGACGACGATGATATGGAACAAGAGCATCTTTATAAGGCTTCATCGACACCGGTGTTTGAAGGGTGCACATTCTCAGTTTTACATGCTTCACTTGAACTACTTAATATACAAACAGTTTATGGATGGAGCAATGCAAGTCTTGACGCATTGTTGAAGTAAGCATTCTAACTTACAAATTTGAATTAGTGGTTTAAGGTTTAGGATTTAAGACTAATTATAATTGATGATATTGGATGCAGGCTATTATCAAACATGCTTCCAAAGGAAAATAGGCTACCCACCTCAAGAGACATAGCGAGGCGCTATGTGACATCTCTTGGAGGACTGGATTATGATAAAATACATGCATGCGTCAATGATTGCATTCTCTTTCGTGGGACGCATAAGGAGGCTCTACATTGTCCCACTTGTGGTGAAGCAAGGTACAGAACAGATATGAAGAGTTTTGATGTACCTCGTAAAGTCTTGCGACACTTTCCTATAATTCCTCGCATCAAACACATGTTCAAGTGCAAATCCATAGCAGAGCTCATGTCATGGCATTCCTCACATCGATCGGATGATGGCATGTGGAGAATTCCCGCAGACACTCCTGCTTGGAAGCCTATTGAAGATGAGTGGCCCAGCTTTAAAACAGAGCCCAGAAACTTGAGACTTGGCCTGGGTATGGATGGAGTGAATCCATTTGGTTTCAAAAGCACCGCATACAGCGTGTGGCCAGTTGTGTTGGTGAATTACAACCTTCCACCATCAATGGCGATCAAGAAGGGACATCTTATGTTATCCCTTCTAATTCCAGGGAAACATAAAGTCAAGCATATGGATGTTTATCTTGAACCACTGATTGATGAGTTGGAGGAACTATGGAGAGGTGTTGCGGTGGTGGACATTAGTAGGCCTCCCTCCTCTCGACACTTCGACTTAAAAGCAGTGTTGATGTGGACAATGCATGACTTTCCAGGATACAGCGATTGTTCTGGTAAGAATTCTAATTACCTCCCTACTCTATTACTATTGGCTATATATATTAATTAGACGGTTTGACTTTATTATTCTAACTTTTATTTATATTTTAACAGGTTTGAAAACATCGGGTAAACATGCATGTCCTGTTTGTGGCCCTTCGTTAGTACATGAGTATGCTGACGGTTTGTGTAAGACTATATTCGATAATCATCATCGATTTCTCCCCTCAGATCATCCTAAATATGTTGCTAGTAAGAGTAACATTCCTCCACAAACACTTCGTGCAAAAGATTGGAAGCGTATTTGGGAGTCTACAACTATTCTTTCTCCAGATGGCATGAACAGGTATAGTGATGTTTTTTCAATCTTGTTTTGTGTAGTCTCTAATTGGATTAAAGGTCACATAGAGCAATCCCTTGTGTAGGTACTCCATTTTTTTTCGGCTGCCATATTGGACCCATCTTAAGATCAACCATCTTCTTGATCCCATGCACATCTTCAAGAATGTGGGATCTGGTATTTGGGAACATATTATTGGTAAACGAGACAATGTTAGCGTACGTGAGGACTTGCGGGTCGCAGGACGTATGCGTCAAGCTTGGCCACGAGAGGTGGGTGGGCACGTTCGTCTTCCGCCTGCACCATGGATTATATCAAAGAAAGAGGAGAAGCAGGTAAAGCAGGCCATCACCACTTTGCGTACTCCCACTGGATGCATGAGATCATTGAAGGGAGCCTTTACAACCACTAAGAAAAGAGGCGTTGAGCAACTATATGGGTTGAAGTCCCACGATTGGCACAAGATGCTTCAAGTAAGTGTTTTCCCAGTCTTGTACGTACGTTGAAATTAAATTTTGTAATGCCATAAACCATAAATGTGCTCTTATGTGCGCAGTTCATACTACCTACTAGCATCGACCATTGTGCAAATAAGAGTTTGAAAAAATGTATTTATAAGATGGGCGAGCTTGTGAGGTATGTAAAACCCATGCTCAGATCACCCTTCATTATACCTTGCAAAATGAACGTGCATGAGGTATAACGTACTATTTATTTATTTTTCAGATATGTTAGTTCCAAAGCAATTGATCTAGCCACGTTGGATGATGCGCGTGTTATGGCAGTGGAGGTGGTTTGTTTGGTAGAGGAGACTTTTTCGCGAACCATTCTCACAAGTCAACTACATCTCATTGTGCATTTAGTGGACGAAATTGCTTTATGTGGTACTGTGCATGCACGCTGGATGTTCTTCCTAGAGCGCTTCATGAAGACCTTAAAAGACTTTGTGAGGCAAAGTGCAAGGCCTGAAGGAAGCATGGCCGAGGGTTGGTTGATACAAGAGTCTCTTGTATATATTTCAAAATTTCTTGGTCAGGTGGACAGCTCTTTGCCACGACTATGGAGCAATGAAGAGGACTTGAGGATGACCTCCCTATTGTGCCTCAAAAGGAAAAGGACAGAGTAAAGTAATTGACAGAACATTGATTGATGATCTCAATTTCACTTGTATCCTTAATAGTGATGTGATGAGCAGATGGGTTACAAGATATGAGGATGCAAAGACAAAAAGGCAAGCAGAAAGAGCTCTCTTTCGGAGGCAACATGGCTCTCGGAAGGCGTACCCTAAGCATCTAGCAACACTTTCGAATGATATCCATGTTGATTGGTTGCATGAGGAAATGGAGAGAGCAGAGAGCAACGAGGGGCTGCATATCACGGCGGAAGAATGGGAGTATGCACGAGGATGCATGTCAAAGGTACATAGAACTAATGTTTTGCATTAGTTGTAAGTGATTTGCTTTTAATATTTATTCACATTGCTTACACAAATATTGCTTCTATTTTGGTCCAGTGCACTATGTTCAATGCTATATGGTGTGAAGGCAAGCATTTTCGAACACAAAGAATTGATGAAAAGAGAAATACACAAGATTGCGGTGTCATTAGTAGCTTTGAGGGAGCTAATGGAAAAATGGATGATTATTGTGGCATAATCCAAGACATATTTAGGCTTGACTTTCGTCGCTTCTTTGTGTATGTTTTGGATGTCAAATGGCAAATGAACGTGGTGGAAAAAGGGCCTGATGCAACGATAAAACGCCATGCAAGTGGATATGTAACTATTGACTCTACAAAGTTCTGGCAAACAAAGAAAGATAGGCTCGTATTACCACAACAATGTGAGCAGGTATGCATTTTTTTACTAATGTGTTTCATGTACATATATATCTAAGCTCGCGTACCCCTTGACTTTTGATATGCTAATTAATTACTGTATTGTGTGTATTTGAGTAGGTTATCTATCTACCAATGGTGCATGACATCAAATGGTGGTACGTCATCCCTATTGCACCACGTTCCAAAGTGATGTATAATACATTCACTGATATGGAGCATATGGAGGATGTAACAAGCCGCAATGAAGATGATGTCGAACATGCCATTGAAGATGTTGTGATCGATGATCAAGAAATAAGAGATGATCATGATAATGAGGATGAGCATGCCATTTCTCATGATCATGAGAATGACCCTACCATTGAGGATGATGGTGATGTTGATGAGGATGATCAGGACATCGATACCATTATCAATGGAGTACAGAATATCGATAGTGGAATAAATTTAATCGTAGCCTTACCAATTGATCAAATGGATATTGATGTTGATCGTTTGGCAAGGATGGATCTTATTGAAGATGAGATCGAACCCTAACCAATCCGTCACTGTATGTTCTAAATTGATGACATTTCTATCATCTCATATGCATGATTTATTTTTGAATATATTTCATTGTTGTAAATGCATGTAGTGGGATTGTGTAATGATGTATACTGTAATGTACTATGAGATGGCTTAAGGAAAATAGTTTTTAATTTTGTAAAGGAATTCAGTTTTTCTCTGCCATGCGTGTATTAATCCATGTATAGTAGCGTGTATTTATCCGTGTATAATAGCGAGTATTAATCCGTGAATATTACCGTGTATAGATGCGTGTATTACTGCGTGTATATAAACGCGTTTATACACGCGTTGATAAATGCAAACATACACGCGAACTTAAATGCTAAAATACACGCGCCCGATTCCATTCAAATACAGGCGCGACCATACACGCGTTCGTAATTTATCGCGTGTATGAAACGCGTGTATGGCAGCATTGTGTTGTAGTGGTTGATATTTACAATACAATACTGAATGCCTATTTTATGTTTTTGTGCCCTGTGTTGGATATTGGGAAGTGTCATTAGAAGAATTATAGGGCTTATTAGAGACTTTCTTTGGAGAAATTGTAACAAAAGAAAAAAAGTCTCTGCTTGGCTTGCATGGGACAAAGTTTCAGTACTACCTACTAAATGTTTATCTCATAGCATCATTTGGACACTAATGATGAGAGAACTGGTTGAGCTCTCTGATGTTATAGATAAAGGTAAATGAGGAAATCTAAATTGTAAGAATAAAATCTTCTCATTTTCTCCTCTTAGGATTACCAACTCAACACTTTGCAAAATGTTATGTAAATGTTGGAAGGACAGTTTGGGTATCATCATTTGGGATGGAGGTGAGCGAGTGACAGGCAATTCTATGCTCAGCTCGGGTATCTAGTGGACTCATAAATTTAAACCCCCTTTGGCCTTACTTAATATTTCTCCTATAAAGAGTCTCAACCAACAATAAAGGAACTAGGTATTTGGTTGACCCTTGGGATAGGGATATGGTAGGGTGGAAGAATGTAGATCAGTTATCTTTGGAATATCATTTATCTAGAAGGAAAAGGGATCTGATTTTCGAGGTACTAGATTTGTTTCAAAGGGAGTTATGTTCTATTGCTACTGATACCTCAGTTTGGATCAAAGATTGGACCTCGTTTAATGGTGTCAAACTAAAGGATGGCAAAACTCACTAATGAGAAATGGGGATGCCAATGTGTTGTATTATTGCAATAAAATTTGGAATGTAAATTGGAGCCCTTCCAATTGGAAAAAGAGATGGAAACTTCTTTGGGATTGCCAGATCCCTAAGAAATTTCAAGTTTTTTTGTGGAAGGTATGCATGTGGGAATTACCTATTGGTTCCAAACTCCAAAGGAGAAATATATCTAGTGGCATTTGTCCCAGGTGTAGGTCATCACTTGAAGATGGTAAACATGTGATTTGGGACTACCCATAGCAATCGGGGGTACTTGGTTTCAAAATGTGTAAATGGATAGAGAAGAGCTTGGATATGCAAAAATGCTAGGGGAACTAGATCTTAGATAAATGGTGAGTCAGTGATGAACATATTGGTCTGGTTTTTAATATCATCAAAGCTTACATTTTGATAGAAATCTGGTCTAGATAGCAAGAATGCAATTGTATTTATGAAGGCTGTATATAATCATTTGCAAAGAGTCAGACTTGATGCATAAGTGTGTATATATGTGCTGGTCTATGTGCAATGTGAATAAGATAAGATGTTATGAGCTATGTGCTGGTCTATGTGAATAAGATAAGATGTTATGAGCTAGATATATTGATTCAGAATTTGGAAAGGAATATGATCTGAATTCTGCCCCACATCTTGGTGAGCTTCAAACATACTAGGAATAAACTCCTAACACTGATTTGTATGTTGCAGGTGAGATGTTGGGAAGGGAAAAAAGTCCCCCCAAGTTTGGACCAAAAACTCTAAGGTGGTACGGCAAAGAAAAACATGTTGATCATACATTTGTTACCAATACAACTCATGACCTGCAACTTGATCCAAAATCTCATCCTGAAAGGGTAGAGGATAATAATCCCTCTTTGTGCATGCATTCAGAGGGCGAAAGTCCACACACACATGCCATTTTCCACCCTTTTTGGGAGTGACTACAACTGGGGAAATCCACTGTGAATTCTCTACTGGAAAAATAAATCCAGCTTCAAGCAAATTAGTTACCTCCTTCTTAAGCACCTCTGCTTGCACTACTCCCAAACGCCTTAGCCGCTGTACCACTGGCTTACTTTGGGGCTTGAGATCAATCTTGTGCTCTACTAGGGTAGTTTGGCGTACTTGTGAGTAGCTGTTTGCAAAAAGGTTAGGAAATCCATCCAACATTTTTAAGTAATTCTCCCTTTCAGTACCTGCTATGGTCTCATCAAGAAGAAGTTCATTTTGTTGGTGGACTAGTGAGGTCCACATCTCCTTTCTTGCACATGGTTGAAGAAGCTTCCCCTTACAAGGTTCCATTGTCTCCTTTCTTGCACATGGTTGAAGCTTCCCCTTCCAAGGCTCCATTGTCTTCAGCATCCCCTCGATCCCTTCCCAGGAAAAGACCAAATGCAACTCCCTCCACCTCCCCTTCTGAGATGGAATCCTCGGAGCTACCACTTGTCTCCTCTTCATCGGATGACTCTAACTCTGAACTTTTGGAAGTTGAAGGTTCACCTCTTACCACTTTCTTGTGACGACTCTTGATGTTGTAGTGTACCTTCTTATTCTCACCTTGTAGAATAAGATCACCTGTCTCCCACTTTTGAATCGCCTTCACTTGGTGGCGAAGCCATGGCCTACCCAATATCAATGGGTAAGCCCTAGCATCACGCTTTGTAGGAATGACCTGAAAAGTTGTAGGCACAGAAATACCACATACATCCACTCCCAAATTCCTGACAATTCCTAAGGTTTTCACCCTAGTATTATTAGCAAGTTTGATGCGATAGGGAGAGTTGGTAGAAGACAACTTTAAATCAGCATCTTTCATTGTTTTTTCACTCATGACATTGATTGACGCACCTCCAAATCAATGTATGCATTAGAAATTGTTTGCCCTCTCAATGATGACATCAATCACAGGCACATCATCTCCTACATCAATATCCACCTTTTGAACCATAGGAATCCCATTATCCCTCTTCTTCTTTTTCTTAGATTCCCTTGTGCTAGCCAGCTTACCCCATTCCTTTCTGAGCTTTGGAGAGAGTGCCAAAACCTGCCCAAATGTGATTTGTGCCGTTTTCTCCCTAAAATCTGTTAAGAGGTCATAACTAAGAGATCCTTGTCCAAAAAAAGATAGCACCCTTGCTGTTTGCTATTGCCTCTCATCCTCTAATAATCTCTCTAGAATCAGCATGCATTAAAGGAAATATTACTAGGCTAAAGCTCAAGTATAGTGAACAACTAGTTATACAATGTTTTGCTGATGATTCTCTACTATTTTTAAGAGCTGAGAACGATAATGTGAGACTGGCATTAGAGATAGTACAGGAGTTTGCCAATGCTTTTGGCTCTAAATGTAACATTCCAAAATCTAGAGTTATCAGCTTGATTGAGGATAATGTTTTGATATGCAAAGGTGGGGCTTTGAGGTGGTACAAAAGGGTTAGATTGTTGGACTGCTTGGTATACCATTTGGTGTTGGGGTTACTAATAAACAATTGGTAGTGTGGGCTATAAATAGGTTTTTGGAGAAATTTAAAAAATGGGAGGGAATCAGAGTCCCCTTCCATTACAGGGTTGATATTTACAATACAATACTGAATGCCTATTTTATGTTTTGTGCCCTATGTGTTGGATATTGGGAAGTGTCATTGGAAGAAAATTATAGGGCTTATTAGAGACTTTCTTTGGAGAAATTGTAACAGAAGAAAAAAAAGTCTCTGCTTGGCTTGCATGGGACAAAGTGTGAGTACCTACTAAAAGAGAAGGGGACGTTGGTATTATTCATATGCCTACTCATTGCATTGCAAGAAATGCTTTGATGCTTCTTAGATGTTTATCTCATAGCATCATTTGGGCACTATTGATGAGAGAACTAGTTGAGCTCTTTGATGTTATAGCTAAAGGTAAATGAGGGAATCTAAATTATAAGGATAAAATCTTCTCATTTGATCCTCTTAAGATTACCAGCTCAGCACCTTGCAAAATGTTATGTAAATGTTGGAAGGACAGGTAGAATTTGACCCTAATGCTAATTAAAATACTTAAATAACTCCTAATATTAACACCTACACTAATTATTAATCAATAAAGTAAATCCTAATTAGTAACTCTACTTCTTAATACTAACACTAATTAAAAAGCACTTAAAGAACTAATAGTGAGACGAAAGATACAACTAACCACAATCACTTACCCCCCTATCCTATCTTACCTTAAACTATGATTCCAACAAAAATCCACTTAAATCTCATAAAAAACATCTCAAAACACAACAAACCATATGCAAGCAGAATAACAAGCCCTACACAAGATTCACAACAAACACTAAGGTAAATAACCGTGTTCCTCATCAGCAGAGCAGCCAGTAGAGCAGTGATGCCAATGGAAAGCCCAAGTTCACCGCACTCACTATCACGAAGCAAACTGAGTGAAGTGAGCTCACCTTTCACGTGTCATTGCTTATCTACTATCTCCTAGAAGAGTCAATTGTGTAAATGCTAGAGAACACTTAAGAAGATCCGCCTCTCGTTGTCTAACCACAAGAGAGCACTTAAGAAGACCTGCCTCTCATTGTCTAACCACAAGAGTTGTCTATGTAGGGCTTGGGACTCCCTTCTGCTGCTGTAAGACCATGCTCCACCGCTCAGGTAAAGAAAATAGCCTTCTCTCTCTTCCTCACTCACACTCTCACTAGCAAGTCATGGCAAGACCAAAAGGGCAAGAGGGGATTCAGACTCTCCTACACACTCACTCTCACACAAATACTACCAAGAGGACAATAGGATAGGGTATAGAGCTAGAGTACAAGGAGAAAGAGCACTTATTATCTAGAGCTACCTTATCTAGGCTAGTCTAATCACACTTATTATCTAACGTTATCTAGGCCTAATTTATCCATACAGAGAAGAGATGAAAAAGTTGATGACATAATTAGGCTTAATTTTTTCATAGAGAGAAGAGATACAAAATTTGATGAAAGATTAGGGAAATTGATAAGATTAAGAGCTAAAAAAGCTTAATTAATCCAAAGAGAAAGAGGAGATGAAAAATTTGATGAAAGACTAGGCAAATTGAAAAGATTGTTGTGCAAGTCTATATGATAACTAAATACTTATTTTTATTCATGAGTATTAAGTGCTGGTAGCTCAATAGGACATAAATATGTCTTTTCCTCCAGGGATTTACTAAAAAAAAAATTATCTTGTGAATGGGAGCGATATTTTAGTGTTTCTGTTATAAGGCATTCTTCATGAATGTGGAAACTTAGGAAATTATGAAAATGATAGCAATGATCTTAAATATAATTGATGAACCACCATAAGTAGAGGTATATCCAACATTAGAATCCAAACTTACAAAGTAGGTTCCCGCATACAAGCAAAAAATAATCTTGACTTATAATAAACTTCTTCTAAATCTCTTGGGGAGTCGACTATGTAAACACTACCTGTAGCACGTGCATTTAAGGGGTATTTAAAAATACCCTTATTAATATTTGTTGTATATTACATATACCCCTTATGTATGGATTTTAGTAATAAAACTAACCTTTATGTATGAAAATTTTTACTTCTTCAATTTATAAACCCCTTATGTATGTAAATATTTCTGCAAGTCCATCCGAGAAAAAATCCCTTTTGTTAAATGCACGTGCTATCTTACATATTCTTTAGTGATATTTAAGACATGAGAGACAAATTTTTCATGATAAAAATTTATTACATTAATAATAAATTCAATTTAATTTCCTTCTTAGAATCTCTTTTTAGTTGTTGAGTCTTTGACACCCAAAATACAGTAATAGTCTGAGCATATATAGTGATTTACATTAGTTATACTAATAAATCAATGTCTCCACTAAAGTTATTACCCAAGAATTTATATCTAAACATTAAAACTACATGGATAACAAAATAGCATACATGAAGCTTTGCTTATATTAAGATCATCTAGTGCGAAAGTTACAAAAATAGTATTTATTATTATATAAAATGACCAAATATTCCACTTAAAGCCTTATGAGATATTTGAAAATGTGTGCAGTAGTCTCTTATTCTACAATACTGAATATGGTTCAAACTTTGTAGACTTTCATCTAAAACAAAGTGCTTATAAAAGAATAAGTATATGTGTGATTGGCTCTCACAAAATACACCACCAAAGCATAACATTGTATAGAACATGTGTATAAGACTTGATCCTAGTCTAGGATTGTTTGATTAGCTATAAGAATCCTCAAAGTTAATGTTTTTTTGAGATAGCTAAATACTTTAGAATTTTCATTAAGACCTAATTTTTGGAGTTCTAATTTATTTTTGAACCTAAGATAAATTATATTACACCATAGATATGTTTGTGAAGCCATGCACGTCCAAAAACGTTAGAAAGTAATGAAAAATTGTCCAATTAAAGATTTTGATCTAAATGTAATCCAAACAGCTCTGAATTGCGATTGTAATTTAGCTTATGAATTCAAGCATATAGGTTACCAATATTATCCCAAAAAATCCTATTTGTTCCTAATGACATGAAAAAAGAGAACTTTGGATTTTCACTATCCATGTGTTCCAAATAATTCCATAAAGTTGGTCGGTAGGTGAGGACATAAATATGCCTCACGGACACATTTCTGTCTTATTACCAAACCAATGTTAAACTAGTCCAAAACGAAAATTGATGATAAAAGTGAATCCTTAGATGTATTGCTAAGCTTCTTATGAAGTCAATTTAAGAAGTGTATGCTTGAATTGAGAAATACGATCTAAATTGATTAATTCTTTGTTTATTCTTCTAATAGCAAGTTTTGTTGGATGTGTGTGCAAAGCTGCCAGATCGAGCATGATGAGCATTGTGAATCCAGCCGATAAGACGAAGAGAAGGGAGAGGAAGGCGAGTGGTAGAAAGAAAGGTGGGCAGGGGTTGCTAGAGAGGAGGAGGGATGAGGTGAATGGCTAGAGGGAGGGCTGTAGCGTGGAGGCGCGCTAGTGCGTGGGTGGGTGGGCGGGCCTGGCGGTGGTGGTAGGAGTTGGTTGTTGTGTGGTGGTGAGGCGGACAGGAGGGCCGGAAGAACGAGGCACTCAGGCATGCAGCAAGGAGAAGATCTTCACCCAGCAGCAATACGAGGAGCTCTCTCCTCCAAAGTCAATATTAGGTAATTTTGGAAAAATCTCACATTTTGGGAATCAATTACTCCATATAGTTTTGGATATATCTTAAACATACTAACTCCAGATTTGTCGAAGATCATAGATTTAGATTCTACTCTTCAAGATCTTTCGATGATATGTCACATGAGGGGGTTTTGACAAACTTTTGGACAAGTTCACCATGCTCCCATTTTTCAAATGGGAATGGGATTTTTCCCAAATTATCTAATATGGTGTTTCCACCCAAACAGAAAAAAATTTAAACTTTACCGTCGCCAAAAATCACAACAATGTTTAGCTAATCTGTAAAAAAAAAATGAGCAACATGTTGCATTGATGATCCAGGGTCTGTAACCATTAAAAAATGTCACAAATTCAAATCCATAGGTTGTATAGGGTTTGTTGTCATAGTAACTATTACAATTACATGGCCATAGTTTAAATAAATAAAGAGAGTGACACTTTGCTGAGGCCATCATCGCATCTAAGTTAATATTAAAAGGAAAAAGAACAATGAGAATAGAAGTGTAGAGATGTGAGAATAATAGTGTAAACTAGCCATTACACCCTCTTCTCAAGGAAAGACACTCTTGGTTAGGTGCAACATTTTTCCAAAAGTTGGTAGATTGTCGTGTAGACACTCCATGAGTCCATGGAAACCTTCAAGGCTAAGAGTGCTGAGGGCACCTAGATTGCAAATAGAAGATGGCAACGTCTTAAGTGCATAGCAACTACTAAGGTCAAGGTCATTTAAGCCAATCAAGTTGCCAAGGGAACATGGAAAGTCCTTCAATGCAATGCAATATTCAATGTTTAGGACTCGCAAGCGAGTCAATGTGCCAATGGAAGATGGAAACTCCTTGATTCCACTGTATGCTTTTATATGAAGTGTCTCCAGGATGGTCAACTTACCAATGGTGCCTGGAAACTCCTTGAGTTCTTGACAGTAACTACGCTTGAGTGACTTAAGAGTAGAAAAATCTCCAATAGATGTAGGCAAATCCATGAGGGCTATGCAATCATAAATTTCAAGAGCCTCAATGGCCACTAAGTTCCCTAACGTGTGTGGCAAATACTTGAGGAAATAGCAACTAATGATTTCAAGAGTTACTAGAGTACTCATGTTGCCAATGGAGGAGGGCAATGCCTCGAGTTTAGGAAAGTATTGTAGTCTAAGAAAATGGAGCCTCCGAAAACTTGTTGCAAGCTGAATAATTATTTCATTGCAACACTCCAATACCAAATGACATGAGTTGTTGATGATTTATCTCTAGACAAAATAAAAAAGGAGAAAATTTTGACCGATCAATTAATTTGCAAGGAAAAGAATCATTCTTTTCATAATTAAGTACAAAGTATAGGGACACATGAATACAATGACAAGGTATATCCTTGACAAGAAAGCTCTAAAAAACTTCAAGACATAAATTATGACCTCAAGGTGCACAATTGATTCGCAGCAGTTGTACAAGCCTAATGCTCTTAGTTTTCATGTGATCATGAAATCAATCTTGTCAAGCTCATCATTAATGTTCCATAGATCCATAAATCGAAGCTCAAGCATGTTAACAACAGGAAGGATGAATGGTGTTGATCTTGAATCTGAGTATAATCCACGAACCTTATCCTTGTGAGCTGAAAGCTATACCTCTTTTAGGCTATTTTGAAACTACAGGGGTAATCCAAGTTAGTTTGACAAGTTTTTAAAAAAAAGATCCATAAAAAGGTAAATGGTTAATATATGTATACATTTATGAACTATACATGTATGTAAATGCATATACATCATAATCTTTCACCTAGCATACTATACTAGGAAAATGATGAGGCATACATATAAATTAACGAGGATCTTTATTAATTATGACGCAAATGCATATGTAATACATACGTACATATATACATGTATACACTTTATATACATATCGTACATATAGCATATATGAGCATATAAGGGCATACATATGCACATATATGTATGTATATATGTCCATACATATGTATATGTATGTACATATATATATGTAAATGCATATGTAAACGTATATACATATATGTACATATACATATATATAGATATAAACACACACAAGCACTCATATACATACATACATACACACACACAAGCACTCATATACATACATACATACATACACACACACACACACACACACACACACATATATGTGTATGTACATATAGCATATATGAACATATTAGTGTGTACATATGCACATATATGTATGTACATATGCACATATATGTATGTGCATATGTATACACGTACATATATAGATGTATACACCCGCAAATACATATACGTATATACATAGACATATATATACAACACATATAATAAATCACTCAAATATGCATGATTCTATATCACCTTCATAAGTTGGGAATTTATCTGAACTTCAAAATTGAGAGAGCAACTAAGAAATATCAATTGAGAAATATCAACTGAGCAACTGAGAAATATCAACTAAGCAATTGAGAGAGAAACTTCAAAAGAGTGGATTCTACAAACTACGCAACTATATTAGAGTCATTGAAGAAATGGATTAGTAACACTCAAGCTAGTTACAATCACCAAGTATATTAACATAGGCTCTCAAGTATAAAGTTAGTGGTTGGATCTACAAGTTGGTGAGCTTGGAATCAACAAGCTCATAGGCTCAACACTAGCGTGGCTCCTCACTAGTCTTCGATAATGTTTTACCATTCCCAATCATCTCGCTCATCAAATGAGGTGAATAGATATGGAGTTGAAGTTTCCACCTAGTTGGGTCTATGCATAACATGTTTCAAGTTTCCTTACTCTGATGACATATTGATCCTACTCCTAGAGGTGTAGGAGGAGGATCAATAGAAATTAGTAGACAATGAAGAAGTTTTGGTCCCTAGACACATAATGTTGCATAGATTCAAGCATGGGCAGCTCACCAATATCTAGCCTTTTCCACAAAGTGTTAAACAAGGTAGTCAGTTAGATTGAGCCTTTCTTCCAAGATCACCCTTCCTTGTTGCCTGTGTTCAAGTGATGCAATTTCCACCACTTGAACCATGCTAAGATGATCTATTGGCCCAACCAATCTGTATATAGTTGGTTTTGCTAATGGGTTGGTTCCATGTGGGGATGGACATGAAGTTGTAAAAACCCCTTAGTAGGGGTAAAGGAAAAATACCCCAAAATACCTCACAATGAGCAAGCTGACTGGCTAACCAGCATGAAGGGGGAGATTTTGCCCTATAATCCCCCATTCTTCGCATACTTGGACCTTCTCTTAGAGGGGCATGCATAGAAAGTTGGATCTACTTTTTCTACTAAAAGATTGATTTCAAAAAACGAGGATAAAAGAGTAAAAATCCATAGCATTATTTGAATATAGTTTGCAGGGTTTATATGAAAACTAACCTCCACATAAGGGAACTATTCCTTTCAGTAGCTCTACATTAGTCTCTGCATGCATTTCATTCCCACTCCTTGAAGCTACTTGCATGAAAACCTCCATAGCTTCTTGGTTTTCCAAAACATGTAGGCTACACAACATATACTCGTATGAGGAAAATGACCATAACTTCTGTAATGCACTAGCAACAACCTTGGAACGGGTTGAAATTAGCAAATAGCACAAGTGACTCTTGTATCAACCAACCCTTGGCCATGCTACCTTCTCGGGTCTTGCATTTTGTCTCATGAAACCCTTCAGGTCTTCATGAAGCGCTCGAGGAAGAACAACCATCGTGCATGTATAGTACCGCATATAGCAATCTCATCCACCAAATGCACTATGAGATGTAGTTGGCTTGTGAGAATAGAACGTGGAAATGTCTCCTCCACTAAACAAACCACCTCCACTGACATAACTCGAGCATTCTCAAGCGTGGTGGGATCTATTTCCTTTGAGCTCACATACCTAGAAATGAAAAAGTACACCATATTAGCAATATGAACACCTTGCATGGAGCATTGATACGCATCACATTTTGTATCATGTAAAGTACCTCACAAGCTCGCCCATCGTGTAAATACAATCTTTCATGTCCTTCGATGCACTACGAGAAATGCTAGTAGGTAGTATGAACTAAACACACGAGGAATGGTTGATTAGTTGCTTCTAATTCACTCACAAATTTGAAAGAAAAAAGATATTATGCACATAAAATACTTACTTGGAGCATCTTGTGCCAATCATGAGATTTCAAGCCATATAATTGCTCTACACCTCTTTTCTTGCTCTTTGTAAAGGCTCCCTTCAAACACCTCATGCATCCAGTGGGAGTATGAATTGTAGTAATAGCACGCTTCACCCGCGACCATCTCTAGCTTTGATAACCTCCACGGTGCACGAGGTAAAAAAAACATGCCCATTTGGTCTCTCTTGTGGCCAAGCTTCACGCATCCTCCCTGTGGTACGTAGATCCTCCCTTATGCCTACGGAATCTCGTGTCCCATTCAAATGTTCCCAAATGGTAGATGCCACATTCTTGAAGATATGCATGGGATCAAGCAGGTGATTGATCTTGAGGTGGGACCAATATGGTAAATGAGTAAAGATGGAGTATCTAAACAAAAGCTGGTGTTAGCGGGCAATCTTTATTTCTTGCCAATATAGCACACAATAGTTACAAACCCTTACCAGCTCATGCCAAGTGGTGGAGGAGTCGTGGAACCGTCCCAAATTCTCATCCAATCTCCCGCTGTGAGTGATTGTGGGAGGACTTCATTCCAAGGGGCAGCATATCTAGGATGATCAGGTGGGAAAAATCGATGGTGATTCTCATAGATGACCTTATTCAATGCGTCTGCCCGTGAGGCAACAAGCGAAGGACCACAAACAGGACATGCATGGTAACCCGATGTAATGAGACCTGAACAATAGACACAATTAAGAGTTGAAGGTGGGTTTAGGGTGCCACATCCTTTGCCTACTCATAATTAGAAGTGCAATGCTTACCTGAACACTCGCCATAGCCTAGGAAGTCATGCATCGTCCACATCAAGATTGCTTTGCAGTTGAAGTCTCGTGAGACGAGGGAGGCCTGCTCACATCATGCACCTCGATACCTCTCCAAAGTATCTCTAGCTCATCAATCAAAGGCTCCAAATAAACATCAGGATTTTTGACTTTATGTTTCCCTGGAATTAGAAGGGATATCATAACATGTCCTTTCTTAATCACCATAGAGGGTGGAAGATTATAATTCACCAATATCACTGGCCATACACTGTAAGAGGTGCTTTTGAGACCAAATGGGTTCACACCGTCCATACCCAATCCAAGTCTCAAGCTCCTAGGTTCTTCCTTGAAGCTTGGCCATGTGTCTTCAATATGCTTTCACACAAGAGTGTCTGCGGGAGTTCTCCACTTGCCATCGGTTGATCGATATGGGAGGAATGCCATGACATGAGCTCTGCAATGGCTTTGCACTTGAACATATGTTGGATGCGAGGGATTATGGGAAAATGTCACAGAACCTTACGAGGCACGTCCAAAGTTTTGAGATCTGCTCTATATCTTGCCTCTCCACAAGTAGGACACTCTCTTGCATCCTTATGTAGTCCACGAAACAAAACGCAATCATTGACGCATGCATGGATGCGCTTGTAATCTAATCCTCCAAGAGAGGTCACATGTTGCCTTGCCATATCTCTTGAGGTCGGTAATTTATTCTCCCTTGGAAGCATTTTACACAATAGCCTGCACGTGAAGACCATAAATGAGGAAAAGCATTCAAGTAATTGACCCACTAGCATAATTCACCATGTTTGCAAAATAGACTTTAAAGCTTACTTGAGTAATGCATTCAAACTTGCATTGCTCCATCCATAGATGGTTTGCAAGTTTAGTAACTCAAGGGAGGCACGTAGAACAGAGAATGTGCACCCCTCAAACAGTGGAGTCGATGCTGCGGTAAAAAGATCATCCTACTCCATGCTATCATCCCTCCCTTCGGATTGATGGATATATAAATCCCGCACCATATCATCAAACACCTCCTCCTCCACGGCTTCATGAGGTAATGGCGGAGGGCTACTATCACCATCACTCCATGCATCCGTAACGATCCCTCCTGAAGATCCCACCTCATATCGCTGACGCTTTGCCTCCTCACGAGCGACGAGCATAGGGCAACATATGCGGGTGGTGGCACTGCATCCTGTATCAAATTAAATTGGGATCATAACTCAAACATATGAACACCCATAGGTATCTCAATCAACCTTAACTCTTTAACACTTACCATGTTTACGATCGCATTCCATTCTCCATACTTTGAGATGTGATTGAGTGTAATCCTGTGTGCACAATACATGTTTCCTGGACATCGATCACACATACATTTGATTTTTTGCTCTAACCACATTTCGCGATGGTGGATACGGAGGGATTCATCCCCACTGGAGCTACTTGTTGATGATGAAGACATCCTACAAATAAACAACCCAAAAAAATTGCTCTTGTATCAAATATTTAATCTTAAAACTCTGTGGCGCGTCTATTTGCACGTCTAAAGCCGTGTATGTTCTGTGTGGTACGCATCTATAGGCGCGTCTAAACTGTTGTAAACGTGCAATTACACGCGGTTTTAGACGCGATAGTAGACGCGACATTAGACACTCCTGTAGATGCGATTTTCATTTTCAAACCTACTTTTAGCGCACTTGCTTTTCTTCACATACTTTTAACGGGCTTTCTTTGCTATTAGCAGATCCATAGCCTAGCATCCACACTTATCTTCAAGCACCCACACTTATCTACAGGCTTACACAATCATCTCCAAGCACACAAGAGAAGAGGGTGAACAAGGAAGAGAAGAAAGAGAAGCAGCTTTGAAGAAGGACAAGAAGCTTCCATACCTCTATCCAAGGTAAGTCTCTTTAGGGTTGATCTTCTTTGAAAGTTGCTCTCGTTTGATTCGTCCTTTGCTCTCTTTGAAACGAATGTTTTTGGTAGAACAACTGTGTTTTTGTGTCAGGCACATCGGGCGCATGTCCTTTTCGTCTTTTTAGAATAGTATGTCTGTCAGAGCGCGTCTATAGATGCATCTGAGAGAGCGCGTCTATTTAGCATCTACTCTGTGCTGGAAACAAGTAGCCGCGTCTGTAGACGCGCTATTAAACGCGCGAATAGACGCTGTGTTTTTTCCTGTCCTTTCTCCTCTCTTTTCTTGTCCTTTCTCCTCTCTTTTATCCCCACTTTTTCTACTCTCCTTTCTCCTCTCTTTTCCTCTCCTTTCTCCTCTCTTTTATCCCCACTTTTTCTCTCTTTTTCTCCTCTCTTTTCCTCTCCTTTCATGGAAATAAGTGATTGCATGAATGAAGAAAGGGATTGCATGAATGATGGAAAGGGATTACATGATTGAAGAAGGGGATTGCATTAATGATGGAAAGGGAAAGCATGATTGAAAAAATAGATTGCACTCTATATTTTCCTCTCTTTTTCCTTTTCTCTTTTATCCTCTCTTTCCTTCTCTTTTCGTCTCTCTTTTTCTCTCTTATCTCCTCTCTTTTTCTCTCTTTTTTTCTCCTCTCTTTTCCTCTATTCTCCTCTCTTTTTCTCTCTTTTTCTCTCTTTTTTTCTCCTCTCTTTTCCTCTATTCTCCCTCTCTTTTTCTCTCTTTTATCCCCCTCTTTTTTCCTGTATTCTCCTCTCTTTTTCTCTCTTTTATCCCCTCATTAGGAAGTGAATGGGGTCTTCTTGGGCCTTAATTTGCCCAAGCCTAATCAAGGTGATTAAGGAATAGCCAAATGGGGGGTTGCCATGTGGACTAAAATGTTGGGTTTGTAAGAGAGATGTAAGAGTGGTCAAAGGGTACACTTTTTTCCCTAAAAAGGGGGGAAGCAATTTTACAATTTTCAGACCTCCATAACTTCGACATACAAGCTCCGATTTGAGCGGAGATTATAGATCCGTGATCTACGCATCAAGAGCTTTCCATAGATATGTTACATGATATGGTTTTGTCCGCTAGATTTTAAATTCCATTTTCCCCCCAAAATTCAAATTCGAATAAAGTAGCCGTTTTGAAGCTTCTAATTAAAATGTTTCTTCTTAAGAGAAAAGGTTTGACTCCTTAAACTGCCAAATAAAAGGGCCCAAGAAGCCTTCCATTGAGGTCCTAATGTTTTTTCTCCTCTCTTTTCCTTTCCTTTCTCCTCTCTTTTATCCCCGCTGTGTATGCCTTTTCTACTCTCTTTCCTTCTCTCTTTTTCTCTCTTTTTCTCTTCTTTTTCTCTTCTTTTTCTCTTCTCAGTTCATCAGTAATCTTCTTTTTTTCTTTTTTCCAGTTCATCATGTGGCTAGGAAGCACTTCAGGCTCACCTGATCCTCGGGAATCCATCTTTCGGGACTTATATAACCTTTTGGGACACCCTCCCAGTCCTACGGAGTTATACGGCTACATGACGGGTACTCTAAACACCCCCCACCAGGAGTCGGCACTACAGACTCCAAACCACCCCCACCCCACATCTTTTGAGATTACCCCAATGGAGTCAACACAGCCCAGCCGGCTACATAGCCGAGACCCTTTCCCCATGCCGTCCTATGTCCCTTCCCCCATGCTGTCAGGAGGCCCTTTTGCCTCGCAGAGCCGTCGGCGTACTCCCGTGCAGTCGAGACTTGGTTCTCTAGTAGCTTCAGGTGGCCAGCGTACTAGCTCGACACGACACAGTAGCACGCATAGTAGCAGCGAGAGCGGTGGGGGATGCATGGCACAGTGCTTTGGGAGGGGTGGTGGTGGGGACGAGAATGATTCAGATGATTTAGACGTGCCTCCGTGTGATGGTACGATCTACTATGACATCACTCAGACAGGAGGCATCTTGATGGATGCACGGGGGAAGGACATCATGGCCTTCATGCGCTCTGTAATTGCTAACAATTATAGAGATTGCTTTATTCACTACAAAGATCAACCAAAGAGGTTAGCTGATGAGACCTTCGCTGCTGTTCGCTCTAGGTATCCTAACCCCCCCAATGTTGAGTTCACAGATAAATGGGCCAAGTCAAAGATTGTTTCGATACTTAGCAATAAAAGATCTTCGCTTAAGAGGCATGCACTAGCGGAGCTTGCCAGGCTCGAGAGATGTCACCACCAAGGGGCCCGCCCCACACCGCTCACAAGCGTGAGTGGAAGAAAGCAATGAAGTCAGCGAAGGAGGAACCCAGTCTAAAGCACGTGGAGGCACGAAGGATCCAAATTGAGCAATATGGAAGCGTGCATTTTGGAGCAGGGAGTGTTGAATCATGGGAGGCCCAGTTTGTAAGTATCGATCTCAAATTATATTGTTTATGTAGTTTGTAAGTATCGATCTCAAATTATATTGTTTATGTAGTTTATTAGGAGGTTGTTTCTTTGTACTAACCCCTCCGCAAATTGTGTCATTTTGCAGCTTGATATCATGGGCCGGTACCCTATTGTCGAGATAGCCTACCACCGCCACCATCGCAGAGAGGAGATACATGGAGGCACTTCTATAATGACGGGTTGATTACTATGAGGAGTAGTATATCCGGGCTACTGGAGTCCCCCGAGGTATTTGAAAGTAATTAAATAATGTCAATATTATAAATAAAGATTTGATTTTTCATACATTGATATATGTTGTCCCTTGTTTACAGGACCCTGCACAAGAAGATGAGGAAGAAGACGAGGAAGAAGGAGGCGGAGAAGGGAGCATAGAAGGGAGCGAGGAGTAGTGCTAGCTGCTCTTTTTTGTACTTAGCCCACTGGCTTGGCTTCGTGCCTCTTGTATATACACTCCTCTTATTTTTGGTACTTGAAGCCACAGGACGTGGCTTAGCTTCGTGCTATATGTACATACAAGCACTTTTTGACCTATCAATTAATGCCTTGTAACTAAACGTTTCGGAGTTATAATGTTTTATTTGGAATTGTAATTAATGTCGGCTATAGACGTGCTTGCAAGAGTGCTAATTAAAATGCGATTGGCTGGTAAGAATTGAATTACACAATGTGAAAATGGGATTCCTGTTACTACATTGCATACATAACATATACAGCATTCTGTTAAAGCACACAAAATTTTAAAAATATTCTATAGCGCATCTATATATGCGTTTGTCTGTTCAAGAAGCGTCTATTTGAGCGTCTATGCATGCGTCTGTCTGTTTGCGTGTATAAACGCGTCTATACATGCGTCTACCTTTGTTTAAATTTCTCCCCGACTGTCTATTTGTGCGTCTATATGCGCGTCTGTGTGCGCGTCTATAGGCGCGTCTATAAGCGCGTCTGTTTGCTACCTTTTAAACGCGCCTTTAGATGCAGGTCTGTAGACGCGCTAATAGACGTGCAAATAGACGCGCCCGTAAGTTTTTTTTTAGTTGAGTAAACGTGTCTCTGTGCGCGTCTGTAGGTGCTTTGTCTTGTTGTGGAAGAGGTACAAGTTTGGATCTAAGGAGGAACAAAGCATAAAATTAAGTATGTATTTAATCAAGACAAAAACAATGCACTACTTACTATTAGAGAGAATCAATAATAATCATAGTCAAAAACTCTTAATCAATTCCTAATCAAGCTTCAAGTAGATAAAATATGCAGGCCCTTGAACTCATCTTTTAGCTTGACCTCATTTAGTCCAAAGCTATTTTCTTGTAGTCACCTGTACAAGGGCCATACTACCCACTTGGCCCATGAGTTTATCTACGTCACTTCATTCATCGCATGGTAACCCACACTTTTCTTGCCATAGTCAATCCAACATAAAAATTTAAACATGTGATTAAACGCGTTGGTGATATAATTACTAGGAATGCATGTTACAAATGCACATGATAATGGATGCATGTTGTGAATGCACATGATGATGATATTGACTTCATGTTGATGAACTCCACATTTAATTTTGGTGCATTGGCCAGGTTAGAAAATCCATAATGTAATTGTGGCATGTAAGCGTTCCCTTATTAGGAACTTTTATTACTTTAGAAACCCTTGGGCTAGATTTATGAAAAGGAAAAACACCACTCAAAAAAACTTCCATTTTGGGGTGGTGGTTATTGGAGATTTTTGCACAAGAACAGGTTTGCCCTACTATGCATGAGATGCCATTGTCTGTAGATAGGTCTATTGTGAAGGTATGAGAGGCCTTCTTTTTGAGGTGAGGCCCCTCCTGTGGGAGTTGGTACTTGGTAGTTTATAGAGATAATGTGCAATTATTTGTTACTACATTAACTCTTTTTATTTAAACAAATGTTGGAGATGCGTGTGACGGGTGCAGTTTTGAGTGGTGCCCATTTGCTATAATGCTATTGAATTCCCAACAAAGGGCACTATTGCTTTCTCAATCCAAGATACATTTGCTACTGGGATTTTACATAGATTTCTTCTACTACAAGAAAGCATCACCGCCGCAAGTTGTTTATTTGCTATGCACTTCTTCTCTTACTCTCTCTTGTGGCTACCAAGCTGAACACCACTTTTCTATGGCCAATTTATGTCATTTGAGTTGCCTGTGTTTGAATTTTGATAGTTGAATTCGCTCTCTATATGTGTGTGTGAGAGAGAGAGAGAGAGAAAAGGAGAGAGAGAGAGAGTGAGAGAGTAAATGCATAAGTCTCTTTATCCATAAGCACTTTCATTCTACTAATCTGCAATAAATCTTAGTACCTTTGGCATATTTTTGCTAAGCTTCCTATAAAATCTTAGCTCAAGATTCCTTTGTATGTTAAAAAAGGAGGCTTAATATTGAATGCAACAATTTTGGACATGTCAGAATAGGCAATCAAGGAAGGGCTGAATATTGAATACAACAATTTTGAACACATCAAAATAGACAATCTTTGAACATGTGAGAAAGAGTTTTATGATGTTATACATGTGTTAAAGAAGTAGAGACATTTTTAAATGGATCTACGATTTATGTGGATTTCTCTTCTTTGAATTATCTTTGCAATTAATCACCTTTGATGGGGATAAAAGTGTTAGATTTAGTGTGCTTGATGTCACAGACATCTTCATGTTGTGAGCTCCCTCGGGAGATAGTCTGGAGATAGTTCATGATGATTAGTTGTATACTTGACTAGGTGGGGTTTGGTCCTATGTAAGTTGGCTTAGCTTGGGCACATGGACAGTAGCTTGTATACATGTGTGGAACTAGTTTCTGGGGCCATAGACTAGCAAGTGGTGGGCTGCCTACCATGGGCATGGACCTAATTTTATCAAGTTGGCACAAGTTGAGTAGGGTTAACACAATCAAGGCCCCATAAATAGAACCCCGTGATGTTGTATTCATGACAGCCATTTGAGGCACACTATGGTCACTCAAGAATATTGGCTCAATGCATGTGGAAAAAAACAAGATCGTTGTAACCACTTGTTCATTAGTATATACTCTTGGTGTCAATCTTGTTGTAATCACTCTGTTGTCATGTATTCTAACAAAAAGGTCATCAGAGTGAGCTTACGAAAGGGTTTTTCTTTGATATATGTTATTGGAAAGGATCCACAATAAGGTGAGCTCAGAGAGTAAAACAACTTTCTAAAATAACATAAAAGAGATGTGACATTTTACAAGAGAGAGCATATGTAGTATGCAAGATAGAGACTAATTCTATGTCAGTCAAAAGTGAAAAGCTGAAGTCTTGGAAAAAGGTCAATCATGGGTTTACTTAAGGTTTTGAAGTAATGGGTCCAAAATTCTATAAGCTGTCTCTGGTATTATGTCATCTTGTGGTCATTATTTAATTTTGAAAATGATTAATGAGATAGCTTACAAATTGCATCTCCCTGATAGAGTTTGCATGCATCTTATCTTTCATGTAAGTGGATTGAAATAGGTGATTTGGTAAAGAGACATAGCTTGGCGCCTATATCGAAAAGCTATCTAAAAGCATATGAACTTGAGGATCTATCTAGTTTTGTTCTCTAAGAGCCAAATTGCAGTTGTTGATAAGAGGGAATGGACCGTTAACAAGAGGATGGTTTTAGAGCGGTTCAAAACATTTTGAAGAATGTTACTTCACTCTTGAGCTAGTTTTCAGAATTTGTCTCTCCCATTCTTCCTCTAGATAGGAGAGGGAGAATTTGATTTTGGCGATAATGAGGCTAGCATTTAGATCAAACAATTCATATTCGAGAGAGTTGGATTATGTCGCTCATGTTAAGGGAGATCCTTTATGGTAATTTAGGGCTTGAGAGGGGCCTCCCAAGGGCTCGCCTAACTACTACAGAGCCCAATAGTCACATGTGTAAAAATCTAGGTGATTGGGGGTTCGTGATATAGGACGTATGACTTTGTGATGTTGATTAGGCTAGGGTTTCATGGTCTCTAACTCAACAGTGCATTAGGACATGCATGCCTTCATGACGTTCATTGGGATAGGGTTGCATGGTCATTGTATCTAATTTTTAGCCTTTGATTGGATGGAAAGATCTAGCGAAACCCACCTATATCTTCACGTACTTCGATATACATACTTCATGGATAAGCCTAAGTGTGTTATTATTATGTATGTGGCCGTATTTGTCTACAGGTACTTTAATTTCTTCATAGATATGCTTAAGTTTATGTAGATGGCTAGGCACTCACGTAAGTGGACTTCTTACTTTGGGGGGGTTTCAAACAAACTTTAAGCTAAAAATCAGCCAATTTGTGCATTGGTTATTTAACAAATAGATTTCAAACCTCAAGCTAAAACCACCCAATTTTTCCTTGGATTTTCTTGGAATTTTCATGAACCTTAAATTTTGGTAGGCCATTCCATCAAACATCTCTCTCTACATATATATAGGGTCTTTTTTTAAAATAATATATGAAGAATTCGATGTACTATCACATGCTATTAGAGCTAATATTGAATATATAGGAAATTGGATGTACTATCATATGCTATGGGAGCTGATAGGTATCACTTAATTTCTCATAGGTAGTTCTACTCTTATTTAAGAGTGAAAACTAGGTTGGAGGCTTGATGTTGAAGGACTACTAGGCTATGACATGGCTACATTTCTTGGATAGAAGCCAATTATACAAAAACAATCACATATATGCTTCTCTCTTGCTCATCATAGACAATCACATATATGCTTCTCTCTTGCTCATCATAGACAATGAGACAAAACATAACTTGACTGCCATAATGAATTTCCCAAAGTGGAAGCACATAGCTTGCCCATGATAAACACAGCTAATAAGAAGCCTAGATATGGTAGAGCTTACACATAGTATATGGTGGGGGTTGTGATAATTGAAAGAGTACTTACTGGCTTGAAAGGCTGATAGTTATTTCTCCTTAGAACTCTCCATAGGCTAGCTAGGAAGGAAAAAAATGAGAGGGCAAGACATGGAGATGGAGGAAAGATAAATAAAGCCACAACCAAAATAACTTTGGAGACGGAAAAAGTTCACAACATTTTGTTACTAATCTAGAAATATGTGAAGGTTCTATGTTACAAGAATAGAAAGGATAACCCACAATTTTGGTTCTCTTACTCGTATCTTGCCAAAGCAAGGCCCAAAACATTTGACACTATGCCTATGTTTTCAATCGATTTTCAAGGCAAGCAAAACAAGGCCCAAAACATTTGACACTATGTCTATGTCTTCAGTCGGTTTTGAAGGCAAGCAAAACAAGTGATGGGTTTACTTTAACCTACCATGGAGGAGGAGCAAGTGATGGGTTTACTTTAACCTACCATGGAGGAGGAGCAAGTGGAAAAAAAGGTTTTGTTGGTTGGAGAGAGAGCACACGTACCATGCCATCAACCCTTCGGAGGTCAATATAGGGGCTACTATTGTAGGTTCACAATTCACCTATTTTCAACAAAGTGAATGGTTGACAAGAGGCTTGTGTGTATGTATATGTATATATATATATATATGTGTGTGTGTGTGTGTGTAATATAACATGGGCTACTGTTGTAGGTTCACAATTCACTCAGCAAAGTGAAGGGTTTACAAGAGGCTTGCGTGTATGTATATGTGTGTGTATGTCATATATACACATGCACTTTTATACACGTTGCTGCGAGATGGTTAGAGGAGGAGGAGATAGTTTTAGAGGAGTTGGAAGAGATATACACATGCACTTTTATACACGTTACTGCGAGATGGTTAGAGGAGGAGGAGATAGTTTTAGAGGAGTTGGCAGCAGAGAGTGAAGGATGGTATGGTGAATAGAATATATAGAAGATAGATATATATTGTGCATATATATATATATATGCACGTGCGCATGATATACGCACATAGATAGAATTAAATTGCTTTTTAAAAAAAAGAATTTAGTTGCAACCACTTTCACAAAAAAAAAATAGAAGAATGTTAGAAAAAAAAACTCTACCAAAATTTGAAAATTCCCATGAAAGATAAAAGCATACCGGTCGTCATTCTGCTGCAGAATGCAAGCTTCGCAGCACAGGCTAACCACGGCCTCATTCAAGAGCTCGCACCCGAGTGACGATGAAGATGCCGATGACAATTTGGCCGCCAGCTTCTGTACTTGATCTTTCATTCTGTTGGCCTCTTTCTGCACCTTGCTCCGTTTCACGCGGTTGTCGGAGGTGGCCGCAATACTGCTGATGATGTGCATGGCGGCCTGCACGCCCACGCCCACCAACGGCGCCCCGCCCGCCAACCGGCTAATCTGGTCAGCCATGCTTCTTACCGTGTCCGGCTTTATTCCAAGATCCGCCCTCTACGTCAAATCAAATCATCGTCGACCACGTTACATTTTCGTCACGGAGCAATGCAATGCAGATTATATGCAGACCTACCTTCCACAACTTCGTGAGCATCTCCCGCACATCCGGCGTCCGCCATACCTTCCTCAAAAGATCAGCATCAGCTTGTATTGCCGTTGTTGGTGCTGCCATAATGAGATGAAGACTAGAGTGGTGGGTGATACAAAGGACCGCGTGGACGCCGCCTTGGTAAAAACAAAAAACAATTCAAGGAAGAATGGGACGTGATACAAAGAACGTTGACGCCTTTTATTCAGTCTTTTGAAGTTTGATGCTTTATCAATCTATGATGTTTACTTTATTCTTTGCTTCATCACGGCACTTTTGCTTTCCCGGGCGATGCCAATGCGTACAATACATTACCACGGCAGCATCATTGATTTTAGAAAGCTGCACAAGGAAGGGGATTGGTTCGTTGATGTATGCCTTCTTCTTTGAGTGTGTTAGAAGTATTGGGAAAGGGTTGGCTTTCGTGGGAAGGGATGCCTCTCACAAAGTTTGTCACCATGTTATCCTTTATTGTATTGGGTCGAAGGGTGCCTCTCACCAACTTCGTCACCATGTCATCCTTTTCATCCACACTCACCGACTTTGTCACCAAGCTTCTAAATATTTGTCCTTCAATACAATTACTTTAAATATTTGGCCTCCAATACAATTACTTGTTGATACACGTGGCTCAAATTCAAGAGCTCCTACTCTAGAATGTTTTTGCTTAGAGCATTCTTGGATATATCCAAACACTTCAAAGCAAACATGCTCCCGTTGTCCGTAATTGTCGATACAAGCATCAACATAGATGTCACTATGTTTTTGGCTCCCAGCTCTCGTAGTCCATAATTGTCGATACAAGCATCGTCGACCACGTTACATTTTCCTCACGGAGCAATATAATGCACATTATACGTAGACCTACCTGCCACAACTTCGTGAGCATCTCCCGCACATCCGGCGTTTGCCGTACCTTCTTCAAAAGATCAGCATAAGCTTGTATTATCGTTGTTGGTGCGCCTGCCGCCCGTTGTTAGCTATGGTATCGTTACATCCTCGAGTGCTTGAGAGTTTGTTGTTTTAGGCTTGAGAGCATGCATAAGCATACATCCTCTCATAGCTGGGTTCTTTGGTTTCAATATACGTAGACATTAGGTGAAATATGGACTCTCATTTTTGTCCCTTAAGGATTTCTACACCTCCTCTCTCTTAGCAAAATATGCTCATGGCGAAATTTTTACAAATCAAGTCAAAAGTTGTCACCAAGCTTCTAAATATTTGGCCTCCAATACAATTACTTACTGATACACGTGGCTCAAATTCAAGAGCTCCTACTCTAGAATGTTTTTTCTTAGAGCATTCTTGGATAGATCCAAACACTCCAAAACAAACATGCTCCCAAGATTTCCTAGACCTATATTCTGGTACAAATTCATCTTTGCCTATACAACATGTATCACTACAAGCATTTGTCCTTTACTGCGTCGATAGTTTTTTTTCCAGGGGAGATAGATGGTTTTGGCTTCCAGCTCCTGTTGTCCGTAATTGTCGATACAAGCATCAACATAGATGTCACTATGCGCGCCAACAAGATAAAGGAAACCAATGTTTATACAAATTCTACAAAATTGTTACTGACACTATAAAATATTATCGATGCTTACATCGACGGTGTAAAAATAAAAAACCGAGATGCTTTTCTTTGTACTTTTTATTTCAACTCAGTTTTCTCTCTCCCGCCTTGCTCTCTCTCTCTCTCTCTCTCTCTCTCTCTCTCTCTCTCTCACCTCGCTTACCTCTTGGCCATCCCTCCTTCACCTCTTGCCCATCCCTCCCTCACCTCTCCACTACTGCAGATCTCTCATTTCACGCAGGTAATGGTTTACTATGTGTTAGGGTTGAGGTTTTTGTAAGGATTTACAAGTTTTTTTTATTTTTTGAGTTTTGGGTTTTTATCTATAGGCTCCTCTTTTCTCTCATTCTTTCCTTGATACTCTCCCTTGCAAGCAGGTGAGAGTATTCTATATGTTAGGGTTAGATTTTTTTAAATTAAAGTTTTACACTTTTTTTAAATTTTCATTTTTGGGTTTTTCAAAGTTTTATAGGTTTTTCCTCCTAGGTTTGGCACCACACTACAAGCATTTAAGAAGCCAAGCTATCCACAGTAGGTAAGAGACGATCTTTTGTAATGCCTTTTCTTATCATGGCTATGGTATCGTTACATACTCGAGTACTTGAGAGTTTGTTATTTTAGGCTTGGGATCATGCATAAACATACATGCTCTCATAGCTGGGTTCTTTGGTTTCAATATGCATCTCCTCTCTCTTAGCAAAATATGCTCATGGAGAAATTTTTACAAATCAAATCAAAAGTTGGTGACGATTTTACATTTGGAATCTACTTTTCAAGACCTTTCCAATGATATATAACATGATGGGCAATTTTGCATATTTAAGAAGTACCCAAATTGGTGATGATGTGGCATGTTATCACCAATTTGGGGACCTCTGGAATATGCAAAATTGCCCATCATGCTATATTTCATTGGAAAGGTCTCCAAGAGTAGATTCTAAAGGTCCAAACTCTTCTCACTTTTGAGTTGATTTGTGAAATTTTCACTATTAGGGGACATTTGGACATATTGTGGGTCTTTTACTAATGAAAGTAATTAGCAACAGACCAATAGGAATGGAGGATTGTACACATTTGGTCTCCTTTGAATATAGGGAGGGAGACTAGGATAGGGAGGGAGACTAGGCTTTCAGTACTAATCGTTACACTTGTCCCTTAAAAAAGTAGGGGGTTTAGGGTAGGTACCATTTTTGTGGCTCAAAAAATCCATAAAATTTTGAAATTTTCGAGATCCTCCCAAAAACCCATCTCAAATTTCATTGTAATCCAAAATTTCATTTTCAAGTCCGCTTTCCCTCTTGAACGTCCAAATTAAACTCTTCCTCCCGTTCTATTCCATCTATATCTCATTTGCCCATTCCTAATGAAACCATCAAAGGTCGAAACCCTAAACTTTCTCCTCCATCTTAATCTCCCTCCCTTCTTGGAGCTCCATCTCTTTCATCTTCAAGGCTCCCATAAAACCCTAGTTTACACATCTCTTTCCTTTTTACTCTAACCCTAAGCTTTCTACTCTAGCTTCCAAGAAGATATGGCCGCACCAAGAAGACCAAAAGACGAGATTAAGGAGATATCCTTGCACAACAAGAAGGACGATGATGGTGCTTGGGTGGGAGAGGCATTTCGTAAGAGCGCTTGGGTTTATCTACAGCCTACTGAATGGGACCTCATCGAGTTTGACGGTGAAATGTACTGGAGCACCATTGGAAAGGTCATTTACAACGCTTCAAGAAGGCAAGCAATGGAAAACTAGTGGCCACGGTACAATATGTTTACACAGCACGAGATATCCATCTTTGCCAACAAACTCAATTTCCATACAATTGTTAGTATCGCATGAGGTAGAAAGGGGCATGTGCGATTTTTTGACATAGATGTTTCAATCTAAGTGAACTTATCTCTTATTTGTAGATATTTTTCCTTAAAATATGGTAGAGGAGCAGCCATTGGAAAGCCTTATCGGAACATTTCAAGCATTACATGCAGACATCAGTGAGGCAATGTTTTCTTGTAAAACAAGTGCATAACTTCTTAAGGAAAAGGTTTTCTTTTACTGGCACTCCTATCTGGTGGTGCCAAAGCAGGACGGTGGGTTTGGTAAGCTACAGATAATCACATCTCCACCCCTATCTTCTATATAATGGCCAAATCCAGATTCTTGGAGTGTAATGGTCATGAAATCAAAGATGCTTTGTGATATACAAGGGTTTTTGAAGTTTGCAAAGCCCTCTCGATTTGTGAATCTTAGTTGGGTATGCCCAATACATCTTTTTGCCACCAATATCAAACCACACTTTCTCAAACCCACCAAGCCTTTAATCTAAACAACCAACACTCAGCAGAGTGCTACCCTCTATTAAGAAGGCTAGACTCGGCCTTTGAATCCACCTCTAGCGAGGAGCTTTGGGAAGATATGAGCCCACAAAACACAAACATAAGTGAAGGAACATCAAAACAACTAGAAACATGACATACCATGGTCCTCTGAGCTCTAGACTCACCAACAATTGGCTCTATAAATAGCACCTTACATTCATGAAGAAGGCAATCAACCTCCTTAGTTTTAGTTGCAATGAATGAGCAGGAGCATGACCAGGATTCTCAAGGTTTTCTCCCATAATAGGAGGCAATCAAACTGCAATCAAACTATGTCCAACACCACAATGTTTCAAACATATGGTGTCAATTTTGAGCTGGGCTTATCCTAAGTATACCATAACTGACAAGCATCTCGAAAATTGTAGTTACGATAATCGAGACATGTTTCTTTGTATGTACTATCAAGAACAAGTTTTTCACAATACACCCACTTTGCATATTTCATTATCATCTAAGCGGGAATATCTCTCTCCATAGGAGCCTAGACCCCTAACGACAAAACCAACTTCTTGTTCTTTTCCACTTGGATGAGGAATGGGGAACATGGGGAAAATTAATGTCAGGTAGTACTACCTCAACACAAAAGGATCCACATAAGTATTTATACATTGTTTCCTTAATCACATCGCACAGAGTGAGCGTACAAACTTAAGGTAAGGTTGCTGAGAGACAATAATTCCATAATCCATCATGACACATCATAAATCAACTCGCGTGATCCGAAGATGTCGACCATAAGCCCACATACTACTATAACATTACACCTCTCAGAACAAGTAGAGTGATACTATGTGAGTTTGGGAATTACATGTGATGTAAATTTGTCTATAGAATGAGAGAATTATTTGCTATTAACTTACTTTAAAATCACACCCATGGAATCTCTCAACCTCATCCACGAGAAACCGTTATCCCCTCGCTCGCCACCCTATCCAAATCTTTGTTTCTCACAAACACCTACCATGTTTGTGTGCAAAAAGGTATCAAGTAATGAAATGGTAGCCTTTCTTGGAGACCAATGGAGGCCCGTTTTCTAGTTTATCTTTTCTAGCTCCTGCGAGATCCATGTAACCCATCCTAACCTAAATTAATACCATGGGTTAGCTCACCTAGCCTAGTCTCAATCAACACCATGGGTTAGCTCACCTAGCCTAGTCTCAATCAACACCATGGGTTAGCTCACCTAGCCTAACCACTTGGTTAACATATCGAACATTTACCTCCAATCAAATTTACTCGCCCACTCATAAAATAAGAAGATAATTCACCCAATCCCCTTCACTTACCCACTTGTAGAATAGGAAGATAATTCTTTCTAAAAGAGTTCTTTATCGCAAGGTAAATTATGGCAATCTATTTTATGTTAAATGATTTGCATATAATTCTATGTAGGTATGTAGAAGTACTATGTAAATGACTCCTCGAAAAGCCAACCAAGCCATTATTGAGTATGCCTCACACCATAGACCGTTATTAGGCGTAGCTCACATAGCAATAGAGGACACACATCTTCAACCATTATTAGGTGTGGATCACACCCCGATAAGTATCCCCCACCACCAAAACATAGCCTAGGATCCCTAAACTTGCTATGCCCAAGCACATTATAAACTAGGGGCTATGGTGTTGTACGCACCATATCCCCATGTAGGCTCCATAGCTCACTTCTCTTGTCGCTCACCTAAACTATGCCTGGGAGTTTTTTTATTTTTACATATGCATGTAGATCTTTGCTACATGCATTATTACTTATAAATTGGGGGCCATGGGGTTGCACACACCATATCCCCATGTAGGCTCCATGGGTCGCTTCTCTTATCCCTCACCCAAACTATGTTTGGGAGTTTTTTTATTATTACATATGCATGTAGCTCTTTGCACGGGGATTTTCTTCAAGCTCATGCATGAGGCTTTGCATGAAGCTCATGAAGTTTATGCAGCTTTTTATGAAGCTCATGCATATAGATCTAATATATATGCATGGAAAACAACTTACAGCGTGATGTTACACGTTGTAAGAGGGGTCTAGAACTGAAATCAGAAATGGTGTATGGGAACATGTAATGTATGTAGAGTTGTGTGAAATGAGTCCTAGGTGGTAGAGATGTTGTGGAGACCAAAGTGAGTAAGCAGAGGTGCAAAAAACTAAAATAGAAGGTGTATGGGAGAAAAAGCAAATTGGGCAACATAACATTCTAGAAGGTGGCAATGAAGGAGGGGAATTATGAAGATTTTCAAAAGGGGAGAGCAAAAAAGAACAGAAAAGAGAGAATAAAGAGTGAAGAGTGAGTGAAGAGAGTGTGTGAAGTGACTACAGTGAAGAGACTACCTATATTTTGAAGGTTGAAGGAGTGAAGTTCAATGCAGCATAGGTGAAATTGGATAAGGTAGAGCAGAGGATGCACTGTGGATTAGAGAATCAGATAGGAGGTGATTTCCCTATGATTTGTGTTTGACAAATCTATTAGAGACATGACTTAGTCTAGTTTGTATTCAATTTGAGCTGCTGCTGCACTCAAATGAGTGCTAATTTGCATCTGTTTGGGATGACCTACAGTTTGTGGTTTGTTAATTCATTGTAGTTTGAATTCGTGGTTGAAGTTGATGCTTTGGGAGAGCAATATTACTAGAGTCTTATTGTGAAGGATCCTCAAGTTTTTAGTGTGTTCTTCTTATATATTTGAGCCCATGTCTGAGGGGTGTTGAGACAAAGTCTATCTTTGTTTTCATGAAGAGAGTTGAGAGTTTAAAGCTTGAATTTGTGTTGTGATTGATGAGAATTTGTGAAGTGGATCTTGGTTTGAGTTATTTTGATTGATTTTGTTGTTGATATAGAACAACTATGAATGTATGTCGCATGTTCTGGGAATTAGAGCTGACTCATAACTGAATCAATCATCTTGAGCTGAGAGGATCCTATGTCAGAAAGGATGAGAGGGGTGTCAACTTACAGTCAATTGTGCATCAAGAGTCATTAGTTATTGGTGAGGTGGTAGAAGGGTTGTTATAATTTTATTAGATTCAAGCGAAGTAGTTTTAAGCTAAGTCTGACAGTCAGAAGACTAATAATCGTCAGCAGGTGCAATGCTCCTTGCATTATAAGCTTGAGGACTTATACGACTGAAACTTTGATTATCCACCCAACCATATCCCAAATAGTCCCTTAACCCATCGTTATATATGCCTAAGTGGTGGATTACCTTAAAAATTCAACCCCTTGACCTCTCATTAGCTAGACATTGCCTTTTCCATGTCCAATGCCTCTTTAACTACCCTTGTGTCTCCTTGGGCTTTCATTGTGCACCATCTACTTCCCTTTTTACTTTAACTTTAATGCCTATTAATCATTACTTAGCTATTTCCTATTTTAAATCCCCTGAATCTTATTTATATGCAACCTTTTACATATAAATAATCTTTCTAGTTTTACCTTTTAGTGTTACCTATCGGTCTCATAACATTTCCTCTCCCTTGAAAGAAACTTTTTTTCCCTCAAAAACAAAATTGGGTAACTTTATTTTGAGTACACCAACCTTCTCTTAAAGTTTGAGCACACTCAAACTTTTAAGTACCGTCAAATATCTCAAAACCTTCAAGAACAATACTTTGGAGAAGGATTAAAACCTTTCCCCCTTTTAAAAGAAACAAAGTTCTCCTGAACGTCTCTTTGGTTCACCTTATTGCTATCTCAGAAGATAGCCTTATCTTTTTTAAAGTCTCATACTTCACCTCTTTTCAAGAGAGTAATTTTACTCTCTTTTACTAGAGCATGCTTATAATCATAATAAAAATTGTGTTTAAAGATTTATAACCTTTCCTTTTAAATCAAACTTAAATAAATCTTTAACTTGGAATAATTTCTCTTTTTTGCACCTTCAGGTGGTGTTGAGGATTATATCTTTTGCTTTTTTTTGCCTCTAGTACTTATGCATGCATTAAGAATTGAGCATTAAGCATTAAGCATTAAGCTTATAGATAATGCATTAAGCTTATGTATTAAATTTTATTAAGCTTAATTTATAATGTATTAATACATTAAGTGTATGCTTAATGCATTATTGTATAAGCTTTATGTAATGCATTAAGCATAAGCTCAATGCATAATGTATTCATAAGTTTATACATTCATGAACTAAGTGTATGCTTAACTTATTATTGCACTATGCATTAAGCTTAATGCATAATGCATAAGATTTACGCTTAATGCATTATTATATAAGCTTAAGCTTAATGCATATGTTTATGTTTAATGTATTATATTATGCATTTATGTACTAATCTTATGCTTTTTAATGTATTATTACATTATGCATTAAGTCTAATTCATTAGGCTTAGGCATATGCCTACAAGGGATCGGGCTCATACCCGTGCTCCTAGCCGCAAAAAATGACTTGTGGAAAAAAAGTAACGAGCCCGTGTATCAGCGAGTGTATCATTGCGGCGGCCAGAGACATGTATGTAAAAGCGCGTGTATAGAAGCAAGTAAGATGCGCTAATACGAGGGCGTATACACGCATTTTGTCAGTTTAGCTGCGCTTAGACGCGCTGATACGAGGGTGTATACACGCATTTTGTTAGTTTAGCTGCGCTTAGACGCGCTGATACGAGGGTGTATACACGCATTTTGTTAGTTTAGTTGCGCTTATACATGGGCATTTCACAGAGTATTCGCGTACATACACGCGACTTTTGCAGAGTTGACGCGTCAATACACACGAACAGAGAGCAAAAAAAAAATCCAGAGAGTGCTATTTTTGGTACCTGAATGCTGTTCCAGCATTCCAGCACCCAATAGCACTCTCTGGAATTTTTTTTAGGGTGCATTGCACCATCCATGAGGAAGATTTAGTGCATTGTCATTACACGATTCAAGAACGACATGAATGTATACATTGTCAATACACGATTCAAGACAGACATGAATGCAATACTATCAATTCACGATTCAATATTACTATCAAAATTTTATGTGTACATGCGAATTTAGATGCCAATATACACGCGCCCGATACTACTCATATACATGCGCGACCATACATGCACCCGTAACTTATCGCGTGTATTGAACGTGTGTATGGCAGCAGTGTCTTGTAGTGCATAATGGCTTATGCTTTATGCTTAATATATTATGCTTATGCATAATGGCTTATGCTTAATGTATTAATGTGTTAATGCATTAATGCATTAAGCTTATGTATTATGGATTAAAGCATATGTATCATGCATTAAGCTTATATATTACTGTTTAAAGCTTATGCATTAAGCCTAAGTCATTATGTCTTAAACTTTATTCATCTTTTTCTTTTTGTGGTGGCTAGGTTCTCCTCTTCTTTGGCTAGGTGAAGGCAATCTTCTTCTTTGGATAGGTGAAGGAAATTTTATTATTTTTTGTGTCAAGGTTCTCTTCTTCTTTGGCTAGGTGAAGGAAACCTTCTTCAAACTCCGTCAACCGCATACAAACTTCTAAACAGGATAACAGGTAAGCCCTTGGCAAACTCTTTTTAATTTCTTGCACCTTCGGGTGCCACGGATTATTTCTTGAGTTTTTTTTGCCTATGTATAATGCTTAATCTTAATACATAATGCATAATGATTAAGCATATTCTTAATGCATTAATGCATGAGATTAATGTGTTAATGTATTATGCATATTAATACATTAATGTATTAAGCACTATACATTAATGCTTAAGTGAATGTATTGTGCATTAATGCATTAAGTTTATGCATTATTGCATAATGTGTAATGCAATCAGCTTAATGCATTTTGCATTATTTCTTAATACATAATGCATTAAACTTATGCATCATGAACTATGTCTACATATATTTATGCATAGCTCAAAATGCATGCTAAGCTTAATACATTATGCATTATATATTAAGCTTAATGCATGAATGGATAATGCAATAAGCTTAATTTATTATGCATAATGTATTAAGCTCATTATGAATTATGCATAATGCATTAAGCTTATTGCATTATGCATATTTATTATATAATATGCATCATGTATTAAGCTTATTACATCATGCATTATGCATTATGCATATGCTTAACACATTAATGCTTGTTACATTATGCATAATTCATTAAGCATATTCTTAATGCATGACACTCAATGCATTAATACTTATTACATTATGTATTATGCATTATGCATAATGCTTTAAGCATATACTTTAAGTTTAATACATAATGCATAATGTTGAAGCATATGCAATAATGCGTTAAGCATATTTATTAATTCTTAATAGCATATGCATAATGCTTATTGCATTCTACATTATGGATATGTAATAATGCATTAATTCTTAATAGCTTATGCTTGCATAATGCTTATTACATTATGCATTATGTATAATGCATTAATCATTAATGATTAATGCATTATGCATTATGTATAATGCATTAATCATTAATAATTAATGCATTATGAATATGTATTAATGGTTAATATATTAAGCTTATGCATGAAGCAATATTGCATTAACTTACGTATTAAGTTTAAGCATGCTATGAACTACCTATGTATATATTTATGCGTAGAGTATGCATAGGGCATACATATTCTCTATGCATACTCTATGCATATGTTTATGTGTAGAGTATGCATAAGTTTATGCATGGTTTGAGCCATCTATGCATATGTTTATACGTAGAGTATGCATAGAGCATAGATATGCTCTATGTAAGCTATGTATGCTCTATGTGAGCAATGTAATATTTTTATGCATAATGCTTTTTATGTAATGTATGCTCTATGTGAGCTATGTTTTTATGCATATATATGTGGCCATCATGAGGATCATCACCCAATGGAAGAAGATTCGATATATGGAGGGGAATCCTCTAGTACACCTTCCATACCTGTAGATGACCTTGATTTGCAACGTGTTTTAGAGGCACATGCGGCTTGGAACCCCGACTGAACTCTAGGTATGGGGCAAAGAAATTGATTCATCATGATTATCCCCTACCTTTTATGTGCTAGACACTTTAGCTTTCCCACACAGTCACCCATTTCCATGCATCACAGTGCCTTCCCTACCCTTACCCCTCTCAGTTCTACTTCTCCTATCCCTCACTCTTCCAATTTACCTACTCCTCATCCTTCAGCTTCTCCTAGTGCTGCTCAGCTCACTTTTATCCCATCTATGGTGCCATATCCTAGCATGCAGCATCCTCACAATGCCACTCAGGTGGTGATACTTGAGGACTTCTTAGACCCTTCGGCGATCTAGTAGTGGGGGAGGTGGGTGTGGTGGATGCTTTGGGGGAGGTGCAAGGTCACCTTTGCCTATGGTGGTGACAAACCTATCCACAATTGTGGTACGATTTACTATACTCTTGATGAGGAGGGCTGGCCTTTAATGGATGACACGTGATGGAGGGTTTATTATACCTTCCGGCATTTAGTCAAACAAGCCTATAAGGATGTCTTCAAATAATGGGTAGAATAGATACATACATTCTCGTAAATTTGTGGGGCTCTTAACATGGATGTCCTCTTCGTTTGTTGTAGTGTGGGTTAAATCTCCCCTTGATGAGTGTGGCTTGTTGTACCACTGACCCATATTTATATGTATTAAAAGCTTGCTTTTAAAAAGATAACTCCAAAAATAGAAGCTCAAGTTCTTTTGAGTTTTGGAGTGTGGCTCCTTGTACCATTCACCCATATGTATTAAAAGCCTTCTTTTTTAAAAGATAAGTCTAAAAATAAAAGCTCAAGTTCTTTTGAGTTTTTGAGCGTAAATCTCTTACAAAAATATAGCAAGCGACAAATATAAAGTATTGGGCCTCCCAAAATTATAAAATACTAATTGGTATGTACAAAGGTTTGAGGCGTTAGCCTTACAAAAATATTAATGCCAAAATATGAAACCATAATAAGTGTTTACATGTCTTTCCAAAATATCTCATAGTGGTCTAACATATGTTTCCTCCATGATTAACACATAATCTGCCATTCAATCGTTGCCTACATTGAAAATAATATTACTCACCGTACACATTAAACCCATTAATCTGGACTATATTATGCCAGCGCACAGAGTTGATTAAACACATTATTTCGAGAAATTGGTTAAATAAAGATAAAATATTTCTGAAATAAAATAATGGACGTCCCAATAAAGGTTATGACTAACGTTCTCCTATTTCTCAGGTTATAATTGACCTCAATTGTGTGGATATTATGAGTGGATGAGATTCTGGTAAGAATGGAAAACATTTTTACAACTATTACATGAGGGCCTATCTGCAACGCCTTTTCGATGAAAATGAACATGTAACAAAATCTTGAAAGAATTAAAATTCACATCGATCAAAGCATCGGTATATTATCATCAAAACAGTCCCCGTTGAAATAAGTGCATTGAAAAAAGCATCAAAACAAGCATTGTAGAAAGCGTCGACATTATTTTTTTATTTTTACGACATTCTTTTTGATGCATTTATTGACGTGGATACCGACTAATATTTTGATTGGTATTTCAACGATTACTTTAATGGGATATAAGTTTCACTTTTTTTTGGAGTAATGGTATATCCAGGTGTAGTCCCACAGATGAATGCGCCACAATGCTAGCATTTAAGAGTACTTACAACATTTGTACTCAAATTTCACAAAACATGGATTTTTATTACTTAGAAGAAGTTACGTAGTGTCTTTTATTTATGTTTACAATATATGTTCAAACACATAGTGCCAACAAAAAAGTACTTAAAGGCATTGCTCCTGTACATAATGCCATTACTTTCTCCCTTGTAGCTCCAGACTCTTCTCTCATATTTCCATTACTTCTTGCTTGCACTTTTTCATCGTTTGTAATAATACAATTTGTAGTAACATGATCCCAAACTTACACAATAAAACTAATACAAGTGAAAATGAATTTTCAAAAAACAAAGAGATTATGGCTTTAGTGATGTACTTACTTGCCATGCTTTCCAAGCATTGCCTCTAGAAATAACAATCCATCCTTCTTCTTGCACCCTTTCAAGAGAGCTTCCAAACCCTGTAATAATGCAAAATCATAGTCATCTTGTATAGGGAGGCTATCCACCACTGCTTTAAGCTATAGACATATAAAAAAACATTGATTTTATGTTGTTATCAAATAACCTATTTTTCTTAAAAGATAAGATATAGTTTGAGGCAATATACTTACAAAGATTGTTTGGATATCTACTCCTCTTTCATGTTGTGTGGTGCTTGGGCGATGGCCTTTATTACACCACTAACAGGCACACAAGAAGAGAATGTATAAGGACTAGAACTAGGGGACACTAGGATCCCAGCTTAAAAGGCACCAATCAGCGCTAGGAACCTATCCTTTGACCTCTAGTTGACACAAATGGACCCCCCCACACCCTTCAATCCACGTCGGTTGATACCTCTAACTATCCTCCCATGTCAGATATAACTCCCAAGACCTTTGATCTTCAGCCTAAAAGCCTCAGCTAACTTCCTTTAATAAGCAGCTAACCTAAAACTTTCCCAATTGATCAAATTTAGATTGTGGTCAGAGCTAGCATTCAATCTCGAGGGAATCTTCATGCTTCTTGCAAGATGATGAACACAACAAATGGATAAGTTATCTTTTTCTCTTTGTAGTAAGAGGATAAGGTGCTCTTATTTATCTTTTTGCTATATTGTTTTGATTGAAAGCTTGAATAGACATAGCCATATTTTTGGCAATTATGGTATGGTTTCTCTTCTTTGGAAAAGTAAAGGAAACTTTGAAGTTTTGATTATCAAACTTTGTAATGGATTTATTGAGGACTGCAACGCCTACAACCAACGCCCAAATAAACGTGGAGAAACTTTCAAGGAAATGTGGCCCTTGTAGAGAGAAAAAAAGAGAAGGATGAGGAGGTTTCTTGTGGGCTTCACTACCGCAAGACCAAGATTGTATGTCGCCATGCTCCAAAACCTTCTTCATGCAGGCATGAATGTTGCCCGCTTCAACTTCTCACATGTCTCGCATGAATACCATGAGGAGACCTTCGAGAACCTCCAAGTCGCCATGAAGGACACCCGACTTATATGTGCCGTCATGCTCGACACCAAGGGGACCGAGATAAGGACAAGGTTATTGAAGGAAGGGAAGCCAATGCAGCTGATGAAAGGGAAGAAGATAACGATAACCAATGATTACAGCATAACGGGAGACAATAACATGATAAGCATGAGTTACAAGCAACTGTCGACAGCTGTGAAACCTGGCAACATAATTCTGTGTTCACATTATGGGACTATTACTTTTACTCTCCTAGCAAGCGATGTGGGCAGTGGCATTGTGAAGTTCGAACAAACTCTTGGTGAACATGCCGACGGCGTATAGAGGCCGTGAGAAGAGGAAGTCTCTGTCTCTCTCCTTGAGAGAGATCTCCCTCACACACGACAACACAAAACAAGCCAAGATGACCAGCTAGATTGCTAAAATCTGAGAGTTTTTCCAGCACCTGATTGTGGTCTCAAAGGTTTTGTGTTAGATTATCGTAATACCACTACGGGCATTACCACAGGAGGGGATGACCTTTGGCTCACCACCCAGCCATAGAGGAAGAATGAGGATTGCCCCTCATCCCCCAGGCTATATAGTGTGTGGCCTGCCGTCCACACTAGCCTGGCCGCCCATGACTCCGCATGGGCATCCTTTCCCACTGAACCCCGGATGGCCATGTCCTTGGCCATCCGGTCTGCCGTCAGTCACACAGGCGTTACAGCCTACGTGACATTACCCCCCCCTTAAGAAGAGTTTTCGTCCTCGAAAACAAACTCGGGAAACCTCTTAGAAATTGCACTACGGCGTTCCCAGGTAGCTACCTCCTCATCCCTATCTGTCCATTTAACAAGTACCTCCTGGTACACTTTATGTCGGGTTTGTCTGTCACGATACTCTAGAATCTTTTCAGGTTCATGTGGTATCTTTGGTGGTTCTATCAAGTCCACCAAAATCTCTCGAGAAACTGCGTTCTCTAACCCATGAACTGATTTCTTCAGTTTACTGACATGGAAGACAGGATGGACTTGAGAACTCTCCGGTAACTCAAGTTTATATGCTACATTCCAAATCTTCTTAAGGATTTTAAAAGGACCACAATATCTCAGAGAAAGTTTATCACACTTTCCCGTTTTCATGGTTTCTGACTGCGCAGGAACCTTGAGGAATACAAAGTCACCTTCTGCAAAGTCACCTTTCTACGTCCTTTATCGGCATAAGTTTTAGCGTGATCCTGAGCGCTACAAATGCTCTCACGTGCGGCTCTGAGCATATCATTCATATCTTCAAGGAAATCCTTTGACAGATTGAATCTTCTCCTTTTCTAGGCCTACAGCCATCGGAGATCTCGGCTGGAATCCATACATTAACATGAATGGTGTAAATCCAGTCGGTCGCTGAGTGTTTGGAGCTCTTTTAGGCAAACTCCAATAAGGGCAGGTACTCTTCCCAATTAGATTGCTTCTTACTAACATAAGAACATAACATATCCTCTAGAATTCGGTTAACTCTTTCAGTTTGACCATCAGACTCCGGATGATCTGCCGTACTCATACTCAGAGTAGTATCCAACTTTTTGAAGACTTCCCTCCAAAAATGACTGTTGAACTTTCTATCTCTATCCGACACTATATCTGCAAGCAGGCCATATAGCTTGTAGAGATGTTCAATATAAAGAGTTTTGCCAACTCTGGTGTTTTAACAGTTGCCATTTTAGTTAACCTGTCCACTACCACCCACACCGAGTCATTCCCTCGATTCATCTTGGGTGAACCGGTAATGAAATCCATGGAAATGCTTTCCTATTTCCCTTTAGGAATCTCCAACGAATGGAGTAGTCCTCCAACCTTAAGACGTTCATGTTTATTGACTTGGCACTTACTGCATTTCAGCACATAAGTCTGGACATCCTTAAACAAACTAGGCCAATAAAACTGTCTTTTTACTAGTGCATAGGTCTTCTGAAACCCAGGATGACCCGCACTTGGACTATCATGACTTTCTTTAAGAATTTGGGCTCGAAAGTCACCAATACATACTCTACCCTTGTAGAGTAAGTACCCGTTGTCAATGGAGTAATTAGCATATTTCTCCCCCCGACGAAGTTTATCACTCCCCTTGAAGCCGTGACAGTCAAAGGTGATGAAGGGCCTACGTCAGAGCTCTCCGGCTCCAAACTATACCTAGCAGACACGGCTAGTCTCTCCGGACTAACTCTCGCTTCCCTTCCCGTTGCACCTTCGACCAACCTCTCCGGACTAGCAATACGTGCCAATGAGGGAGGTGGTCACATCTGTGAAGAAGTGTGTACGCGTACAGCGCGCCAGACCTCTGTAAAAGATGGATCACGCTCACATAAACCACATAGTGACTCCAAGAAATCATTCTTGAAGACTGTGAAACTAAGTTCATTAATTTGTGGCATGCGACTAAGTGCATCTGCCACCACGTTATACTTACCTTTCTGGTAATGTATTTGAAGGTCAAACTCCTGTAGAATCTTCGCCCACCGAGCTTTTCTACCCTTCAGTTCATTTTGACTTGAAAGCCATTTCAGACTTTCATGGTCCGTCTGGACCTCAAAAGTAGCACCATATAAATAGTGTCTCCACTTTTTCAATGCATGAACTATCGCTAGTAACTCTCGCTCGTAAGCCGAGTAGTTACGCTACACACGATCTAACTTTTTACTCTCAAATGCAATTGGGCATCCCCTTTGCATAAGTACGGTCCCAATGGCCTCATTACTAGCGTCTGTTTCCAAAACAAACGGCTCATTTGGATCGACAATAGTCAAAACAGGTGCAACTGCTACGGTCACCTTGAGCTTATCAAAGCTCTTATGTTGGGCTTCCCCCCAACTAATGTTTTTAGTTTTTGACGGTAACTGGTCAGTCAACGGGACTGCGATCTTCGTGTAGTCCTTTACATACTGTCGGTAGAACCCCGACATGCCAAGAAAAATCTGCAGTTCCTCGAGATTCTTCGGCGCTGGCCATTTAAGAATAGCCTCTACTTTTTCTGGCTCCATCTGCGTACCATCGGCGGATATAATATGGCCAAGGTAGTGAATTTTTGTTTCCAAAAATTCACATTTGCTCTTCTTTGCAAATAGTTTGTGCTCTCGCAACAACTCAAACACTAGACGCAAATGCTCTATGTGTTCTTTCTATGTCTTACTATACACAAGAATATCATCTAGAAAACTACTACAAATTTTCCTAGATATGGACGTAACATGCTGTCCATTAGCGTCATAAACGTCACTGGAGCATAGGTTCGCCCAAATGGCATAACCAAAAACTCAAAATGCCCGAAACGGGTTCTAAATGCTGTCTTCGCAACATCTTCTTGTTTAATTCTAACCTGATGATATCCTGATCTCAGGTCTATTTTTGTGAAGTATCTCGATCCATAGAGTTGATCAAACAACTCATCCATGCGTGGCATCGCATACTTGTTCTTAATCGTTATCTGATTAAGAGCCCTATAGTCTATGCACATCCGCATAGATCCGTCTTTCTTCTTTACCAGAAGAATAGGCGATGCCCACCGACTTGAACTAGGCTGAATGAAGCCTTTGTTCAAATATTCTGTCAATTGTTTTTCCACCTCCTGTGCCTTGGTGTGGCTTAATCTATAAGCAGGTTTGCTTATAGGTTTTGATCCTGGCATAACTTCGATGCCATGGTCTACTTCTCTAGATGGTGGTAAACCATCTGGTAAATCATCAGAAAAAACATCTTGAAATTCCTCTAATAAATGTATTAAAGTATCTACGTACTTTTTCTTTAATGTTTCTTTCACCTTGGATTTTTTCTTGTTTGAATCGCATGCATGCCAAACAGGGTTTTCAAACCGTGGGTCTCGTCCAAGGCTATTTTGTTTGCCTTGTTTGTCTACGCAAACATCATTTACAGTTTCATCTACGAAAACAGAATTTAAAAGAGGGTAACAAGCATATACCTCTGCTATCTGGTCTCTGCGGACCGTTGTACACACAGCTCCATGGAGGAAATAAGTGGTGTGGCGGGGACAGTACGATTGCCCTGCAGGGTAATGACTCTACCTCCATGCTCAAAACATAGCGTATTATGTAGGTAATTCTCAGTTAGACTAGGGTCCAAGCCATACAGCCACTCCCTGCCTAGATATACGTCTGCTCTGGCTAAGTGCATGACCTGAAAGTCAAGCGGAGCCTCGTAGTCTTGCATAGATAATGGGACCCCCAATACTACGGTATTCCATACCGTTTTGTCATATCCGTTGGCTAGGCCAACAGTATACTCATGATCACTCCGGGTCTCAGTCAACCCCAACTTCTTGACTAACGAGTAGTTCAAGAAGTTGTCGCTAGCTCCATCATCAATAAAAACTGTGACTCTACGGCCACCTATGGTGCCATACATGCGCACCATGTCATGCGGACCTACAGTAGGCTGCCACATCGCTGGTGTCACTGAACAAGCGTGATGCTCATCACAATGACACACTGTCACCTCTCTGAACTCTGCAGAACTGAGAGGGAGTCTTTGCACTGTATGCAACTGCCTAGAGGATTTACCATCTTTTTTGGGCTCGTTGCCACTCGTGCTGGCTTTAGGCTTTGGACACTCAGTCTTCGTGTGCCCTACATCATTGCAATTAAAGCAGCGATTTTCCTTTTGCGCTTTAATATACTGCTCTTTCTTTTGGATTTCGATGTCTCTTTTCTTCTTGGATGGTCGCGGGTTTTTAGACCAATGACCACCCTGTCCTTCTAGGTCCATCCTATCCCCTTGTTTATCACTGTGAAACCCTTTTCTTTTAAAGCCTGACCTCCTCTTTTCACTACCCTTGGCCCTACTCTCGAACCACCACGCGCACTGCGACACTTAATGTCATCAAATATCTGTGCATACTTAATTGCCTCTGCTAAGTCTTTAGGCTGTAAGGGCTTTACGTACTCAAGGTAATCATCTTTGAGGCCTCTTTTAAAGCCTCGCAATGTCTGGAATGCATCGATCCCCTTTAGCTTGAGTACTATCTCCCTATAGTTTGAGATGTATTGAGTCAGGGATTTGTTCTCCATCGAGCACTTGTCCCATAACTCCCAGCTTCTCTCCACCTCATTAACAAGCAAAAACTCTTTTCGAAACATCGTTTCAAACTCCATCCAAGTGGCAAGACGAGTTGTCAAACTCATCCACCACTTGTACCCTTTGCCGGTTAATGAGAGGCTAGCCTCTACGGGCTGTATCTGGCTAGGCTGCTATCGCAGCGCGTGCAAATTTGACCACTTCGCTAGAAACATGTTGACCGAGTCCTTGTTTCTCTCCTTTTTCTCACCACCAAAATTAGGCGTCTTTAAGTCTTTCAATAACGACGAAGCTGTCTCTACGGACGGCCCCACAGGCGCGGCCTCTACTCTTACAACCACTAGTGAGGCTACGCTCACCCGTGCCGCAGGAGTTCGTCTATCACGAGGAGTCGGAGTACTAGCCGAGGCGGCTGTCAGTGCATCTAACCGTGTGGAGATGCTCTGTAGCATCGTGACTAAGTTAGCCTGGACTTTACCCATATTGTTCAGTTTGGCATTAAGATATTTAAAAAGTCCACTAGAGAGCTCCGTCTCTGTCAGGACGTCGACAGGGTCCAATAGGTCATAATCATCGTCGTCATATTCCAAGAGGTCCTCCTCGGTCCCCTCGGCGACGTCAGTGTTCATGTCATCTGGCTCATCGGCCAGAAAGGGGTCATCTGCTATTGCGGCTGCTGCGGGCTCGCTGGGTCCTAAGGCGGGGTCAATAGACGAGGAGGGCGGATCATGAGTGATCGACGAGCGCTGGCGGATCATGAGTGATCGACGAGCGCACTCCGGACCGGACAACGGTCGGGCGTATACGGCCTGACAATTCGATCGGGGTCAAACCCGCGACCAAGGACAAGAGACCTGAAAACCCTAGAGAAGTAGAAGGCGGTGGGGACACACTACGCCTAGCAGACATCTTTAATTCTTGCACAAAAAACAATGCCAGAACTTGAAAATTACAAAAAAAAACGCTAATAAATGAGCTGTGATGGAGAGAGAATAGTCACCCCCCTTACGGTCGCCTGCGAGACTGTCATCGACTGTCGATTTGTGTTGCGTTGCGAGTCTCTACAAGCGTCGCTACTCCGGGATGCTCCGATCCAAGAGAAAAGTTCCTGCAACTCATAACAAAAATTAATTTCTGTGCAGAATCCGTGCCAAAAACACCCTGGATTATCCCTCGTCAACCGCTGAGATTATCCCTCCACCACTGTCGAGAGAGAGGTGTTCGTTTGAATTTACTTTTTTTTTGAATAATTAAAAATATAAAAATAAATAAATAAATTTTGTCTGGCCGCCTGTGGTGGCTGGCGCTGGCTTTGGTGGCTGCCTGCTGCGCTGGTTTGGCTGGCCGTCGCCTTCTGCGCTGGTTGGCTGGCCACCGCCGCGCTGGCCTGGCTGGCCGCCGCCTGTGCACTTCACAGCCCGAGGCAGCGAGACAGTGACATTTTCTAGCGTGGAGGGCCTAGTTTACTTTCGTCCATTCTGCCTGGGTGGCTACGCCCCCTCTGGTTCGTCCATTCACAGCCGGCGCGACTGCCTAGGTGGTCTTCGCCCCCCCTGCACAACAGCAGTTCACAGCCGGGTCGTGTTTAGGCTAGCCACCGTCATCGGCAGCACTAGGCAGTTGTTTGTTTTTTTTCATAGCCGCACTCACCCGACGCAATGATCCAATGGCATCTTTCTCTTCACAGCCACTTGCTCTACACCTCTCTCTCTACACCAAAACGAGAACGTTTTTTTCGCAGACAAGCTTCAACGCCAAAAAACAAAAAATGCTTACCTGCAGATTCGCTTTGGTGTGTGCGACGGAGAGAGAGAGAGAGAGTTCTTCCTTTCAGTTATGGCCGCCTCCCTCCACCTGCTCCATTGGGGAGATAAGGATAAAATTTTGACTGGTTGAAAACCATGAGTGGGCTCCGGTCCCCCGGTCACGCACGGCCAATCGAAACTCACGCTCTGATACCAGTGTTAGATTATCGTAATACCACTACGGGCATTACCACAGGAGGGGACGGCCTTTGACTCACCACCCAGCCATAGAGGAAGAATGAGGATTGCCCCTCATCCCCAAGGCTATATAGTGTGTGGCCTAACGTCCACACTAGCCTGGCTGCCCATGACTCCGCATGGGCATCCTTTCCCACTGAACCCCGGATGGCCATGTCCTTGGGCATCCGGTCTGCCGTCGGTCCCAGGCATTACAGCCTACGTGATATATAGAGGTTGCGTTGCGTCTGTTCTGTCTCACTGATATAGAGGGCGTTGAGTTGTGTTGGTCTATCTTTTACACCTTGCAACAAGCAATGCAAACGTGTCATGCACCTAAGCAATGCTCAATTCTAGCCTTGATCGTGAACGGGTGCAACAATCTTGAAAGTAGAGCAGAAGTGATGCCTTGAATCCACCCTCAATCCACCTTTGGATCCGAAAGTTGCTTGTAGCCAATCCGATATCCTTTTTCCATCTATGACAAAGTCTGTGGAGAGGTCATGGGATCAAGGGGATTTGTGCATATGCCACACAATGAAGCACCATCATCTACCCATCTTCCTTAGAGAAAGCAGTCCAAATTTTGATGGGTGGTGGTGACAACACCTCCTGTGGAAGGTGCCCTAAAGAGCACCTATGTAATTGCAGTAACATACCCGCCATGGTCACGTAGTTGAGAAATCTAATTCACATGGTCACAATCTCCGCCGGTGATCCTGGCAAGCTGGATGGTGATGCTTCAAGGTGCACTTAAAAGATAGGAAACACTCAAGGTTGTTGGATTTTTTGCAGACTGCTGCAACTTGGCATGCCCTTCACTATATCATCGGTGTCCTCAATGTTAGCATCTAGAGCCACGTCAATAGTTTGAAGTTCTTAGTCTAATAACATTAAAGTACACCAAGGCATTGGTTTCTCACAAAGCATAGTCCCAATTACCTATTCAAAGGTTGTTTCAGCATAGCTCACGACCAAGGTGAGAGAGTCAGGACAATTTGTGTGTATAGTCACACGCAAAGCACTTTATGCTATATGCTTGATGGACACGTGAAGAATCTTTTTACATCAAAGTCTTCATCGAGAGTGTGGAGTAAAGGTTGGTGTTCATTTTTGTTTTCAAATTCTTGCGTATGGGGCCATAAAATGACTTTGTCATCTTAATATTTATATGTTTTGTACATCACCACCAAGAACCATTACGTGCAAAAGGTCTTGTACATATTTTACACTCGTGACGTATGCGTTTGAGTATGATGGGCTTGGGATGTATGGTTTTGTGTGTTTCACACTCAATTATTTGATCTTCTTGCTCTGATTTCTCTGGTATTGGCCTCGTGTGGACATTTGAGCTTTTTCAAGTGAGCATCTATATAAGCATGCATGTATGGGTCATATATGAGATTGAAGTTTAATATTATGTGCTTTTAGCATGCGATTCGAAGCATAGATGTGTTTTATATGTTTGCATCAAGTGTATGAAGAATGATTGGTCACATGTTTCAATACAAGTGACTAGTGGGTGTAAGAACATCAGTTAAGTTTGTTGATTACTAGTGAAGTGCTAGTGATAATCAGAAGTTAATGTTTTTTTTAATGGAGTTAAGGGTTGAATACTGACACAGGACTGGAAAGTTATGGACAAGAAAATTTTCCCTACTCTCTTTATGTATTGCGTCAACAAAGTTCAAACTATTGGAGAGTTCAGTTAAGGACTTTTTTTTCAAAGTCTTTGATTTATTTCCAAGCAACCCATTTGGGTCATAATCTACATGTCTCTCTTGCTTGCATAGTAAACAAGCTTTTGCACAGTTGAGAAACTTATCCAATTGGTTTTTTGTCGTAAGTTTTAGTTCCATGTGGATGCAAAGGGACATAGAGTTGTTGGCCATAAAGTTTAACTATTTTTATGCATATCATGTGTATGTGTATGTTATGTTGAGTTCACATCAAATAAGTTTGTTTGTGAATTTGTATTGTAAGATCTTGTTGTGTCGATCATATTCCTTTGGAAATTTATGGTCAAGGGCCTTCCACAATGTTATGTAGCTAACCTATTAAGCAGACACAAATAAGTTTGTTTGTGAATTGGTATCATAAGATCCTATTGTGTCGATCATATTCCTTTGGAAATTTATGGTCAAGGGTCTTTCACAATGTTATGTGGCTAACCTATTGAGAAGACACATTTTGTGTTTGTTGTTCATTAGTAACAGACTTCAATATGAAAAGTTGTATGTTATGTTCTCATTATGAACACATTCCAATGAGGTTTTACCTTTCCGAACGTGTATGTTTATGTTATATTATGTTATGTTGAGGTCACATCAAATAAGTTTGTTTGTGAATTTGTATCATAAGATCCTATTGTGTCGATTATATTCCTTTGGAAATTTATGGTCAGGGGTCTTTCACAATGTTATGTGGCTAACCTATTGAGCAAACACAGTTTGTGTTTGTTGTTTGTTTAGTAAAACAGACTTCAATATGAAAAATTGTATGTTTTGTTCTCAATATGAACACATTCCAAATGAGGTTTTACCTTTCCAAACGTGTATGTTTATGTTATGTTATGTTATGTTGAGTTCACATCAAATAAGTTTGTTTGTGAATTTGTATCATAAGATCCTATTGTGTCAATCATATTCCTTTGGAAATTTATGGTCAAGTGTCTTTCACAATGTTATGTGGCTAATCTATTGAGCAGACATAGTTTGTGTTTGTTGTTCGTTAGTAAACAGACCTCAATATGAAAAGTTGTATGTTATGTTCTTAGTATAAACACATTCCAATGAGGTTTTACCTTTCTGAAGAAGTTTGTTACTAAAGGGGATATTCTTTTCATCATTGATTTTTCATTTACTTCAAAAGGTTATCTAAAGATAAATTTTGATGGATGCTTATGAATTGCACATACAAGCACTTTAAGGGGGAATTCTTTTAGTGTTTATGTTGTGTACAAGCGCTTAATGGTTGGTAATAACTGTGGCATTTGATCTTGATTTATTAAGTTGGCTCGTAATGGAGTACAATTCACATCTATTATTAGGTAACTTCATTTACGAAGTTTAACCTTAATGAATGGTCATGGTGCCTCAAATGCAATCTTTCTAGATTTGGCTAAAGGTATGACTGATCGAAAAGGACCATTTTGGGTCATGAACAAAACATGTTACCAATGTCGAGTCGAGACGGTAAAGAAAGTTAATGCCTATTTAAAGTGGCCTTTATATCTATAAATAGAAGTCTAAATCCTTGGAAAAGAGGAAAGACAATAAATTCTCATGGTGGTGACATAATAAAGTGATGTCTTCTTCGACCACATCATAAAGGTATGAGTACTATGTGCTTGTAAAAGAAAGTAATAAGACATACTCATTTGTGAAAATAAAAAAGTGACCATATTAAAGAGAGGAACAATTACGAGTGGTTATGCTCATGGATTCCATAATGGTAGACATGGTACAAGGAATCTTATAATTGTTTCTATTTAGGCATAAAAGTTATTAAGCAAGTAAGTTGCTTGAAAAGGGTCTACCAATAAAAAGAAATGTCTATGTGGACATTGTTTCACTTATTGAAGTGTAACAAAAAAGAAGTGATTACCTAGATTCAAGTTCAAGGACTTCCAAACTTTTAAAAGGAACGGTCTAGTGTTAATGACCAATTACTCAAGGTACTTGGGAGGAACTAGGTGGAATGAGATGCCTAGTGATGTGTGCTATGCCAATGTATGAGTAATCAAAAGGAGTTGACCAGGAAAGGTTGATGTTGTCTTATCCAAAATAATTTCTCGATTGAGTTGATGGTCGAGAAGTAAAAGGAATTGGCCAAGGGAGTAAATGGTTACTTTACTCTTCATTTCTTACGGTATACAACGTCTGTCAACTTGTACGTAAGGTACTAAAAGGTAATAGAACAATCATATTTGGGAATTGTGTCTCATTGGAAAGGAGGTTATTCATAAGATTGGTTCTAGTTAGTGTATACAAGTGTGCACGAGAAAAAGGGTTAATGGTAACCAGGTAAAGCTTGAGAGTGATCATGATACTCGAGAAGTAAAAAAGAGCAATGAAAAGTCATTAACTACATACAAGCCTCTAATCAAGAACATATGCAAAGTTGGTGGACATAATCATATTGGTTTGTCCTCATGCTTAGCATCAACCAGAATAAAGTATTCATCTTAGAAGAAGGTGTTAAAGCCAACCTCATTGTTCTAAGGGTAGCATAACATTCAACAACATGTCAGATTTGTATGGTGTAGTAATACTTACATGGATAGTAGGTGTTCTTAAAAGAAAAATATAATCTCTAGTAGTAGAAAGGGAGTTTAAGGGCACATGAATGAGGAAGTAATATTCCTCTACTAAAAGAAGTGTTTCTCTAACTGAAATACGGTCAAGGGGCTTACCTCTTATGCTTTTTAGAAGCTTGTACATGGTTGATCTTCTTTGGATAAGATTTACTTAACTTGGCAAAGAATTCCTTGACCTAGTCACAAAAAAAAAAGACGAGTCCAATTTTTATTTATAAATAACTATTAATACAACTAGTTAAGCATACAAGCATACAAGCATACAAGAGAGCAAGAAAGGATACAAAAGGACAAGCAATACATTTGAGGTAAGTCGCAAACCGTAGAATTTAGTGCACTTTTAAAAAATAAAAGATTAAAGAAAACAAAGAAGATAAGGATATGGTACATACCTTGATACGGATTGCTTGTGATGCTTATCGAGGGAGGCCTTTCTTCCTTGTGAATGGAGAAGGGGTTTGTTGTGAATTAAATAGGGTTGTGAAGGTGAGATAAGGGTTTTCTTGTGAGAAGGGATTGTGAAGGTGAGAAGGGGATTTCCTTGTGCAGGTGAGGGAGGGCTTGTGAAAGGAGAAGAAGACAAGGGCTTGTGAAGGTCACTACTACAGCAAACGAAGAGCACAAATGTATGAATAATCACAAAAATTTAAAAGGATACATATATGGAAAAAACATTCATGTGGCTATGCAAGCGGCTATAGCCACACAATTAACCTCGCAAATAATTACATGCACAATAGCTTATATAGCCGCACACATAACCGCGCATATAGTTGCGTATATAGCCACACGAACTATCTACAAAAAAGAAAACAGGGATAGAATCAGTAGGATATGTGGGGACGTGTTCCCAAATCTTTCCCCTAAAACACCAAAAAAAAAAATTGCAATACAACAATGTCATGGATTATATTGTAAATTGTATACATAGTTACAAATTACGTAAGGTTTTTAGGTCCAAAAATGAATAATAAGACACTGAACACTCATTAAATTAATGCATCATTTTAGGAGGGAGGGCTTGTAAAGGGATAAGAGGAGAAGGGCTGGGGAGGCTTGTGAAGGGAGAAGAGGATAAGGGCTTGTAAAGGTGAGGGAGGGTTTGTTGAGAGAGAAGAGGAAAAGAGCTTGTGAAGGGCAAGTGAGGGCTGATGGATGGAGAAGAGGAGAAGGGATTATGAAGGCAAAGGGAGCTTAGGGAGCTATAGTAATAGCTTGCCTGCAAAAAAATGCATGTGAAGGAGGAGACAAATCAAGAAAACAAAATCACTTGACATAGCGCATGGGAGGAAGGTATCCAATTTTTTCCCCAGTACACGACTAAGGATGCTGGTATAGCCGCACCCATAGCCGCATATTGGGAAAATTTCTAGAGAGCTATTATGGCTAATTCCAAAGAGCTAATTTTGTGTTTGATGGAATGGAATGGAGTGTTCATACACTTGTATTCTGGATGTTGACAACTAGGTTCCCACCATGCATAGATGATCGTCAACACCTTCTTCTTCCTGATCATGACATGACACCCATGCGAAGTAAGCATGAGTGGTTACATTAGAAGATTACATGTCCATGCAAGAGATGCAAGGGAGAAATCATCCATTTACAATGAATCACAATAAAACATGTGCAAGATTACAGCCGCCGATTTGAGTATGTAAGGTGTCTGGAGAGTTTAATCATTGTATATATTCACTATTACATGTTCTTATGTACATGATTTAGGTCTTCATAAGGTAGTCCATGTTTTTTAGGACAAGGGCAAGAAGGAGACACGTCATAGAATGAGGGAGTCTATGCCTCATTACTCTGTGTTTAGTAGATCACTACATAAAGATTTTAGAGATCTCCATGATCCAATTGGGGTGAGCCTGCGTGCTTGACATCATGAAGAAGAAATGCCTCCATCAATGGCACATGAAGTTAATGAATATTTAGGCATGGACAAGATGAGGCTGATTTTTTTGAGAAAGAAGGAGAGGTGGATCCCAAAAAGGCACTTGACGAAGTCGCATTGAAAAGGATGGCACCACTATTGCGGTTGCTCCTCGACATGGTTATCTCTTTGACCTTCATTGAATGAGGATGTTGCAAATTTTGTTACAGCTCTAGGAGATCTGGATTGTAAGCTATGGCATCATCGGTTTGCTCACTCAAATTTCTCAAAGCTTCTTGATATTCATCGTTGTTCCATGGGAACACTCACGGGAACACGGATTATGGAAGGAGGCTGGAAGCAATTAATGTGAGAGAGCGGGATTGTAGCCATGGGAACATAAAGACGTACATAATTTTTTCATATTTTTGTGCCGAAGTGCCGAAGTGCAATGTAAATCGTTTTAGGCCAATGTGGGTTCTAAATGAGAGTTCTAAGTGTATTAAGCAAGGCTCACTTATGGGGTTGTCTGCCCATGTGTGAAAGAGGCCTAAGGTTAGGGTTAGGGTTAGTGACATCTCTATAAAAGAGATGTTAGCTAAAGAAAGAGGACGTTTTTGGCCATTCTCATAAGCTATTGAGTGAAGCTCTTGAGCTCTCAAGCTATGGCAACTCTCTAACTCTCTCTCTATTGTACTCTAATGAGCATCAAGCTCCAATGAGTATAGCTCCACTTCTTTCTCTTAATCTGTTTTAGCATCATTGAAGTAGATTAATCTATGATTAGTTGAATGCTTCTTTCTTTCTCTTGTGTATGCATGCTTGTAGTGTGTGTGTGTGTAGTCTCCATTGATACAAGCTCTTGCCCACTTCATTGGCAATAAGTTATTCATGGATAGACTCTCTCTATGAGCTTGTGGGTTTGTGAATGTTACATTCTATGCTTCCTTAAGCTTGTGGATTAGTAGATGCACGCTTATGGGTTTGCTTGCATTAGGGAAAGCTAAGATTTAATCAATGTTTGAATGGGATTAAGAGATTGCCATGCATTGCTTGTTCTCTTGATTAGTGTAGTGGGTTTAAGGGATTGAGAGATTGATTGAGGTGTTGAATGGTTGAATCGTCGAGTGGTGGTTCGTGTATGTGTGCTCTCCTGCACAAGGGATAAGCCTTCATGCACTAATTAGGTCGAGTCCTCGGATTGACATTGTGTTTCTCAACACATTTGTTGATTGGTAGTACTCTATGAGCACTATATTGCACAGTAGAGAGAACCGCGCTTCAATGGCGCCGCTGCCGGGGAAAGAGTGCCTACATTAGTTGAGCACCATACACACACTACCACTCCTTGTTAAGCTCCAATCGGTTGCAAAACCGTTGGATAGGAGAGCAGGCTTTGGGACTAATTTTGGTACTTATTTAAGACTAATCTTTTGTTAAATTCTCTTTATTGTCTTGCAATCTGAGTGCGATTGGCTAGCTACGCCTCTCCCTTGAGGTTAAGACAAGGATTCAACACACGGGAAGGATTGGAGGTAGGCGCTAAACCTGCCAATTTCAATTTGTATGCGAAAGAGAGAGGCGTGATTTACATTTCTGTCATTCTGTTTGAGGATAATTTTTGCTGTTTGAGGTTAATTTTTACAGTTTCAATTTTTTGCATGTTCGTTTTATTTTCTATTCTTAGCTTAGTTTTTTGCATCTTTAATTTTGTGCATTTTAGTTCTCTATTAAACCTGCACCTGTAGAAAAACTGAAATCTGTACATACTTGTAGAGAAACTGAAATTTGTGCATTTCGAATTCCCTGCAAATCTCAAAGCTGCACACTCATTGAGGTCCCTGCCACACGCATTGAATTCGAATCTCACAGCTGCACACGCATTGTGAGATCCCTGTTCCCACCCAGCAACAGATTCGGGATACTAGCAGCGGAAGTAGCACTTCTCGCGCAGGACAAGGGTCCCACATTCGGGGCCTCGTCCATGGATATCCGGACAAAAGACTAATCCGTCGGTTTTTCCAAAACCGAACTCGGAAAAACTTCCCTTATTCGGAAAGCACGGGCGATTCCTCCAGGATAACTTTTTACTCTAACGTAGTCAAGACCATTAGTGATCAAACTGATCTGACTGCACCTATAAAGATACTCGGTCAGATCAGGGAAGAAACTTGCACTTGGATCATTGGGATCAACGCTTTTTTCCCCATCAAGAGGCACAGCTGTTGATTCCTATCCATAGAACAATTACTATCCGGGACTTACTTCATCTATCGTAATAACAGAAATTGAGTCTCGATTTACGGATCCATCAGTCCAGCCTAACCCCATCCAGTCCCATGGGTTAGCCAACCGCCCAACCACTGTAGTGATGGGATCCAATTAAGAATTTGGTTAGGTTTTGTCCCGGGTACCAAGGAAAAGAGTTCCAAGGCCCCCTAGCCGGAAGTTCATGCAAACATAAAACTAGTCACACCACTTACACACCCAATATGAAATTGCCTTTTTCTTAGCATCGGTTAACTTTAAAACAATCCTTTAATGAAACCATTATGTCACTGATGACAATCCTCATAGTCTCTGGTTGAATCCTTATTTCCAGTCATTCATTCATCGGTATACTTATGGCATCATTGGCAACCAGAACGCTCACCACCTGTTCACTCAGGGGCCTTTTCCATAGTTCCTAGCTCATAGTAACTGGCAATATATTCATATAACAGAATGGAATCTCCGTGGAAGATCAGCAAGATCAACCCACAGATCCATATAAAAGAGCCATGGACTCATCCGTTGGAGGACCAGCAAGGTCAATCAACCAGATCCATGCGCGGTTTCAGAAAACAACTCTTATTCCTTGTTCCAATATCTTCCACGACGCACGTGTGGGTATCTTCGGCGACCCAGAGCCCGAGCATCGTATGGTCAGCACCCTCTAGGATCCTTCGCAGGTGACCTAGCGCTTCACTCATAGGCCGCTTCCTTGGTCCCTCATCCACCGTACCGGAAGCTCACCATTTAAATCGAACCGAGGCTGGTCAAGACCTCAGTCGACCTTGCTACACGAGACGTCCTCCATTGACTCTCCATCACAGCAGTTGCAGCTTTAACAGTTAGGTCTTCATGACCTTAATCCACAAGACGGTCAAAATGCTTCCCCAGCATTCTTGACATAAAACAGTCATTTACAAACAGTCACAAAATACAGTTTCTAAATCGAACTCTCGTCTTTTAACATTATCCCTCCTTAGTCCACATTACTTATTCCACATTCCATTCAATGTGTACTCATTCTCATCCATTTCCTCATATATCGACGACACATTAATTCACATAACATTCACATTCACATCCATACATCCACATCTACATGCATACATCCATTTTTACATCCTCATTTATACATCCACATCCCATATCCACATTCATACATACACATCCATATCCACATCCATACATCCACATCCACATCCACATTCACATCCATACATCCACATCTACATGCTTACCTCCATTTTCACATCCTCATTTATACATCCACATCCCATATCCACATTCATACATACACATCCATATCCATATCCATACATCCACATCCACATCCACATTCACATCCATACATCCACATCTACATGCATATATCATTTTTCACATCCTCATTCATACGTCCACATTCACATACATACATCCATATCCGTATCTACACCCATACATCCACATCCACTTCCACTTTCACATGCATACATCCACATCTACATGCATACGTCCATTTTCACATCCTCATTCATACATACATCCACATCCATATCTACATCCATTCTTGCCCTATCACAACCCATATACATCTTATCCCATCACATACACTTCTTACCTCATCCCATACACATCTTATCACATCTTGACTCATCTTATCACTTCCTAACTCATCTCATATGCATCTTATCACATCTTATCACATCCTATACACCTCTTATCACATCCTATCACATCTCATACACATCTTATCACATCCTATCACATCTCATACACCTCTTATCACATCCTATCACTTTCCATACACATCTTATCACATCTCATACACCTCTTATCACATCCTATCACTTCCCATATCTATTTATAGAATACAGGAGAATTCTTATATTTGATATAAGATTTCTCTACACATTTATTTATGCATAAATTCCATTTAAGGAGACTAACACTTTCGAAATAAAAATCAATCTTTTATGCATCTTCCTATGCATAAATTCATTTTAAATGAAAATGACACTTTTGAATTAAAATTCAATCTTTTATGCATCTTCCTATCCATAAATTCAATTTGGATGAGAATAACACTTTTGAATTGAAATTCCATTCTTTTATGCATCTTCCTATGCATAAATTCAATTTGGTAGGAATTACACTTTTAGAATAAAAGAATTTCTCTTATGCATCTAAGTTATGCATAAAATCCATTTATGATAAAAATCAAAGTTTTAGTATAAAAAGAATATCTTTTATGCATACCTCTATGCATGAAATTCAATATGATAAAAGTAAATCTTTTACAGTAAAATAATCAACTTTTATGCATACCTCTATGCATGAAATCTAAATATGATAAAAGCAACACTTTTATAATAAAATAATCAACTTTTATGCATACCTCTATGCATGAAATCCAAATATGATAAAAGCAACACTTTTATAATAAAATAATCAACTTTTATGCATACCTCTATGCATGAAATTCAAATATGATAAAAGCAACACTTTTATAATAAAATAATCAACTTTTATGCATACCTCTATGCATGAAATTCAAATATGATAAAAGCAACACTTTTATAATAAAATAATCAACTTTTATGCATACCTCTATGCATGAAATCCAAATATGATAAAAGAAACACTTTTATATTAAAATAATAATTCTTTTATGCATACCTCTATGCATGAAATCCAAATATGATAAAAGAAACACTTTTATATTAAAATAATAATTCTTTTATGCATACCTCTATGCATGAAATCCAAATATGATAAAAGCAACACTTTTAAAATAAAATAATCAACTTTTATGCATACCTCTATGCATGAAATTCAAATATGATAAAAGCAACACTTTTATAATAAAATAATCAACTTTTATGCATACCTCTATGCATGAAATTCAAATATGATAAAAGCAACACTTTTATAATAAAATAATCAACTTTTATGCATACCTCTATGCATGAAATTCAAATATGATAAAAGCAACACTTTTATAATAAAATAATCAACTTTTATGCATACCTCTATGCATGAAATTCAAATATGATAAAAGCAACACTTTTATAATAAAATAATCAACTTTTATGCATACCTCTATGCATGAAATTCAAATAAGATAAAAGCAACACTTTTATAATAAAATAATCAATTTTTATGCATACCTCTATGCATGAAATTCAAATATGATAAAAGCAACACTTTTATAATAAAATAATCAACTTTTATGCATACCTCTATGCATGAAATTCAAATAAGATAAAAGCAACACTTTTATAATAAAATAATCAACTTTTATGCATACCTCTATGCATGAAATTCAATATGATAAAAGTAACACCTTTATAATAAAATAATCAATTTTTATGCATACCTCAATGCATGAAATCCAAATATGATAAAAGAAACACTTTTATAATAAAATAATCAACTTTTATGCATACCTCTATGCATGAAATCCAAATATGATAAAAGAAACACTTTTATATTAAAATAATAATTCTTTTATGCATACCTCTATGCATGAAATCCAAATATGATAAAAGTAACACTTTTAAAATAAAATAATCATCAATTATGCATAACATAAAAATCAATTTCTCCATGATTACAATAAAATTCTTTCAATTAATCTAGGATGATAATTCCTAGAATATGGTAGGAAGTTCTCTTTTCATGCTTTGAATAAAATTATTTTATGTGTAATTTTTATAAAAATTTTGCCATAGCTCCGCTACTATGACTGATAAATCTCAATTTATTTTGAAGGATAAAGCTAATCACTAAGAAAATGATTAGAATGATCCCTAATTGGATCATTAACCAAATAATGGGTTGAATCATCAATATTCATGAAATACATAAACTAAAGGCATAGAAAAAAGCCATTAATTTGACCTCAAGCATAGATTAATCTTGGATTAAGGAAAAGCTTTATGAAAAGCTTCATTTGGATTGAGAATGGGTCATGAGTATGACCATTTCTTGAGTGAGAGAGAGAAATTACATAAAAACCATTAGAATTAAGCATAAATGGAAATTTATGTAATTCTTAACTATCATTAATCAATTAACTTCAATAGCATTCATCAAATTATGTAACTCGTCACTACCATTCATTAATTAACTTCAATAGCATTCAAAAACCATTCCAATTAAGCTTCTTAAGCTTGAGAGGGGTTGAGAAGAGAGAAACATTGAGAAATTATAGAAAATGATCAAAATTCACTAATTACCTTACAAATTGCTTGATTCTTTGTTCACGGTAGAGGCCCCCAACCAATCAATTGGTTAAGTATGTTGATGGAGCCACCAATGGGGATTGAAAAAAGAGGGAAGCTCCAATTTCTTCAATTTGGAGAGAATTTTAGAGAATAGTAGAAATTAGCATTATTTCAGCATAACTCTAGTATAGTAAAATTCTTCCTTTTTTTTCAAAGGACTCATGTTCTATTTATAGGAGAGGGAAGCTCTAACCAAAGCTAACTGAATTCTAGAATTTTCCAGATTCAGTTTGGTTGAATTTGGACTAGATTTGGATCTAGTTTGGTTACTTTTTGATTCGGTTTGGTTCCATTTTGATTTGGTTTGGTTCAAGAGAGAGGAGAGATAAAAATATCACATTATTTTTTAGTTTAAAACTCATTCAAGCATGTGAAATATGCACCTCCTTTAAAGAACTCCCCTTCCTTACATATGTGTCAAAATGGAATCATTATACCCAAAATATCTCATATTTTTAATATTGCTCATAGTTTTTTACTAATAAACCTTGTACATTTTCAACTCTTCATCTTGTGTGAGCATTGACTCATTTTTGGATACCCAAAATATCTCATATTTTTAATATTTCTCATAGTTTTTTACTAATAAACCTTGTACAATTTCAACTCTTCATCTTATGTGAGCATTTACTCATTTTTGGATACTCAAAATATCTCATATTTTTGATATTACTCATAGTTTCTTACTAATAAACCTTGTACATAGTCAACTCTTCATCTTATGTGAGCATTTACTCATTTTTGGGTATCTTCTTTTACAAAATTGGATTTATCTCCTCCCTACACATGGATTGATGCTATTGGCCCATAGGAACCTTAATTGGACCATAATCCAAAAATTTCTGAAAATCTAGACCCTTAGACTAAGGTCCTTCATACTCATTTCCAATTAATTCCAATTGCACATTGGAAAGTTCTTTTTGAATTTATGTTTCAGGGGAACTTATTTTAATAAGATGAGAAATTTTTCTATCTACAAATATTCAAAATCTGAATATTCTCTCTCTAGAATATTCTCTCTCTCTAAGTCAAAACAGCTAGAAACAAGGTCTTTTATATTTCTGAAGAGGGAATTGATTACAGGGGAAGATGCTGGACATTTTGAGAGGCTGGGGAGGAATCTTACATTCTCTCCCACTTGAAAAACGCGAGATGTCCTGATCTCGCAAACTTGGGATAATTTCGCAAGATGCACGAACATGAGACTTAGAGAAAAATTTAATTAAGATTAACCACCAAATAAAAAAGTCTCAAAGAGAGTAAGGGTCAAGACAAGAACAAGATTTAAACTTTATTCATTCTTGGAACATATACAGTAAAGATAGAAGAACTCTTTACACTTCCATAAGTCCGTCCATCATATGATCACAAAAGCAGCACTCACAAGCTGCGCACGTATAAGGTAACTCATCTATGGGAATAATTCTGTTGGTTATTGCCGCACCTATCTCAGTGGTATGAGGTGATCTAATAAAAGAACCTCTGAGAGGCAAGCCAAAAACGGGGTAAAGGCATATCTTCTGATGAGGAAGAAAACATGCCAATAAGAAGACCCGCTCAGAAAACCCAAGATGTCTTGATCTCATGACGCAGTAGTATCGGGGACCCAAACCCAAAGCTTCAATAACCATGGCCAAGCGGACATTGTTACAAAAGTGGTGCTGACCCCAGGGTGTTACCCTAGTTATGTCTTGATAGGTCCACCATTTGGTATGAGCTACAGAAGTTCCTAGGTGAGGAAAAAGTGAGCGCTCATACTGTTCTATAAAATCTTTCTTCACAGACTCGCTTGCGTCTTGAAGGTGAGAAATCATCATGGATAAAACTAATTCCTGTTGCTAAGCCATGAAGGAGATTAAGAAGAAGGGAGATCGATGGAAGTAAGATTACTATGAGCGACAGGTAAAAGTTACGACTTATATAAAGGAAGGAACTAGCGTAACTTAGAAGCCAACGGTATCTTGCCACACTGAAGTTTTACCGTCTTTCCATGATTTTGCACATATTTCTATTTCCATGATTTGGGTTTGGCACATATTTCTATGAAATACATTAAGAACTTTGAGATGAGGAGGTAAAAGAAGCTTGTAGGCTAAGTCACCTACTTTCATTGAATTCAGATATAAGGCTCACAATATCTGGGGGATAACTTCTTATACTCCCCAAGAGATAAAGAACTTCTTTTGGGCCGTACTCGAATGAAAACCAAAACCTTGGTATCCAAAACACCGATTTTCACTTCTGAACTCATTGTTCTGAATCCTTAAAACCGGCGTGACTCCTGAGAAGTATTCTAGGGAGAGGGTCTTCCTTTTTTAAACAGAATCTTTCTTTTATTTTAGAGAGGGAATAATTATAAGATCAAAAAGGGAGATTCTTACTCTTGTATACCTCGAAGACTGGGGAGGAATCTTACATTCTACCCCACTTAAAAAAGTGCGAGATGTCCTCATCTCGCAAGGTAGAGGACAACTCTTTTTCTTAAGATCATATTTTATTCTGGGGTTCCTTATATTCTGGTCAACCCAATAGAATACTGGGATAAGTATCCCTTAGAACTCATCATTAAATAACAATTCATTCAGATCATATCATTCATATCTTTAACATGATAATGGTCCATTAGACCGAAAAATTTCCTTCTGAACATTCCTCCACGAGAATTTCAGTCAAGTAAGTTCTCAATTTGTCATCCCTTAACTTGATCTAACGGTCAAGTGTTAACAGTAGCAATTTGATAGCACAATCCACTAATCTCATAGTGATTTGCTGAAATCATTATCATCATTTATCATCACAGGGACTCGTCCCATTCATCCTCATTGTAGTTTTGCGCAGGTTATTATATTTCAACTAAATTTCAGAAATCATCATTTTTCAATCAGAATCCAAATCAATTCATCAGTTCTCAAACAAAATTAAAATCATATCAACCACATTCGAAATCATCATCTGGATAGCATTAACGCTTATAATTTCAAGTCTTAGATTTACTCGTATATACTGTCGGTAAAGAGCTACAGTTATACCCTCAGTATATACGGGTCATCATAATACTTGGAACTATAAGGTAAATACCATCATGTCTAGGCCTCAAGCAGCTCAGGGTTCCGTATAATTGCGGTACTTCTATTTAAAGACCCAATTACTAATTTATGAAATTAGTTTGAATATCAATTTGTATGAATTATATCACACAATTATAACCTTTTTGTGCTACTTGATAAATTTTTGACATATTTGGCTTTTCAGTTGATCTTTATTAGCCAATTCGCTCTGATACCAACTATGAGATTCCTGTTCCCACCGAGCAACAGATTCGGGATACTAGTAGCGGAAGTAGCACTTCTCGCGCAGGACAGGGGTCCCACATTCGGGGCCTCGTCCATGGATATCCGGACAAAAGACTAATCCGTCAATTTTTCCAAAACCGAACCCGAAAAAACTTCCCTTATCTGGAAAGCACGGGCGATTCCTCCAGGATAACTTTTTACTCTAACGTAGTCAAGACCATTAGTGATCAAACTGATCTGACTGCACCTATAAAGATACTCGGTCAGATCAGGGAAGAAACTTGCACTTGGATCATTGGGATCAACGCTTTTTTTCCCATCAAGAGGCACAGCCGTTGATTCCTATCCATAGAACAATTACTATCCGGGACTTACTTCATCTATCGTAATAACAGAAATTGAGTCTCGATTTATGGATCCATCAGTCCAGCCTAACCCCATCCAGTCCCATGGGTTAGCCAACCGCCCAACCACTGTAGTGATGGGATCCAATTAAGAATTTGGTTAGGTTTTGTCCCGGGTACCAAGGAAAAGAGTTCCAAGGCCCCCTAGCCGGAAGTTCATGCAAACGTAAAACTAGTCACACCACTTACACACCCAATATGAAATTGCCTTTTTCTTAGCATCAGCTAACTTTAAAACAATCCTTTAATGAAACCATTATGTCACTGATGACAATCCTCATAGTCTCTGGTTGAATCCTTATTTCCTGTCATTCATTCATCGGTATACTTATGGCATCATTGGCAACCAGAACGCTCACCACCTGTTCACTCAGGGGCCTTTTCCATAGTTCCTAGCTCATAGTAACCGGCAATATATTCATATAACAAAATGGAATCTCCGTGGAAGATCAGCAAGATCAACCCACAGATCCATATAAAAGAGCCATGGACTCATCCGTTGAGGACCAGCAAGGTCAATCAACCAGATCCATGCCCGGTTTCAGAAAACAACTCTTATTCCTTGTTCCAATATCTTCCACGACGCACATGTGGGTATCTTCGGCGACCCAGAGCCCGAGCACCGTATGGTCAGCACCCTCTAGGATCCTTCGCAGGTGACCTAGCGCTTCACTCATAGGCGCTTCCTTGGTCCCTCATCCACCGTACCGGAAGCTCACCATTTAAATCGAACCGAGGCTGGTCAAGACCTCAGTCGACCTTGCTACGCGAGACGTCCTCCATTGACTCTCCGTCACAGCAGTTGCAACTTTAACAGTTAGGTCTTCATGACCTTAATCCACAAGACGGTCAAAATGCTTCCCTAGCATTCTTGACATAAAACAGTCATTTACAAACAGTCACAAAATACAGTTTCTAAATCGAACTCTCGTCTTTCCACATTATCCCTCCTTAGTCCACATTACTTATTCCACATTCCATTCAATGTGTACTCATTCTCATCCATTTCCTCATATATCGACGACACATTAATTCACATAACATTCACATTCACATCCATACATCCACATCTACATGCATACATCCATTTTTACATCCTCATTTATACATCCACATCCCATATCCACATTCATACATACACATCCATATCCACATCCATACATCCACATCCACATCCACATTCACATCCATACATCCACATCTACATGCTTACCTCCATTTTCACATCCTCATTTATACATCCAAATCCCATATCCACATTCATACATACACATCCATATCCATATCCATACATCCACATCCACATCCACATTCACATCCATACATCCACATCTACATGCATATATCATTTTTCACATCCTCATTCATACGTCCACATTCACATACATACATCCATATCCGTATCTACACCCATACATCCACATCCACTTCCACTTTCACATGCATACATCCACATCTACATGCATACATCCATTTTCACATCCTCATTCATACATACATCCACATCCGTATCTACATCCATTCTTGCCCTATCACAACCCATATACATCTTATCCCATCACATACACTTCTTACCTCATCCCATACACATCTTATCACATCTTGACTTATCTTATCACTTCCTAACTCATCTCATATGCATCTTATCACATCTTATCACATCCTATACACCTCTTATCACCTATCACATCTCATACACATCTTATCACATCCTATCACATCTCGTACACCTCTTATCACATCCTATCACTTCCCATACACATCTTATCACATCTCATACACCTCTTATCACATCCTATCACTTCCCATATCTATTTATAGAATACAGGAGAATTCTTATATTTGATATAAGATTTCTCTACACATTTATTTATGCATAAATTCCATTTAAGGAGACTAACACTTTCGAAATAAAAATCAATCTTTTATGCATCTTCCTATGCATAAATTCATTTTAAATAAAAATGACACTTTTGAATTAAAATTCAATCTTTTATGCATCTTCCTATGCATAAATTCAATTTGGATGAGAATAACACTTTTGAATTGAAATTCCATTCTTTTATGCATCTTCCTATGCATAAATTCAATTTGGTAGGAATTACACTTTTAGAATAAAAGAATTTCTCTTATGCATCTAAGTTATGCATAAAATCCATTTATGATGAAAATAACACTTTTAGTATAAAAAGAATATCTTTTATGCATACCTCTATGCATGAAATTCAATATGATAAAAGTAACACTTTTACAATAAAATAATCAACTTTTATGCATACCTCTATGCATGAAATCTAAATATGATAAAAGCAACACTTTTATAATAAAATAATCAACTTTTATGCATACCTCTATGCATGAAATCCAAATATGATAAAAGCAATACTTTTATAATAAAATAATCAATTTTTATGCATACCTCTATGCATGAAATTCAAATATGATAAAAGCAACACTTTTATGATAAAATAATCAACTTTTATGCATACCTCTATGCATGAAATTCAAATATGATAAAAGCAACACTTTTATGATAAAATAATCAACTTTTATGCATACCTCTATGCATGCATGAAATTCAAATATGATAAAAGCAACACTTTTATAATAAAATAATCAACTTTTATGCATACCTCTATGCATGAAATCCAAATATGATAAAAGCAACACTTTTATAATAAAATAATCAACTTTTATGCATACCTCTATGCATGAAATCCAAATATGATAAAAGCAACACTTTTATAATAAAATAATCAACTTTTATGCATACCTCTATGCATGAAATTCAAATATGATAAAAGCAACACTTTTATAATAAAATAATCAACTTTTATGCATACCTCTATGCATGAAATTCAAATATGATAAAAGCAACACTTTTATAATAAAATAATCAACTTTTATGCATACCTCTATGCATGAAATTCAAATATGATAAAAGCAACACTTTTATAATAAAATAATCAACTTTTATGCATACTTCTATGCATGAAATTCAAATAAGATAAAAGCAACACTTTTATAATAAAATAATCAACTTTTATGCATATCTCTATGCATGAAATTCAAATATGATAAAAGCAACACTTTTATAATAAAATAATCAACTTTTATGCATACCTCTATGCATGAAATTCAAATATGATAAAAGCAACACTTTTATAATAAAATAATCAACTTTTATGCATACCTCTATACATGAAATCCAAATATGATAAAAGAAACACTTTTATAATAAAATAATCAACTTTTATGCATACCTCTATGCATGAAATCCAAATATGATAAAAGAAACACTTTTATATTAAAATAATAATTCTTTTATGCATACCTCTATGCATGAAATCCAAATATGATAAAAGTAACACTTTTAAAATAAAATAATCATCAATTATGCATAACATAAAAATCAATTTCTCCATGATTACAATAAAATTCTTTCAATTAATCTAGGATGATAATTCCTAGAATATGGTAGGAAGTTTTCTTTTCATGCTTTGAATAAAATTATTTTATGTGTAATTTTTATAAAAATTTTGCCATAGCTCCGCTACTATGACTGATAAATCTCAATTTATTTTGAAGGATAAAGCTTATCACTAAGAAAATGATTAGAATGATCCCTAATTGGATCATTAACCCAATAATGGGTTGAATCATCAATATTCATGAAATACATAAACTAAAGGCATAGAAAAAAGCCATTAATTTGACCTCAAGCATAGATTAATCTTGGATTAAGGAAAAGCTTTATGAAAAGCTTCATTTGGATTGAGAATGGGTCATGAGTATGACCATTTCTTGAGTGAGAGAGAGAAATTACATAAAAATCATTAGAATTAAGCATAAATGAAAATTTATGTAATTCTTAACTATCATTAATCAATTAACTTCAATAGCATTCATCAAATTATGTAACTCTTCACTACCATTCATCAATTAACTTCAATAGCATTCAAAAACCATTCCAATTAAGCTTCTCAAGCTTGAGAGGGGTTGAGAAGAGAGAAACATTGAGAAATTATAGAAAATGATCAAAATTCACTAATTACCTTACAAATTGCTTGATTCTTTGTTCACGGTAGAGGCCCCCAACCAATCAATTGGTTAAGTATGTTGATGGAGCCACCAATGGGGATTGAAGAAAGAGGGAAGCTCCAATTTCTTCAATTTGGAGAGAATTTTAGAGAATAGTAGAAATTAGCATTATTTCAGCATAACTCTAGTATAGTAAAATTCTTCCTTTTTTTTCAAAGGACTCATGTTCTATTTATAGGAGAGGGAAGCTCTAACCAAAGCTAACTGAATTCTAGAATTTTCTAGATTCAGTTTGGTTGAATTTGGACTAGATTTGGATCTAGTTTGGTTACTTTTTGATTCGGTTTGGTTCTATTTTGATTTGGTTTGGTTCAAGAGAGAGGAGAGATAAAAATATCACATTATTTTTGAGTTTAAAACTCATTCAAGCATGTGAAATATGCACCTCCTTTAAAGAACTCCCCTTCCTTATATATGTGTCAAAATGGAATCATTATACCCAAAATATCTCATATTTTTAATATTGCTCATAGTTTTTTACTAATAAACCTTGTACATTTTCAACTCTTCATCTTGTGTGAGCATTGACTCATTTTTGGATACCCAAAATATCTCATATTTTTAATATTTCTCATAGTTTTTTACTAATAAACCTTGTACATTCTCAACTCTTTATCTTAATTGAGCATTTACTTATTTTTGGATACTCAAAATATCTCATATTTTTGATATTACTCATAGTTTCTTACTAATAAACCTTGTACATAGTCAACTCTTCATCTTATGTGAGCATTTACTCATTTTTGGGTATCTTCTTTTACAAAATTGGATTTATCTCCTCCCTACACATGGATTGATGCTATTGGCCCATAGGAACCTTAATTGGACCATAATCCAAAAATTTCTGAAAATCTAGACCCTTAGACTAAGGTCCTTCATACTCATTTCCAATTAATTCCAATTGCACATTGGAAAGTTCTTTTTGAATTTCTATTTCAGGGAAACTTATTTTAATAAGATGAGAAATTTTTCTATCTATAAATATTCAAAATCTGAATATTCTCTCTCTAGAATATTCTCTCTCTCTAAGTCAAAACAGCTAGAAACAAGGTCTTTTATATTTTTGAAGAGGGGATTGATTACAGGGGAAGATGCTGGACATTTTGAGAGGCTGGGGAGGAATCTTACACGCATTGAGTTCATTGCACACGTATTGAGCACGCACTTTAAAAAAAAGAAAAAATAATAATAAAAGAAGGTGGTTGTGCGTGAACAGCGCACCGCGCGGAGAGACCCACACACCGCACCATAAAGACCGCCACCGCACCGAAGAAAGGGGTGCAAAAAAAAATTAAAGGAGTCTGGAAAATTTTTCATTTTTGGCGCAAAGAATTGGGAGGTTTTCTAACTTTTCGAGAGGAGTTAGAAAACACTCATCGTCGAAATTTTGGTCCCGAAACCATTTTCCCATAGTGAGTTCATTATGGGAAACTGGTAAATTTTAGGCGATTTTTGATCCTAAAAAATACGCTATTTTTTTGGCCTAATGTGTTCGAGGGGGTTCAAAATGGGTTCTGGCAAAGTTTGAGCCAACTTGAAAATTTTTTGGATTTTTTTGAAAAAAAAAATTTAAAAATTAATTTTAAAAAAACAATCTTAAAATTTGACCTTATGCATTGCGGTCGGGACGTCATATAGACATTGCCATAGGGACTAGGGCACCTTCTAGAGTACCTACGTAGGAAAGTGGGACCCAATCGGTAGGAAATTTGGCAGATATTGCTGAAACCTTTTCCGAATCCCAATCTGATACCCTTTCCAGGACAACTAGCTCATTGTCTAAGGACAATCTAGGGCCGTCAAATAGTCATCCCTTAGCCCCAAATAGGACACCCACAAGATCTTTTAATCCATTTGAAGCCGACATCATGGGGTTACCACTCAATGTGAGACTTCAATATGTCTACACGAATGCTCAAGGAGCTGAGATCTTTAGGGATCCATAACAACGATATCTCGTTAAGATTGCAGACTTTTTCTGAGAGCTTGATAGAGCATCTCTAGTCAATGACCAGGGTAACATGTACATGGGTGGAGATGGTGTTTGCTCTACGAAGTCACCTATCATCCAGAGAATGTAGACAAATTAGGAGAGCTCTCTAAGAGTGAGTTCCTAGATTTATCAAAGCCTTCCGGAGCAAGGGAGTCTAGAGATGATTGGCTCATTGAGCCGGACATGCCTGGACCATCCAATGCCTAGTCCTCAAAGACATCCATAGATGATTTACTTTTTGTAGATCTAAATTTGGAAAGGGACAGGAAAGGCAAGAGCAAAATGGATCAGGGGGCTGAGAACCAATAGGAGTTTGTACGACAAATTTCAGTGACAAAGGTCTTTCAGGATGGCCCACTTCAAGAGGTCTATAAGGACTCTTTAGAAGGATATTACACCACAACTAGATTGCCAGAGCTAGATCTTCCTCTAGCACTTGTGGTGGTAGTCGAGAAGCTGGCAGGATACAAGAACCGAATCGTTGTTGAAAATGGGCCAATGAATACCGAACCTTAGATTGGAAGGAGATTCGTGAGCTCACGTGGAGAGGACAACCATTATTCATGGAAGTGTTCTCAACTAATATAGCTAAACCAGGAGAGACAGCCTTTCTTGGAGAAACTGTTGCTCCTCCCCTACGAGAGTTCACTAGAGAGGGACCCTCAACATCAAAGTGGACCACTGCAAGTAGCCCAACTCTGGCACCAAGATATTATCCTACACCAAAAGTGTGACCACAGATCACACCACAACAACATTTCTCTCACTATGACAATCGGACGGTAGGGGAGCCAACTTGGTCTCCCATAAATGTACCTCCTGAAATGCGGGTAACAAGATCTTTGGGGAGGGTTGGTGAGGCAGGTAATAGGGGACCCACACCAATTTGGGATGCATATGGACCATCTTACCAAAGAGAGGAACCACTGAGAGTGAGAGGCCGTAGGCCTGATGATGAGTATTCAAGACGAGTAAGACCATCAACTCTTCAGAAACTGGTAAAGAAGTATGAAGGGTCGGGAGATCCATATGACCATGTAGCAGCATTTAGGCAAGCAGTTCGAGCTGAGCAAGTGACTCACAAGCATACGCAAATTGAAGGATTTGGCCTCACTCTTGAGGGAAAGGCCCTTGCTTGGTTTTAGGCACTAGAGGCTTCAGACAAATCTTCTTTACGAGTTTTGGAAGAGAGATTCATTGCTACTTTTTCCTTGATGGTGATTCAGCATGACACAGTAGCAAACATCTACTCTTTCAAGCAAGGCGAGACTGAGAGTGTTAGAGACTGTGTAAATAGGATGAAGAAGTACATTAATCGTTGCCCAGAAGATGAGAAGCCCACCCAGAGTCGATTAATTTCTCTCTTCTTAAAAGGACTCAAAAAATCAACATTGCACACACATCTCTATGCAAAGAAGCATACAAATCTCAATGAGTGTTGCCATGATACTATGGAATTCACAGATAACTTCAAATTCCAAGATGGTACTGGCCCTGAGGTGCAACCTAGAGATCAGTGGGGTGATGACCAAAGTTCAGGGTCTAGCACACTAGTAAATCCAGACCAGATAGCTAACCTAGTACTAAGAAGATTGGGACAAACCTATCGCCCACCCATGCAGCCACAACAACAGCAGCAGTGAATGAGGAGTGTACTACCTAAAGGTCCTCATCTTTGTGGAGCATGTGGCGGTAACCATGAAACCGAAGAATGTAATACCTTTTGTCCTCTAGTCACAAACCAACCCACAAAAAAGTGGTGCCAGGCCTGTGCTTGGAATTTTACCCACACCACACAGGAATGTACTCGCATTGCAAGAATGAGACAAGAGCGTGAGCAGCAAAGGGGTGCAGTGGCTCCACAAATGCATCAACAGTATACTAATTTTGAATGTAAGCCACCGATGGCACAAGAGCAAGCACGACCTGTACTTGGAGCTCAACCTCCTGCTCCTGGATTGCTCCTGTGAGGTTTGTTGACTATGACAATTCAAATATGTGTAGAGACTTGGTAAACTCAAGCTATGTGGAGGAGGAATATGCATCATATTCATCCAAGGAAAATCTCTTTGAAAGTCCCGCATATCCAAGCCAAGCACTGGAGCCTCAACCGGGGGAACAAAATTCTTTGATGTTGCTAGGCGGCTACCAACCTAGGACTCCAGGCCCCTCAGGTCAATGGCAGCAAAGGAAAGTAGAAGCCAAACTAATGGGCCCCTGTTATGAGTGTGGAGAAGCCCATTGGGCTCATGATTGTCCACATCACCAAAGGCAAGCAGCTCGATCCAATACAACAGTACCACAGTTTCCACCAATTGAAAGATATTGTCTAGGGTGTTGTGTAAAACACTTTCCAAAGGATTGTTTGCTGAAACCACATGAGGAAGGCACCTCTCAACCAAAGGTCTCTGTAGAGGCAGTTCCATCGCCACCTTCATCAGAGAATGAGGATGTCATGCCACTTAGAGTCATGACTAGATCACAAACACGAAATGCCAAAATACAGACTGATGAGACACCTCGAACTAGGGATGCAAAGGCAAATCTAGTGGACAAGACCCTACATTCCAATAGAAAAAGGACCACTAGGAGGAAAAAGAACCGCAACAAGCAAACTAAGAGTGCATCCACTAGTTCTCAAGAAGTCTCTAAACAAAACATGATGGATCAAGCTTTTACATCCCAAGAAGTGCATGAGGAGCATCAACCTCAACCTGGGCCTAGTGCTAAACAAGATGAGGCTATTACAATCGAGGATAGTTCAGGGGGTTCTGTTTTTGTGGATAAGGTGAACGAGACTCTAGATGCCATCATTGATGCTCATAGAAGTCGCATTGCAGCTTTATCTGAGCTACCCAAGAAGCTTCAAGAATACCCAAACCCTCATGAGGAGAAGATCAATCTAGCTATACATCAGCAACTCATTAGGGAAGCTTAATCAATACTTGAGGGCCCACCTCCACCTATCCCTCGGGGCCCCACCTCTCTTAAGCCAACATTAGAAACCATACCATAAGTATCATCAAGTTGGGAAATGAAAAGTGAGCTGATCTCACAAGCTCATAGCGAGAAGTCTGCACCAATAGACACCCCATTGAAAGAAGGCATTCTACCACCACCTCGTCTTGCCTTCCCATGCAATGATGAAGTTATTGATGCTAACGAGGACATGGCAAATGAGATGTGGGCAGCAGCTCATGAGAAAATTAATGAGAATATGTCCTGTATTATTTCACCTCCATTCTCTGAAGTGGATTTTACTAGGGGCACAGAAAACAACTTTAGACACCCAAGCATCCAGGAGGAAGTTCAAACAATTGTTTCTCCTAGAAGTAAGCATACAATGAAAACCTTACCATCTTACTTGGGAGAATATGAGAACTGTTCTCAAACCTTGAGGATACCCTCCATGCATAGAAGATTGACAAAGGAGATGGATATGGGTATCGTCGTGCAAGCTATTTTGTCAGCACCAGTGGCTTGTACCTTACCTTTGCTTGATTTGATAAAGCTTCAACCAGAGTTGTGGAATGATATTGCCACATGTTTGTCAGAGCAGGTATTGCTACCAAAGGGTCACCATCAATGTACTATACACCCTAAGACAAAGCATGTTATGCCAGTTCCTATATCAACAAAGTAGGAAAATTTTGTGAGGACGATCAGGGAAATGCTACCCTCCCATTAGAAGTGTGAAAAGTAGCTTCAACTGCAATACTTGATAGTGGTGCAGGAGTGGGCATTGTGATAAGGTCCATTTGGGAAAAGTGGGGCAAACCAACTATTAGGAGTATAGGGATGCACCTGCAGCTAGCAGATGGAAGCTTAGAACATCCCATTGGGCTGCTAGAGAACATATTGGTCACCACATGTGGGATTGAATATGAGCACACATTTGCAGTAGTGGATTTTGGAAAGCATCCAAACTATGAAGTGATATTGGGTAGACCATTCATGCGACAATTTCAAATGATTCAAGATTGGGGATACAATTATTTGTACCTCTGACATGATTCTGTCATCACAAGGGTCAACCTAAAGAATCACTCATATCGTGATGTAACAAGGTCTCCAATAGATGAGTTTGATTCTGCTTCATCTCAGGGCTCAAGAGTTACATTGTCAGATGGGCGAGAAGATCTGTGGATGTGTGGAGCCTCATGTAAGGATTTCAACACTAAGAGACTTAAGGGTAATCGAAGTGTATCAGATGAGGCATACATTCCACAACCCTTCCCTGAGCACTTAATTGATCCCCTAGAATGGAGTCATGTCCTTGCAGCATTATCGACATGTGCTTTACCTAAGCCAATTCAATTTTGTGACTCAGATGGATATGACATTATTCCTATACGAATGGTACAACCACATGACCTTCTAGATGATTTGTACTATGGGGATGCATCCACAGCACTGCATGTAGAGGAAGTCTCAGTGGAGGATTTAACACTCGAATTTGCTAATGATGCTGATAAGGAAGATGGATGGGACTCTGATTTTGATGATGATGTGATAATCCTCGAGGAAGAGTTAGGAAAGGCATGCCTGCTCTTGAGAGGAAGGGAGGTTCAAATAGAGATCCCTCGAAGCCGACCCAAACGTAAATGCTATAAGAGCCATAAGAGAATCCGTAAACAAGATGAGAGGGAACGACGTGAGAGAATACAAAAAGAAAACGAGGAGTTTAAGAATGAACACTCTCGACCACCACCTCACTTCTCAGGAAAGAATGGATATCTATACTATGTCTAAGCACAAGATAGTATCAAAGACCAAGTAAAACGATGAGATGGATTCCAACCAAGAGAAAAGCTAAAAACTGTTAGCAAAAATCACAAAAAAACAAAGAGACCAAAACAAAAACTCAAGTCTCAAACAGATTCAAAAGAGAGTATCAGAAGTGCAAAGATAAAGGTTGAACAAAAAACTCTGATGCAAGATTGCAAAAGAGAGCTCAAAACTGCATGGTCTTCAATTAGTGATGACTCAAGTGGACAAGAACAAGGTCTTAATGTTCCCCCCAACTTCACACTGTACACTCTTCAAGATCGGAAGATTGTTCTTCAACAGCCCATGCGACAAAAGCCAAGCATGCCAGGGATTTCATATGATGGTCCAGAAGATGCAAAAAAATTTGATATCGCTAAGCCAAGAGAAGAGCCTTGCTATGTGTAAATTGCCACAGACTTGTCCTTAGATGAGGAGAAGTTATTAATTCAAACAATAAAGGAGTATCGCGATGTTTTTGCTTGGAGTTATAAAGACCTCAAAGGAGTTGATCCAAGCATATGTCAGCATACAATTCCATTGTGAGAGGATGCAAAGCCTTCCAAGCAACGTCCTTATACTTACAATGAGAATTTTGCACGAAAGATAAAAGAAGAAATAGACAAGCTCTTAGAGGTAAAATTTATCTATGAGATTGAACACACTGAATGGGTCTCCCCTATTGTAGTGGTGCCAAAGAAAAATGGAAAACTTCGAGTATGTGTAAACCTCAAGAAGGTAAATGTAGCTACTGTACGTGATCATTACCCACTTCCAATCACGGATCATGTTTTGGAACGTGTTGCAGGGAAAAAGGCATATAGTTTCTTGGATGGATTCTCCGGTTACAATCAAGTGTCAATTGATCCAAAGGATCAACACAAGACAGCCTTTGCTATACTAAAGATGGGATCTTTGCCTATCGTGTTATGCCATTTGGTCTAACAAATGTTACTCATTGGGTCCCAAAGCATGTTGTTAAAGCACAAGGCTATTATGAGGGTGCAACAACACTTTGGCTTCCCCTATGCCATGGTTTGCTAGAGCCAGAAGAGTGTATCAATAAGACTCCAAAAGCCACTCTTGGTTTTTCATATCAGTGGGTGCAAAGGAAATCAACACAACCTCTTCAAGATAGGATAGGTGGTTGTGATAGCACCTACAAATCTCCTTGTGTTGACCTTCCCCAAACATGTAGTGAATCACCAGTTGACCCAACTTCTCCTTGTTACACACTTCCACCATCAACTTGTGTACCTAAGAGGAATCCAACTTTACATGAGTCTCCTTTGAGCATAGATTCTAGCACTTCACTGCCTAAATCCTCTTTTCTTGCTCAAATTCCTCGACAATTGCTATCCTTCCCACCTCTTAAGAAGGACATACCCAAAACCAAAGGTAAGGCATTAACACTACAATTGAAGCTCTTTGGTAGATCAGTGTTTGAATAGTCTCACTTTTACTAATGTGGTTCCTTCTGCCTTTACAGGATTGTGTTCTTTTTAAGATGATCTTATCTACATTATTTTTGATAGGGATTGTAATGATGGATATGAGTGTATAAAGTTTGAAGTTTCTAAATTTCATTGTTCTATGCCTAGATACCTCTTGATGGATACTTGGCGAGATACATGTCCACCATGCATTGACCCTGATAGTACTCAACCTGAACATCGCGGGGGTTATAGTGCTCCTCCTTTTCAAACTCATTCTAGGTACTTTTATGCTCCCTTAGGTGAAATTTGCTGTGGGCGTCACTTTTTCACTTTATTCTATCAACAGCATCATCCATTTCCACATTGTCAAGAGTATATTGTCAAGAGTACATTGTCAAGAGTATATTGTCAAGAGTGTGCACGAGTCATATTAGGAGAAGCTTCACACATTTGTTGGCTATGCCGCTCTTACTTTCGACGATATGGCACGGGCTTAATGAAACAAATTGTGGGAATTACACCCCAATGCCATAACCTTCTTGATGTGAGAGTACCAGACCGAGGACCAAATCAACGTAGATTACCTGAGGAGGTTCAAGCACAACAATGGAGGGATACATGCATAAATGACTTGCAATCACCTATCTTGCAAGCCCTTCTTCCCCCAGCCTCAACATGTCAATTTTGGATCACTATGAGTACCTATATTGAGCAATTCCAAAATCGGCAGTGTCTGTTTAACCTTCCCATAGAACCAATGCCATATTTTAGCGAGGAAGCACTCCTTCCTCTACCACCTTCTCCAGAGGCCGGCTTTTGTACAGGGTTGTCCTTGCACCTTGAAGTGATTGATACAATCTTTCCAGCAGAAGTGGACACGGATCCACCACCAGTGCAAGGATAAGCTCATCAACTCCACAATAAGATCAACAAGCCAGGGTACTTTTCTCCACTGGGTTTTTTCCCTCGGCTATATTTGGTGATTGGCACCAATAACAAAGTTTATTCTTTTCTTTTCTTGTTTGTTAATAAGAATTGTTCAAAATCATCTTCCAACTACTGCACCTTCTGGGGTAAGATTCCAATCATAGCTTGGACAGGCCAAACTCCTTCTGTTGCACATTTCAAAGTCTTTGGGTGTATTGCTTATTATATTCATGTCCCAAAAGAGACACGACACAAGCTAGAACCTTCAGGTTTGAAGGTTATTTTTATTGGTTATTCTGACAACTTAAAGGGTTACAAGTTTTACAATCCAAGTTCTCAAAAGGCAATTGTTAGTCGAGATGCTATATTCAATGAGCAATTGATGGGAGGTTTGTGGTCCACAGATAATGCTGATGATACAAAAACATTACTCACTTCTTTTCCTTTTCTACTTTTGGACAATGATTTGCATAATGACAACACTCTTTTGATGGATATTGGAGACAAGTCTATTGAAGTTCATCCTACGGTTTCAAAGGAGACTACTACAGATCTTGATATCTATGTTGATCTTCCTATTGAACTTGAGCACGGTACAAATCATGTATATGATGATGATCTTAAAACCTTTAATCACGTATTGGCTATTTGTGAAGATTCTTCAACTTATGTGGAAGCCATGTCCTCTCCACAAAAGGAACAATGGAAGGAATCCATGGAAGCTGAATATGAGTCTTTGATCTCAAAAAGTACATAGGTTCTACCAATCTACCTTCTGATCGTAATCCTATCAAATGTAGTTGGTTTACAAGACTAAAACAAAGGCTGATGGATCCTTTGATTCAAAGCTCATTTAGTTGCAAAGGGATACTCGACTATCATGACACTTTTTCACCCATAGTTCATAGTACAAGCATTCGAGTACTACTAGCTTTTGCAACTCAGTTTGATTTGGAAATACATCAAATGGATGTTAAGACGGGTTTTCTTAATGGAGACTTAAAGGAGGAAATATATATGGAGCAACCTGAAGGATTTACACTTCCCAGAAAGGAACATCTTGTATGCCAACTCCACTGTGATTTCTATGGACTAAAACAATCTTCACCTCATGGTACATCAAGATTGATCAATTTCTCACATGTCAGGGGTTTGTTTCTTGCTTCTCTGATCCAAATCTTTATATCAAGCGCAATGTGGATAACCATTTTGTGATATTGGCCCTTTATGTTGAAGACACTATACTTGTGTCTAATAATCTATCTTTCATGCAACAAGTAAAAAAGGTTTTATCCTCAGCCTTTGATATGGTGGATCTTGGCGACATCCATTCATGCCTTGGTTTTCAAGTTTAAAGGTATCGTCATAATGGTATTTTGCTTGTATCGACAATTACGGACAACGGGAGCTAGGAGCCAAAAACATCTATCTCCCCTAGAAAAAAAACTATCGGTGCAGTAAAGGACAAATGCTTGCGGTGATACATGTTGTATAGGCAAAGATGAATTTATCCCAGAATATAGGTCTAGGAAATCTTGGGAGCATGTTTGCTTTGAAGTGTTTGGATATGTCTAAGAATGCTCTAAGCAAAAACATTCTAGAGTAGGAGCTCTTGAATTTGAGCCAGGTGTATCAACAAGTAATAGTATTGGAGGCAAAATATTTAAAGTAATTGTATTGAAGGACAAATATTTAGAAGCTTGGTGACAAAGTCGGTGAGTGCGGATGAAAATGCTGACATGGTGACGAAGTTGGTGAGAGGCACCCTTTGACCCAATACAATAAAGGATAACATGGTGACAAACTTTGTGAGAGGCGTCCCTTCCCACCAAAGCCAACCCTTTCCCAATACTTCTAACACACTCAAAGAAGAAGGCATACATCAACGAGTGAGGTTTGCCTAACCAACCTCAAGAGTAGTGCCCTTGCATGTCTTTAAGAGTCATGCGAGGACTTCCTTATTATAGACTTATTAAATGATAGTAACATTTGTGCTGCCCATGCGAGGAGGGTCACACTAATTGACAAGGACATGACATTAGTAAGCAGAGTTAGGTATAGGTATGAAAAGTTAATGCGACCTCTACCATTCAGGGATAGGAAGGCAGTAGAAATCCTCTCCATTCTTCCTGAGGAACAAGGCTGCTAACAAGGTGGTTATTGAAGAGGTGACAACACCAGGTCCACAAGGGCTAAAGAGGCTTGTAAAGGGGGCTAAAGAGGCTTGTAAAGGGGGCAGATCTGAAGGGACAGGAGACAGTATTAGAAGAGAATGTTGTTAGGGATGAATTGGCAGAAAACCTTCTGAAATTGGAGGGAGACACTACAACACAATGCTGCCATACACGCGTTTCATACACGCGATAAATTACGAACGCGTGTATGGTCGCGCCTGTATTTGAATAGAATCGGGCGCGTGTATTTTAGCATTTAAGTTCGCGTGTATGTTTGCATTTATCAACGCGTGTATAAACGCATTTATATACACGCAGTAATACACGCATCTATACACGGTAATATTCACGGATTAATACTCGCTATTATACACGGATAAATACACGCTACTATACACGGATTAATACACGCATGGCAGAGAAAAACTGAAGAAAAACTGAATTCCTTTACAAAATTAAAAACTATTTTCCTTAAACCATCTCATAGTACATTACAGTATACATCATTACACAATCCCACTACATGCATTTACAACAATGAAATATATTCAAAAATAAATGATGCATATGAGATGATAGAAATGTCATCAATTTAGAACATACAGTGACGGATTGGTTAGGATTCGATCTCATCTTCAATAAGATCCATCCTTGCCAAACGATCAACATCAATATCCATTTGATCAATTGGTAAGGCTACGATTAAATTTATTCCACTATCGATATTCTGTACTCCATTGATAATGGTATCGATGTCCTGATCATCCTCATCAACATCACCATCATCCTCAATGGTAGGGTCATTCTCATGATCATGAGAAATGGCATGCTCATCCTCATTATCATGATCATCTCTTATTTCTTGATCATCGATCACAACATCTTCAATGGCATGTTCGACATCATCTTCATTGCGGCTTGTTACATCCTCCATATGCTCCATATCAGTGAATGTATTATACATCACTTTGGAACGTGGTTCAATAGGGATGACGTACCACCATTTGATGTCATGCACCATTGGTAGATAGATAACCTACTCAAATACACACAGTACAGTAATTAATTAGCATATCAAAAGTCAAGGGGTACGCGAGCTTAGATATATATGTACATGAAACACATTAGTAAAAAAATGCATACCTGCTCACATTGTTGTGGCAATACGAGCCTATCTTTCTTTGTTTGCCAGAACTTTGTAGAGTCAATAGTTACATATCCACTTGCATGGCGTTTTATCGTTGCATCAGGCCCTTTTTCCACCACGTTCATTTGCCATTTGACATCCAAAACATACACAAAGAAGCGACGAAAGTCAAGCCTAAATATGTCTTGGATTATGCCACAATAATCATCCATTTTTCCATTAGCTCCCTCAAAGCTACTAATGACACCGCAATCTTGTGTATTTCTCTTTTCATCAATTCTTTGTGTTCGAAAATGCTTGCCTTCACACCATATAGCATTGAACATAGTGCACTGGACCAAAATAGAAGCAATATTTGTGTAAGCAATGTGAATAAATATTAAAAGCAAATCACTTACAACTAATGCAAAACAAATCACTTACAACTAATGCAAAACATTAGTTCTATGTACCTTTGACATGCATCCTCGTGCATACTCCCATTCTTCCGCCGTGATATGCAGCCCCTCGTCGCTCTCTGCTCTCTCCATTTCCTCATGCAACCAATCAACATGGATATCATTCGGAAGTGTTGCTAGATGCTTAGGGTACGCCTTTCGAGAGCCATGTTGCCTCCGAAAGAGAGCTCTTTCTGCTTGCCTTTTTGTCTTTGCATCCTCATATCTTGTAACCCATCTGCTCATCACATCACTATTAAGAATACAAGTGAAATTGAGATCATCAATCAATGTTCTGTCAATTACTTTACTCTGTCCTTTTCCTTGAGGCACAATAGAGGTCATCCTCAAGTCCTCTTCATTGCTCCATAGTCGTGGCAAAGAGCTGTCCACCTGACCAAGAAATTCTGAAATATATACAAGAGACTCTTGTATCAACCAACCCTCGGCCATGCTTCCTTCAGGCCTTGCACTTTGCCTCACAAAGTCTTTTAAGGTCTTCATGAAGCGCTCTAGGAAGAACATCCAGCGTGCATGCACAGTACCACATAAAGCAATTTCGTCCACTAAATGCACAATGAGATGTAGTTGACTTGTGAGAATGGTTCGCGGAAAAGTCTCCTCTACCAAACAAACCACCTCCACTGCCATAACACGTGCATCATCCAACGTGGCTGGATCAATTGCTTTGGAACTAACATATCTGAAAAATAAATAAATAGTACGTTATACCTCATGCACGTTCATTTTGCAAGGTATAATGAAGGGTGATCTGAGCATGGGTTTTACATACCTCACAAGCTCGCCCATCTTATAAATACATTTTTTCAAACTCTTATTTGCACAATGGTCGATGCTAGTAGGTAGTATGAACTGCGCACATAAGAGCACATTTATGGTTTATGGCATTACAAAATTTAATTTCAACGTACGTACAAGACTTGGAAAACACTTACTTGAAGCATCTTGTGCCAATCGTGGGACTTCAACCCATATAGTTGCTCAACGCCTCTTTTCTTAGTGGTTGTAAAGGCTCCCTTCAATGATCTCATGCATCCAGTGGGAGTACGCAAAGTGGTGATGGCCTGCTTTACCTGCTTCTCCTCTTTCTTTGATATAATCCATGGTGCAGGCGGAAGACGAACGTGCCCACCCACCTCTCGTGGCCAAGCTTGACGCATACGTCCTGCGACCCGCAAGTCCTCACGTACGCTAACATTGTCTCGTTTACCAATAATATGTTCCCAAATACCAGATCCCACATTCTTGAAGATGTGCATGGGATCAAGAAGATGGTTGATCTTAAGATGGGTCCAATATGGCAGCCAAAAAAAAATGGAGTACCTACACAAGGGATTGCTCTATGTGACCTTTAATCCAATTAGAGACTACACAAAACAAGATTGAAAAAACATCACTATACCTGTTCATGCCATCTGGAGGAAGAATAGTTGTAGACTCCCAAATACGCTTCCAATATTTTGCACGAAGTGTTTGTGGAGGAATGTTACTCTTACTAGCAACATATTTAGGATGATCTGAGGGGAGAAATCGATGATGATTATCGAATATAGTCTTACACAAACCGTCAGCATACTCATGTACTAACGAAGGGCCACAAACAGGACATGCATGTTTACCCGATGTTTTCAAACCTGTTAAAATATAAATAAAAGTTAGAATAATAAAGTCAAACCGTCTAATTAATATATATAGCCAATAGTAATAGAGTAGGGAGGTAATTAGAATTCTTACCAGAACAATCGCTGTATCCTGGAAAGTCATGCATTGTCCACATCAACACTGCTTTTAAGTCGAAGTGTCGAGAGGAGGGAGGCCTACTAATGTCCACCACCGCAACACCTCTCCATAGTTCCTCCAACTCATCAATCAGTGGTTCAAGATAAACATCCATATGCTTGACTTTATGTTTTCCTGGAATTAGAAGGGATAACATAAGATGTCCCTTCTTGATCGCCATTGATGGTGGAAGGTTGTAATTCCTCAACACAACTGGCCACACGCTGTATGCGGTGCTTTTGAAACCAAATGGATTCACTCCATCCATACCCAGGCCAAGTCTCAAGTTTCTGGGCTCTGTTTTAAAGCTGGGCCACTCATCTTCAATATGCTTCCAAGCAGGAGTGTCTGCGGGAATTCTCCACATGCCATCATCCGATCGATGTGAGGAATGCCATGACATGAGCTCTGCTATGGATTTGCACTTGAACATGTGTTTGATGCGAGGAATTATCGGAAAGTGTCGCAAGACTTTACGAGGTACATCAAAACTCTTCATATCTGTTCTGTACCTTGCTTCACCACAAGTGGGACAATGTAGAGCCTCCTTATGCGTCCCACGAAAGAGAATGCAATCATTGACGCATGCATGTATTTTATCATAATCCAGTCCTCCAAGAGATGTCACATAGCGCCTCGCTATGTCTCTTGAGGTGGGTAGCCTATTTTCCTTTGGAAGCATGTTTGATAATAGCCTGCATCCAATATCATCAATTATAATTAGTCTTAAATCCTAAACCTTAAACCACTAATTCAAATTTGTAAGTTAGAATGCTTACTTCAACAATGCGTCAAGACTTGCATTGCTCCATCCATAAACTGTTTGTATATTAAGTAGTTCAAGTGAAGCACGTAAAACTGAGAATGTGCACCCTTCAAACACCGGTGTCGATGAAGCCTTATAAAGATGCTCTTGTTCCATATCATCGTCGTCCATACCTTTGGGATCATCCTTAAAAAGATTCCGCACCATATCATCAAGCACCTCCTCTTCCACAAATTCGTGGGGTGCAGGGCTATTGTCATCCCTTTCCCACTCATCTCTGACAATAGATCCCGAAGCTCCAGCATCATCTCGTCGACGCTTTACGTGCTCTCGTCGCGCGTAGGGTACCATGTTAGGGTGTGGTACTGCATCCTGCTTCAATTAGAGTTTATATATTACAACTCTATTAATTTAATTTGGATACCATGAGTCATTTGAATACCATCAATTTACATCTACTCACCTCTAAACCTGTTTGATTCCATTCTCCATACATGGAGATGTGATTCAAGGTAATTCGACGTGCTCGTACAATGCATCCTTGACATCGATTACACATACATTTGATCCGTTGTCCCAACCACACATCGCGATTACGATGACGCATTGTCTCATCTTCCCCAGAGCTGCTTGAAGAGGTTGATGACATCCTGTGTACAAATCAGAAAACACAAAATCATAATATGTTTCTAATGAAAGCACAAAAATCGCGTGTATTGACGTTGCTATTTCCTAAAAATTGTGTGTATTAACGCGGCTACTTCCTAAAAATCGCGTGTATTAACGCGGGTAATTTCTACAAAACGCGTGTATAAACGCAGCTAAAATCTATACACGCGAATATACACGCGTTTATAAACCCGAATATAAACGCAGCGGTATGTTTAAACTAAAAATAGCCCGCCTTCCCCAAATATAGATTTTGAACAAACAAATCAACACTGCTTGCGTTTTCGCCTGTTTTCGCCTCTTCCAACAGCAAGGAGGGAGCAGAGAAAGGAGCACACACACGGGAGAAGGAGGGAGCAGAGAAGGAGCAGAGAAGACTCACTTTTTCAGAGGTGAGTCACTTTGTCCTGTGCCTTGTCTCTTTCCTCAGATTTGTTTATGCTATTTGCTCTTTGCTCTTTGGGTTTGTCTCCGTCCTTTTGTTTATGCTATTTGCACACGATTGGGTGAATGATCCTGACAGGGGCGACAATAGTCCTTTTATAAGGACACTCTGTCTTTGTCGGGGGTCGGTCTTTTTGAAAAGATTTTTTCACAGGTCGCATGTAGAAACGCGTGTAAAAGCGCGTGTAATCTGTCTGCAGAGTCTGTTCACGCGGATATACACGCGTTTGTGGACGGGTGTATACACGCATTTTTTGACGGGTGTATACACGCGTTTCTGCAGAGACTGCATTTCAGAATTCATGATTTGCAGGCAACACAACTGACTTGAATGATGATATTTGTGTGAATCAAGAGATAGCCCATGATGTACATGAAGATGTTTGTTGCAGGTTCTTTATGGATATTCCAGGTTCTTCATCCGATCCATTTGCGTACAGCAATTGGCTGATGGAGATGCTGAATCATTTTGGGCGCCATCCTGGTCCGGTTGAGCTTACAGAGCATATGTATGCCCATCCCCCTCCTTCCCTGCCTGGTGTCTATACCCCTACCGCGAGTATCCAGGGCACTCCAGTGCCGTCTATTCCTCCGAGTCCGACGAGACGGCATGCAGCTTCTCCTCTTCCACGTCCACCGAGGAGACATACCTCGTCCCAGACACACTCACGTACACCCTCACAGCCACCATCACGTGCTCCCTCAGAGCCACCGTCACGTCAGGGCTCACAGCCACCGTCACGTAGACAATCCCCCAGTCGTGACTCCACCCGCAGCAGTAGGAAGAGTGGGAGTGGAGGATGCGACGGGTGCTTTGGTGGGGGAGGTGGGGGAGGTGGGGGAGGTAGTAGGGCACGCGGTGAGAGAGGAGATAGAGGGAGAAGAGTTAGAGGAGACAGTTCGGAAGAGGAGGAGATGAGAGAGATGGAGAGAGTGGTCTGCTATGATGTGACGGATAGGGGCGGGATAGTGATGGGGAGGGAGGTAATGGAGTACATGCGTGGGGTAGTATCAAACTCATATAGAAATTGTTTTATTAAATTTAAAGATCAAAATAGCCGATTAGTTGGGGAAGTGATAGAGGCTGTACATAGTCGGTACCCCAATCCCCCACATGCTACATTCTCGGATGTGTAAGATTCCTCCCCCACCCCCTTTTTGATGTCTAGTATCTTTCCCTGTAATCAATCCCTCTTCAGAAATATAAAGACCTTGTTTCTATCTGTTTTAGCCTAGAGAGAGAAAAATATTCTAGAGAGAGAATATTCAGATTTTGAATATTTTTGGATAGAAAAATATCTCTTCTAATTCAGATGAGTTCCCCTGAAACAGAAATTCAAAAAGAATTTTCCAATGTGCAATTGGAATTAATTGAAAATAGCTATAAAGAACCTTAGCCTAAGGGTCTAGATTTTCAGAAATCTTTAGACTATGGTCCAATTAAGGTTCCTATGGACCAATAGCATCAATCCATGTGTAGGGAGGAGATAAATCCAACTTGTAAAAAGAAAATACCCAAAAATGAGTAAATGCTCACATGAGGTGAAGAGTTGAAAATGTACAAGGTTTATTAGTAAAAAATTATGAGCAATATTAAAAGTATGACATATGTAAGGAAGAGGAGTTCTTTAAAGGAGGTGCATATTTCACATAAGATGAAGAGTTGAAAATGTACAAGGTTTATTAATAAAAAAATTATGAGCAATATTAAAAGTATGACATATGTAAGGAAGGGGAGTTCTTTAAAGGAGGTGCATATTTCACATAAGATGAAGAGTTGAAAATGTACAAGGTTTATTAATAAAAAATTATGAGCAATATTAAAAGTATGACATATGTAAGGAAGGGGAGTTCTTTAAAGGAGGTGCATATTTCACATAAGATGAAGAGTTGAAAATGTACAAGGTTTATTAGTAAAAAATTATGAGCAATATTAAAAGTATGACATATGTAAGGAAGAGGAGTTCTTTAAAGGAGGTGCATATTTCACATAAGATGAAGAGTTGAAAATGTACAAGGTTTATTAATAAAAAATTATGAGCAATATTAAAAGTATGACATATGTAAGGAAGGGGAGTTCTTTAAAGGAGGTGCATATTTCACATAAGATGAAGAGTTGAAAATGTACAAGGTTTATTAGTAAAAAATTATGAGCAATATTAAAAGTATGACATATGTAAGGAAGAGGAGTTCTTTAAAGGAGGTGCATATTTCACATAAGATGAAGAGTTGAAAATGTACAAGGTTTATTAGTAAAAAACTATGAGCAATATTAAAAATATGACGTATGTAAGGAAGGGGAGTTCTTTAAAGGAGGTGCATATTTCACATGCTTGAATGAGTTTTAAACTCATAAAAATTGAGATATTTCATCTCTCCTCTCTCCTCATTCAAGTCTAGTTCCAAAAAGTTAGCTTAACTGACCTAAAAATGGTCAAATATTGACCAAACTGATTTAGAAAATTCTAGAATCAGTTTGTTTGGTTAGAAGCTCAATTTTTCCTATAAATAGAAGCCTCACCCTTGTTGAAAAATATATAGTGTTTATGCATCGTTACTCTACTCCACCTAAGCCAAGAACTGTGAATTCATTTAATAATTCACTAGTTTTTGGAGCTTCCCTCTTTCTTCAATCCCCATTAGTGGCTCCATCAACATATTTAACCAATTGATTGGTTGGGGGCCTCTACCGTGAACAAAGAATCAAGCAAGTTGTAAGGTAATTAGTGAATATTGATCTTTCTATAATTTCTTAATGTTTCTCTCTTCTCAACCCCTCTCAAGCTTGAGAAGCTTAATTGGTATGTTGTTTTTAAATGCTATTGAAGTTTATTGGTGAATAGTAGTGAAGAGTTACATAATTTAATAAATGCTATTGAGGTTAATTTTCATTTATGTTTAAATTCTAATGATTTTTATGTAAATTCTCTCTCTCACTCAAGAAATGGTCATACTCATGACCCATTCTCAATCCAAATCAAGCTTTTCATAAAGCTTTTCCTTAACCCAAGATTAAGCTATGCTTGAGGCCAAATTAATGGCTTTTTTCTATGCTTTTAGTTTATGTATATTGATGATTCAATCCATTATGGATTAAGGATCCAATTAGAGATTATTTTAATTATTTCCTTAATGATAAGCTTTATCCCTTAGAAAAATTGAGATTTATCAGTCATAGCAGCGGAGCTATGGCAAAATTTTTATAAAAATTATGCATAAAATAATTTCATTCAAAGTATAAAAAGAGGACTTCCTACCATATTCTAGGAATTATCATCCTAGATTAATTGAAAGAATTTCATTATAATCATGGAGAAATTAAAATTTAATATCATGCATAAAGGATAGGTTTTTATATCAAAAGTGTTATTTTTACCATTTTTATTTCATGCATAGAAGTATGCATAAAAGAAAAATTTTTATATCAAAAGTGTTACTTTTATCATTTTTAATTTTCATGCATAGAAGTATGCATAAAAGAAAAAATTTTATATCAAAAGTGTTACTTTTATCATTTTTAATTTTCATGCATAGAAGTATGCATAAAGGAAAATTTTTATATCAAAAGTGTTACTTTTATCATTTTTAATTTTCATGCATAGAAGTATGCATAAAGGAAAATTTTTATATAAAAGTGTGACTTTTATCATAATTGAATTTCATGCATAGAGGTATGCATAAAAGTTGATTATTTTATTATAAAAGTGTTACTTTTATCATAATTGGATTTCATGCATATAGGTATGCATAAAAGATATTCTTTTTATACTAAAAGTATGATTTTTCTCATAAATGGATTTTATGCTTAACTTAGATGCATAAGAGAAATTCTTTTATTCTAAAAGTATAATTCCCTACCAAATTGAAATCATGCATAAGAAGATGCATAAAAGATTGATTTTAATTTCGAAAGTGTTAGTCTCCTTAAATGGAATTTATGTATAAATAAATGTGTAGAGAAATCTTATATCAAATAAAAGAATTCTCTTTTTTTAAAAAAAAAAGATATGAAATGTGATAAGATGTGATAAGAGGTGTATGAGATGTGATAAGAATTGATAAGATGCGTATGGAAAGTGATAGGATGTGATAAGAGGTGTGATAAGAGGTGATAAGATGCTTATGAAATAAGTTAGGATGTGATAAGATGAATTAAGATGTGTATGGGGGGATGAGGTAAGAAGTGTATGTGATAGGATAAGATATATATGGGTTGTGATAGGGCGAGAATGGATGTGATGTAAAAGATTAGATGTGAAAGTATATGGGGTTATATAAATGGGAATGTGAAAATGGATGTATGTATGTGAATGTGTGGATATGGAGATGGGAGTGTGGATGTATGAACATGAAAATGGATATATGCATGAAGATGTATATGCATAGATGTAAATGTGGATGTAGATGTGGATGTAGATGTGAATGTGGAATGTGGATGTATGGGAATGTGGATGTGGATGTATGTGAATGTGAATGTAGATGTGGATGTATAGATGTGAATGTGGAATGTGGATGTGGATGTATGTATGTATGTGGATGTAGATGTGGATGTATGGATGTGTATGTATGAATGTGGATATGGGATGTGGATGTATAAATGAGGATGTGAAAATGGAGGTAAGCATGTAGATGTGGATGCATGTATGTGAATGTGAATGTAGATGTGAATGTGGAATGTGGATGTATAGATGTGGATGTATGTGAATGTGAATGTAGATGTGGATGTATAGATGTGAATGTGGAATGTGGATGTGGATGTATGTATGTATGTGGATGTAGATGTGGATATATGGATGTGTATGTATGAATGTGGATATGGGATGTGGATGTATAAATGAGGATGTGAAAATGGAGATAAGCATGTAGATGTGGATGTATGGATGTGAATGTGGATGTGGATGTGGATGTATGGATGTGGATATGGATGTGAATATATGATATGTGATGTGAAGGAATCTGAAGTGAAGAGATGGAAAAGGAGGTGATTGGATGAGTACACATATACATGGAATGTGGAATAAGTAATGTGGATTAATGAGGGATAATGTGGAAAAATGAGAGTTAATATAGAAACTGTATTTGTAAACTGTTTGTAAATGCTGTTTGTAAATGGCTGTTTTATGTCAAGAATGCTGGGGAAGCATTTTGACCGTCTTGTGATTAAGGTCGTGGAGACCTAACTGATAAAGTTGCAACTGCTGACGGAGAGTCAATGGAGGACGTCTCGCGTAGCAAGGTCGACCGAGGTCTTGACCAGCCTCGGTTCGATTAAAATGGTGAGCTTCTGGTACGGTGGATGAGGGACCAAGGAAGCGGCCTATGAGTGAAGCGCTAGGTCACCTGCGAAGGATCCTAGAGGGTGCTGACCATACGGTGCTCGGGCTCTGGGTCGCCTAGGATACCCACGCGTGCGTCGAGGAAGATATTGGAACAAGGAGTAAGAGTTGTTTTGTGAAACCGGGCATGGATCTGGTTGACTGACCTTGCTGGTCCTCAACGGATGAGTCCATGGCTCTTTTATATGGATCTGTTGGTTGATCTTGCTGATCTTCAACGAGAGTCCATCTTGATAAGTGATTATATTGCCGAGTATTATGGGCTAGGAACTATGGAAACGGCCTCTGTGTGGACAGGTGGTGAGCGTTCTAGTTGCCAATGATGCCATAGATACTCTGATGAAGGAATGCTGGGAAATTATGAATCAACCGGATAAATTGGAAGATTGTGATCAGTGGTACTATGGTTTCATTAAAGGATTGTTTTAAAGTTAGTTGATGCTAAGAAAAAGGCAATTTCATATTGGGTGTGTAAGTGGTATGACTAGTTTTATGTTTGCATGAACTTCCGGCTAGGGGGCCTTGGAACTCTTTTCCTTGGTACCCGGGACAAAACCTAACCAAATTCCAAATTGGATCCCATCACTACAGTGGTTGGGCGGTTGGCTAACCCATGGGATCGGATGGGGTTAGGCTGGACTGATGGATCCGTAAATCGAGATTTAATTTCTATTATTACGATAGATGAAGTAAATCCCGGATAGAAATTGTTCTATGGATAGGAATCAACGGCTGTGCCTCTTGATGGGGAAAAAAGCGTTGATCCCAATGATCCAAGTGCAAGTTCTTCCTTGATTTGACCAAGTACCGTTAAAGGTGCAGTCAGATCAGTTTGATCAGTAATGATCTTGACTACGTTAGAGTAAAGAGTTATCCTGGTGGAATCGCCCGTGCTTTCCGGGTAAAGGAAGTTTTTCCGGTTTCGGTTTTGGACAAACCGACGGATTAGTCTCTTGTCCGGATATCCGTGGGCGAGGCCCCGAGTGTGGGACCCCTGTCCCGCGCGAGAAGTGCTACTTCCGCTGCTAGTACCCCGAATCCGTTGCGCGGTGGAGACCGGGATCTCACAGTTGGTATCAGAGCCGCTTTTGAAAGCTAATAAAGATAATTAAATTCTTATCTGAAATTGGTAATAAGAATTCAGAAACAGCATTTTCATAATGTATTTTCATCCCGTAAGCTTCTTTAATGAAGAAATTTTAATCAAAGAAATTGTTTTTATAGATGGAAGTTCCACATTTATCTGGTATTCCCGACCTCACCCAGTCTCAAGATATGATTGCATTTGCCTTCGAGCATCTCATCTCTTCCGCTTCAACTCAAACAAGCCGAGTAAGACTTGCACGCCATTTCAAGGATTTATATTTTCCTACCCCAGTGGAGAGAATACAACATAAGTGGGTTGCAGGGCAATATGTCCACGCTCATTGCAACCGCCGTACAATGCTGTGGCAGAATCTCTCATTGACTATGATCCTGTTAAAGCTGAAAATGGTGCGTGGTGTCATTCTATATCATCCGACACCTCGAAATTTCAGACTTTCATGTCAAATTTATAGACTCCTTAGTCGATTTATCCCTAAGGAGAAAATAATAACTTCCTTCGCAGTTAGAGAACTTATGTAACAGGGCATGACTATGGCCCAATACCGTCGTCTTATACGTCACTCGAAGAGATTTTGAATTTTGGAGCCGAACCACTCTATGTAATTATTGCAACTTGTATATAAATATACAAATATTTTTTTTTTACGGACGATCGGATAAAGAAAAATCTATTTATCAGACTTAAGTCATAGATCTCCAATAAGATCAACTGAGGAGCAATTTATGTCAAAAGTTTATCAAGACGCACAAAAAGGTTGTAATTGTTTGATATAATTCATACAAATTGTTAATTCAAATTGAAATTCGTAAATTAGTAATTGGGTCTTCAATTGGAAGTACCGCAATTGTATGGAACCCTGACTTGCTTGAGACCTAGACATGATGGTATTTACCTTATAGTTTCGAGTATCATGACTATCCGTATATACCGAGGGTATAACTGCAGCTCTTTACCGATAGTATATACGAGTAAATCTAAGACTTGAAATTATAAGCGTTAATGCTATCCAGATGATGATTTCGAATGTGGTTGATATGATTTTTAATTCTGTTTGAGAATTGATGAATTGAATTGGATTCTGATTGAAAAATGACGATTTTCGAAATTTAGTTGAAATGTAATAAGCTGAGCGAAACCACAATGAGGATGAATGGGACGAGTCCCAGTGATGATATTCATAACTGGAATGATGATAATGATTTCAGCAAATCACTATGAGATTAGTGGATTGTGCTGTCAGATTGCTACTGTTAACACTTGAGACGGTAGATTAAGTTAAGGGATGACAAATTGAGAACTTGCTTAACTAAAATTCCTGTGGAGGAATGTTCAGAAGGAAAATTTTCAGACTAATGGACCATTAACGTGTTAAAGATATGAATGATATGATCTGAATGAATTGTTATTTAATGATGAGTTCTATATAAGGGATAATTATCCCGTATTCTGTTGGGTTGACCAGAATATAAGGAACCCCAGAATAAATTGGATCTTAAGAAAAAGAGTTGTCCTCTACCTTGCGAGATGAGGACATCTCGCACTTTTCAAGTGGGGTAGAATGTAAGATTCTCCCCCAGCCTTAGAGGTATACAGGAGTAAGAATCTCCCTTTCTGATCTTATAATTATTCTCTCTCTAAAATAAAAGAAAGATTCTGTTTAAAAAAGGAAGAACCTTTTCCCTGAATACCTCTCAAGAGTCCCACCTGTTTTAAGATTCAGAACAATGAGTTCAGAAGTGAGAATCGATGTTTTGGATATCAAGGTTTTGGTCTTCATTCGAGTACGGCCCAAAAGAAGTTCTTTATCTCTTGGGAAGAAGTTATCTCCCAGATATTGTGGACGAAAGAAAGTAGGTGATTTAGCTTACGAGCTTCTTTTATCTCCTCATCTCAAAGTTTGAATGCCTTCTATAGAAAAATGTGCCAAACCCAAATCATGGAAAGACGGTAAAACTTCAGTGGCAAGTTACCGTTGGCTTCTAAGTTACGCTAGCTCCTTCCTTTATATAAGTCGTAACTTTTACTTCTCGTTCACAGTAATCTTACTTCCATCGATCTCCTTTCTTTCTTAATCTCCTTCATGGCTTGGCAACAAGAATTAGTTTTATCCATGATGATTTCTCACCTTCAAGACGCAAGGGAGTCTGTGAAGAAAGATTTTATAGAGCAGTATGAGCGCTCACTTTTCCCTCACTTGGGAACTTCTGTAGCGCAGACAAAATGGCGGACCTATCAAGACATAACTAGGGTAACACCCTGGGGTCAGCATCACTTTCGTAACAATGTCCGCTTGGCCATGGTTATTGAAGCTTTGGGTTTGGGTCCCCGATACTACTGCGTCATGAGATCAAGGCATCCTGGGTTTTCTGAGCGGGTCTTCTTACTGGCGTGTTTTCTTCCTCATGAGAAGATATGCCTTTACCCCGTTTTTGGCTTGCCTCTCAGAGGTCCTTTTCTTAGAACACCTCATACCACTGAGATAGGCGCAGCAATAACCCACAGAATCATTCCCATAGATGAGTTACCTTATACTTGTGCAGCTTGTGAGGACTGCTTTTGTGACCATATGATGGACGGGCTTATGGAAGTGTAAAGAGTTCCTCTATCTTTACTGTATAAGTTCCGAGAATGAATAAAGTTTAAATCTTGTTCGTATTTTGAATCTTGCTCTCTTTAAGACTTATCTTGGTGGTTAATCTTGATTAAAATTTCTCTCTAAGTCTCATATTCGTGCATCTTGCGAAATTATCCCAGTTTGCGAGATGAGGACATCTCGCATTTTTTTAAGTGGGGTAGAATGTAAGATTCCTCCCCCACCCCCTTTTTGATGTCTAGTATCTTTCCCTGTAATCAATCCCTCTTCAGAAATATAAAGACCTTGTTTCTATCTGTTTTAGCCTAGAGAGAGAAAAATATTCTAGAGAGAGAATATTCAGATTTTGAATATTTTTGGATAGAAAAATATCTCTTCTAATTCAGATGAGTTCCCCTGAAACAGAAATTCAAAAAGAATTTTCCAATGTGCAATTGGAATTAATTGAAAATAGCTATAAAGAACCTTAGCCTAAGGGTCTAGATTTTCAGAAATCTTTAGACTATGGTCCAATTAAGGTTCCTATGGACCAATAGCATCAATCCATGTGTAGGGAGGAGATAAATCCAACTTGTAAAAAGAAAATACCCAAAAATGAGTAAATGCTCACATGAGGTGAAGAGTTGAAAATGTACAAGGTTTATTAGTAAAAAATTATGAGCAATATTAAAAGTATGACATATGTAAGGAAGAGGAGTTCTTTAAAGGAGGTGCATATTTCACATAAGATGAAGAGTTGAAAATGTACAAGGTTTATTAATAAAAAATTATGAGCAATATTAAAAGTATGACATATGTAAGGAAGGGGAGTTCTTTAAAGGAGGTGCATATTTCACATAAGATGAAGAGTTGAAAATGTACAAGGTTTATTAATAAAAAATTATGAGCAATATTAAAAGTATGACATATGTAAGGAAGGGGAGTTCTTTAAAGGAGGTGCATATTTCACATAAGATGAAGAGTTGAAAATGTACAAGGTTTATTAGTAAAAAATTATGAGCAATATTAAAAGTATGACATATGTAAGGAAGAGGAGTTCTTTAAAGGAGGTGCATATTTCACATAAGATGAAGAGTTGAAAATGTACAAGGTTTATTAATAAAAAATTATGAGCAATATTAAAAGTATGACATATGTAAGGAAGGGGAGTTCTTTAAAGGAGGTGCATATTTCACATAAGATGAAGAGTTGAAAATGTACAAGGTTTATTAGTAAAAAATTATGAGCAATATTAAAAGTATGACATATGTAAGGAAGAGGAGTTCTTTAAAGGAGGTGCATATTTCACATAAGATGAAGAGTTGAAAATGTACAAGGTTTATTAGTAAAAAACTATGAGCAATATTAAAAATATGACATATGTAAGGAAGGGGAGTTCTTTAAAGGAGGTGCATATTTCACATGCTTGAATGAGTTTTAAACTCATAAAAATTGAGATATTTCATCTCTCCTCTCCCCTCATTCAAGTCTAGTTCCAAAAAGTTAGCTTAACTGACCTAAAAATGGTCAAATATTGACCAAACTGATTTAGAAAATTCTAGAATCAGTTTGTTTGGTTAGAAGCTCAATTTTTCCTATAAATAGAAGCCTCACCCTTGTTGAAAAATATATAGTGTTTATGCATCGTTACTCTACTCCACCTAAGCCAAGAACTGTGAATTCATTTAATAATTCACTAGTTTTTGGAGCTTCCCTCTTTCTTCAATCCCCATTAGTGGCTCCATCAACATATTTAACCAATTGATTGGTTGGGGGCCTCTACCGTGAACAAAGAATCAAGCAAGTTGTAAGGTAATTAGTGAATATTGATCTTTCTATAATTTCTTAATGTTTCTCTCTTCTCAACCCCTCTCAAGCTTGAGAAGCTTAATTGGTATGTTGTTTTTAAATGCTATTGAAGTTTATTGGTGAATAGTAGTGAAGAGTTACATAATTTAATAAATGCTATTGAGGTTAATTTTCATTTATGTTTAAATTCTAATGATTTTTATGTAAATTCTCTCTCTCACTCAAGAAATGGTCATACTCATGACCCATTCTCAATCCAAATCAAGCTTTTCATAAAGCTTTTCCTTAACCCAAGATTAAGCTATGCTTGAGGCCAAATTAATGGCTTTTTTCTATGCTTTTAGTTTATGTATATTGATGATTCAATCCATTATGGATTAAGGATCCAATTAGAGATTATTTTAATTATTTCCTTAATGATAAGCTTTATCCCTTAGAAAAATTGAGATTTATCAGTCATAGCAGCGGAGCTATGGCAAAATTTTTATAAAAATTATGCATAAAATAATTTCATTCAAAGTATAAAAAGAGGACTTCCTACCATATTCTAGGAATTATCATCCTAGATTAATTGAAAGAATTTCATTATAATCATGGAGAAATTAAAATTTAATATCATGCATAAAGGATAGGTTTTTATATCAAAAGTGTTATTTTTACCATTTTTATTTCATGCATAGAAGTATGCATAAAAGAAAAATTTTTATATCAAAAGTGTTACTTTTATCATTTTTAATTTTCATGCATAGAAGTATGCATAAAAGAAAAAATTTTATATCAAAAGTGTTACTTTTATCATTTTTAATTTTCATGCATAGAAGTATGCATAAAGGAAAATTTTTATATCAAAAGTGTTACTTTTATCATTTTTAATTTTCATGCATAGAAGTATGCATAAAGGAAAATTTTTATATAAAAGTGTGACTTTTATCATAATTGAATTTCATGCATAGAGGTATGCATAAAAGTTGATTATTTTATTATAAAAGTGTTACTTTTATCATAATTGGATTTCATGCATATAGGTATGCATAAAAGATATTCTTTTTATACTAAAAGTATGATTTTTCTCATAAATGGATTTTATGCTTAACTTAGATGCATAAGAGAAATTCTTTTATTCTAAAAGTATAATTCCCTACCAAATTGAAATCATGCATAAGAAGATGCATAAAAGATTGATTTTAATTTCGAAAGTGTTAGTCTCCTTAAATGGAATTTATGTATAAATAAATGTGTAGAGAAATCTTATATCAAATAAAAGAATTCTCTTTTTTTTTAAAAAAAAGATATGAAATGTGATAAGATGTGATAAGAGGTGTATGAGATGTGATAAGAATTGATAAGATGCGTATGGAAAGTGATAGGATGTGATAAGAGGTGTGATAAGAGGTGATAAGATGCTTATGAAATAAGTTAGGATGTGATAAGATGAATTAAGATGTGTATGGGGGGATGAGGTAAGAAGTGTATGTGATAGGATAAGATATATATGGGTTGTGATAGGGCGAGAATGGATGTGATGTAAAAGATTAGATGTGAAAGTATATGGGGTTATATAAATGGGAATGTGAAAATGGATGTATGTATGTGAATGTGTGGATATGGAGATGGGAGTGTGGATGTATGAACATGAAAATGGATATATGCATGAAGATGTATATGCATAGATGTAAATGTGGATGTAGATGTGGATGTAGATGTGAATGTGGAATGTGGATGTATGGGAATGTGGATGTGGATGTATGTGAATGTGAATGTAGATGTGGATGTATAGATGTGAATGTGGAATGTGGATGTGGATGTATGTATGTATGTGGATGTAGATGTGGATGTATGGATGTGTATGTATGAATGTGGATATGGGATGTGGATGTATAAATGAGGATGTGAAAATGGAGGTAAGCATGTAGATGTGGATGCATGTATGTGAATGTGAATGTAGATGTGAATGTGGAATGTGGATGTATAGATGTGGATGTATGGGAATGTGGATGTGGATGTATGTGAATGTGAATGTAGATGTGGATGTATAGATGTGAATGTGGAATGTGGATGTGGATGTATGTATGTATGTGGATGTAGATGTGGATATATGGATGTGTATGTATGAATGTGGATATGGGATGTGGATGTATAAATGAGGATGTGAAAATGGAGATAAGCATGTAGATGTGGATGTATGGATGTGAATGTGGATGTGGATGTGGATGTATGGATGTGGATATGGATGTGAATATATGATATGTGATGTGAAGGAATCTAAAGTGAAGAGATGGAAAAGGAGGTGATTGGATGAGTACACATATACATGGAATGTGGAATAAGTAATGTGGATTAATGAGGGATAATGTGGAAAAATGAGAGTTAATATAGAAACTGTATTTGTAAACTGTTTGTAAATGCTGTTTGTAAATGGCTGTTTTATGTCAAGAATGCTGGGGAAGCATTTTGACCGTCTTGTGATTAAGGTCGTGGAGACCTAACTGATAAAGTTGCAACTGCTGACGGAGAGTCAATGGAGGACGTCTCGCGTAGCAAGGTCGACCGAGGTCTTGACTAGCCTCGGTTCGATTAAAATGGTGAGCTTCTGGTACGGTGGATGAGGGACCAAGGAAGCGGCCTATGAGTGAAGCGCTAGGTCACCTGCGAAGGATCCTAGAGGGTGCTGACCATACGGTGCTCGGGCTCTGGGTCGCCTAGGATACCCACGCGTGCGTCGAGGAAGATATTGGAACAAGGAGTAAGAGTTGTTTTGTGAAACCGGGCATGGATCTGGTTGACTGACCTTGCTGGTCCTCAACGGATGAGTCCATGGCTCTTTTATATGGATCTGTTGGTTGATCTTGCTGATCTTCAACGAGAGTCCATCTTGATAAGTGATTATATTGCCGAGTATTATGGGCTAGGAACTATGGAAACGGCCTCTGTGTGGACAGGTGGTGAGCGTTCTAGTTGCCAATGATGCCATAGATACTCTGATGAAGGAATGCTGGGAAATTATGAATCAACCGGATAAATTGGAAGATTGTGATCAGTGGTACTATGGTTTCATTAAAGGATTGTTTTAAAGTTAGTTGATGCTAAGAAAAAGGCAATTTCATATTGGGTGTGTAAGTGGTATGACTAGTTTTATGTTTGCATGAACTTCCGGCTAGGGGGCCTTGGAACTCTTTTCCTTGGTACCCGGGACAAAACCTAACCAAATTCCAAATTGGATCCCATCACTACAGTGGTTGGGCGGTTGGCTAACCCATGGGATCGGATGGGGTTAGGCTGGACTGATGGATCCGTAAATCGAGATTTAATTTCTATTATTACGATAGATGAAGTAAATCCCGGATAGAAATTGTTCTATGGATAGGAATCAACGGCTGTGCCTCTTGATGGGGAAAAAAGCGTTGATCCCAATGATCCAAGTGCAAGTTCTTCCTTGATTTGACCAAGTACCGTTAAAGGTGCAGTCAGATCAGTTTGATCAGTAATGATCTTGACTACGTTAGAGTAAAGAGTTATCCTGGTGGAATCGCCCGTGCTTTCCGGGTAAAGGAAGTTTTTCCGGTTTCGGTTTTGGACAAACCGACGGATTAGTCTCTTGTCCGGATATCCGTGGGCGAGGCCCCGAGTGTGGGACCCCTGTCCCGCGCGAGAAGTGCTACTTCCGCTGCTAGTACCCCGAATCCGTTGCGCGGTGGAGACCGGGATCTCACAGGATGTATGGGGAAGGACGCGAATAAGGGAGATCTTAAGTAATAAAAGATCTCACCTTAAAAAACTCGCGTACGATGACCGGCTAAATGTAGCTGCGGGTGGCTATCCTGCCGAGAAACTTGCCACTGCGCACAAACGCGAGTGGAAGGAGGCAAAGAAACGAGCAGAGGGTGGCGTGAAGAGCAGGCAGCATGTGGATCCAGATGGAGACCATTGGATCTTCGCATTTCGGATCTGGCGGCGTCGAGTCATGGGAGGCAGAGTTCGTAAGTATCTTGCCACTTTATTTGATTGTTTACTTAATTCATTGATTCTATGATTGTTTTAATCTTACAAATTGTGTTGATTATGATACAGCGACGGGTTACGGGGAGGAAGCCCACAACCCACGATACTGCGTATGCTCGTCGGCATAGCAGACGTGACACGTGGGCCATCTTCAGAGCTGAGGGACGTATTACGGACGCGCAGTTTGAGATGGCCATGAGACCATACGGTCGACAAGTACTTGAAAATTCTAAACGAATGGTTTTGGTTTATTGAATTACATATATATATACTTATATACTATATATTACTTGAACAGGCACAAGCTGCTGATGATCCACCGGCCACCGCTGCAGAGGGTGGACGTGAGCACTACTCATCGGACATTCCGACCGATGTGAGCTCATCTGAGCATGGAGGGAGCACCGAGTCATCATTTGGGTCTGAGTAGTACTCAGACTTATAGTATCACATTCCATATTGAGGATGTGATTGTATATATTTTTTTGTAAACTCAAGCCATGGGCTACTTCGAGATATGGACTCCCTTGTATACATGTATGAAATTTTGATAGTAATATTGAATTGATTGATCGATAGTATTACATTCATGTCTGTCTTGAATCGTGTATTGACAATGTATGCATTCATGTCGTTCTTGTCTTAATCTCCCTCGTGCATATGTTCTTCGTGGATGGTCTAATGGGATGGTCTAATGCACAAAAAAAAAAATCCAGAGAGTGCTATTGGGTGCTGGAATGCTGGAACAGTATTTAGGCACCAAATAGCACTTTCTGGATTTTTTTTTTTGCTCTCTGTTCGCGTGTATAAACGCGTCAAAACTGCTAAAACTCGCGTGTATCTACGCGGATACCCTGTAAAATACGCGTGTATTAATGCGTCAAAACTGGTAATTACGCGTGTATAAGCGCATCTAAAATAAAGAAACGCATATATAGACGCAGGTATAAACGCGTCTGAGACATCTGAACTGAACAGAACGCGGCTATACACCCGTGTATAAGCACGTCTAAAATAAGAAAAAGCGTGTATAGCCGCATGTATCAACGCGTCTGTAAAAAGAACGCGGCTACACACCCGTGTATAAGCGCGTCTGAGAGGTGCTATACAGGCGCTTTTACACGCATGTCTGTGGCCGCGATGATACACGCGCTGATACACGGGCCCGCTACTTTTTTTCACAAGTCATTTTTAGCGGCTAGGAGCGCGGGTATGAGCCCGATCCCTTGTAGTGAGAGAACAACGATAGACTTAAGGCGGTGCCTGGTCAGATCATATGCAATGTCTCGTGCAGTGCCGAGGAGGAGGAGTACCTCCATATCACTCCAACAGATGTTTATATGCTCGTTGAAAAGAATATAGAGATCAATGAAAGTATTGTGCTTACTTGTTTAAGGTGTGTACTCTTTGCCTTTTTTTGAATGCTTTCTTATTTTGATTTCTTTTTCCCTTTCCTAATATTTTTAATTCAATCTGCAGGGTAATGTTGAAAGAGCTTTTTCCACACTAGGCAAAGCAAGTATATATTTGTGATCCTTTGGTATCAACTATCCTAATTGACCCGTCGAGGTCTGAAGAGGACCTTGCTCCTTATCTCCAGGGAGTTAGTCCAGGTACCTGCTTTGTTGTGCTGCCATATATAGAGAAGTATGTATTTTCTTTGGATTTCAAGCTGTTGATGGAATTTAAGTTATTAGTTGCCTGTGTTAGGTTTCTTATATTTTTTGTTTACTTTCTCAATTTCAGAGGACACTGGTCTGCTTGTTTCATTAATGTGGTGAAATGCCGGACAATTTTTATGAATAGCCTTCTCAGAATGCACGAACAGTCTAAATTGTAAGTCATTATACTTTATATCGTTTCCTTCTTACTTTTCCTAATTGTTGATTGTAAGTCATTCTTTATATTGTTGACTATAGGGCATGTAAGAGGTTGATTAAAACTCTATGTCCTGAATAAAAAAAGGATATAGAGTGGAAATTTCTCAACCAACCCGTTCCTATGCACTAAAAGGATTCGCACTCTTGTGGCTGGCACGTAGTCACAAATTTCTAGAAATTCCTCCTTTCCAAGTACACTAATTCTGATAGCTATGTAAGTTTCTTGTCACTGTAATATAATTTCTCTATGTTCATTTCATGAGAGATACCGCATTATTCTAATTGACTTTTATGTTGTTTTGGTGTCTGTTTACTCAGACAAGTTCTGGCTGTGGAGTGTGCGGGCAAAGGCAATAAACATTATCCTTAACAATGCAATTATGCCTAATGACCCTGACTCGCGACTTCCACCAATTGCTGGCACTAGTGCATCAAAGAAGACAAAAAGATCTCATTTCATTCCCCTATTAAGCATTTCAGCTTTAAACAAGGAGTCCCTCAGAAGGGAAGCAAGGGCAAGGCAAAGAGGAAGCTTCAATTTGCAGGCAAGGGCAAGGACAAGGCAGGCAAGGTGCCAATAACAAAGGAGACAAAGGAGGAGGCCAAGGATGAGGAGGCCAAGGTGCTGAAGGCTGAGTCAAAGAAGGAGGCCAAGGTTGAGGCTAGAGAGCCCGAAATCGCTTAGAGGCATTTTGTATATGTCCAGAGACAACGTTGTAAAGATTCTGTATTTTTTTTTAGCTCGGCTCATTTTTGTATAAACATTCTATATTTTTATTTAGCCCTACTCAGTTTTGTATTTTGTGAGTATTGTGCTTTGCCATAATAAAATAGATTGTTGAGAATTTTTTTTCTCATAACTTATCTTTGCTTCAAAATCGTTATGAGTACTTTGTAGAGTAGACACATATCCGTGTAGAAACTTTTTATCACGTTAGTCATTGCTAAGATACAATGGGCGGCTTTTGTATAGAGCTTATAAGCTGTAAGTAGGGATTTAATATTCACGTGATCACAAGATTTTTTGTGATAATAACACATGTGAACAAGTTATTCACATGTTCTCATGTTACCATTCACAAAATAACAGGTCACTTGCCATTTGGGAACCCCTTAAAAGCTTGGCTACACATTGGAATAAGCTATTCACATGTTCTCATGTTACAATCTTCACATAATAGCAGGTCAGTGGCCACCTAAGAAGATTTTTTATGCCTGACAAAGATAATTTTTTTAGGCCCTTGTGAAAGCTTTGTGAATATAACATGTGATCACAAGATTTTTTGTGTTATTAACATGTTCACATGTTTTCATTTACGTCAGTGAAATCCCTGGCTGTAAGATATTGTGTTCTCAATTCCCTTATGGACTGATCTTTATATACTATCTTGGATGCACTCCAAAACCATCGACATAAAAAAACCATGTGCTGTAAATTTGTGTGCCACTTAACCATTTAAAGTTCATTGCTCAGTACACTTTTTTGAGGGCAAGGACTTTACAAAATTAACATGCTTGAAGTGGCTTCAAAATTCACAAAATTCAAAATCCCCATTAACTGAGCGATATACTATCAACATCCCCAGCGGGATCTACCAAGGTCTTTGGCTCTAGTTGTTTTCAAATCTTCCTATTGTTCACCTTGAATTGTGCTCTGCTAATATCCTCACCTCCCATGATATTGAGGTGCTCTCTAATATTTAGGAGGCTCCAATGTCTACTTGCACCTACAACTTCCAGTGCACCATTGGGCAACCGAACGCATATGTCGTGAGGCAAAACAACTTGTTCATCTGTCTGCATTGGGACCCAACAACTATTATTTTTCATCCACCGCTCATAATAGAAGCGTATGTGTAGTGTGGCATGAGCTTTGAGATACCAAAATGAGACACTAGACTCAACTATATTGCACTTATATGTGTCATCCTTAGTTATCCCTTCTACAGTCCTCCATTGGTCTCCAAGAAAGGCTACCATTTCATTACCTGATACCTTTTTGCACACAAACATGGTAGGTGTTTGTGAGAAACAAAGATTTGGATAGGGTGGCGAGCGAGGGGATAACGGTTTCTCATGGATGACGTTGAGAGATTCCATGGGTGCGATTTTAAAGTAAGTTAATAGCAAATAATTCTCTCATTCTATAGACAAATTTACATCACATGTAATATTCCCAAACTCACATAGTATCACTCTACTTGTTCTGAGAGGTGTAATGTTATAGTAGTATGTGGGCTTATGGTCGACATCTTCGGATCACACGAGTTGATTTATGATGTGTCATGATGGATTATGGAATTATTGTCTCTCAGCAACCTTACCTTAAGTTTGTATGCTCACTCTGTGCGATGTGATTAAGGAAACAATGTATAAATACTTATGTGGATCCTTTTGTGTTGAGGTAGTACTACCTGACATTAATTTTCCCCATGTTCCCCATTCCTCATCCAAGTGGAAAAGAACAAGAAGTTGGTTTTGTCGTTAGGGTTCTAGGCTCCTATGGAGAGAGATATTCCTGCTTAGATGATGAAATATGCAAAGTGGGTGTATTGTGAAAAACTTGTTCTTGATAGTACATACAAAGAAACATGTCCCGATTACCGTAACTACAATTTTTGGGATGCTTGTCAGTTGTTATGGTATACTTAGGATAAGCCCAGCTCAAAATTGACACCAAATGTTTGAAACATTGTGGGAGAAAACCTTGAGAATCCTGGTCATGCTCCCGCTCATTCATTGCAACTAAAACTAAGGTTTTGATGTTCCTCCACTTATGTTTGTGTTTTGTTGGGTCATTTCTTCCCAAAGCTCCTCGCTAGAGGGGGATTCAAAGGAGTCTAGCCTTCTTAATAGAGGGTAGCACTCTGCTGAGTGTTGGTTGTTTAGATTAAAGGCTTGGTGGGTTTGAGAAAGTGTGGTTTGATATTGGCAAAAAGATGTATTGGGCATACCCAACTAAGATTCACAAATCGAGAGGGCTTTGCAAACTTCAAAGACCCTTGTATATCACAAAGCATCTTTGATTTCATGACCATTACAGTCCAAGAATCTGGATTTGGCCATTATATAGAAGATAGGGGTGGAGATGTAATTATCTATAGCTTACCAAACCCACCGTCCTACTTTGGCACCACCAGATAGGAGTGCCAGTAAAAGAAGACCTTTTCCTTAAGAAGTTATGCACTTGTTTTACAAGAAAACATTGCCTCACCGATGTCTGCATGTAATGCTTGAAATGTTCCGGTAAGGCTTTCCAATGGCTGCTCCTCTACCATATTTTAAGGAAAAATATCTGCAAACAAGAAATAAGTTCACTTAGATTGAAACATCTCTGTCAAAAAATCGCACATGCCCCTTTCTACCTGCGATACTAACAATTGTATGGAAATTGAGTTTGTTGGCAAAGATGGATATCTCGTGCTGTGTAAACATATTGTATCATGGCCACTAGTTTTCCATTGCTTGCCTTCTTGAAGCGTTGTAAACAACCTTTCCAATGGTGCTCCAGTACATTTCACCGTCGAACTCGGTGAGGCCCCATTCAGCAGGCTGTAGATAAACCCAAGCGCTCTTACGAAATGCCTCTCCCACCCAAGCACCATCATCGTCCTTCTTGTTGTGCAAGGATATCTCCTCAATCTCGTCTTTTGGTCTTCTTGGTGCGGCCATATCTTCTTGGAAGCTAGAGTAGAAAGGTTAGGGTTAGAGTAAAAAGGAAAGAGATGTGTAAACTAGGGTTTTATGGGAGCCTTGAAGATGAAAGAGATGGAGCTCCAAGAAGGGAGGGAGATTAAGATGGAGGAGAAAGTTTAGGGTTTCGACCTTTGATGGTTTCATTAGGGTTGGGCAAATGAGATATAGATGGAATAGAACGGGAGGAAGAGTTTAATTTGGACGTTCAAGAGGGAAAACGGACTTGAAAATGAAATTTTGGATTACAATGAAATTTGAGATGGGTTTTTGGGAGGATCTCGAAAATTTCAAAATTTTATGGATTTTTTGACCCACAAAAATGGTACCTACCCTAAACCCCCTACTTTTTTAAGGGACAAGTGTAACTATTAGTACTAAAAGCCTAGTCTCCCTCCCTATATTAGTCTCCCTCCCTATATTCAAAGGAGACCAAATGTGTACAATCCTCCATTCCTATTGGTCTGTTGCTAGTTACTTTCATTAGTAAAAGACCCACAATATGTCCAAATATCCCCTAATAGTGAAAATTTCACAAATCAACTCAAAAGTGAGAAGAGTTTGGACCTTTAGAATCTACTCTTGGAGACCTTTCCAATGATATATAGCATGATGGGAAATTTTACATATTCCAGAGGTCCCCAAATTGGTGATAACATGCCACATCATCACCAATTTGGGTACTTCTTAAATATGCAAAATTGCCCATCATGTTATATATCATTGGAAAGGTCTCGAAAAGTAGATTCCAAATGTAAAATCATCACCAACTTTTGATTTGATTTGTAAAAATTTCTCCATGAGCATATTTTGCTAAGAGAGAGGAGGTGTGAAAATCCTTAAGGGACAAAAATGAGAGTCCATATTTCACCTAATGTCTATGCATATTGAAACCAAAGAACCCAGCTATGAGAGCATGTATGTTTATGCATGATCCCAAACCTAAAATAACAAACTCTCAAGCACTCGAGTATGTAACGATACCATAGCCATGATAAGAAAAGGCATTACAAAAGATCGTCTCTTACCTACTGTGGATAGCTTGGCTTCTTAAATGCTTGTAGTGTGGTGCCAAACCTAGGAGGAAAAACCTATAAAACTTTGAAAAACCCAAAAATGAAAATTTAAAAAAAGTGTAAAACTTTAATTTAAAAAAATCTAACCCTAACATATAGAATACTCTCACCTGCTTGCTAGGGAGAGTATCAAGGAAAGAATGAGAGAAAACAGGAGCCTATAGATAAAAACCCAAAACTCAAAAAATCAAAAAAACTTGTAAATCCTTACAAAAACCTCAACCCTAACACATAGTAAACCATTACCTGCGTGAAATGAGAGATTTGCAGTAGTGGAGAGGTGAGGGAGGGATGGGCAAGAGGTGAAGGCGGGATGGCCAAGAGGTAAGCGAGGTGAGAGAGAGAGAGAGAGAGAGAGAGAGAGAGAGAGAGAGAGCAAGGCGGGAGAGAGAAAACTGAGTTGAAATAAAAAGTACAAAGAAAAGCATCTCGGTTTTTTATTTTTACACCGTCGATGTAAGCATCGATAATATTTTATAGTGTCAGTAACAATTTTGTAGAATTTGTATAAACATTGGTTTCCTTTATCTTGTTGGCGCGCATAGTGACATCTATGTTGATGCTTGTATCGACAATTACGGACAACAGGAGCTGGAAGCCAAAACCATCTATCTCCCCTGGAAAAAAAACTATCGACGCAGTAAAGGACAAATGCTTGTAGTGATACATGTTGTATAGGCAAAGATGAATTTGTACCAGAATATAGGTCTAGGAAATCTTGGGAGCATGTTTGTTTTGGAGTGTTTGGATCTATCCAAGAATGCTCTAAGAAAAAACATTCTAGAGTAGGAGCTCTTGAATTTGAGCCACGTGTATCAGTAAGTAATTGTATTGGAGGCCAAATATTTAGAAGCTTGGTGACAACTTTTGACTTGATTTGTAAAAATTTCGCCATGAGCATATTTTGCTAAGAGAGAGGAGGTGTAGAAATCCTTAAGGGGCAAAAATGAGAGTCCATATTTCACCTAATGTCTACGTATATTGAAACCAAAGAACCCAGCTATGAGAGGATGTATGCTTATGCATGCTCTCAAGCCTAAAACAACAAACTCTCAAGCACTCGAGGATGTAACGATACCATAGCTAACAACGGGCGGCAGGCGCACCAACAACGATAATACAAGCTTATGCTGATCTTTTGAAGAAGGTACGGCAAACGCCGGATGTGCGGGAGATGCTCACGAAGTTGTGGCAGGTAGGTCTACGTATAATGTGCATTATATTGCTCCGTGAGGAAAATGTAACGTGGTCGACGATGCTTGTATCGACAATTATGGACTACGAGAGCTGGGAGCCAAAAACATAGTGACATCTATGTTGATGCTTGTATCGACAATTACGGACAACGGGAGCATGTTTGCTTTGAAGTGTTTGGATATATCCAAGAATGCTCTAAGCAAAAACATTCTAGAGTAGGAGCTCTTGAATTTGAGCCACGTGTATCAACAAGTAATTGTATTGGAGGCCAAATATTTAAAGTAATTGTATTGAAGGACAAATATTTAGAAGCTTGGTGACAAAGTCGGTGAGTGTGGATGAAAAGGATGACATGGTGACGAAGTTGGTGAGAGGCACCCTTCGACTCAATACAATAAAGGATAACATGGTGACAAACTTTGTGAGAGGCATCCCTTCCCACGAAAGCCAACCCTTTCCCAATACTTCTAACACACTCAAAGAAGAAGGCATACATCAACGAACCAATCCCCTTCCTTGTGCAGCTTTCTAAAATCAATGATGCTGCCGTGGTAATGTATTGTACGCATTGGCATCGCCCGGGAAAGCAAAAGTGCCGTGATGAAGCAAAGAATAAAGTAAACATCATAGATTGATAAAGCATCAAACTTCAAAAGACTGAATAAAAGGCGTCAACGTTCTTTGTATCACGTCCCATTCTTCCTTGAATTGTTTTTTGTTTTTACCAAGGCGGCGTCCACGCGGTCCTTTGTATCACCCACCACTCTAGTCTTCATCTCATTATGGCAGCACCAACAACGGCAATACAAGCTGATGCTGATCTTTTGAGGAAGGTATGGCGGACGCCGGATGTGCGGGAGATGCTCACGAAGTTGTGGAAGGTAGGTCTGCATATAATCTGCATTGCATTGCTCCGTGACGAAAATGTAACGTGGTCGACGATGATTTGATTTGACGTAGAGGGCGGATCTTGGAATAAAGCCGGACACGGTAAGAAGCATGGCTGACCAGATTAGCCGGTTGGCGGGCGGGGCGCCGTTGGTGGGCGTGGGCGTGCAGGCCGCCATGCACATCATCAGCAGTATTGCGGCCACCTCCGACAACCGCGTGAAACGGAGCAAGGTGCAGAAAGAGGCCAACAGAATGAAAGATCAAGTACAGAAGCTGGCGGCCAAATTGTCATCGGCATCTTCATCGTCACTCGGGTGCGAGCTCTTGAATGAGGCCGTGGTTAGCCTGTGCTGCGAAGCTTGCATTCTGCAGCAGAATGACGACCGGTATGCTTTTATCTTTCATGGGAATTTTCAATTTTTGGTAGAGTTTTTTTTTCTAACATTCTTCTGATTTTTTTTTTGTGAAAGTGGTTGCAACTAAATTCTTTTTCTTTACTATGTGCGTATATCATGCGCACGTGCATATATATATATATATGCACAATATATATCTATCTTCTATATACTCTATTCACCATACCATCCTTCACTCTCTGCTGCCAACTCCTCTAAAACTATCTCCTCCTCCTCTAACCATCTCGCAGTAACGTGTATAAAAGTGCATGTGTATATCTCTTCCAACTCCTCTAAAACTATCTCCTCCTCCTCTAAACATCTCGCAGCAACGTGTATAAAAGTGCATGTGTATATATGACATATGCACACATATACATACACGCAAGCCTCTTGTAAACCCTTCACTTTGCTGAAAAATAGTTGAATTGTGGACTATCCTTTCTATTCTTGTAACATAGAACCTTCACATATTTCTAGATTAGTACCAAAATGTTATGAACTTTTTCCCTCTCCAAAGTTATTTTGGTTGTGGCTTTATTTATCTTTCCTCCATCTCCATGTCTTCCCATGTCTTTCTCTCTCATTTTTTTCCTTCCTAGCTAGCCTATGGAGAGTTGTAAGGAGAAATTTCAAGCCAGTAAGTACTCTTTCAATTATCACAACCACCACCATAAATTATGTGTAAGCTCTACCACCATAAATTATGTGTAAGCTCTACCATATCAATGCTTCTTATTAGATGTGTTTATCATGGGCAAGCTATGTGCATCCACTTTGGGAAATTCATTATGGCAGTGAAGTTATGTTTTGTCTCATTGTCTATGATGAGCAAAGAGAAGCATATATGTGATTGTTTTTGTATAATTGGCTTCTATCCAAGAAGTGTAACCATGTCATATCCTAGTAGTCCTTCAACATAAAGCCTCCCACCTAGTTTTCACTCTTAAATAAGAGTAGAACTACCTACAAGAAATTAAGTGATACCTATCAGCTCCCATAGCATATGATTGTACATCCAATTTCCTATATATTCCATATTAGCTCCAATAGCATGTGATAGTACATCCAATTCTTTATATATTATTTCAAAAAAAGACCGTATATATATGTAGAGAGAGATGTTTGATGGAATAGCCTACCAAAATTTAAGGTTCATGAAAACTCCATGAAAATCCAAGGAAAATTTGAGTGGCTTTAGCTAAAGGTTTGAAATCTATTTGTTAAATAACCAATGCTCAAATTGGCTGATTTTTAGCTTAAATTTTGATTGAAACCCCCCAAAGTAAGAAGTCCACTTACTTGAGGGTCCACCCATCTATAGAAACTTAAGCATATCTATGAAGAAATCCAAGTACCTGTAGAAAAATATGGCCACATGCACAATAATAACACACTTAGGCATATCCATGAAGTATGTATATTGAAGTACGTGAGGATATAGGTGGGTTTCTCTAAAGCTTTCCATCCAATCAAAGGCTAAAAGTTAGATACAATGACCATGCAACCCTCTCCCAATGAACATCATGAAGGCATGCATGTCCTAATGCATTGTTGAGCTAGAGACCATGCAACCCTAGCCCAATCAACATTAAGAAGTCATACATGTCCTATATCATGAACCCCCAATCACCTAGATTATTACACATGTGACTATTGGGCTCTCTAGTAGTTAGGCGAGCCCTTGGGAGGCCCCTCCCAAGCCCTAATTACCACAAAGGAGCTCCCTTAACATGATCCACATAATCCAACTATCTCTAATATGAATTGTTCGATCTAAATGCTAGCCTCATGATCTCCAAAATCAAATTCTCCCTCTCCTATCTAGAGGAAGAAAGGGAGAGACAAATTCTGAAAACTAGCTCTAGAGTTAAGTAGCATTCTTCAAAATGTTTTGAACCGCTCTAAAACCATCGTCTTGTTAAGGGTTCATTCCCTCTTATCAACAACTGCAATTTGGCTCTTAGGGAACAAAACTTGATAGATCCTCAAATCTCATAAGCTCCTAGATAGCTTTTCGACAGGTGCCAAGCTATGTCTTTTTACCAATGACCTATTTCAATCCACTTACATGAAAGATAAGATGCATGCAAACTCTATCAGGGAGAGGCAATTTGTAAGCAATCTCATTAATCATTTTCAAAATTAAATAATGACCACAAGATGACACAATACCAACGACAACTTATAGAATTTTGGACCCATTACTTCAAAACCTTAAGTAAACCCATGATTGACCTTCTTCCAAGACTTTAGCTTTTCACTTTTGGCTGACATAGAATTAGTCTCTATCTTGCATACTCCATATGCTCTCTCTTGTAAAATGTCACATCTCTTTATGTTATTTTAGGAAGTTGTTTTATTCTCTGAGCCCACCTTATTGTGGATCCTTTCAAGTAACATATATCAAAGAAAAACCCTTTCTTAAGCTCATTGTGACCTTTTTGTTAGAATAGATGACAACAGAGTGATTACAACAAGATTGACACCAAGAGTATATACTAATGAACAAGTAGTTACAACGATCTTGTCTTTTTCCACATGCATTGAGCCAAGCCCCTTGAGTGACCATAGTGTGCCTCAAATGGCTATCATGAATACAAGATCATGGGGTTCTATTTATGGGGCCTTGACTGTGTTAACCCTACTCAACTTGTGCCAACCAAATAAAATTAGGTCCATGCCCATGGTAGCCAGCCCACCAGTTGCTAGTCTATGGCCCCAAAAACTAGTTCCACACATGTATACAAGCTATTGTCCATGTGCCCAAGCTAAGCCCACTTACATAGGACCAAACCCCACCTAGTCAAGTATACAACCGATCATGAACTATCTCCAGACTATCTCCCGAGGGAGCTCACAACATGAAGATGTTTGTGATGTCAAGCACACTAAATATATCAATTTTGTCCCCGTCAAAGGTGATTAATTGCAAAGGTAATTCAAAGAAGAGAAATCCACATAAATAGTAGATCCATTTAAAAATGTCTCTACTTCTTTAACACATTTATAACATCATAAAACCGTCTTACATGTTCAAAGATTGTCTATTTTGATGTGTCCAAAATTGTTGCATTCAATATTAAGCCCTTCTTTGATTGCATAATTTGACGTGTCCAAAATTTTTGCATTCAATATTAAGCCTCCTTTTAAACATACAAAGGAATCTTGAGCAAAGATTTTATAGGAAGCGTAGCAAAAATATGCCAAAGGTACTAAGATTTATTGCAGAGTAGAAGAATGAAAGTGCTTATGGATAAAGGGACTTATGCATTTACTCTCTCTCTCTCTCTCTCTCTCTCTCACACACACACACACACACACACACATGAAGAGAGAGAGAGAATTCAACTATCAACACTCAAACACATGCAACTCAAATGACATAAATTGGCCATAGAAAAGTGATGTTCAGTATGGTAGCCACAAGAGAGAGTAAGAGAAGATGTGCATAGCAAATACACAACTTGTGGTGATGGTTTCTTGTAGTAGAAGAAATCTATGTAAAATCCCAGTGCAAATGTGTCTTGGATTGAGAAAGCAATAGTGCCCTTTTTGGCAATTCAATAGCATTATAGCAAATGGGCACCACTCACAAGTGCGCCCATCACAAGCATCTTCAACATTTTTTTAAATAAAAAGAGTTAATGTAGTAACAAATAATGGCACATTATCTCTATAAACTACCATTTACCAACTCCCACAGCAGGGGCCTCACCTCAAAAAGAAGGCCTCTCATCCCTTCACAATAGACCTATCTACAGACAATGGCATCTCATGCATAGCGCGGCGAACCTCGTCTTGTGCAAAAATCTCCAATAACTACCACCCCAAAACGGAAGTTTTTTTGCGGGTGTAATTCCTTTTTGTAAATCTAGCCCAAGGGTTTCTAAAGTAATAAAAGTTGCTAATAAGGGAACATTTACATGCCACAATTACATTATGGATTTTCTAACTTGGCCAATGCACAAAAATTAAATTTGGAGTTCATCAACATGAAGTCAATATCATCATCATGTGCATTCACAACATGCATCCATCATCATGTGCATTTGTAACATGCATTCCTAGTAGTAATTACATCACCAATGTGTTTGATCAAATGTTTAATTTTTTATGTTGGATTGACTATGGCAAGAAAAGTGTGCGTTACCATGCGATGAATGAAGTGAGGTAGATAAACTCATGGGCTAGGTGGGTAGTATGGCCCTGTAGTATGGCCCTTGTACAGGGGTGACTACGATAAAATAGCTTTGGACTAAATGAGGTCAAGCTAAAAGATGAGTTCAAGGGCCTATATGTTTTATCTACTTGAAGCTTGATTAGGAATTGATTTAGAGTTTAAGACTATGATTATTATTGATTCTCTCTAATAGTAAGTAGTGCATTGTTGTTGTCTTGATTAAATATGGACTTAATTTTATGCTTTGTTCCTCCTTAGATCCAAACTTGTACCTCTTCTATGCATAAGGGATTTTACATAAATCCTTGTGTAAGGTCTTCTACATAAATTCCTCTAGATAGGTCTTTATCTATAAGGCCTTATGCATAAGGACCTTTATTTATAGGACTTAATGCATAGGGGCTTTTGCATATGACACTTTGTGCATAAGGGCCTATATGAATAAAGTAGAAAGCCCTTTGCATGAGGCATAGGACTTTATGTATAAGCCCTTATGAATAAGGACCTTTATTCATCTACTAAAATATCACAATCATGTGTGCAGGAAAGGATCGTGCGACACATCATGGGAATACTTGACATGCTGTTTCATGGGTCTTTCTACATCAAACAAGCTTGATCAACTAGAGAATAGATTAAGTCACCTAAACCAGCAGCTAAGCAGTGTGTTGTTGTGTGATATGGATGGTAGGATTCCAAGGCTTTGTACAGAACCCCCTGAGATGCCTATATTACATAAAAGCTTACAAAGGCAGAAACAAAAGGTGATCCAGTTCTTGACAGAGAAGTTGGGAGTGCGAGTGGTGGGTGTTTGTGGGATGGGGGGCATAGGCAAAACAACATTGTTGCAAGCTGTGAGACAGGAGATACACAGTCAGAAGAAGTTGCATGCCATTGCATTTGTGGAGGTAGGAGAGCACCCTACAATGAAGTGCCTTCAGCAGGATATATTATGGCAGCTATGTGGAGAGTTAGAAACAATCACAGACACAGCACAGGGGAGAAAGAGACTGGAAACATATTTCAGAAGTTTGAAAGGTAATGAAGAAGCAAAGAAAGGAGTTTACATTTTTTTGGACAATGTATGGACGGTAGAGCATTTAAAAGAGCTTCTTCCCAACAAGCTACATGAAAGTTTGCCAAATTCAAGCCATTTGCTAATTTCAACCCGTTCCGAGGCTGTTGCTAGTGCATTACAGAAGTTATGGTCATTTTCCTCAGACGAGTATATGTTGTGTAGCCTACATGTTTTGGAAAACCAAGAAGCTATGGAGGTTTTCATGCAAGCAGCTTCAAGGCATGGGAATGAAATGCATGTAGAGACTGATGTAGAGCTACTGAAAGGAATAGTTCCCTTATGTGGAGGTTAGTTTTCATATAAACCCTGCAAACTATATTCAAATAATGCTATGGAGTTTTACTCTTTGATCCTCTTTTTTTGAAATCAATCTTTAGTAAAAAAAGTAGATCAAACTTTCTATGCATGCCCCTCTAGAGAAGATCCAAGTATGCGAAGAATGGGGGATTATAGGGCAAAATCTCCCGCTTCATGCTAGTTAGCTAGTCAGCCTGCTGGTTGTGGGCTATTTTGGGGTATTTTCCCTTTACCCCTACTAAGGGGTTTTTACAACTTCATGTCCATCCCCACATGGAACCAACCCATTAGCAAAACCAACTATATACGGATTGTTTGGGCCAATGGATCATTAGAGCATGGTTCAAGTGGTGGAAATTGCATCGCTTGAACACAGGCAACAAGGAAGGGTGATCTTGGCAGAAAGGCTCAATCTAACAACTAAGACTACCTTGTTTAACACTTTGTGGAAAAGCTTAGCTAGATATTGGCGAGCTACCCATGCTTGAATCTATGCAACATTATGTGTCTAGGGACCAAAACTTCATTGTCTACTAATTTCTATTGATCCTCCTCCTACACCTCTAGGAGTAGGATCAATATGTCATCAAAGTAAGGAAACTTGAAACATGTTATGCATAGATCCAACTAGGTGGAAACTTCAACTCCATACCTATAAACCTCATTGATGAGCCAAATGATTGGGAATGGTAAAACATTATCGAAGAATAGTTAGGAGCCATGATAGTGTTGAGCCTATGAGCTTGTTGATTCCAAGCTCACCAACTTGTAGATCCAACCACTAACTTTATACTTGACAGCCTATGTTAATATACTTGGTGATTGTAACTAGCTTGAGTGTTACTAATCCATTTCTTCAATGACTCTAATACAGTTGCGTAGTTCTCAGTTATCTTTTATGTAGAATCCACTCTTTTGAAATTATGGGTGGACAAAGACTAAAATTCCCTACCATAACCTACCTGTAGTATGGAGTATAGTATGTAGCTGACTAGAACGTATCATTTAGACATGGGAGATTCTTTGCGACCCATTTGTTCTAGTGGTCGCGCACATAGCACTACAAAATAGTACCAAATTCCAACTGATTGAAAGTCTTAGTTTGGCCAATAGATTGAGGGTGAAATTCACTTGGATAAACCTTAGTTCAAAATGATAAAACAATGCTCTCCAAAAATGGCCTATGATGGTCTAAAACAATGGCTTTGGGATGTATATGAGCTAAATTGGATACCAATTTTGCAAAAATGAATGAGCTCTCTGGTAGAGCAGGTAAATAATCAGTCATGGTAGGTAAAATAACATGTGCATAATCAATTAACACTTCAAGTATGGCAATTATGGTCACAAAGGCGCCCCAAAATATTAATTACCCGACCTTCATTAATAATGATGTGAACATGCAAAAATAGCATGTTTTTAACTTGTGTTTCACACAAAAGTCCTTCTAGTTAGTCCAATGAGTAGTCAAGCATATGCTCTCTGTAATTCAAGGCCTAAGTCTTGCTCTTGGGCACCCACAGAAATCTCTAGGGTTTTCAAAACTTATACTTGGATAACCTCCCATTTCAAAGCTTGTCCAAAAGTCCATAATTCCTCATGAATCAATAAAATATTTATAAATACCGATGAGTCTTGTAAATTTTAGAAATGGTGACATCATGGCTCTCTTCAAAATGTTTATCCAGAAATGTAAGAGGATTCAGGTAATATAATCCATAACTATTGTATATAATTCAAAGTTCGAAGACCATCAAGTCCTGCATAGTTCAAGAGTTCTTAACATTCATAAGGCTGATTCATGTTCCCATAAATTAAATCTAGGAGTCCATAATGTCAATCCATAAACTTATAGATTAGTCCAAAAATCCACAAAACCAATTTATAGTAGACAATACAATGGTGAGGCTAAAATGGACTCTCGGGGGGTTCACCTAAAAAATATGTAAGTATACCACATGAGTTCAAATGAAGGGGTTTTTAATTCAAAATTTGAAGGTAAATTTATAGAAATACATTTACAAAAGAGGTTTCTTAATTGTTAATGCAAAACAACCCGTAAGTACATAAAGAAAAAGGGCTCATTTTATTCATGAAAAATTCATAGTTAAGGGGTTTCTTAAATACCCCTTGAATGCACGTGATATAAATGGTTTCTTAGTAGTGCACCCCCAGAACTGACCAATGCAAAATTATAAGTCCAAAAGAAGAATCACAAGAAGCAAGAATCCATACTTCCATAAAAATCATCCATACATCCAATTGGCATTGCCATACATTAGGAAAAAATTGGACTCAAAAAGGGCCCTCTAAGAAGAGCCATGCCATCACTTTTCTAGAAAAAATGGGGCCGTTTGTTGAACCTTATGTATATTATACCTTCCCCACTAAAAGGTAAATCATTGGAATCTACCTTTTAGTGGTGAAAGCATAACTTAAGCATATCAACTTGAAGGTTGTTGATTTAGAATCTATTTTTCAAGGGCTTTCCAGTGGTATGTCACACGGGGGGTTTTAATGTAAGATACATAAGGTTCACCCATGACCTCCCTTTTTCTAGAAAACTTATGATATGGCTCTTCTTAGAGGGTTCTTTTATAGTCCAATTTTTTTCTAATCTACTCACCGATATCAATAAACCATAAATAAGGTATAGACATAAGAGCCAACTGTATAGCCAATTGAAAGAGAATTTTATTGATTATGGGCACAAGAGCCAACCATATTACCAAAGCTCTTATATCAAATAGCAATGAAATTTATCATAAGCTTATATCAGATAACAATGAGAAAAATATATAAATCCACACACTGTTTTATGATGGAATGCTTTGATTGAAACTACGATTAAGCATAATATGGTGATTCAAAAAGAAAATATTTTGCACCATCTCAATACACCATGTCTACATGGCCGGTATCCTCCAAACACCATGAGCATGTGTGTACATGGACTGGAATATGAAGGGCCATGGCTAGCTCTCAACAAGCCCTACTCGAGATCAATAAACAATAAACATATAGATATATTTTTGGAAAAGGTAAATCTATGTATTTTCTATACCAAACCTGAACTGGTCAAGGAAAATCTACATGATATAGTGTCAAAATGTTATGTGTGTGTGTGTGTGTGCAGGGCTTCCATTGGCTCTAGTTGTCTATGGCTCCTACTTCCAGGACATGCAGAAACGCAGCACCACAGAGTGGAAAAAAGTTGAGAAGCGCATGCTAGATGGCCGGCATGGGCCCCTTCCCTCTAGTGAAGAGAATGTCTTCAAAATCTTGGAATCGAGCATCGATTTCCAACACGAAAGCATCCAAGAAGCCTTTCTGGATGCCACCCTCTTTTGGCGTGGCAAAGATTGGGAGGCTGCAAAATGTGCTCTAAATGAGGACGATGTCTTGAAGTGCCTATTGGATCACTCACTAGTGAAAATGAGTATTGGAACCCAAGGCCGTATTGTGCTGGAGGTTCATGATCTCCTTGCCTCTATTGCACGACAGCGAGCTAAGCAAAAGAACTGGTTGTATTTGCAAGTCCGTGATGGCGATAAGCAAGATGATGATGATTTGGAGGCAAGTGCTATTGTTGTTTGCATGATTAGAGAAACATCTACATGCATACACGTTATAATCCTTTACTTCCTTTACGTAACATTCTATACACATGAATATCAATATATCATTCTCAGTTGCTCTCTCAATTTTGAAGTTCCGATAAATTCCCAACTTATGAAGGTGATATAGAATCATGCACATTTGATGGATTTATTATATGTATTTGTATATATATGTCTATGTATATACGTATATGTGTTTGCGGGTGTATACATCTATATATATGTACGTGTACGTATATATACAGACATATATGTGCATATGTACACACTTATATGTTCATATATGCTATATGTACATACGTATATAGAGTGTATACATATATACATATATATGTGCATGTGTGTGTGTGTTTGTATGTATGTATGTATGTATGTATATGTGTGCTTGTGTGTGTATATATCTATATATATGTATATGTACATACGTATACATATGTATGGACATATATACATACATATATGTGCATATGTATGCCCTTATATGCTCATATATGCTATATGTACGATATGTATATAAAGTGTATACATATATATATGTACATATGTATTTGCATCATAATCAACAAAGATCCTCGTTAATGTATATGTATGCCTCATCATTTTTCTAGTATATAGTATGCTAGCTGAAAGATTATGATGTATATGCATTTACATACATGTATAGTTCATAAATGTATACATATATATTAACCATTTACTTTTTTATGGATCTTTTTTTTGAAAATCTTGTCAAACTAACTTGGATTACCCCTGTAGTTTCAAAAGAGCCTAAAAGAGGTACTTTCAGCTTACAAGGATAAGGTTCGTGGATTACACTCAGATTCAAGATCAACACCATTCATCCTTCCTGTTGTTAACATGCCAGAGCTTCGATTTATGGATCTGTGGAACATCAATGATGAGCTTGACAAGATTGATTTCACGATCACACAGAAACTAAGAGCATTGGGCTTGTACAACTGCGAATCAATTGTGCACCTTGAGGTCATAATTTATGTCTTCAAGTTTTTTAGAGCTTTCTTGTCAAGGATATACCTTGTCATTGAATTCATGTGTCTCTATACTTTGTACTTAATTATGAAAAGAATGATTCTTTTCCTTGCAATTTTTGTTTTGTCTACAGATAAATCCTCAACAACTCATGTCATTGGTATTGGAGTGTTGCAATGAAAGAATTATTCGGCTTGCAACAAGTTTTCGGAGGCTCCATTTTCTTAGACTACAATACTTTCCTAAACTTGAGGCATTGCCCTCCTCCATTGGCAACATGAGTACTCTAGTAACTCTTGAAATCATTAGTTGCTATTTACTCAAGCATTTGCCAGACACGTTAGGGAACTTAGTGGCCATTGAAGCTCTTGAAATTAAAGATTGCACAGCCCTCATGGATTTGCCTACATCTATTGGAGATTTTTCCACTCTTAAATCACTTAAACTTAGTTACTGTCAAGAACTCAAGGAGTTGCCAGACACCATTGGTAAGTTGACCACCCTGGAGACACTTCATATAAAAGCATGCAGTGGAATCAAGGAGTTGCCATCTTCCATTGGCACATTGACTCGCTTGGGAGTCCTAAACCTTGAATATTGCATTGCATTAAAGGACTTGCCATGCTCCCTTGGCAACTTGATTGGCTTAAATGACCTTGACCTTAGTAATTGCTATGCCCTTAAGACGTTGCCATCTTCTATTTGCAATCTACGTGCCCTCAGCACTCTTAGCCTTGAAGGTTGCCATGGACTTATGGAGTGGCTACACGACAATTTACCAACTTTTGGAAAAATGTTGCACCTAACCAAGGCTGTCTTTCCTTGAGAAGAGGGTGTAATGGCTAGTTTACACTATTATTCTCACATCTCTCGACTACGATTCTCATTGTTCTTGTCCCTTTTAATATTGACTTAGATGCGATGATGGCCTCAGCAAAGGGTCACTCTCTTTATGTATTTAAACTATGGACATGTAATTGTAATAGTTACTATGACAACAAACCCTATACAACCTATGGATTTAAATTTGTGACATTTTTTAATGGTGGCTGCAAACCCTGCATCATCAATGCAACATGTTGCTCATTTTTTTTACAGATTAGCTTAAGCATCTAAACATTGTTGTGATTTTTGGCCACGGTAAAGTTTAAATTTTTTTTCTGTTTGGGTGGAGGAGAGAGCTCCTCGTATTGCTGCTGGTGGAGGAGAGAGCTCCTCGTATTGCAGCTGGTGAAGATCTTCTCCCTGCTGCTGCACGCCTGAGCGCCTCCTTCTTCCGGCCCTCCTATCCACCTCACCGCCACACAACAACCAACTCCTACCACCACCGCCACCATCTTCTATGCCCACCTTCTATCCATTTCACCCACCCGTGCACTAGCGCCTCCACGCTACAGCCCTCTCGCTGGCCATTCAGCTCGTCCCTCCTCCTCTCTGGCAGCCCCTGCCCACCTTTCTTTCTACCACTTGCCTTCCTCTCCCTTCTCTTCGTCTTACCGGGCTGGATTCACGATGCTCATCCTGCTCCGTCTGGCAGCTACTGAGCATTTCCTGCACCAAGTAGATTTTAATTCTTCGAAAGCTTGCAACCCTCTTCTCTCAAAAGAAAACTGTTGTATAGATTTTGACCCTGTGGCGGAAGCTTCTCACAGACCTTTTAATGAAAGTTGCCAAGGTTCATGTGTGCTTCTTTTGTTCAGGTTCTTGAAGTCCCTCGAGGTCTTCCATCTCCTTTGAGAGGTGATGCATCATTAGTATCTCCTCAAGTCGGCTTTGCACACATCCAGCAAAACATGCTATTAGAAGAATAACCAAAGCATCAATCAATTTAGATCGTATTTCTCAATTCAAGCATACACTTCTTAAATTGACTTCATAAGAAGCTTAGCAATACATCTAAGGATTCACTTTTATCATCAATTTTCGTTTAAAATTTGGACTAGTTTAACATTGGTTTGGTAATAGGACATAAATGTGTCCATGAGGCATATTTATGTCCTCACCTACTGACCAACTTTATGGAATTATTTGGAACACATGGATAGTGAAAATCAAAAGTTTTCTTTTTTCATGTCATTACGAAAAAATAAGATTTTTTGGGAGAATATTGGTAACATATATGCTTGAATTTATAAGCTAAATTACAATCGTAATTCAGAGCTGTTTGGATTACATTTCGATCAAAAGCGTTAATTGGCCAATTTTTCATTACTTTCCAACGTTTTTGGACGTGCATGGCGTCACAAACATATCTATGGTGTAATATAATTTATCTTAGGCTCAAAAATCAATTAGAACTCCAAAATTTAGGTCTTAATGAAAATTCTAAAGTATTTAGATGTCTCAAAAAAAATTAACTTTGAGGATTCTTATAGCTAATCAAACAATCCTAGACTAGGATGAAATCTTATACACATGTTCTATACAATGTTATCCTTTGTTAGTGTATTTTGTGAGAGCCAATCACACATATACTTGTCCTTTTAAGCACTTTGTTTTAGATGAAAGTTTACAAAGTCATTGCTGTAGAATAAGAGACTACTGCACACATTTTTAAATATCTCATAAGGCTTTAAGTGGAATATTTGGTCATTTTATATAATAATATATACTATTTTCATAACTTTCTCACTAGATGATCTTAATATAAGCAAAGCTTCATGTATGCTATTTTGTTATCCATGTAGTTTTTATGTTTAGATATAAATTCTTGGCCAATAACTTTAGTGGAGACATTGATTTATTAGTATAACTAATGTAAATCACTGTATATGCTCACACTATTGCTGTATTTTGGGTCAAAGACTCAACAACTAAAAAGAGATTCTAAGAAGGAAATTAAATTGAATTAATTATTAATATAACAAAATTTTATCATGAAAAATTTATCTCTCATGTCTTAAATAGCACTAGAGAATATGTAAGATAGCACGTGCATTTAACAGAAGGGATTTTTTCTTGGATGGACTTGCAGAAATATGTACATACATAAGGGGTTTATAAATTAAAAAAGTAAAAATTTTCATACATAAAGGTTAGTTTTATTACCAAAATCCATACATAAGGGATTTTCAAATACCCCGTGAATGCATGTGCTACAGGTAGTGTTTACATAGTCAACTCCGAGGAGATTTAAAGTAAATTTATTATAAGCCGAGATTATTTTTTGCTTGCATGCGGGAACCTACTTTGAAAGTTTGGATTCTAATGCTGGATATACCTCTACTTATAGTGGTTCATCAATTATATTTAAGATTATTGATATCGTTTTCATAATTTTCTAAGTTTCCACATTCATGAAGACATGCCTTATAAGAGAAACACTAAAATATCGCTCCCATTCACAAGATATAATTTTTTTTAGTAAATCCTTGAAGAGACATATTCATGTCCTATTGAGCTACCAAATCAGCACTTAATACTCATTAATAAAACTAAGTATTTAGTTATCATATTGACTTGCAAACAATCTTTTCAATTTGCCTAATCTTTCATCAATTTTTTCATCTCCTCTTTCTCTTTGGATTAATTAAGCTTTTTGAGCTCTCAATCTTATCAATCTGCCTAATCTTTCATCAAAATTTTTATCTCTTCTCTCTATGAAAAAATTAAGCCTAATTATGTCAACTTTTTCATCTCTTCTCTGTATGGATAAATTAAGCCTAGATAAGGTTAGATAATAAGTGTGATTAGACTCGCCAGGATAAGGTTAGATAATAAGTGGGTGCCCAATTAGTTATTAGGTATGGATGCTCAAAGGGATATTCCTTTGAGTGTTGATTGAGATTGTGCTCTTTCTCCTTGTACTCTAGCTCTATACCCTATCCTATTGTCCTCTTGGTAGTATTTGTGTGAGAGTGAGTGTGTAGGAGAGTCTTCCCCTGTTTCCCTTTTGGTCTTGCCACAACATGACTTGCTAGTGAGAGTGTGTGAGTGAGGAAGAGAGAGAGGGCTATTGTCTTTACCTGAGCAGTGGAGCATGGTCTTGCAGCAGCAGCCATAGACAACTTTTATGGTTAGACAATCACAGTCAGGTCTTCTTAAGTGCTCTCACGGTTAGACAATGAGAGGCGGGTCTTCTTAAGTGTTTTCTAGCATTTACACAATTGACTCTTCTAGGAGATAGTAGATAAGTAATCAAGTTACCAATGACACGTGAAAGGTGAGCGCACTTCACTCGGTTCGCTTTGTGTTAGTAGTGAGTGCGGTGAACTTGGGCTTTCCATTGGCATCACTACTCTACTGGCTACTTTGGTGAGGAATACGGTTATTTACCTTAGTGTTTGTTTTGAATCGGTGTAGGGCTTGTTATTCTGCTTGCATATGGTCTTACTACAAGAGGTGGGGCCATTATCCACGCTTTTTTCGACGCTTTAGAGCAAAGCTTCAAATCCCCGAAACATGGAAACACGCATCGAGAAAAGCATCGAAATAAGCGCCAATATATGCATTGAAATAAGGGTCGAAATAATTATATTTTCCACACTTTTTTTGACGTACATTTGGACACTGATTTCGACTCCGATTTCGACGGATACAGGAGGCTTTCGACCGATGCAAGAAAATTTTGACGCTATTTTCGACGGATGTAGGAAACTTTTGACGCTTTTGTGCACGGTTATTTCGACGCGTGTAATTAATTTTTTTTAGGCATAATGGTGCATCCAGCTACAGTCTTGTAGCTGGATGCACCATTATGCCAAACTTATAGAGTACCAAAGGCAATTGTACTCTGATGTGAAGAACGAAGCGAGTTTGTTGAAAAAGTTAGAATGCCATAACGTTTTTGACATTACAAAAAGTAGGTACACAATTCACACAAGTGCAAACAATGGTCGAATTATATTGCAAGATGTGAAATTTACATATAAAGCTTTGATGAGATAAGTCAAAATTACATAAAGTAGTTGCATAAAATTGCATACAAGCTCTACAAGCTATACTCGATGACCAAAATTGCATAAAGTAGTTGCATACAAGCTATACAAGCTCAAACAAAGATGTGAGCTAACCAAAATATGTATGTACAAGAGGAAAGACATGGTTAAGGCCACCCTATGCGGAGCCTTCACTCAGGGTCAGACATTGGTCCCTGCGAAAACCATACAAGACGTTTTTTTTTTGGTATACAAAACAATGATCTAACATGACTTGGCAAAGAAAGTATACAAATCATACGGTTAAGGCTTGCCGCACTTACCATATCTACAATGCACCCCCAATGGAGGTTTGCGCCTTCTCACTCAAACAAGCTTCTCCACAAAAGAAAGTACGTGTTATGGCGAGCCATGTCCTCCTCTTCTCCTGTTGCCGGCCGACCAACCACTTGATTCTGAAAGTACCAAAACAACAAGATAAGTGTTGATACTTACAAAGTAGACATAACATCAAATGAAACATACAAGATAAGCGTTGATATTTACAAAGTAGACATGGAATGCATCCCAACCGCCGCTTCCAAGGTGAGAGCTTCCTACACTCTCCATTTGGACTTTGGTCGCATGCTCTTGTTGCTTGTAGCGTTGGGGTATCTTGCATGCTTTTGCTTCTCCTCATTCCAATTATCGGTGCTCATGTACCAAGGCTTCTCACCCCCTGCCTTCACTCTCCTAGTCACATCTCCCCGCCAAAGTTTCATGACGTCCACCATGTGGCCCTTTATCCACCTTATGGGAACAACATCACTACCAACGGGCCGGCTTGTTCTCATCCTTGATTTGATTTATGACTCTATCTTTCTTATCTTTATCCAACTTTGGCCATAAAGTCATAAAGTCATTTGCAAAGACAATGTGGCAAAGCTCACAAGGATGCGGCTCTTCATCTCTTGCCCTACGTTATCCAAAACCACATTGCCATTGACAATTGTGTAATATTTCTCCCCATTGGCGGGTGAGGGCTGTGTGTCGAAACGTCGCAATGATCATGAGTGTGGAGTGCTTCTGGCACTAGATGGGAAAGGACGCTCACGTGGGGGCATACACCCATCCGTGCCCCCACTTGGACAACAGTCGCCTCCACCTCCACTACTCCAGCATTATCCTCTGCAAGTGGACGAGCGACCTGAGGGAGGGATTCTAGGCAGCTCTTTGTGGGGTTTCTACAGGTGAACTAGGGTTAGCGGTGGTGGTGCCCGATGGTGCGGCCGAAGTGCCCGCCCCTCTCCCAAAATATTATTGTGCCATCGCTCTTTGCTCGGGTGTGTCTTGTGCTAAAAAACCCATAAACTGGTCAGGCGACATGGCATATGGAGAGAAGGATGGAGAGTAAGTCGGTGTCTCATCTAGAGTGCAAGACATGTTTCTACACACACATAACAAAGCCCACATGGACACTTTAATAAGAGCATACACATGAATAAGAGCACACATCTCACAACACACAACACATGCACATGCAACCAAGAGGAGAGGGGAGGGAGAGCAAAGAAGAAGGCGAACCTGCTTGAGTGGTGAGGAGGTGGAGAAGAGCTTGGGAGAGAGAGAGAACCTGCAAAACAAAGAAAAATAAAATAAAATAAAAACATTCATTATCCCTCAACACACACACACACATCTCACAACCAAGAGGAGAGGGGAGGGAGGGCAAAGACGGAGGCATACCTGCTTGGAAGGTAAGGAGGTGGAGAAGAGCTTGGGAGAGAGAGAGAACCTGTAAAACAAAGAACAGAAAAAAAAACAAAAACATTCATTATCCTTCAACACACACACACACACACACACACACATCTCACAACCAAGAGGAGAGGAGAGGGGAGGGGAGGGGAGGGGAGGGGAGGGAAGGTAAAGAAGGAGGCGAACCTGCTTGGAAGGTAAGGAGGTGGAGAAGAGCTTGGGAGGGAGAAAGAACCTGCAAAAAACAAAGAAGAAAGCAAAAAAAACAAGAAAATTACCCCTAATTAATTACACACAGACATTTTACAACACATGTACATGTAACCAAGAGGAGATGGGAGTGAGGGCAAAGGAGGCATACCTGGTGAGGAAGCAAAACACACCCGCACGAACAAAAACTTAGAAAAACGAGAGGTTCTGTTTTATTGTAAAAACCTGCGCCGTTCATATATGCGTCGAAATAACCGTGGAAAAAAGCATCAAAATCAGGGTGGAAAAAAGCATCGAAAAGTAAGTGGAAAATAGCATGGAAATAAGCGTTGGAAAAATAAATTTCCCATCCTCTTTTCGAACCGATATTTCAACGTTCTTTCAAGACGACCTTTTCGACGCTTATTTTGACACGATCGCTACTTTTCATTCAAATTCAAAATCTTTCCAGATCTTACGTGCCCTCGACATTTCAAATTACCTATATCACCGACTACCACCCTCCATAAATACTAAAGGGAGGATTCCCCTCCAAAAATAAGCATTCGTTTCCATTGAAAATCAATATGGAAACCATGGATGATGCCACACCCTCGAATTATGTTGATTTAGAGGAGAAGACACTTTGCCCATGTACTCGCTGCAAATACCAAGTGGCTTGACATCGACGAGTTTGCAATGATCATACAAAAATATGGGGAATATATCTAGTGAAGCAATTGGAACATCTAATTAGTGGTAATGCATGCTTCAACAATGATGAACCAGTGGATATCCGGACTGAACGATGGAGACCAATAAGAGTAGCCACAAATGAGGTGATTCAACAACCCAAGGAACTTGAGGCGTATTCGGAATCAAATACTAGAACATGACATGGATGACATGATAGATTCCTTACATGATGGAACAGAAGATCGAGGTTTGAAACATGAAGGAGTAGAAGAAAACACATGACGTGTGGAACACGCTTTCCAAGAAGAGAAACAGCTACGTAGGCTTGCTCGTCTTCCACTATATCGTGGAGCACATGTGTCTGTTTTATGCGCTTGCCTATCCATATTGAACTTGCAATCTATTTTGGATGGTCAGATACGAGCGTATCAAAACTTTTTGTGTAAGTGATGATATCATATGCAATTAGTGAGTTTTGTACCTTTATATGCATTTTCTTAGCCTCACTATTTTGTGTAATAGCTTATTGAAACATCAAATATTGCTAGAAGATAATGAGATGCCAGTGGACCGTAGTCGAGCAAAAGCAATGTTGCACTCAATTGACATGGACTACAACACACACCATGCTTGTCCAAATGAGTGTATTCTTTATCGGACAAGAATATAACAATGTAGTACAATGTCCACATTGTGGTACATCGAGATATAGACAGGATGTGTAATAGCTTATTGAAACATCAAATATTGCTAGAAGATAATGAGATGCCAGTGGACCGTAGTCGAGCAAAAGCAATGTTGCACTCAATTGGCATGGACTACAACACACACCATGCTTGTCCAAATGATAGTATTCTTTATCAGACAAGAATATAACAATGTAGTACAATGTCCACATTGTGGTACATCAAGATATAGACAGGATGTGCAAGGAGAAAGGGTACCAGCAAAAGTTTTACCACACTTTTCCATCATCCTTTGGATTAAAACAATGTTCAAGTGCAAATACATTGCAGGATTGATGACTTGGCACCGTAACACTAGGTCCACGGATGGTGTTATGCGTGTGCCCACAGATTCCCCTGCATGGAAGCACATTGAAGAGAAGTGGGTAGCCTTTTAGGAGGAGACTCACCATATTCAACTCGGAATGCGATGGATGGAGTGAATCCATTTGGTCTACAAAGTTCATCATGGAGTACATGGCCTATTTGTCTAGTTAACTATAATCTTCCACCATGGCTAGAGATAAAAAAAGGGCATCTTTTATTGTCTTTGATAGTTCTTGGAAAGTACAAGGTGAAGAACATGGATGTGTATTTAGCCCCTTTAGTTGAGGAGCTTTGTGTTCTATGGGAGGGCATTGAAGTTCATGATATTTCCAAGAGGTTTGGACAATATTGAGAGGAATACTTATGTGGACTATGCATGATTGGCCTGGCTATGGAGAGTGCTCAGGTAATACTGTAGCTTGTTAACATATTATGTTAAGTTATGATTGTTATCCAAACTTACCTGCTACAATGTCTTATGATGTTCTACAAGGCTTTCAGTGTCAGGGTATAATGGATGTCCATTATGTGGGCCGTAACTTGAGGCTCGATACTCATAGTCTATGAAAAAGATAGTATACGAGGGCCATAAGAGGTATCTCCCCAGTGGACCATCCTTTGCGTGAGGGATTTCTAGGGAGGTCTCCTCGCATATGGAAGAGCAGTGATTGGAGGACCTTATGGGAGCTGGATCCAACATGTACACCTCCAGGAATGAAGTGTTTATCCATTTTCCATCAACTTCCACACTAGAATGACCTTCTAGTGAACCATCTTCTTAACCTAATGCACATTTTCAAGAATATAGCCGAGGTGCTTTGGAAAACCATCATAGGAGAAAAGGAGAGCAAGGCACAACGAGATGATTTACAAGAGGTTCAATGCATGCACCACTTATGGGCCCAAAATACAAGAGATGGAAAGGTGAAGCTACCAAAAGCACCTTGGGTCATGACAAAGGATGAGCAACGGTGTGTAAAGAAGTGCATTAGTGAGTTTCGTACCCCGACAGGATGCATGCATTGCGTGAAGGTAGCATTTACAAAGAATGATGAGCTTAGTGGCTAGAAGAGTCATGACTGGCACAAATTCTTGCAATTCGTGCTTCCTATAGCCATCAAGGATTGCCTCAACGATGACATTAGAGCAACAATTTACAAAATTGGTGCAGTGGTACGCAAGATATCAAGGAAAGAGATTAGTAGAGACACATTGGAAGTAGCACGGTTAAACTCCATCGAGGCTGTTACAAAGGCTGAGAAATACTTTCCAATAAGTATTTTAACCATTCAATTGCACTTGCTAGTTCATGTGGTTAATGAAGTTGCTGTGGCTGGGGTTATCCATAGCCGATGGATGTTTTTCTTCTAGAGATTTATGAAGACACTTAAAGGATTTGTTCATCTCAAAGAGCTCGTCCTGAAGGTAGTATGGCAACGGGATGGCTTGTTCAAGAATCAATTGTATATATAACTGAATTTCTCAGTATGTATGATCCCGATAAGCCAAGATTATGGACACAAGAAGAAGATGATCGACTAGTTGGGGAAGAGCCACAAGGGAAAGGCCTTGTGAGAATAATGGATGTAGCACTGCGTGAGAAGATCAATAAATTTTACATCTTAAACTCACATGCTATGGAGAAATGGATCGAGATAGAACTTGGTGAAGGTTGAAAGGGACCAAGCTCGTTTGAGTTTTAGAAGAGTCGAACAACCCACACACTACCGTACCCAACAGAACTTGCACTTCTTCCAGACTTTCCTTTTAATAAATAGCTCAAGCAAACCATACTACAAGCTAAATGCAATGGTGAATCAATAAGTGTTGAGGAGGAGGAGCTTGCAAATGCTTGTGATCTCTATGCATGTGAGTTAGAGATATCTACGCATTGTCTTTTATGTTGTGCTATCGTGAATTTATACAATAAAAGTACTTATTTATTGTTCTTGCAGTATCGTAAGTTTGGGGTAATTTGGTCATGCGGACGTCACTTTCGAGTAGAAGGAATAGATAAAAAGAGAACAAGATTTCATTGTGGTATGAAGGCTAATTTCATACAAGAAAGTTGTTCAAGTGCAAGTGATGGCAATACTGAAGTAGGCATGCTAGATTATTGTGGAACAATCCAAGATATTATCAAGGTTGGATTCAGAAAGTTTGATATGTTCATTTTTTATGTGAAATGGTTCAAGCTGGTAACTCAAGGGGAGCAAGTAACTGTAGGCAAAGACAAGTGTGGATTTCTTCAAGGAGATGGACTGACCAAAGGGACACATTTGTGCTACTAGAGCACTCTGAGCAAGTCATCTTTGTGGAGGACCCAACAGATCATAAATGGTTGTTTGTGATCAAAATAAATCCACATGGAAAACAAATACTTGAAGAGGTGAAAATAGCAGTTGACTGTTTGCCAGATGCTAAGGAACTCCCCCCATATCATGTGATGGTTGAGCATACACCACTAGCACCTATTGAACACTAAGAAGAACAAGAAGAAGACATACTAGTTGAGGAAGTAGGTGAGGCTCACATGGGATCAGGATTGGATGAAGGTGTACTCATTGAGCAAATACATCTTGAACAAGAAACAGACACTAGAGATAATCCAGAAGAAGAAGACATTCAAGTTGAGTATGATCATGATGCATCGAAAGCTCTCATACTAGAGCTAGAAGAGGATGATGACGTGGATGAATTACCTTCTACTACTACAAGACAACCGGTTCCACCAATTGACAACAATGATGGAGTATTTCTAGAAATAGATTTATTTGGAGCCATGCACTACAAGACACTGCTGCCATACACGCGTTCGATACACGCGATAAGTTACGAAGCGTGTATGGTCGCGCATGTATATGAGTAGTATCGGGCACGTGTATATTGGCATCTACATTTGCGTGTATACTGGTTTCAGAAACGCGTGTACCAGCGTGGTATATTGGCATCTAAATTCGCGTGTATATTGTGTGGGAATGAGACCGACTATTAAAATATGGTCCAAGAAAGGGAGAATATTGGAAAAATAGTCCCCTCGTGCATGTACTACAGAAGCTATGATGGAGGCTAGCATACTTTTGGGATATCAGGATATCTTGGGAATAATCCTACTTTTTGATGGAAGAAGAGAGATGGGAATTTTTGTGTGAAACTCTGAATGAAGTTGAGAAGGAGATGTAAATATGGACACTATAGATTTGACTTGGTTGTACTAGTACGGTTTTTGAGTAAATATATATAATTATTATTAATCCCAAAAAAAAAGTAGCATTGGAGATAGGGGTGTTTAGCTAGGAAGAAGACTTTAAGGCTAAAAAGAGAAAAACAAAAAAAAAACAAAAAAGGACTTACTAATAATATAGCGAAAGCCTCTAGGAATAGAAGCAATGCAAAGATAAGCAAACACAACACTATTCAATGAAGGAGACATACCTTTCAGGTAGCTTGGGACAAGGCGCCAATGTATTTCAACTAGTCGAGACCATACCAGAGGCTGTCAAGGATGACTTGGTGGCCATATTCCTCCTGGATACATGGGCGTCGCAAAGACTTCTAACCTTGGAGGCAAGCTCACTTTGGGGCTTGAACAAAACCTTGTTATCGGAGCTGCTACAGCTTGGGTAGTGCAGCAAGGCATAGTAGACGGTAGTAGGCTGCATGGCAATAAGGATGCTACGCCACAGCTATTGCAAGGTGGGTTTTGGCATAGAGAGATGCATAGAAGTTGGGAAAAGGGATGCCATTTCTTTCTATGTCTCTTTTAGCTCTGGCCTTTCTATACTAGGTTATGCTGCTTCAAGGTAGGCTATGTTGGCATTAGGGCCAAAAACGTCTCAAAATGGGCTGTGTAAGGAATTTCGCTAACTTGCTAATTAGTAGAATGTTGACGGTCAAAACGGCTCCAAATTTAGCCGTTTTGGATATTTAAAGCGTATCTATCTGATTGAATACGTATCTAAGTGCATATTTTAAAATCTAAAAAAATATATCGTTTTCATGCTACTCTTTAATGGCTCGTCTCGAAATTTGTCCTCTTTTAGTGACTACGCGGCAAAATGACCATTCCCTCCAAACGCGCTCTTATCCATTCTCCAAAAAAATTTCACTCCTCTGCTTCTCTAAAATTTTCACAAGCTACATCTCATTCTCATTCTTCTGTGTCTCTCATGTTCTAATAGCTCTGCTTATATTTTTAGCTCTGTTAGTAATGAGTGATACATCTAATCGTAAGTTTCATTTGAATATCAAGCTCAACCAAGAGTATGCAACTACACGGAGTGTCTACCAAAGATCCCTTTCATGTGCAAATGAAGCTCAACATCTTCGCAACGAAGGAAAGAAGCATATTGACCTATGGACAGATGGAAGTCTATATCCACCGGATCCCAAAACAGGAAGGTATCCTTCTTTTCACACACCACATGATTTGATTAGATTTGTTGGTGATGGGGAGGATGGCTTACTTGGTTATAGTTCAAGACTATCTCAATCACATATTAATTATGCAGAATATACTACATATCTTCAAAATACTTCATCTTTGAATGCAACAAAAATTATAGAACTTGAAAACAAAATAGTGTCTTTGAAACAAGAAAATGATCAATTGAAAACCTTAAAAGAAACTCCAATAGGATTAAGAGCACGAGTAAAACGAATGCGGGATGTAGTTAACTTAACAGAGAGATCTGGACAAAGAAAAAAAAGGTTAAAACTTGTAAGAGATCATGTTACTAACCTTCTAGGATTTGACATGTCTAATGCTCAGGCAAGGGTAAGATTTTTGAATGAGCTTATGAATAGGTCGGATATCTTGAAACTTTTAGAACTTTCTAAAAATCAAACTAAAAAAAAACTGGTCTTTCAACATCTATTAAAAGATATGGACTTATTAGTCCAGCCTTCCCAAATGCAAGAAGTTTGTGACACAGTGGGAGTGAGTAGAAAGGGATACAGAGCCATCTCTAAAACCTGGTTCAGGGTCCTTAAGTATTACAAAATCAAAGCTTTTGGGTTGCCTAGCCTCACAATGTTGGAAAATATAGAACTCTGTTAAATGAGGAAATTTCTAAACATTTCGGAGAGTATTTCCATATTGAGGGAACAATGCCATATGAGAGAAAAAAAAAATCATCTTTTGAATACAACGTTTAAAATAATATTTGGATGAACATTAGAAAAGTCCAATCTTTTATGGTGAGATATTACAACATAAGAGAAATAGATTGTGAAGGAAAACTTGTATTTGTTTTAAAATTAGATGAAACTCAAATCCAAAAATGTCAAAAAATGGAAAGAATATCTATATCCCTAATGAATAAAGCATTGGACTATAGTCAAGGTAAGCTTGATTCTCCATACCACAAAACTCAATCAGAAATAGAGCTATGGTGGATTGGATCAGCTCAGGTTCCAGTAGAGAGTCATGAAACATTAAAGTGGCTCTTCTCACAAACAGACATTCCTTCAGTTATTCAGAGCCAAAATACAGGTGAACACCTTCATGTTAACGACATAGGTGATTTCATTGTGGAATGGCATTTGAGTGCTGACCTCAAGGCGTTGAAGTGTATGTTTGGTGTATGTGGAGGAGCAAATACCAAATATCCATGTTTTTATTGCATGGCAAGCACAGGGACGAGAGAATGGCTTGCAGAAAATGAGATTGGAAAACCACCATCCAGAAATAATGTGAATGTTGTCGATTATCCAACTTCTATTAAAATATGGGATCCAATTCTACCAATACATTTGAAAAATGTGCATATATGTACATTGCATGCAGAGATAAGAATCTTGGACAAATTGCTCAGACTTCATCTGGACTATGCATATTCTATTAAGCCGACTAAACTTGCAGATGAGTGCATAGAAAAGTGCGAAGCCTTGCTCTCTCAAATGGGTTTTCATGGTGGGGAAGTGCATCTTAAAAAAGATCCTGTTCTTTCTGGAGGTACAGGTGATGTTCTGCAAGATGTTTCAATGGGAGGAGCAAAAGCGAGAAGTATATCTTCATATCATGACCATCTTGCAAAATAGCATTCAAGAGTTTTTCACTTGGGCTTTCTTCAACAAGTTCATGTCGACCCGCAACACTTTGACTCATTGAGATATTTGAGAAAAATGCTTGAATAATTTTGATGAGCCCGAACGAAGCGAAAATGAAAGGTCCAAAAAAATTGGAATGCCTCTATCGCTTGGTGCGGGCTTTGGCAATTCCAAGGTCCCAAAATAAATATTGAGTTTTGCAAAATAGGGCTAGGAAGACAATATGGTGCACAGCTTGATTTGACGCAAATAAGTGGTCCAAAACTAGGGAAAAAAATTGAAAGAGAGTTTTGAAAAATATATGTAGCGTGATTAAAACACCTTAAATAGTGACCGTTTATGCCACGTGGCAATAATGATTACATGACACGTGTACCCAACGGTCCTTTGTACGACATATCCGAGGTATAAAAAGTTAATTTTGTTGAAAATATTCATATTTTTCTCCGACACTGTATCAAGCGAGAACAGGCTACCTTATTTGCCCAAACCTACTTTTTCATTTCTTTCCCATATCAAGCGATTGCACATTTCCAGGACATTCGAAATCCTTTAATCGCTTCGTTCCGTCCTTTTCTTGATTGCCCGAATCAAGCGATTACGCTCATCCGAGATTTTTGGATTTGCCTCATCGCTTCGTTTGGGACTTCTACTTTTTTTATTTCCTGAATCAAGCGATTATCACTTTCCATTATCTTTGGATTCGCTCTATCGCTTCGTTCGGGCCACCTTATTTTTTTGTCCTATTATACAAATCTCTTCATCTGGTCTCTTTTTTTAAGCTTCAATGGCAAGGACAAAATAGACTGCAAGGAAAGTCTACCCACCTTTGGAGACTGAAAAAGCTGAGGACAAACCAGGACCTTCCAAACAAGAAAAGCCTCGTGCGAGGGCGACAGCAAGAAAGAGATTGAATTATCAGGTGAAGTCCTTAAGAGAGATAAGAGCAGCACAGAAATCTACTAGTCTTCTCATCCCTCGACTGCCATTTATTCGGGTTGTCAGGGACATATCAGAAAGGTTAGTTGGTAAAATGAGAAACACAAATCTTCAGAAAGTGCGATGGGAGACCCAGGCCCTCATGTGTCTTCAAGAGGCTGCTGAAGATTTTTTAATCGACTTTATGAATGATGGCTACATTGCTGCTGCATTTGCTCATAGGATCACTCTTATGAGCAAAGATTTTGTGCTTGTGTCCAGACTTAGATATAAGTTTGACAAAGCTTTGGAGCCCATTCCAAGTCAAGATATGAGAGCTTTTGAAATTCTTAATATCCCTCCAGCAAGGCAACCCAAGCAATCAGTTGTTATTGAAGATATTTCTCATTCTTATGATACAAGAAAAGCTCAGGATATCAAAGAAGAAGTTGAAAAAGAGAGAGAACAGGAGAAGATTTCAGAGGATGCCATTCTTTCTCAGTAAGCTGAAATTCTCCATGCATCCAATTCAGAGCTTTATCAGAATGTGACAGGTCAAATGATAGTAGATGTGTCCATGCATGGAGAGGATGAGGTTTATTGTGACATTGCCCCTGAGGACACAAGTATGCTCGTGAATCACAATATTGAGATATCTGACACAGTCCTCTTCATCTGTCTGAGGTTTGTGTGGATTTGCTTTTGTTTTCTTGATGAATTTCTCAGACTCCATATTTTGTTGACATGTTTTGTTTGTGTCTCCAGATGTCTTATGAGGGATCTTCATGAATCAATGGCTGTGCAAGTGACCATTCTTGATCCCCTTGTTACACAGTGCCTTTTCAATAGGCAAGGGGATCTTGCAAGTTTTCTCAAAAACTTTGATATGCTTACCTGCAATTACATTGTATACCCTTATGTTGAAGTGTAAGACTCATACTCAATTATCTTTTGCCTATAAAAGACATGACAATATTCATAACTAATTTCAGTATTCATATTATCACAGAGGCCATTGGAGTCTTATTATCTTCAATCTATTGGATAGAGATGTGATCTTTATGAACTCTTTGGCATCCATTCATGGGAGAAGTAAAATGTAAGAATCAACTTTTCCATGGTTTATGTTTCAGAACAATTTCTTGCATGTTTTCAATTATTTGGTTGACCCTCAATATTTTATGCTTGCAGTGCTGCCAAACTTATCTTGAGTTTTCTAGGTTCTACCTATGTAGACTACAAACTTGAAGATTTTAAGTACTTCAATCAGGAAGTTCCCTTGCAGAAAGACTCAACATCTTGTGGATGGATGGTACTTGCCAATGCTTGGAGATATCTTGAGTCAAGATTTAGAATGACAACACTTACTGTAAGTTCATGAATGAAAACCATTGATTGATTTAGTAAATACATTTAATGACCTATTTTCTTACTTTCTTATTTTCTTTTGTCTTAGTTGCATGAGTATCCAGATTCTTGGGTAAGTTGGGTAAGGGAGAAGGCAGTGTCCATGGTTTTGAGCAGATCCATCAATCCATATGATCCTGATTCTCCCTTTTCGCCTAATAAAGGAGCCAAGGATACAACTTCAAAGAAAAGGAAAAGGGAGAAGAAGGAAAGCAAAGACAAGGATGACTCATTCAAAAAGGAAAAGACCTCTGCCAAAGAGAAGAAGAAGAGAAAGAAGAGCCCTACTAAGAGCAGATCTTCCAAGGGGAAAAAGAACCATTCTAAAGAGAAGAGCCATTCTAAAGGAAAGATCCCTCAGGCTACAGAGAAGATCCCTACCCCTCCTGCTAAAGAGAAGAGCCCTAGCCCTCTTGCTAAAGAGAAGACCCCTAGCCCTCCTGCCAAAGAGATGAGCTCTTCACCAGCTCAAGGGAAGACTCCTATCAAAGAGAAAATCCCTAGTCCTCCTGCCAAAGAGAAGAGCTCTTCTCCAGCTCAAGAGAAGAGCTCTTCTCCAGCTCAAGAGAAGACACCTATCAAAGAGAAGACCCCTGTCAAAGAGAGGAGTGCTACTAAAGGTCTTCCTTTTCACTCACCAGTGAAATTTAAAATTTAGAAGCGTCGTTTATCCAACAAAGGTAGTAAGAGGGCAAATGTTGGCTCTCCATTAAATTTCTTGTTCATGTTCCCCAAGAAGACTGCCAAGTCTCCAAGGCCAACCTCCAAAGAATCTTCTCCAAAACCAGACCCCACCTCCAAGGCCAACCTCCAAAGAACCTTCTCCAACACCTGAAGGTCTCAGAGAGGAGCCCAACTTACCACCATTAGATGAATTCACTCTAAAGTCTTCCTCTCCAACACCTCAAGTGCTGAAAACTCTAGAACTTGAACCTCAATCAGCAAAATTTGATCGAAGCAAACAGAAGAGAGAATGATTCTCTAAAGATGCAGGGTCATCTCATGCCAAAAGGAAAGTTGATTTTGAAGAGTGATTCCACATATTGGATTTTGTTTTGTTCATTTTGTCCATATGAACACACCCTTTTTGGGACAATATTCTGTACTTAAATTCAATATCAATAATTTGATATTCAACTGTTAAACCTTGTTCTGTGTCGCGAACAATTTGTTGACCAATTTTGTGAAGAAGTCAAGACGAAATCTAGCAGAATATATTGATTACATTATTGGAGAAATCCTTTTCAACTATACAAACTTGCCCTTGCAAGTGGCTCAAATACAACTTTTTTTGGGGGGAGACATGTGATGCATGAGGTTACACTCTCCATCCTTGTACTGACAACAATATCATCTACTTTGAATCTATATTCAGGTGATATTTCGTCCAGAAACTCAAGCGACTCTCTAACATGTTGTAGTCGCCAGTTTGATGTTACTATGAGTTTCCTGGGATCTATGAATGGATGGACTATGATGTTAAATTCAAACTCTGGACAATTCTCTTCAGAATCCAAAGGGACCCAACTACCAAGCTTGCTTTTCCATCTCCTATAGTCATAGCCCAAAACTAGGGATTGGCGACACAGTTGGTATGAGATAGACAAAGAATTTGGGCTTACTCTACAACTGATATTGTCCCCCATATGAAAAGTTTCCTTGGTACTCCATCCTTCTCCAAGTACAGTGTCCAGATCAGTCAGAGATAGTCTTCTATTAAGCCACATCGTTCTTGTCCTCTCCAATTCCATTGTTTTGAAACATGCCACATCGTTCTTGTCCAATTCCATTGTTTTGAAACATGCCACAAAGACATGTATAGGCAAGAACCATTGAATTTTTATCCTTCTTGAAATCCTTCCAGGAGACATAGCTTTAAGAATATCATCTTTGATTTTGGATTTGAAGCTTGTTATGGTATTTGGATCAGGAACTTCCCATTCTAGTGACATTAATGTGGGAATAGGTATGTCATATAATTCTCCATGAACACCTTCTCTTGATGGAACCCTGTATTCTGCAAAATACACAAATAAATCCACTGATTTGTAAAATGAAGGTGGTTTGTCTGCGTACATGACATCTGCAATCCCCTTGTGAATTGCTTTGAATGTGCCACTTAAGCTCTCAACAGGCTGCCACTCCACAGCTGTTGACGGAAAGATAACTGAAATGAAACAAACAACAAATATATCAGAAAGAGAAATATTGTGTTGTATCAAATAGATAAAGTTTTGTTGAATTACAGTAAGAATGGAGAATTGGATGTTCATCCAAGTTCAACACCATGTCTTTGGCCATGTGGACATGTTGAACTTTTGCAAGCCAGCCATTGTCGGTCACTTTGAATGCAAGAACACGACCTTTCCAATGGGATTTCACTTCATTTCGCTTGGTTCTTTTCACCCTGTGGGCACCTTTGCAAGAGGGAAGCATTGTTACCCAATCATTCACACGAAAAGACATGGGTTTCCAAACACCATCTTCTCTCGTGTTATGAAAATCACAAGAAGTTATATTATGAGAAGGACGACGTGAGGACGCCATAGAAGCTCACAGATAAGAGAAAAATAGTGAATCTTTTGAATAGTGAATCTTTTGAAAGTGCAAAGAAAGGAGAATAAACCATATGCCAAAATGAAGGGAAGATGGAAAGTAGACGTTTGAAAAAATTTGGTCTTTTGTCATTAATAGCGTTGTTTTCAAGGCCTGAAAAGAGGATTTCGTATCTTCATGCTTGATTTTTTGAAATAAAAAATGGAACAAGATGTCACTATTTTGGACCCAAATTTTAATGTTAGCCATCGTAAACGTCTAAATTTAGCCGTTTTAGCCATTCGCCACTAAAATAGAACCGTTAAGAAGACATTTGGAGGAGACAAGAATGCCATACTTTTGTATACGTGTCAATTCACAATTGGACAATTTCTTAATCCTTAGATTAACAAACAGCCCTTTTCTAGCCGTTTTTGGCCCTAATGGTGATTTATCTTGGCTATGGGTTCAAGAAAGCTACTAAAACTAGAGAGAGAGGAGGACACCAAGCTTTTTTCATGCTCTGCCCTTGGCTCCACACACACACACACGCTATTGAAGAGCCCCTCACTTTCTCTAAGCTATTGTCTTCCTCCTCGCTTGCCCTCCTATGAATGTGCCAACCCTAGCCAACTAAGATCCCTATTTTAGGAGCTCATGACATCAAGCCCTCACTTATACCAACCATGTGCAAAAGCAATACTCATAGGTGTTTGTTATGTAATGTTGTAGTCTTGGAAAATTTTCTTTTGAATGTAATTGAAGTTTCAGATCATAATATGGTGTCTTTCTAAATGAGTTGCAACAGTAATAGTGGCCCATTGTGTAGTGCTCAACATCTCGTAGGTGTGAGAGTAGACAAGAAGTGTAGATAAGAAGTGTTGAGAGAGGATCCGCTCACCTGAACACCAAAAATCACTTGCTCAAAATTCTCACCAAAAAAATATACCTCGCTTGCACACACATCCAACAAAACCTAATATTAGAAGGATAACCAAAGCATCAAAATTTCTTGTCTCTTCATTCAATTTAGATCATATTTCTCAAATCAAGCATACACTTCTTAAAGTGATTTCATAAGAAGCTTAGCAATACATCTAAGTATTCACTTTTGTCATCAATTTTTAGTTTTTGACTAATTTAAGCTTAATATTCACAAACCAATACTTAATTCTCATTTAATCTCTTTAAAAACAATAAGTGCTTCGTTATGATATTAACTTGGCAACAATCTTATCAATCTTGCCAATTTGCCTAATCTTTCATCAAATTTTTCATATTCTCTCTCTATGGATTAATTAAGATTGATTAGTTTTTGAGTTAGGATATTTATGACACTTGGAGAAGAAATGCGAATTCTCAAGCACAAAAATTAGAGTATAGCCTGGAATTGCACAAATTAAAAACATAAAATTTAATAAACAAGAAAGTTAAATATTAGGAAAGAGATCACCATCAATACAAGATTAGCACATCTCAAGATCTATATGTCCCATTACAAGATTAACAAAAAGATCTATCCCACTAGTATCAATGGACTCAACCTGAACCTGAACCTGAACCTTATCATCATCATCATCATTATGCTTCGATTCAATTCCTTCCTCATTATCTTGGATAGGGACAACTTCATCTTGATTAGTTGGTGGTATCTTGTGTTCATCATCTTGTACTTGACCCTCTGCATGTTCATTTTTTACTATCACTTCATCCATGAGCTCTTGGACATCCCTATCTTAGAAAAAACTCTTTGAACAAGGAGAGACTTGTGTGATATACCACCATTTCTCATCATTTAAATCCATGTGAAACATAATCTTATAATTAAGTGTGTATATTAAATATGCATAAGAATGATATAATAAAATCTTATGGCTAGAATTTACTTGTTCACAATGGTGAGGTAGCATAAATTTTTCTCTCTCGGTTTGCCAAAATTTTGTGGAATTGATTGCCATAAATCCATTTTGTGTGGAATTGATTGCCATAAATCAATTTTTGGGGAATTGATTGCCATAAATCCATTTTGGAGAATCCATTTCGCCATAAATTCATTTGGATGCATTTTCACGGTTTCTTCAGTGCCTCCACTCACCACATCCTTAAAATAATTTACATCCAATATAAAATTTTGGAATGTCATGAATCCAACCTTTAGGATGTTTTGAATCATGCAACAATAATTAAGCATTTCTCCTCTTTCTTGCTCAAAGTTTTCCATAACACCACAATCTTGGGTATTTTTGTTTGTATCATACTTTGATTGCGAAAATGCCTTCCTTCAGACCACATGTCATTGTATAACTTATACTAACAACAACAACAAATGAAATATATCTATGATATTAAATAATCATATCATGAGATTCTACTTGAATAAAAAAAGAAAAAGTAGAGAAACACTTACATGAGGCTCATATGCTCTTGCATACTCCCACTCTTCTTCTATCACCATCTCTCCATGTTCTTCGACGTTTTCCATTTCTTCATAAAGCCAATCAATAGTACATTATTTTGGAAGTTATGCAAGCTTTGAAGGAAATGGCAAGCCTCTCGAATGTATTCTAAATGCTCTTTGCTCCACATATCAGTTTCTCCTCACCTCTTCCTACCTTGCCACCCACTAACTACACTATTGAGAATACAAAAACTATTCACCTTCTTCAATGTTAATGTTTCCATTCTCCTTGATCTTCCTTTGCCTTACAGTACATGGGACACCATGCACTCATCATCCTCATTACTCCACAATCGTGGCATTATGGGATCCACTCGAGAGGGATACTCTAAAATGTGGACACATGGTTCTTGCACTAACCAACCCTATGCCATGCTTCCTTTTGGCCTAGCTCTTTGTTTAACAAAAACCTTCAAAGTATTCATGAAATGCTCAAGGAAGAACATCCACCAAGCATGCACAACACTGCACACTAACACTTCATCTATCCCATGCGCTACATCGAGTGATTTTGTTTTCTTGATTTGTCTCCTCCTTTGCATGCATTTGTGGCAAGCTATTACTATAGCTCCCTAAGCTCCCTTTGCCTTCATAATCCCTTCTCCTCTTCTCCATTCATCAACCCTCACCTGCCCTTCACAAGCTCTTCTCCTCTTCTCCATTCATCAGCCCTCACCTGCCTTCACAAGCTCTTTTCCTCTTCTCTCTTAATAACAAGCCCTCCCTCACCTTCACAAGCCCTTCTCCTCTTCTCCCTTCACAAGCCTCCCTAGCCCTTCTCCTCTTATCCCTTTACAAGCCCTCCCTCTTGAAGATGATGCAATAATAGTGTTCAATGTCTTCATCATTATTCATTTTTGGACTTAAACACCTTATGTAATTTGCAACTATGTATATAAATTACAATATAATCCATGACATTGTTGTATTGCAATTATTTTATGTGTTTTAAATGTTCAAAAAAAGTTCAAATAATATGATTTAAAAAGAAATCGAGAACAGAATGGGGGAAAGATTGGGGAACACATGTCCCCACATATCTTACCGATTTTATCCCTATATGCGTAGTCGTAGCTGTGTGCAGAGCCATGCTGATAGCTACATGAATGTTTTTTTCCATACATACATTCTCTTAAATTTGTGGGGCTCTTAACATGGCTCTCCTCTTTGTTTGTTGTAGCGTGGGTTAAATCTCCCCTGGATGAGTGTGGCTTGTTGTACCACTGACCCATATTTATATGTATTAAAAGCTTGCTTTTAAAAAAGATAACAGCAAAAACAGAAGCTCAAGTTCTTTTGAGTTTTGGATTGTGGCTCCTTGTACCATTAACCCATATGTATTAAAATCCTTCTTTTTAAAAAGATAAGGTTAAAAATAAAAGCTCAAGTTTTTTTGAGTTTTTGAGCATAAATCTCTTACAAAAATATAGTAAGCGACAAATATAAAGTATTGGGCCTCCCTAAATTATAAAATACTATAATTGGTATGTACAAAGGTTTGAGGCCTTAGCCTTACAAAAATATTAATGCCAAAATATGAAACCATAATAAGTGTTTACATGTCTTTCCAAAATATCTCATATTGGTCTAACATATGTTCCATCCATGATTAACACATAATCTGCCATTCAATCATCGCCTACATTGAAAATAATATTACTCACCATACACATTCGATTAAACTAATTTGGACTATATTATACCAGTGCACAGAGATGATTAAACACATTAAACTGAGAAATTGGTTAAATAAAGATAAAATATTTCTAAAATAAAATAATGGAAGTCCCCATAAAGGTTATAACTAACGTTCTCCTATTGCTCGTATCACAATTGACCTCAATTGTGTGGATGTTATGAGTGGATGAGATTCTGGTAAGAATGGAAAACGTTTCTAGCACTATTACATGAGGGCCTATTTTCAATGCCTTTTTGATAAAAATGAACATGTAACAAAATCTCAAAAGAATTAAAATTCACATCGATCAAAGCATCAGTATAGAATTGTCAAAACAACGGTTGAAATAAGCGCATTGAAAAAAGAATCAAAACAAGCATTGTAAAAAGCGTCGACATTATTTTTTATTTTACGACATTGTTTTTGACGCTTTTATCGACGTGGATACCAACTAATATTTTGACTGGTATTTCAATGATTACTTTAATGGGATATAGGTTTTACTTTTTTCTAGAGTAATAGTTTATCCAAGTGTAGTCCTACAGATGAATGCACCAATATGCTAGCATTCAAGAGTACTTGCAACATTTGTACTCAAATTTCACAAAACATGGACTTTTATTACTGAGAAGAAGTTACATAGTGTCTTTTATTTATGTTTACAATATATGCTCAAACACATAGCGCCAACAAAAAAGTACTTAGAGGCATTGTTCCTGTACATAATGCCATTACTTTCTCCCTTGTAGCTCTAGATTCTTCTCTCATATTTCCATTACTTCTCGCTTGCACATTTTCATCGTTTGCACTAACACAATTTGTAGTAACATGATCCTAAACTTACACAATAAAACTAACACAAGTGAAAATGAATTTTGAAAAAACAAAGATGTTATGGCTTTAGTGATGTACTTACTTGCCTTGCTTGCCAAGCATTGCCTCTAGAAATAGCAATCCATCCTTCTTCTTGCACCCTTTTCAAAGAGAGCTTCCGAACCCTGTAATAATGCAAAATCATAATCATCTTGGATAGGGAGGCTATCAACCACTGCTTTAAGCTATAGACATACAAAAAGAACATTGCTTTTATGTTGTTATCAGATAACCTTTTTCTCTTAAAAGATAAGATATAGTTTGAGGCAATATACTTACAAAGATTTTTGGGATATCTACTCCTCTTTCATGTTGTGTGGTGGTTGGGTGATGGCCTTTATTACACCACCAAAAGGCACACAAGAAGAAAATGTATAAGGACTACTAGAACTAGGGGACACTAGGATCCCAGCTTAAAAGGCACCAAATCAGCTAGGAACCTATCCTTTGACCTCTAAAAAAGATAAGGCTATCTTCTGAGATAGTAATAAGGTGAACCAAAGAGTTCACGAGAACTTTGTTTCTTTTAAAAGGGGGAAAGGTTTTAATCTTTCTCCAAAGTATTGTTCTTGAAGGTTTTGATATATTTGACGATACTTAAAAGTTTGAGTGTGCTCAAATTTTAAGAGAAGGTTGGCGTACTCAAAAATAAACTACCCAATTTTGTTTTTAAGAGGACAAAAACTTTTCTTTCAAGGGAGAGGATATGTTATGAGACTGATAGGTAACACTAAAAGGTAAGACTAGAAAAGATTATTTATATGTAAAAGGTTGCATATAAAAAAGATTCATGGGAATTAAAATAGGAAATAGCTAAGTAATGATTAATAGGCATTAAAGTTAAAGTAAAAAGAGAAATAGATGGTGCACAATTGAAGCCCAAGGGACACAGGGGTAGTTAAAGAGGCATTGGACATGGAAAAGGCAATGTCTAGCCAATGAGAGGTCAAGGGGTTGAATTTGTAAGGTCATACACCACTTAGGCATATATAACGATGGGTTAAGAGACTATTTGGGATATGGTTGGGTGGAGAATCAAAGTTCTAGTCTTACAAGTCCTCAAGCTTATAATGCAAGGAGCATTACACCTGCTGACTATTATTAGTCTTCTGGACTGTCAGACTTAGCTTAAAACTACTTCCCTTGAATCCAATAAAATTATAACAACCCTTCTACCTCACCAATAACTAATGACTCTTGATGCATAACCGACTATAAGTTGACACCCCTCTGATCCTTTCTAACATAGAATCCTCTTAGCTTAAGATGACTAATTCAATTATGAGTCAGCTCTAATTCCCAAAACATAAGACATACATTCATAGTTGTTCTATATCAACAAAATCAATCAAAATAACTCAAAACAAGATCCATTTCACAAATTCTCATCAATCACAACACAAATACAAGCTTTGAACTCTCAACTCTCTTCACGAAAATAAAGATAGACTTTGTCTCAACACCCCTGAGACATGGGTTCAAATATATCAAAAGAACACACTAAAAACTTGAGGATCCTTCACAATAAGACTCCAGCAACTACTCTCCCAAAACATCAACTTCAACCACAAATTCAAACTACAATGAATTAACAAACCACAAACTGTAGGTCATCCCAAACAGAAGCAGATTAGCACTCATCTGACTGTAGCAGCTCAAATTGAATAGAAATTAGACTAATTCATGTCTCGAATAGATTCGCCACATACAAATCATAGGAAAATCACCTCCTATTTGATTCTCTGGTCCACAGTGCATCCTCTGCTCTACCGTATCCAATTTCACCTATGCTACACTGAATTTCACTCCTTCAACCTTCAAAATGTAGCTAGTCTCTTCACTGTAGTCACTTCACACAACACTCTTTTCACTGTAGTCACTTCACACACTCTCTTCACTATAGTCACTTCACACACTCTCTTCACTCACTCCACTCTTTATTTTCTCTTATGTGTTCTTTTTTTCTCTCCCCTTTTGAAAATTTTCATAATTCCCCTCCTTAGGCCCATCGCTACACTGCCACCTTCTAGAATGTCTCCCATACACCTTCTATTTTAGTTTTTTGCACCTGTGCTTATTCACTTTGGTCTCCACAATGTCTCTACCACCTAGGTCTCATTTCACACAACTCTACATACATTACATGTTCCCATACACCATGTCTGATTTGAGTTCTAGACCCCTCTTACAACGTGTAACATCACGCTGCAAGTTGTTTGCCATGCATATATATTAGATCTATATGCATGAGCTTCAAAAAAGGTTGCATAAGCTTCATGAGGTTCATGCAAAGCCTCATGCATGAGCTTGAAGAAAATCCCCGTGCAAAGAGCTACATGCATATGTAATAATAAAAAAACTCCCAAACATAGTTTAGGTGAGGGATAAAAGAAGCGACCCATGGAGCCTACATGGGGATATGGTCTGTGCAACCCCATGGCCCCTGATTTATAAGTAATAATGCACGTAGCAAAGATCTACATGCATATGTAAAAATAAAAAAACTCCCAGGCATAGTTTAGGTGAGGGACAAGAGAAGCGAGCCATGGAGCATGGAGCCTACATGGGGCTATGGTGCGTACAACACCATAGCCCCTAATTTATAATGTGCTTAGGCATACCAAGTTTAGGGATCCTAGGTTATGTTTTGGTGGTGGGGGATACCTATCGGGGTTTGATCCACACCTAGTAATGGTCAAAGATGTGTGTCCTCTATCGCTGTGTGAGCTACGCCTAATAATGGTCTATAGTGTGAGGCATACTCAATAATGGCTTGGTTGGCTTTCCGAGGAGTCATCTACATGGTACTTCTACATACTTGCATAGAATTATATACAAATCATTTAACATAAAATAGATTGCCATAATTTACCTTGCGATAAAGAACTCTTTTGGAAATAATTATCTTCCTATTCTACAAGTGGGTACATGAAGGAGATTGGGTGAATTATCTTCTTATTTTATGAGCGGGCGAGTAAATTTGATTGGGGGTAAATGTTCGATATGTTGACCGAGTGGTTAGGGTAGGTGAGCTAACCCATGGTGTTGATTGAGGTTGGGCTAGGTGAGCTAACCCATGGTGTTAATCTAGGTGAGGGTGGGTTACATGGATCTTGTAGGAGCTAAAAAAGACATATAAACTAGAAAACGGGTGATAGGGTGGAGCCGAATGATCTAGGTACTTTCCAAGATGGAAATGGAATAATTATTTAAAAAAAAGAAAATTGATGTGAAATTTTTAAATAGAAATATGAAATGGAAAGGATTATTATGAAATTGAAGTTAGGAAGTTACGATACTATAGAGATAGGAGGCACTTCCAACAAGTGAGAAGTATGGCCACCTAGTGACTTAAGTTGCTATTAACTGATTGTTTACTTGTGAGATTTGATCGGATAGAACCTATCTAGTAGGTTAACGCCTTGGAGAAATCATTGACTCTAACCATAGTTATGTCAGAATGACTAGAAGTCTAAGAAGAATGCTTGATGGTAGAGAGAATTTTGGGTAGTAGGATCCTCACATAGTTGTTATGGGTTATAAATGTCAAATGACATAGTAGGATCCTCAGATAGTTGCTATGGGTTATAAATGTAAAATAAAATGTAGTTTAATTATATATTCTTCCATATCATTGGTCTGATGGTCATTTGATTATCAATATAAGCATCAGTGTGGCATACTAGCAAATATGTCAACCAATGCACATACCGAAAACTATACCAATTCTATAAAAAAATTAGTTCCTACACATATACCAATGACACAAGATTTATATTTCTAATAGTTCCCTTTTCTTTCACTTTTTTTTATTAAAAACTTTGGAGCCTCTCTCTTATGCCACTCACTCTCTTTATGTATTGTTAGCTATCATCCTCTTGTCCTCTCTCAACTCCTTTCACTTCTCCCACTCCTCTCCCTGACAGATTTGTGAGCAACGTAAGCACGCTCTTGGTCCATGGTCTTAGTCTATTTTTTTTTCTCTTAAAAAAAACATATGTTAGAAAAAAAACAAGTAAGGGTTTCTTTACTCCAACTCCTTCCCCTTGTCCTTGTCTCTACTTATGTTAGAAAAAGAAAACAAGTTAGGTTTTCTTTACTCTGACTCCTTTCCCTTATCCTTCTTAAAGATTTCTCTTTCTCCTTGTTCTTGTCCTTGCTACATATACATTATTTATTTATTATTTTTCTACATGTTGTTTTAATTTTTTAAAGCTTTCTAGGTTCTTTTAGATTGTGCACTATGTTACATGCATAAAAGAAACCAAGTTATCCACACATAAGATACAATATTTTGTATCCTATTTTCTTTTTATGGTTATGCTTATGTTGCATTCCTCGATTCTTGGAAGTTTATTTTTTAAGGCTTGGGAGCATGCATACTCTTACAGCTTGCATAAGCATGCATGTTATCATCAGCTCTTATGCAAGAAAGCTTGAGGGCATGTATAAGCTCTCTCTTGCTATCTTCTTTATTAATGCTAATGTTTTCTTGTTTGTTTTGGCTCTTTTTTTCTAGGTTATCCTTGAAGCTTAGAAACAAGCAATCTCTCCACAATCAAGCATCCACAATCAAGCAAGATCTCCATGGGTAATCCTTAAACACACCATGTTCTCTTATGATTGACAAACCCACGGTTTCTATCGGGAGTATTTGTTTTATACACAATTTTTTTAAAGACTCTATGCCAAAGTCTTAAACTCTATGCAGAGTCCATAGTTAAGACTATGCATAAGACTAAACATATGCTATATGCATAGCCTTATACATAGACTTACATATAAGTCTATGCATAGTCTGATGCCTAGAGTCTATGTATAGAATCTATGCATGGACTCTATGCATAGTTTTATGCAGTATCTATGCATATTATTCTTATGAAAACAGTCTACTACATAGACTCTATGGATAGTCTCTTATGCATAGAGTGAATAACATAGACTTATGCACATACCGTATGTATAGTCTTATGTATAAGAGTCTATTTTATAGTATTAAGGATATACAATAGACCTATGCATAAGAGTCTACTGTATAGTATTAAGACCATATGCATAGGAGTCTAGTCAATAGTCTTAATAGAGTCTAAGCATAGACTCTATTACAGAGTCTTCTACATAGAGTCTATTCCATAGTCTTATGCATAGAGTCTATACATAGTCTTATGTATAAGAGTCTATTGCTAGAATCTATGCATAAGACTCTATTACATAGATATTTTATACGTAGACTTTTTTTGAATAGTCTTCTGCATATAATCTATCACATAGTCTATGCATGTATAAGACTATATGCCCTGAGTCTATGCATAGAGACTATTGCATAGTATTATGCATAGAGTTTATGGGTAGTCTTATACATAGGCTATCTTCTTTGTTAATATAATGTTTTCTTATTTATTTTGGGTCTTTGCTCGTAGGTTATCTTTGAAGCTTAGAAGTAAGAAATATCACTACAAGCAAGAAAGCTCTCCATTAGGTAAGTCTTAACACACCATATTTTCATGTAATTCACCCCCCCTCCCCCCTCCCCCAGGCACGATGGAAGAACTTAGTTTTATGCACTGTTTGATTTAGACTTCATACATAGTCTTATATAGATGGAATTTATTAAAAACCACTTCATTGGTGGCTAACATGGTTTCACTCTGCTATCTTACCCACTCATATAGGGACTTATCTTCTGTAAAATGGTGTTGGAACAAATAAAGCAGCTATACCATGTGCTAAATGTCGAATTGGAAAATCTACGGACTCCGTGTACATAGTTTTTTAATAATAGTAATAGAGACCATACCATTTTTTAAGTTTCGTTAGCCTAGTGTGAAAATTATCCACTTGTATATAAATAATTTTTTACAATCAGCAATACACACTCATTCCATTATAATTGTTTTCTTGTAAGATCTCCTTGTTCCCTCTTCTTTCTTTCTTGCTGCATACTATTGGATTCTCACATGCTAGATAGATGCCTATTTAAGTAGGTTTCATTTTAGGTTCCCCTCTTTCATTAGCTTCTTCTTTCCCTGCATTTTGTCAGAGAAAACCAATCGCACAAGGGACCATCTCCTTGGAGTGAAGACAACATGAATGAGATAGTTCACCTACATTTGAAAGTTACATTTGTGACTCTCAAGAAAATACCCAATTACACATGCTTTGGCAAAGGCTAAGGTGAGCTCTTAACTTAAACATGTTTGGGGCTGCCCGAGATCTAGCCTAGGGCTTAGGCCCATTTTTTCATCCATTCCAAGCTATTAGGATTACCCAATATTTCCTAATATATACTAAGAGGTCATGCTCTAAACAACACACAGTTTTGGTCCCCTAGATGTGTTATTTTTGTTGCTTTTGATTTTTATTTGAATGTTATTTGCATAGGGCATTCTATTTTCATAGCTTGGAAGGAGAAAACACTGGATCTTTTGTGATTTACATGAAATTCGAGCCTAAAAGGCTTAGACTTAATTGCTCCACGCTTTTCTCGTGCAGCTCGATGAATCCATCCATCCTAGCCCTTGTTTCAAGCGCCTGTAAGTTTTTCTCTCTCTTCCCCTTTTCTTTCGCTGATTTCGTTCACGATGCGATATGGCCATTCTGCATGTTTTCAAATCGACATATCCCTCCGTGGTGGACGGTTAGGTGAATTTTATTAATAAGTTCTCTCTTCCCCTTTTCTTTCGCTGGATTGTGTTCACAGTGCAATATGGCCATTCTCCATGTTTTCGAATCGACATATTGCTCCCCGTACGGTTGGGTGAATTTTATAAGTAACTTCTTGTTTCGTTCACCGTGCAAAATTAACGTTGGTCCACATTTGGATTCACCTTATCACGTGGTGGATGGTGGTTGTGTGACTTTTGGCTGATTACTCTGTCTTCTCTTTGCTAGTATTGCAATGGCACGCATGAAACAAACTGTCAGGAGAGTTTTAGTGCCAGTGCCCAGATCCAATGCCAAATCCAATATCGGTTCCAGATCTTCCAAAGGAAATTCCAAAGGACGTCGCAAGTGAACCTATGCTTCCTGATGTCAAACCCGGCACCAGGAGGAGTATTTCAAAGGTCAGGGTCACTTTGTAGAGGCAAAGAAAAATGTTTGCGGGTGGCCGAGATAAGGAAGGTGCGGGCGGCTGTCAATCTTCTCATCCCTAAAGCTCGTTTCTTGAGGATTGTCAGATCCAGTAGTGACAGAATAAAGTGGAAAGGTTACTTTAAATAGGAGAGTAGCGCCCTTGTTGCAGGTCTTCAAGAGTCATGCGAGGACTTATAGACTTATTAAATGATAGTAATATTTGTGCTGCCCATGCCAGGACGGTCACACTAATTGACAAGGACATGACATTAGTAAGAAGAGTTAGGTATAGGTATGATAAGTTCATGTGACCTCTACCATTCAAGGATAGGAAGGTAGCATAAATCCTCTCCATTCCTCTTACTTTGAAGAGGAACAGGGCTGCTGTCAAGGTGGTTATTGAAGAGGTGAAAACACTAGGTCCACAAGGGTTGAAGAGGCTTGTAAAGGGGGCAGATCTGAAGGGAAAGGAGACAATATTAGAAGAGAATGTTGTTAGGGAGGATGAATTGGTAGAAAACCTTCTGAAGTTGGAGGGAAAGGAGATCTGAAGGGAAAGGAGACAATATTAGAAGAGAATGTCGTTAGGGAGGATGAATTGGTAGAAAACCTTCTGAAGTTGGAGGGAGAGAATAACGACAGACTTAAGGCGGTGCCTGGTAAGATCATATGCAATGTCTCGTATAGCACCGAGCAGGAGGAGTACCTCCATATCGCTCCAACGGATGTTTATATGCTCATTGAAAAGAATAGAGAGATCAATGACAGTATTGTGCTTACTTGTTTAAGGTATTTACTCTTTGCCTTCTTTTGAATGCTTTCTTATTTTGATTTCTTTTTCCCTTTCCTAATGTTTTTAATTCAATCTGCAAGGTACTGTTGAAAGAGCTTTTGCCATACCAGGCAAAGCAAGTATATATTTGTGATCCTTTAGTATCAACTATCTTGATTGACCAATCTCGAGGTCTGAAGAGCACCTTGCTCCTTATTTCCAGGGAGTTAGTTTGGGTACGTGCTTTGTTGTGCTGCCGTATATAGAGAAGTATGTATTTTCTTTGGATTTCAAGCTGTTGATGGAATTTAAGTTATTAGTTGCCCGTGTTAGGTTTCTTATATTTTTTGTTTACTTTCACAATTTCAAAGGGCATTGGTCTTCTTGTTTAATTAATGTGGTGAAATGCCGGACAATTTTTATGAATCGTTGACTATAGGGCATGTAAGAGGGCGGTTGCATTGATTGAAACTCTATGTCCTGAATTGAAAAAGGATATAGAGTGAAAATTTCTCAACCAACCTGTTCCTATGCAAAAGGATTCGCACTCTTGTGGCTGGCACGTAGTCACAAATTTCTAGAAGTTTCTCCTTTCCAAGTACACTAATTTTGACAGCTGTGTAGGTTTCTTGTCACTTAATATAATTTCTCTATGTTCATTTCATGAGAGATCCCACATTATTCTAATTGACTTTTATGTTGTTTTGGAGTCTGTTTACTCAGACGAGTTCTGGCTGCAGAGGGTGCGAGCAAAGGTAATAAACATTATCCTCAACAATGCAATTACACTTGATGACCCTGACTTGCCACTTTCACTAGTTGCTGGCACTAGCTGTGCATCAAAAAGAAGAGAAAAAATATGTCGTTTCATTTCCCTATTAAGCATTTCAGCTTTAAACAAGGAGTCCCTAAGAAGGGAAGCAAGGGCAAGGCAAAGAGGAAGCTTCCATTTGCAGGCAAGGGTAAGGACAAGGTAGGCAAGGTGCCAACAACAAGGGAGACAAAGGAGGAGGCCAAGGTTGAGGAGGCCAAGGTGCTGAAGGCTAAGTCAAAGGAGGAGACCAAGGCTGAGTCAAAGGAGGAGGCCAAGGCTGAGGCTATAGAGCCTGAACCCGCTTAGAGGCATTTTGTATATGTCCAGAGACAACATTGTAAAGATTCTATATTTTTATTGAGCTTGGCTCATTTTTGGATAAACATTCTATATTTTTATTGAGCCCTAGTTTTTTTTGTATTTTGTGAGTATTGTGCTTTGCCATAATAAAATATATTGTTGAGAATTTTTATTCTCATAACTTATCTTTGGTTAAAACTGAATTTTTAAAGACGTTTGCTTCAAAATCGTTATGATTACTTTGTAGAGTAGACACATGTCCATGTAGAATTTTTTCATCACATTAGTTATTGCTAAGATACAATAGTTCAGTACAAGTCTTACAATGACTTCTATTGGGCGTAAGTCCCTTGATACAAGACCTTTCTAGTTCTGCATGACAAATTTTTCTCCGTCTTCTTCTCTGGGTTGTTCATCTGAAGAATTCTTTGATGCACCTCTTTGGCTTCATCTATCAGTTTGTCTACATCTTCAAGGTCTTTCTTGAGGCTTTCAAATATTTGGATAGGTTGATCATCCGTATCCCAAACAAAGTAATAGGAGTCATCATCAGAAGAAATAGCTAAAATAGCGGGCCTAGCACCTTGCTAGGAACAGTCCTCTCATTAGAAGAATTTGCATCCATGGGCAGCTTTTGTTGTATAGAGCTTATAAGCTATAAGTTATTATGTTCTCAAGTCCCTTACGAACTGATCTTTATATACTGTTTTGGATGGACTCTCAAACCACCGACATAAAAAAACCGTGCTGTAAATTTGTGTGCCACTAAACCATTTTGGAATAGGAACCCTAGTACTACACTGAGCTAACCATTATTGTGCACATACAAGATAACTTTAGAGTAAATTTGTTGAGTTATATTATAACTTCAATATAAAAATCTAAATTCATAGCTGTTACAAGATAAAAATTCATTGCTCATTACACTTTTTTGAGGGCAAGGACTTTACAAAATTAGCATACTTGAAGTAGCTTCAAAATTCACAAAATTTAAAATTCCCATTAACTGAGCGATATACCATCAACATCCCAATCGGGATCCACCAAGGTCTTTGGCTCTAGTCGTTTTCGAATATTCCTATTGTTCACCTTGAATTGTGCTCTGCTAATATCCTCACCTCCCACGATATTGAGGTGCTCTCTAATATTTAGGAGGCTTCAATGTCTACTTGCACCTACAACTTTCGCTGCACCACTGGGCAACCGAACGCATATGTCAAGAGGCAAAACAACTTGTTCATCTGCCTGCATTGGGACCCAACAACTATTCTTTTTCATCCACCGCTCATAATAGAAGCGTATGTCTAGTGTGGCACGAGCTTTGAGATACCGAAATGAGACACTAGATTCTACTATATTGCACTTGAATGTGTCATCCTTATGTATCCCTTCTACAATCCTCCACTAGTCTCGAAGCAAGGCTACCATGTCATCACCTAATATCTTCTTGCACACAAACATGGTAGGTGTTTGTGAGAAACAAAGATTTGGATAGGGTGGCGAGCGAGGGGATAACGGTTTCTCATGATGAAGTCGAGAGATTACATGGGTGCGATTTCAAAGTAAGTTAATAGTAAATAATTTCTCTCATTCTATAGACAAATTTACATCACATGTAATTCCGAAACTCACTTAGTATCACTCTACTTGTTCTGAGAGGTGTAATGTTATAGTAGTATGTGGGCTTATGGTCGACATCTTCTGATCACGCAAGTTGATTTATGATGTGTCATGATTGATTATGGAATTATTATCTAATTTTAATAACAATGCTACACTAAAAGTATGGATACAAATCTTATCTGATGATGGCAACCTCGGCTATGTTGGTATGCTCGAAGACATCAATGAGGTCAGGTACTACAGGTCCTTCAAGAAAGTGTGGCTATGATTTAAATGGTTCCTAACACAATACCGCAAGCAAAATGCAACATATACGATGGAATGGATTCTATGATGTCAACTCGCAAAAGTATTTAACCAAAGAATTAAGCCATTCAGCTTTCTAGAGCATTGTGAACAAGCATTCATTTTTCCTTATGTACAAGATGAACAAAGAATGTATGTTATCCAAGGGTCGCCTCGTGGTAGGCACATATCTTAAAAGAAAGGCCAAGTGAAGGGGGATGTTATTACACAGAGAGAGAAGATCAAATCTTCAATGGAGATCAAGGACCAAAACAATGAAGAAATTGCAACAGAGTTGACCAAGACATTAGCCCACTTATAGAGCTACATGACATTGAGGATGACTTACCACAAGCTGATGAAGATACTAAAGTACCCGATGAAGACGATTGTTTAGACTTGTATATTCTTATTTCATTGAAGCATACAAGGCTTCACCTCAGAATGAAGACTTTAAGCTAGAGTGATTACAAGCCTTAATTTATTGCCACATACACCACCATACTAGATTGCCACGTGGACATACTTCTACATGCAGGGTTGGAAAATCACCTTAATATCCTAGTAATTTGCAGCACTACTTTGATTACAAGATGTTCTATTATTAAGCTTTGAAGACTAATACAAATCTACACACACATACACATTTTCGTTAATTCATAAAAAAATATTGCTATACCTAGCATTTTCACGCTTATGCATTACTAACTCTGACATCTCTTTATTGATCATCTTCTTTGACTAGCCGGGACCTCTTGAATATGCAAAATCGCCCATCATGCTATATATCATTGGAAAGGTTTTGAAAAGTAAATTCCAAATGTAAAATCGAAACCAACTTTTGATTTGATTTGCAAAAATTTCACCATGAGAATATTTTTCTAAGAGAGAGGAGGTGGAAATCCTTAAGGGACAAAAATGAGAGTCCATATTTCACCTAATGTTTATGTATATTGAAACCAAATATCCCAGCTATGACTGCATGTATGCTTATGCATGCTCCTAAGCCTAAATTAACAAACTCTCAAGCACTGGAGGATGTAACGATACCATAGCCATGATAAGAAAAGGCATTACAAAAGATTATCTCTTACCCTGTGGATAGCTTAGCTTCTTAAATGCTTGTAGTGTGGTGCCAAACCTAGGAGGAAAAACCTATAAAACTTTAAAAAACCCAAAAATGAAAATTTTAAGAAAGTGTAAAACTTTAATAAATAAAAAACCTAACCCTAACATAGAGAATACTCTCACACCTGCTTGCAAGGGAGAGTATCAAGGAAAGAATGAGAGAAAAGAGGAGCCTATAGAAAAAAACCCAAAACTCAAAAAATCAAAAAAACTTGTAAATCCTTACAAAACCTCAACCCTAACACATAGCAAACCATTACCTGCTTGAAATGAGAGATCTGCAGTAGTGGAGAGGTGAGGGAGGAATGGGCAAGACGTGAAGGAGGGATGGCCAAGAGGTAAGAGAGGCGAGAGAGAGAGAGAGAGAGAGAGAGAGAGAGAGAGAACAAGGCGGGAGAGAGAAAACTCAGCTGAATTAAAAAGTATGGAGAAAAGCATCTCGGTTTTTTATTTTTACACCGTCGATGTAAGCATCGATAATATTTTATAGTGTCGGTAATAATTTTGTAGCATTCGTATAAACATTGGTTTGCTTTATCTTGTCAGCGCACATACCGACATCTATTTTGATGCTTGTATCGACACTTACCGACAACGGGAGCTGGGAGCCAAAAACATCTATCTCCCCTGAAAAGAAAACTACGGCGATAAAGGGACAAATGCTTGTAGTGATACATGTTGTATAGGCAACGATGAATTTATCCAAGAATATAGGTCTAGGAAATCTTGGGAGTATGTTTGCTTTGGAGTGTTTGGATATATCCAAGAATGCTCTAACCAACCAACCCCCTTCCTTGTGCAGCTTTCTAAAATCAATGATGCCGCCGTGGTAAGCATCGATAATATTTTATAGTGTCGATAATAATTTTGTAGAATGCGTATAAACTTTGGTTTCCTTTATCGTGTCGGCGCACATAGTGACATCTATGTTGATGCTTGTATCGACAATTACGGACAACGAGAGGAGCTGGGAGCCAAAACCATCTATCTCCCTTGGAAAAAAAACTATCGGCGCAGTAAAGGACAAATGCTTGTAGTGATACATGTTGTATAGGCAAAGATGAATTTATCCCAAAATATAGGTCTGGGAAATCTTGGGAGCATGTTTGCTTTGGAGTGTTTGGATATATCCAAGAATGCTTTAAGCAAAAACATTCTAGAGTAGGAGCTCTTGAATTTGAGCCACGTGTAATTGTATTGGAGGCCAAATATTTAGAAGCTTAGTGACAGTCGGTGAGTGTGGATGAAAAGGCTGACGTGGTGACGAAGTTGGTGAGAGGCACCCTTCGACCCAATACAAGAAAGGATAACATGGTGACAAACTTTGTGAGAGGCATCCCTTCCCACGAAAGGCAACCCTTTCCCAATACTTCTAACACACTCAAAGAAGAAGGCATACATCAACGAGTGAGGTTTGCCTAACCAACCAACCCCCTTCCTTGTGCAGCTTTCTAAAATCAATGATGCTGCCGTGGTAATGTATTGTACGCATTGGCATCGCCCAGATGAGGGGGAAAGCAAAAGTGCCGTGATGAAGCAAAGAATAAAGTAAACATCATAGATTGATAAAGCATCAAACTTCAAAAGACTGAATAAAAGGCGTCAACGTTCTCTGTATCACGTCCCATTCTTCCTTGAATTGTTTTTTGTTTTTACCAAGGCGGCGTCCACGCGGTCACCCACCACTCTAGTCTTCATCTCATTATGGCAGCACCAACAACGGCAATACAAGCTGATGCTGATCTTTTGAGGAAGGTATGGCGGACGCCGGATGTGCGGGAGATGCTCACGAAGTTGTGGCAGGTAGGTCTGCATATAATCTGCATTATATTGCTCCGTGAGGAAAATGGAACGTGGTTGACGATGATTTGATTTGACGTAGAGGGCGGATCTTGGAATAAAGCCGGACACGGTAAGAAGCATGGCTGACCAGATTAGCCGGTTGGCGGGCGGCGCGCCGTTGGTGGGCGTGGGCGTGCAGGCCGCCATGCACATCATCAGCAGTATTGCGGCCGCCTCCGACAACCGGGTGAAACGGAGCAAGGTGCAGAAAGAGGCCAACAGAATGAAAGATCAAGTACAGAAGCTGGCGGCCAAATTGTCATCGTCATCTTCATCGTCACTCGGGTGCGAGCTCTTGAATGAGGCCGTGGTTAGTCTGTGTTGCGAAGCTTGCATTCTGCAGCAGAATGACGACCGGTATGCTTTTATCTTTCATGGGAATTTTCAATGTTTGGGTCAGTTTTTTTTGTTTTAAAACATTCTTCTAAATTTTTTTGTGAAAATGGTTCCAACTAAATTCTTTTTTTTTTAAAGCAATTTAATTCTATCTATGTGTGGGTATACCTACATGTACGCGTATATCATGTGCACGTGCATATATATATATATATATGCACAATATATATCTATCTTCTATATATTCTATTCACCATACCATCCGTAACATAGAACCTTCACATATATTCTATTCACCATACCATATCTATCTTGTAACATAGAACCTTCACATATTTCTAGATTAGTAACAAAATGTTGTGAACTTTTTCCCTCTCCAAAGTTATTTGGTTGTGGCTTTATTTATCTTTCCTCCATCTCCATCTCTTCCCATGTCTTGCCCCTCTCATTTTTTTCCTTCCTAGCTAGCCTATGGAGAGTTGTAAGGAAAAATAACTATAAGCCTGGTAAGGAGAAATTTCAAGCCAGTAAGTACTCTTTCAATTATCACAACCACCACCATATATTATGTGTAAGCTCTACCATATAGAGGCTTCTTATTAGCTGTGTTTATCATGGGCAAGCTATGTGCATCCACTTTGGGAAATTCATTATGGCAGTCAAGTTATGTTTTGTCTCATTGTCTATGATGAGCAAGAGAGAAGCATATATGTGCTTGTTTTTGTATAATTAATTGGCTTGTATCCAAGAAGTGTAACCATGTCATAGCCTAGTAGTCCTTTAACATAAAGCCTCCCACCTAGTTTTCACTCTTAAATAAGAGTAGAACTACCTATGAGAAATTAAGTGATACCTATCAGCTCCCATAGCATATATAGTACATCCAATTTCCTATATATTCCATATTAGCTCTAATAGCATGTAATAGTACATCCAATTCTTCATATATTATTTCAAAAAAAGACCCAATATATATGTAGAGAGAGATGTTTGATGGAATAGCCTACCAAAATTTAAGGTTCATGAAAATTCCATGAAAATCCAAAGAAAAATTGGGTGGTTTTAGCTTAAGGTTTGAAATCTATTTGTAAAATAACCAATGCACAAAATGGCTGAATTTTAGCTTAAAGTTTGTTTGAAACGCCCCAAAGTAAGAAGTCCACTTACATGAGTGTCTAGCCATCTACATAAACTTAAGCATATCTATGAAGAAATTAAAGTACCTGTAGACATATACGGCCACATGCACAATAATAACACACTTAGGCTTATCCATGAAGTATGTATATCGAAGTACGTGAGTATATAGGTGGGTTTCGCTAGAGCTTTCCATCCAATCAAAGGCTAAAAATTAGACACAATGACCATGCAACCCTATCCCAATGAACATCATGAAGGCATGCATGTCCTAATGCACTGTTGAGCTAGAGACCATGAAACCCTAGCCCAATCAACATCAAGAAGTCATACGTGTGTCCTATATCACGAACCCCCAATCACCTAGATTTTTACACATGTGACTATTGGGCTCTCTAGTAGTTAAGCGAGCCCTTGGGAGGTCCCTCCCAGCCCCTAATTACCATAAAGGATCTCCCTTAACATGAGCCACATAATTCAACTCTCTCTAATATGAATTGTTCGATCTAAATGCTAGCCTCATTATCGCCAAAATCAAATTCTCCCTCTCCTATCTAGAGGAAGAATGGGAAAGACAAATTTTGAAAACTAGCCCTAGAGTGAAGTAACATTCTTCAAAATGTTTTGAACCGCTCTAAAACCATCCTCTTGTTAAGGATCCATTCCCTCTTATCAACAACTACAATTTGGCTCTTAGGGAACAAAACTAGATAGATCCTCAAAGTTCATATGCTTTTAGATAGCTTTTCGATAGGTGCCAGGCTATGTCTCTGTACCAATCACCTATTTAAATCCACTTACATGAAAGATAAGATGCGTGCAAACTCTATCAGGGAGATGCAATTTGTAAACTATCTCATTAATCATTTTCAAAATTAAATAATGACCACAAGATGACACAATAGCAGAGATGGCTTATAGAATTTTGGACCCATTACTTCAAAACCTTAAGTAAACCCATGATTGACCTTCTTCCAAGACTTAAGCTTTTCACTTTTGGCTGACATAGAATTAGTCGCTATCTTGCATACTACATATGCTATACTACATGTGCTCTCTCTTGTAAAATGTCACATCTCTTTATGTTATTTTAGGAAGTTGTTTTACTCTATTAGCCCACCTTATTGTGGATCCTTTCCAATAACATATGTGATGACCTTTTTGTCAGAATAGATGACAACAGAGTGATTGCAACAAGATTGACACCAAGAATATATACTAATGAACAAGTGGTTACAACGATCTTGTTTTGTTCCACATGCATTGAGCCAAGACCCTTCAGTGATCATAGTGTGCCTCAAATGGCTGTCATGAATACAAGATCACGGGGTTCTATTTATGGGGCCTTGACTGTGTTAACCCTACTCAACTTGTGCCAACTTCATAAAATTAGGTCCATGCCCATGGTAGCAAGCCCACCACTTGCTAGTCTATGGCCCCAAAAACTAGTTCCACACATGTATACAAACTACTGTCCATGTGCCCAAGCTAAGCCCACTCTTACATAGGACCAAACCCCACCTAGTCAAGTATACAACCGATCATGAACTATCTCGAGACTATCTCCCAAGGGAGCTCACAACATGAAGATGTCTGTGACATCAAGCACACTAAATCTAACACTTTTATCCCCATCAAAGGTGATTAATTGCAAAGGTAATTCAAAGAAGAGAAATCCACATAAACTGTAGATCCATTTAAAAATGTCTCTACTTCTTTAACACATGTATAACATCATAAAACTCTTTCTTACATGTTCAAAGATTGTCTATTTTGATGTGTCCAAAATTGTTGCATTCAATATTCAACCCTTCTTGGATTGCCTATTCTGACGTGTCCAAAATTGTTGCATTCAATATTAAGCTTCCTTTTTTAACATACAAAGGAATCTTGAGCTAAGATTTTATAGGAAGCTTAGCAAAAATATGCCAAAGGTACTAAGATTTATTGCAGAGTAGCAGAATGAAAGTGCTTATGGATAAAGGGACTTATGCATTTACTCTCTCTCTCTCTCACACACGCGCACACACACACACACACACACACATAGAGAGAGAGAGAGAGAATTCAACTATCAACATTCAGACACAGGCAACTCAAATGACATAAATTGGCCATAGAAAAGTGGTGTTCAGCTTGGAAGAGAAGAAGTGCATAGCAAATAAACAACTTGCGGTGATGCTTTCTTGTAGTAGAAGAAATCTATGTAAAATCCTAGTAGCATATGTATCTTGGATTGAGAAAGCAATAGTGCCCTTTGTTGGCAATTCAATAGCATTATAGCAAATGGGCACCACTCACAACTGCACCCGTCACAAGCATCTCCAACATTTTTTTAAATAAGAAGAGTTAATGTAGTAACAATTAATGGCACATTATCTCTATAAACTACCAAGTACCAACTCCCACAGCATGGGCCTCACCTCAAAAAGAAGGCCTCTCATCCCTTCACAATAGACCTATCTATAGACAATGGCATCTCATGCATAGTGGCGAACCTCTTCTTGTGCAAAAATCTCCAATAACCACCACCCCAAAACGGAAGTTTTTTTGCAAGGTGTTGTTCCTTTACGTAAATCTAGCCCAAGGGTTTCTAAAGTAATAAAAGTTCCTAATAAGGGAATGTTTACATGCCACAATTACATTATGGATTTTCTAACCTGGCCAATGACCAAAATTAAATGTGGAGTTCATTAACATGAAGTCAATATCATCATCATGTGCATTCACAACATGCATCCATTATCATGTGCATTTGTAACATGCATTCCAAGTATTTACATCACCAACGCGTTTGATCACATGTTTAATTTTTTATGTTGGATTGACTATGGCAAGAAAAGTGTGGGTTACCATGCGATGAATGAAGTGAGGTAGATAAACTCATGGGCCAGGTCGGTAGTATGGCCCTTGTATAGGTGACTACGATAAAATAGCTTTAGACTAAATGAGGTCAAGCTAGAAGATGAGTTCAAGGACCTGTATATTTTATCTACTTGGAGCTTGATTAGGAATTGATTTAGAGTTTTTGACTATGATTATTATTGATTCTCTCTAATAGTAAGTAGTGCATTGTTGTTGTCTTGATTAAATACGGACTTAATTTTATGCTTTGTTCCTCCTTAGATCCAAACTTGTACCTCTTCTATGTCTAAGGGATTTTACATAAATCCCTATGTGTAAGGTCTTCTACATAAATTCTTCTGGATAGGTCTTTACGTATAAGGCCTTATGCATAAGGACCTTTATTTATAGGACTTAATGCATAGGGGCTTTTGCATAAGACACTTTGTGCATATAAGTCCATGCATAAGGGCCTATATGAATAAAGTAGAAAGCCCTTTGCATGAGGCATAGGACTTTATGTATAAGCCCTTATGCATAAGGACATTTATTCATCTACTAAAATATCACAATCATGTGTGTAGGAAAGGATGGTGCGACACATTATGGGAATACTTGACATGCTTTTTCATGGCGCTTTCTACATCAAACAAGCTTGATCAACTGGCAAATAGATTAAGTCACCTAAACCAGCAGCTAAGTATTGTGTTGTTGTGTGATATGGATGGTAGGATTCCAAGGCGTTGTACAGAATCCCCTGAGATGCCTATATTACATAAAAGCTTACAAAGGCGCAAATAAGAGGTGATCCAGTTCTTGACAGAGAAGTCGGGAGTTTTTTGGACAATGTATGGAAGGTAGACAATTTAAAAGAGCTTCTTCCCGACAAGCTACATGAAAGTTTTCCAGATTCAAGCCATTTGCTAATTTCAACCCGTTCCGAGGCTGTTGTTGCTAGTGCATTACAGAAGTTATGGTCATTTTCCTCAGACGAGTATATGTTGTGTAGCCTACATGTTTTGGAAAACCAAGAAGCTATGGAGGTTTTCATGCAAGCAGCTTCAAGGCGTGGGAATGAAATGCATGCAGAGACTGATGTAGAGCTACTGAAAGGAATAGTTCCCTTATGTGGAGGTTAGTTTTCATATAAACCCTGCAAACTATATTCAAATAATGCTATGGAGTTTTACTCTTTGATCCTCTTTTTTTGAAATCAACCTTTTAGTAGAAAAAGTAGATCAAACTTTCCATGCATGCCCCTCTAGGAGAAGGTCCAAGTATGCAAAGAATGGGGGATTATAGGGAAAAATCTCCCCCTTCATGATGCTGGTTAGCCAGTCAGCCTGCTCATTGTGGGCTGTTTTGGGGTATTTTTCCTTTACCCCTACTAAGGGGTTTTTACAACTTCATGTCCATCCCCACATGGAACCAACCCATTAGCAAAACCAACTATATACGTTTTGGTTGGGCCAATGGATCATTGGAGTATGGTTCAAGTGGTGGAAATTGCATCACTTGAACACAGGCAACAAGGAAGGGTGATCGTGGAAGAACGGTTCAATCTAAGTAAGACTACCTTGTTTAACACTTTGTGGAAAAGTTTAGCTAGATATTGGTAAGCTGCCCATGCTTGAATCTATGCAACATTATGTGTCTAGGGACCAAAACTTCTTCATTGTCTACTAATTTCTATTGATCCTCCTCCTACACCTGGAGAGCAAAAAAGAACAGAAAAGAGAGAATAAAGAGTGAAGAGTGAGTGCAGAGAGTGTGTGAAGTGACTACAGTGAAGAGACTACCTATATTTTGAAGGTTGAAGGAGTGAAATTCAGTGCAGCGTAGGTGATATTGGATAAGGTAGAACAGAGGATGCACTGTGGATAAGAGAATCAGATAGGATGTGATTTCCCTATGATTTGTGTTTGGAAAATCTATTAGAGACATGACTTAGTCTAATTTCTATTCAATTTGAGCTGCTGCTACACTCAAATGAGTGCTAATTGGTATCTGCTTGGGATGACCTACAGTTTGTGGTTTGTTAATTCATTGTAGTTTGAATTCGTGGTTGAAGTGGATGCTTTGGGAGAGCAGACTAGAGTCTTATTGTGAAGGATCCTCAAGTTTTAAGTGTGTTCTTCTTATATATTTGAACCCATGTTTAAGGATTGTTGAGACAAAGTCTATCTTTGTTTTCGTGGAAGAGAGTTGAGAGTTCAAAGCTTGAATTTGTGTTGTGATTGATGAGAGTTTGTGAAATGGATCTTGGTTTCAGTTATTTTGATTGATTTTGTTGATATAGAACAACTGTGAATGTATGTCGCATGTTCTGGGAATTAGAGATGACTCATAAACTGAATCAGTCATCTTGAGCTGAGAGGATTCTATGTCAGGAAGGATCAGAGGGGTGTCAACTTGCAGTCGGTTGTGCATCAAGAGTCATTAGTTATTGGTGAGGTAGAAGGGTTGTTATAATTTTTTTGGATTGAAGGGAAGTAGTTTTAAGCTAAGTCTGACAGTCAAAAGACTAATAATAGTCAGCAGGTGTAATGCTCCTTCCATTATAAGCTTGAGGACTTATAAGACTAGAACTTTAATTATCCACCCAACCATATCCCAAATAGTCCCTTAACCCATCGTTATATATGCCTAAGTGGTGCATGACCTTACAAATTCAACCCCTTGACCTCTCATTGGCTCGACATTGCCTTTTCCATGTCCAATGCCTCTTTAACTACCCCTATGTCCCCTTGGGCTTCCACTGTGCACCATCTACTTTCCTTTTTACTTTAACTTTAATGCCTATTAATTATTACTTAGCTATTTCCTATTTTAAATCCCCTGAATCTTATTTATATGCAACCTTTTACATATGAATATTCTTTTCTAGTCTTACCTTTTAGTGTTACCTATCAGTCTCATAAGATTTCCTCTCCTTGAAAGAAACTTTTTTGTCCTAAAAAACAAAACTGGGTAACTTCTTTTTGAGTACGCCAACCTTCTCTTAAAGTTTGAGCACACTCAAACTTTTAAGTATCGTCAAATGTCTCAAAACCTTCAAGAACAATACTTTGGAGAAAGATTAAAACCTTTCCCCCTTTTAAAAGAAACAAAGTTCTCCTGAACTTATATATTTTATCTTAGGCTCAAAAATCAATTAGAACTCCAAAATTTAGGTCTTGATGAAAATTCTAAAGTATTTAATTGTCTTAAAAAAAATTTAACTTTGAGGATTCTTATAGCTAATCAAACAATCCTAGACTAGGATCAAATCTTATACACATGTTCTATACAATGTTACGCTTTGCTGGTGTATTTTGTGAGAGCGAGTCACACATATACTTGTCCTTTTAAGCACTTTGTTTTAGATGAAAGTTTACAAAGTTTGAACCATGTTCATTGCTGTAGAATAAGAGACTACTGCACACATTTTCAAATATCTCATAAGGCTTTAAGTGGAATATTTGGTCATTTTATATAATAATATATACTATTTTCATAACTTTCTCACTAGATGATCTTAATATAAGTAAAGCTTAATGTATGCTATTTGGTAATCCATGTAGTTTTAATGTTTAGATATAAATTCTTGGCCAACAACTTTAGTGGAGACATTGATTTATTAGTATAACTAATGTAAATCACTATATATGCTCACACTATTGCCGTATTTTGGCTGTCAAAGACTCAACAACTAAAAAGAGATTCTAAGAAGGAAATTAAATTGAATTAATTATTAATATAATAAATTTTTATCATGAAAAATTTGTCTCTCGTGTCTTAAATAGCACTAAAGAACATGTAAGATAGCACGTGCATTTAACAGAAGGGATTTTTTCTCGGATGGACTTACAGAAATATTTACATACATCAGGGGTTTATAAATTGAAAAAGTAAAAATTTTCATACATAAAGATTAGTTTTATTACCAAAATCCATACATAAGGGGTATATGTAATGTTAGATACCCGTAGTATTAGATACCCGTAACGCCGCTACGAGCATTACCACAGGAGGGGACGGCCTCTAGCTCACCACCCAGCCTACGTGACATTACCCTCCCCTTAAGAAGAGTTTTCGTCCTCGAAAACAAACTAGGGAAACCTTTTGGAAATTGCACTACGGCGTTCCCAGGTAGCTACCTCCTCTCCCAGTGTTAGATACCCGCTAAGTGTTAGATACCCGTAACGCCGCTACGGGCGTTACCACAGGAGGGGACGGCCTCTGGCTCACCACCCAGCCATAGAGGAAGAATGAGGATTGCCCCTCATCCCCCAGGCTATATAGTGTGTGGCCTGCCGTCCACACTAGCCTAGCCGCCCATGACTCCGCATGGGCGTCCTCTCCCACTGAACCCCGGACATGGCCATCCGGTCTGCCGTCGGTCAGGCGTTACAGCCTACGTGACATTACCCTCCCCTTAAGAAGAGTTTTCGTCCTCGAAAACAAACTGGGGAAACCTTTTGGAAATTGCACTACGGCGTTCCCAGGTAGCTACCTCCTCATCCCTATCTGTCCATTTAACAAGTACCTCCTGGTACACTTTATGTCGGGTTTGTCTGTCACGATACTGTAGAATCTTTTCATGTGGTATCTTTGGTGGCTCTATCAAGTCCACCAAAATATCTGGAGAAACTACGTTCTCTAACCCGTGAACTGATTCCTTCAGTTTACTGACATGGAAGAGAGGATGGACTTGAGAACTCTCCGGTAACTCAAGTTTATATGCTACGTCCCCAATCTTCTTAAGGATTTTAAAAGGACCACAATATCTCGGAGAAAGTTTATCACACTTTCTCGTTTTCATGGTTTCTGACTGCGCAGGAACCTTGAGGAATACAAAGTCACCTTCTGCAAAGGTCACCTTTCTACGTCCTTTATCCGCATAAGTTTTAGCGCGATCCTGAGCGCTACGAATGCTCTCACGTGCGGCTCTGAGCATATCATTCATATCTTCAAGGAAATCCTTGATAGATTGAATCTTCTCCTTTTCTAGGCCTACAGCCATCGGAGATCTCGACTGGAATCCATACATTAAAATGAATGGTGTAAATCCAGTCGCTGAGTGTTTGGAGCTATTATATGCAAATTCCAATAAGGGCAAGTACTCTTCCCAATTAGATTGCTTCTTACTAACATAAGAACGCAACATATCCTCTAGAATTTGGTTAACTCTTTCAGTTTGACCATCAGACTCCGGCGGATGATCTGCCGTACTCATACTCAGAGTAGTATCCAACTTTTTGAAGACTTCCCTCCAAAAATGACTGTTGAACTTTCTATCTCTATCCGACACTATATCTGCGGGCAGGCCATATAGCTTGTAGAGATGTTCAATAAAGAGTTTTGCCAACTCTGGCGTTTTAACAGTTTTCTTCGTGGCAATAAACTTTGCCATTTTAGTTAACCTCCTGTCCACTACCACCCACACCGAGTCATTCCCTCGACTCGTCTTGGGTAAACCGGTAATGAAATCCATGGAAATGCTTTCCCATTTCCCTTGAGGAATCTCCAGCGGATGGAGTAGTCCTCCAACCTTAAGACGTTCATGTTTATGGACCTGGCACTTATTGCATTTCAGCACATAAGTCTGGACGTCCTTAAACAAACTAGGCCAATAAAACTGTCTTTTTACTAGTGCATAGGTCTTCTGAATCATCCCAGGATGACCCCCACTTGGACTATCATGACTTTCTTTAAGAATGTGGACCCGAAAGTCACCAATAGTTGGTACACATACTCTACCCTTGTAGAGTAAGTACCTGTCAATGGAGTAATTAGCATATTTCTCCCCCCCCGACGAAGTTTATCACTCCCCTTTGAAACTGTGGCAGTCAAAGGTGATGAAGGGCCTACGTCAGAGCTCTCCGGCTCCAAACTATACCCAGAAGACACGGCTAGTCTCTCCGGACTAACTCTCGCTTCTTTTCCCATTGCACCTTCGGCCAGTCTCTCCGGACTAGCAATATGTGCCAACGAGGGAGGTGGTCGCGTCTGTGAAGAAGTGCGTACGCGTACAGCACGCCAGACCTCTGTAAAAGATGGATCGTGCTCACATAAACCACGTAGGGACTCCAAGAAATCATTCTTGAAGACTGTGAAACTAAGTTCATTAATCTGTGGCATGTGACTAAGTGCATCTGCCACCACGTTATACTTACCTTTCTGGTAACGTATCTGAAGGTCAAACTCCTGTAGAATCTCCGCCCACCGAGCTTTTCTACCCTTCAGTTCATTTTGACTTGAAAGCCATTTCAGACTTTCATGGTCTGTCCGGACCTCAAAAGTAACACCATATAGATAGTGTCTCCACTTTTTCAGTGCATGAACTATCGCTAGTAACTCTCGCTCGTAAGCCGAGTAGTTACGCTGCGCACGATCTAACATTTTACTCTCAAACGCAATTGGGCGTCCCCTTTGCATAAGTACGGCCCCAATGGCCTCATTACTAGTGTCTGTTTCCAAAACAAACGGCTCATTTGGATCGACAATAGTCAAAACAGGTGCAGCTGCTACGGTCACCTTGAGCTTATCAAAGCTCTTCTGTTGGGCTTCCCCCCAACTAATGTTTTTTGTTTTTGACCGTAACTGGTCAGTCAACGGGACTGCGATCTTCGCGTAGTCCTTCACATACTGTCGGTAGAACCCTGACATGCCAAGAAAAATCTGCAGTTCCTCGAGATTCTTCGGCGTTGGCCATTTAAGAATAGCCTCTACTTTTTCTGGCTCCATTTGCGTACCATCGGCGGATATAATATGGCCAAGGTAGTGAATTTCTGTTTCAAAAAATTCACATTTTCTCTTCTTCGCAAATAGTTTGTGCTCTCGCAACAACTCGAACACTAGACGCAAATGCTCTATGTGTTCTTTCTATGTCTTACTGTACAAAAGAATATCATCTAGGAAAACTACTACAAATTTTCCCAGATATGGACGTAAAATACTGTCCATCAGCGTCATAAATGTCGCTGGAGCATTGGTTAGCCCAAATGGCATAACCAAAAACTCAAAATGCCCGAAACGGGTCCTAAATGCTGTCTTCGCAACATCTTCTACTTTTATTCTAACCCGATGATACCCAGATCTCAGGTCTATTTTTGTAAAGTATCTCGATCCATAGAGTTGATCAAACAACTCATCCATGCGTGGCATTGGATACTTGTTCTTAATCGTTATCTGATTAAGAGCCCTATAGTCTATGCACATCCGCATAGATCCGTCTTTCTTCTTTATACCAGAAGAATAGGTGATGCCCATGGACTTGAACTAGGCGGAATGAAGCCTTTGTTCAAATATTCCGTCAATTGTTTTTCCACCTCCTGTGCCTCGGAGTGGCTTAATCTATAAGCAGGTTTGCTTATAGGTTTTGATCCTGGCATAACTTCGATGCCATGGTCTACTTCTCTAGATGGTGGTAAACCATCTGGTAAATCATCAGAAAAAACATCCTGAAATTCCTCTAATAAATAGTTTAAAGTATCTACGTACTTTTTCTTTAATGTCTCATGCACCTTGGATTTTTTCTTGTTTGAATCACATGCATGCCAAACAGGGTTTTTAAACAGTGGGTCTCGTCCAAGGTTATTTTGTTTTCCTTGTTTGTCTACGCAAACATCATTTATCGTTTCATCTATGGAAACAAAATTCAAAAGAGGGTAACAAGCATATACCTCTGCTATCTGGTCTCTGCGGACCGCTGTACACAGCTCCATGGAGGAAATAAGTGGTGTGACAGGGACAGTACGGTCGCCCTGCAGGGTAATGACTCTACCTCCGTGCTCAAAACATAGTGTATTATGTAAGTAATTCTGAGCTAAACTAGGGCCCAAGCCATATAGCCATTGAGGAAGAATGAGGATTGCCCCTCATCCCCCAGGCTATATAGTGTGTGGCCTGCCGTCCACACTAGCCTGGCCGCCCATGACTCCACATGGGCGTCCTCTCCCACTGAACCCCGGACATGGCCATCCGGTCTGCCGTCGGTCACAGGCGTTACAGCCTACGTGACATGTAATATACAAAAAAATATTAATAAGGGTATTTTTAAATACCCCTTGAATGCACGTGCTACAGGTAGTGTTTACATAGTGGACTCCCCAGAAGATTTAGAAGAAATTTATTATAAGTCGAGATTATTTTTTGCTTGCATGTGGGAACCTACTTTGTAAGTTTGGATTCTAATGCTCGATATACCTCTACTTATAGTGGTTCATCAATTATATTTAAGATTATTGCTATCATTTTCATAATTTTCTAAGTTTCCACATTCATGAAGACATGCCTTATAAGAGAAACACTAAAATATCACTCCCATTCGCAAGATATAACTTTTTTTAGTAAATCGTTGAAAAGACATATTTATGTCCTATTGAGCTACCAAATCAGCACTTAATACTCATTAATAAAACTAAGTATTTAGCTATCATATTGACTTGCAAACAATCTTTTCAATTTGCCTAATCTTTCATCAATTTTTTCATCTCCTCCTTCTCTTTGGATTAATTAGGCTTTTTTAGCTCTTAATCTTATCAATCTGCCTACTTTTTCATCAAACTTTTTATCTCTTCTCTCTATGGAAAAATTAAGCCTAATTATGTCATCAACTTTTTCATCTCTTCTTTGTATATGGATAAATTAAGCCTAGATAAGGTTAGATAATAAGTGTGATTAGACTAGCGTAGATAAGGTTGTGGATGATAAGTGGGTGCCCAATTAGTTATTAGGTATGGACGCTCAAAGGGATATTCCTTTGAGTGTTGATTGAGATTGTGCTCTTCTCCTTGTACTCTAGCTCTATACCCTATCCTATTGTCCTCTTGGTTGTAGTATTTGTGTGAAAGTGAGTGTGTAGGAGAGTCTTCCCCTCTTGCCCTTTTGGTCTTTCCATGACTTGCTAGTGAGAGTGTGTGAGTGAGGAAGAGAGAGAGGGCTATTATATTTACTTGAGCGGTGGAGCATGGTCTTGCAGCAACAGCCATAGACAACTCTTGTGGTTAGACAATAAGAGCCGGGTCTTCTTAAGTACTCTCTTGTGGTTAGACAATGAGAGGTGGGTCTTCTTAAGTGTTCTCCAGCATTTACACAAATTGACTCTTCTAGGAGATTGTAGATAAGCAATCAAGTTCCCAATGACATGTGAAAGGTGAGCTCACTTCACTCGGTTCACTTTGTGTTAGTGAGTGCGGTGAACTTGGGCTTTCCATTGGCATCACTGCTCTAGTGAGGAACACGGTTATTTACCTTAGTGTTTGTTTTGAATTTGGTGTAGAGCTTGTTATTCTGCTTGCATATGGTCACTACAAGAGGCGAGGCCATTATCCATGCTTTTTTTGACGCTTTAGAACTAAGCTTAAAATCCCCGAAACGTCGAAATACGCATCGAAAAAGTGTTGAAATAGAAACGTCAAAATAAGCGCCAATATATGCGTCGAAATAATTATGTTTTGCACGCTTTTTTGATGTACTTTTCGACGCTGATTTTGACTGACATTTCGACTCTGATTTTGACGGATGCAGGAAACTTTTGACGCTTTTTTCGACAGATGTAGGAAACTTTCGATGCTATTTTTGACGGATGCAAGAAACTTTTGACGATTATTTCAACGTGTGTAGGTATTAAATTTTTTTGGCATAATGGTGTATCCAGCTGCAGTCTTGTAGTTGGATGCACCATTATGCCAAACTTATAGAGTACCAAAGGCAATTGTACTCTGATGTGAAGAACGAAGCGAATTTGCTGAAAAAGTTAGAATGCCATAACATTTTTTACATTACAAAGTAGGTACACAATTCGCACAAGTGCAAACAATGGCCAAGTTATACTACAAGATGTAAAATTTACATATCAAGCTTTGACGAGATAAGCCAAAATTGCATAAAGTAGTTGCATAAAATTGTATATACAAGCTCTACAAGCTATACTCGATGACCAAAATTGCATAAAGTAGTTGTATACAAGCTATACAAGCTCAAACAAAGATGTGAACTGACCAAAATATGTATGTACCAAGAGGAAAGACATGGGCAACGCCACCCTATGCGGATCCCTCACTCTCGGGGTCATGCATTGGTCCCTACAAAATCGTATAAGATGCTTTTTTTTGGTATACGAAACAACGATCTAACATGAAATGGCAAAGCAAGTATACAAATAATAAGGTTAAGTCTTGCTGCACTTACCATATCTACAATACGCCCCCAATTGAGATTCGTGTCTTCTCGCTCAAGCTTCTCCACAAAAGAAAGTACGTGTTATGGCAGTGAGCAATGTCCTCCTCTTCTCCCGTTTGCCGGCCGACCAACCACTTGATTCTAAAAGTACCAAAACAACAAGATAAGTGTTGATACTTACAAAGTAGACATAACATCAAATGAAACATACAAGATAAGCGTTGATACATAAAAAGTAGACATGGAATGCATCCCAACCACCGCTTCCAAGGTGAGAGCTTCCTACACTCTCCATTCAGACTTTGGCCACATCCTCTTATTGCTTGTAGCGTTGGGGATTTCTTGCATGCTTTTGCTTCTCCTCATTCCAATCCTCGGTGCTCATGTACCAAGGCTTCTCACCCCGTGCCTTCACTCTCCTAGTCACATCTCCCTGTCAATCTTTCATGATGTCCACCATGTGGTCCTTTATCCACCTTATGGGAACGACATCACTACCGACGGCGGCCGGCTTTCATCCTTGATTTGATTTATGACTTTATCTTTCTTATCTTTATCCAACTTTTGCGCCCATAAAGTCATAAAGTCATTTGCAAAGACAATGTGGCAAAGCTCTCAAGGATGCAGCTCTTCATCTCTTGCCCGACATTATCCAAAACCACATTGCCATTGACAATTGTGTAATATTTTTCCCCATCGGTGGGTGTGGGTTGTGTGTCGAAACGTCGCAACAATGATCGTGAGTGTGGAGTGCTTCTGGCGCTAGATGGGAAAGGACGCTCACGTGGGGGCATACACCCATCCATGCCCCCACTTGGACAACAACCGCCTCCACCTCCACTACTCGAGTGTTGTCCTCTGCGTGGACGAGCGACCGGAGGGAGGGGTTCTAGGCAGCTCTTTCTGGGGTTTCTACACGTGAACTACGGTTAGCGGTGGTGGTGCCCGATGGTGTGGCCGAAGTGCCTGCCCCTCTCCCAAAATATTGTTGTGCCATTGCTCTTTGCTCGCGCGTGGCTTGTCCTAAAAAACCCATAAATTGGTCAAGCGACATGGAATATGGAGAGAAGGATGGAGAGGAGTGCGAGACATGTTTCTACACACACATAACAAAGCCCACATGGACACTTTAATAAGAGCATACACATGAATAAGACCACACATCTCACAACACAAAACACACGCACATGCAACCAAGAGGAGAGGGGAGGGAGGGCAAAGAAGGAGGTGAATCTGGTTGAGTGGTAAGGAGGTGGAGAAGAGCTTGGGAGAGAGAGAGAGAGAGAGAGAGAGAGAGAGAGAGAGAGAGAAAGAGAACTTGCAAAACAAAGAATATTTTTTTTTAAAAAAAAACATTCATTATCCCTCACCACACACGCACACATCTTACAACCAAAAGGAGAGGGGAGGGAGGGCAAAGAAGAAGGCATACCTGCTTGGAAGGTAAGGAGGTGGAGAAGAGCTTGGGAGAGAGAGAGAACCTGTAAAACAAAGAACAAAAAAAAAAACATTCATTATCCTTCAACACACACACACATACATCTCACAACCAAGAGAAGAGGAGAGGGGAGGGGAGGGGAGGGAGGGCAAAGAAGGAGGTGAACCTGCTTAGAAGGTAAGGAGGTGGAGAAGAGCTTGGGAGAGAGAAAGAACCTGCAAAACAAAGAAGAAAGCAAAAAAACAAGAAAATTACCCCTAATTACACACAGACATTTTACAGCACATGTACATGTAACCAAGAGGTGATGGGAGTGAGGGGGCATACCTTGTGAGGAAGCAAAACACATGCGAGCGAACAAAAATGTAGAAAAAAGAGAGGTTCTATTTTACTGTAAAAACCTGCACCGTCAATATATGCGTCAAAATAACCGTGGAAAAATGCATCAAAATAAGGGTGAAAAAAGCGTCGAAAAGTCAATGAAAAATAGCATGGAAATAAGCGTTGAAAAATTAAATTTTCCATGCTCTTTTCGAACAGATATTTCGACGTTCTTTTGAGACAAACTTTTTGACGTTTCTTTCGACACGATCGCTACTTTTCATTCAAATTCAAAATCTTTCTAGATCTTACACGCCCCCGAGATTTCAAATTACCTATCACCGACTACCACCCTCCACAAATACTTAAGGGTGGATTCCCCTCAAAAAACAAGCATTCGTTCCCATTGCAAATCAATACAGAAACCATGGACGATGCCACACCCTCAAATTTTGTTGATTTAGAGGAGAAGACACTTTGCCCATGTACTCGCTGCAAATACCAAATGGCTCGATGTCGACGAGTTTGCAATGATCATACAAAAAAATGGAAAATATTTCTGGTTGAGCAATTGGAACATCTAATTAGTGGCAATGCGCACTTCAACAATGATGAACCAGTGGATATTAGGCCTGAAAACGATGGAGACCAACAAGAGTAGCCACAAATAAGGTGATCCAACAACCCGAGGAACTTGAGGTGGAATCGAAAGCAAATACTAGAACATGCCATGGACGACATGATAGATTCCTACAGAAGATCCAGGTTTGGAACATGAAGGGGTAGAAGAAAACACACGACGTGTGGAATACGCTTCCCAAGAAGAGAAACAGCTACGCAGGCTTGCTCGTCTTCCACTATATCGTGGAGCACATGTGTTTGTTTTACGCACTTGCCTATTCATATTGAACTTGCAATCTCTTTTTGGATGGTCAAATATGAGTGTATCAAAACTTTTTGCATAAGTGATGATATCATATGTAATTAGTGAGTTATGTACCTTTATATGCATTTTCTTAGCCTGACTATTTTGTGTAATAGCTTATTGAAACATCAAATATTGCCAGAACATAATGAGATTCCAGTGAACCGTAGTTGAGCAAAAGCAATGTTGCACTCAATTGGCATAGACTACAACACACACCATGCTTGTCCCAATGATTGTATTCTTTATCGACAAGAATATAATAATGCAGTTCAATGTCCGATAAAAAAAGGACATCTTTTATTATCTTTGATAGTTCCTGGAAAGTACAAGGTGAAGAACATGGATGTGTATTTATCCCCTTTAGTTGAGGAGCTTTGTGTTCTATGGGAGGGCATTGAAGTTCATGATATTTCCAAGAGGTTTAGAAAATGTTGAGAGGAATACTTATTTGGACTATGCATGATTGGTCTGGCTATGGAGAGTGCTCAGGTAATACTGTAGCTTATTAACATATTATGTCAAGTCATGATTGTCATCCAAACTTACCTGCTACAATCTTTTTTGATGTTCTATAGGGCTTTCAGTGTCAGGGTATAATGGATGTCCATTATGTGGGCCGTAACTTGAGGCTCGATACTCAAAGTCTATGAAGAAGATAGTATAGAAGAGTCATAAGAAGTATCTCCCAGTGGACCATCCTTTGCATGAGAGATTTCTAGGGAGGTCTCCTCACATATGGAAGAGCAATGATTGGAGGACCTTATGGGAGCTGGATCCAACCTGTGCACCTCCGAGAATGAAGCGTTTATCCATTTTCCATCAACTTCCATATTGGAATGACCTTCTAGTGAACCGTCTTCTTGACCCAATGCACATTTTCAAGAATATAGCCGAGGTGCCTTGGAAAACCATCATAGGAGAAAAGGAGAGCAAGGTACAATGAGATGATTTACAAGAGGTTCAACGCATGCACCACTTATGGGCCCAAAATAGAGGAGATGGAAAGGTGAAGCTACCAATAGCACCTTGGGTCATGACAAAGGATGAGCAACGGCGTGTAAAGAAGTGCATTAGTGAGTTTCGTACCCCTACAGGATGCATGCATTGCTTGAAGGGAGCATTTACAAGGACGATGAGCTTATAGGGTTGGAAGAGTCATGATTGGCACAAACTCTTGCAATTCGTGCTTCCTATAGCCATCAAGGATTGCCTCAATGATGACATTAGAGCAACTATTTACAAAATTGGTGCAGTGGTACGTTGGATATCAAGGAAAGAGATTATTACATCGGATGCAGCACGGTTAAACTCCATCGAGGCTGTTACAAAGGCTGAGAAATACTTTCCAACAAGTATCTTAACCATTCAATTGCAGTTGCTAGTTCATGTGGTTAATGAAGTTGTTGTGGCTGGGGTTGTCCATAGCTGATGGATGTTTTTCTTGGAGAGATTTATGAAGACACTTAAAGGATTTGTCCGTCTCAAAGAGCTCGTCCTAAAGGTAGTATGGTAGCAGGATGACTTGTTCAAGAATCACTTGTATATATAACTGAATTTCTTAGTATGTCTGATCCCGATATGCCAAGATTATGGACACAAGAAGAAGATGATCGACTAGTTGGGGAAGAGCCACAAGGGAAAGGCCTTGTGAAAATAATGGATGTAGCACTGCGTGAGAAGATCAATAAATTTTGCATCTTAAACTCACATGCTATGGAGAAATGGATCAAGAGATATAACTTGGTGAAGGCTAAAAGGGTCCAAGCTCATTTGAGTTTTAGAAGGAGTCGAACAACCCACACACTACCCTATCCAATAGAACTTGCACTTCTTCTAGACTTTCCTTCTAATAAATGGCTCGAGCAAACCATACTACAAGCTAAATGCAATGGTGAATCAATAAGTGTTGAGGAGGAGGAGCTTGCAAATGGTTGTGATTTCCATGTATGTGAGTTAGAGATATCTATGCATTGTCTTTTATGTTGTGCTTTCGTGAATTTATACAATAAAAAGATATATTTATTGTGCTTGTAGTATCGTAAGTTTGGGGCAATTTGGTCACGTGAACGTCACTTTCGAGTAGAAAGAATAGATAAAGAGAACAACATTTGATTGTTGTATGAAGGCTAATTTCATGCAAGAAAGTCGTTCAAGTGCAAGTGATAGCAATACTAAAGTAAGCATGCTAGATTATTGTGGAACAATCCAAGATATTATCAAGGTTGGATTCAGAAAGTTTGATATGTTCATTTTTTATGTGAAATGGTTCAAGTTGGTAACTCAAGTGGAGCAAGTAAATGTATGCAAAGACAAGTGTGGATTTCTTCAAGTAGACCGCACAAGGATATGGATTGACCAAAGGGACACATTTGTGCTACCAGAGCACTACTGTGAGCAAGTTATCTTTGTGGAAGACCCGACAGATCATAAATGCCTGTTTGTGATCAAAATGAATCCACATGGAAAACAAATATTTGAAGAGGTGAAAATAGCAGTTGACTGTTTGCCAAATGCTGAGGAACTCCCCCCTGATCATGTGATGGTTGAGCATACACCACTAGCACCTATTGAACAATAAGAAGAACAAGAACAAGACATACTAGTTGAGAAAGTAGGTGAGGCTCACATGGGATTAGGATCGGATGAAGGTGTACTCATTGAGCAAATACATCTTGAATGAGAAACAGGCACTAGAGATAATCCAGAAGAAGAAGAGATTCAAGCTGAGTATGATCATGATGCATCGACAGCTCTCATGCTAGAGCTAGAAGAGGATCATGATGTGGATGAATTACCTTCTACTACTACAAGACAACCGGTTCCACCAATCGACAAATAACAATGATGGAGTATTTCTAGAAATAGATTTATTTGGAGCTATGGATCACGCTGAGGACGAGCAAGTTGATGATGAACTTTAATTTCATTGTAAAATAGAGCACTTTCTTAGTTGTAGCTTAGTGATGAGGAGGAGGAGCTAGCATTTTTTCTCCTTCAAAGAGTGTGATGGAAGTTATACCCTCCTCTCTCCCTCGCCCCCTCTCTCTCTCTCTCTCTCTCTCTCTCTCTCTCTTTATCTCTTTCTCTTTGATCATCTCTCTCTCTCTCTCTCTCTCTCTCTCTCTCTTTATCTCTTTCTCTTTGATCATCTCTCTCTCTCTCTCTCTCATAGACACATATGCTTGCAAAGATTCCAAGGATTTTGACTTTTATTTATAGATAAAAAGGCCCCTTTTAACATGCATTAACTATCTTTACCATCTTGACTCAACATTGGTAACATGTTTTGTTCATGACCCAAAGTGGTCCTTTTTGATGAGTCATACCTTTAGCCAAATCTAGAAAGATTACGTTTGAGGCACCATGACCATTCATTAAGGTTAAACTTCGTAAATAAAGTTACCTAATAATAGATGTGAATTGTACTCCATTACGAGCCAACTCACATAAATCAAGATCAAATGCCATAGTTATTACCAACCATTAAGCGCTTGTACACAACACAAACACTAAAAGAATTCCCCCTTAAAGTGCTTGTATGTGCAATTCATCAACATCCATCAAAATTTATCTTTAGATAACCTTTTGAAGTAGATGAAAAATCAATGATCAAAGGAATATCCCCTTTAGTAAAAAACTTCTTCGAAAAGGTAAAACCTCATTGGAATGTGTTCATACTAAGAACATAATATACAACTTTTCATATTGAAGTCTGTTACTTAACGAATAACAAAGACAAATTGTGTCTGCTCACAATAGGTTAGCCACATAACATTGTGAAAGACCCTTCACAGTAAATTTCCAAAGATATGATCGACACGATAGGATCTTATGATACAAATTCACAAACAAACTTATTTGATGTGAACTCAACATAACATAACATAACGTAAACATACACGTTTGGAAAGGTAAAAGCTCATTCAAATGTGTTCATACTGAGAACATAACATACAACTTTGCATATTAAAGTCTGTTACTAAACGAACAACAAACACAAACTGTGTTTGCTCAATAGGATAGCCACATAACATTGTGAAAGACCCCTGACCATAAATTTCCAAAGGAATATGATCGACACAATAGGATCTTATGATACACATTCACAAACAAACTTATTTGATGTGAACTCAGCATAACATAACATAACATAAACATACACATTCGAAAAGGTAAAACCTCATTGGAATTTGTTCATACTGAGAACATAACATACAACTTTTCATATTGAAGTCTATTACTAATGAACAACAAACACAAACTGTGTCTTCTCAATAGGTTATCCACATAACATTGTGAAAGACCCTTGACCATAAATTTCCAAAGGAATATGATCGACACAACAGGATCTTATGATACAAATTCACAAACAAACTTATTTGATGTGAACTCAACATAACATAAACATACACATTCCGAAAGGTAAAACCTCATTGGAATGTGTTCATACTGAGAAAATAACATATAACTTTTCATATTGAAGTCTGTTACTAAACGAACAACAAATGCAAACTGTGTCTACTTAATAGGCTAGCCACATAACATTGTGAAAGACCCTTGACCATAAATTTCCAAAGGAATATGATCGACACAATAGGATATTATGATACAAATTCACAAACAAACTTATTTGATGTGAACTCAACATAACATACACATACATGTGATATGCATAAAAATAGTTAAACTTTAGGGCCGACAACTCTATGTCCCTTTGCATCCACATGGAACTAAAACTTACGACAAAAAATCAATTACATAAGTTTCTCAACTGTGCAAAAGCTTGTTTACTATGCAAGCAAGAGAGACATGTAGAATATTACCCAAATGGGTTGCTTGCACATAAATCAAAGACTTTGAAAAACCAGTCCTCAACTGAACTCTCCAATAGTTTGAACTTTGTCGACACAATACATAAGGAGAGTAGGGGAAATTTTCTTGTCCATAACTTTCCAGTCTTGTGTCAGTATTCAACCCTTAACTCCATGAAAAAACATTAACTTTTGATTATCACTAGCACTTCACTAGTAATCAACAAACTTAACTGATGTTCTTACACCCACTAGTCACTTGTATTGAAACATATGACCAATCATTCTTTATACACTTGATGCAAACATGAAAAACACATCTATGCTTCTAATCACATGCTAAAAGCACATAATATTAAACCTCAATCTCATATATGACCCATACATGCATGCTTATATAGATGCTCACTTGAAAAAACTCAAATGTCCACACGAGGCCAATATTAGAGAAATCAGAGCAAGAAGATCAAATAATTGAGTGTGAAACACACAAGAACCATACATCCCAAGCCCATCATACTCAAACGCATACGTCATGAGTGTAAAATATGTACAATACCTTTTGCACGTAATGGTTCTTAGTGATGTACAAAACTTATAAATATTAAGATGACAAAGTCATTTTATGGCCCCATACGCAAGAATTTGCAAACAAAAATAAGCACCAACCTTTACTCCACGTTCTCGATGAAGACTTTGATGTAAAAAGATTCTTCCCATGTCCATCAAGCATTTAGCATAAAGTGTTTTGCGTGTGACTATGCACACAAATCGTCCTGACTCACCTTGGTGGTGAGCTATGCCGCAACAACCTTAGAATAGGTAATTGGGACTATGCTTTGTGAGAAACCAACGCTTGGGTGTACTTTAATGCTATCGGACTAAGAACTTCAAACTATTGATGTTGCTCTGGATGCTTGCTAACATTGAGGACACCGATGATACAGTGAAGGGTATGCCAAGTTGCAGCAATTACTGTAAAAAATCCAACAACCTTGAGTGTTTGTGAACCTTGAAGCATCACCATCCAGGTTGCCAGGATCACCGGCGGCGATTATGACCATGTAAATTAGATTTCTCAACTACGTGACCATGGCGGGTATGTTACTGCAATTACATAGGTGCTCTTCAGGGCACCTTCCACAGGAGGTGTTGTCACCACCACCCATCAAAATTTGGACTGCTTTCTCTAAGGAAGATGGGTAGATGATGCTGCTTCATTGTGTGGCATGCACGAATCCCCGCGATCCCATGACCTCTCCACAGACTTTGTCATAGATGGAAAAAGGACATCGGATTGGCTACAAGCAACTTTCGGATCCAAACGTGGAGTGAGGGTGGATTCAAGGCATCACTTCTGCTCTACTTCCAAGATTGTTGCACCCGTTCACGATCAAGGCTAGAATTGAGCGTTGCTTAGGTGCATGACAGGTTTACATTGCTTGTTGCAAGGTGTAAAAGATAGACCAACACAACTCAACGCCCTCTATATCAGTGAGACAGAACAGACGCAACGCAACCTCTATATCAAAACCCTTGAGACCACAGTCAGGTGCTGGAAAAACTCTCAGATTTTAGCAATCTAGCTGGTCATCTTGGCTTGTTTTGTGTTGTCGTGTGCGAGGGAGATCTCTCTCAAGGAGAGAGACAGAGACTTCCTCTTCTCACGGCCTGTATGCGCCGTCGGCTTGTTCACCAAGAGTTTGTTCGAACTTCACAATGCCACTGCCCACATCGCATGCTAGGAGAGTAAAAGTAATAGTCCCATGTGAACACAGAATTTCTGTCACCTCCATCCCCAATGATTATACCCAAACTGTCCTTCCAACATTTGCATAACATTTTGCAAAGTGTTGAGCTGGTAATCTTAAGAGGAGCAAATGAAAAGATTTTATCCTTCGAATTTAGATTCCCTCATTTACCTTTAGCTATAACATCAGAGAGCTCAACCAGTTCCATCATCATTAGTGCCCAAACATCTAGGAAGCATCATAGCATTTCTTACAATGCAATGAGTAGCATATGAATAATACCAACACCCCCTTCTCTTTTAGGTACTGAAACTTTGTCCCATGCAAGGCAAGTAGAGACTTTTTTTCTTTCGTTACACTTTCTCCAAAGAAAGCCTCTAATAAGTCCTATGATTTTCTTTCAATGACACTTCCCAATATCCAACACAGGGCACAAAAACATAAAACAGGCATTCAATATTATATTGTAAATATCAACCCTGCAATGGAAGGGGACTCTGATGCCCTCCCATTTTTAAAATTTCTCCAAAAACCTATTTATAGCCCACACTACCAGTTGTTTATTAGTAACCCCAACACCAAATGGTATACCAAGCAGTCAAACAATCTGACCATTTTGCACCACCTCAAAGCCCCATCTTTGCATATCAAAGTCATTATCCTCAGTCAAGCTGATAACTCTGGATTTTGGAATGTTACATTTAGAGCCAGAAGCATTGAGAAACTCCTACACTATTTCTAATGCCAATCTCATATAATCGTTCTCAGCCCTTAAAAATAGTAGAGAATCATCAGCAAAACATTGTATAACTAGTTGTTCACTATACTTGAGCTTTAGCCGAGTAATATTTCCTTCAATGCATGCTTATTCTAGAGAGATTATTAGAGGATGAGAGGCAATAGCAAACAGCAAGGGTGCTATCTCCTATGTTACTTAATTAATGACCCCTAACAATCTAACACATCCTTATCCCCTTTCCTAACTTAACTAATGACCCTTAATAACCTTAATTAATATCTAACTTAATACTAACTAATACTAATTAATCCTAACTTAGACTAATTATATATTAATTACTTAATAATACTAACTAATACTAATTAATCCTAACCTAGACTAATTAATTACTTAATAATTAATCCTAAATTAAACAATTCAAATGCTAGTTAATAAGTACAACAAGTAACCTACTATTAAGTTAGTATTAATTTAAATCTAGTATTAACTTAATTAAATTAATAATACTAATTAAAACTACTAATGCTAATTTAAATCTATTAACTTATATTATGCGATACTATTTAAGCCTAACTTAATATTACTAAACTAACTAATACTAACTTAATGCTAATTAATAATAAGTAGTATTTTACCCTAATGCTAATTAAAATACTAAAATAACTCTTAATATTAACACCTACACTAATTATTAATCAAGAAAGTTAATCCTAATTAGTAACGCTACTTCTTAAAACTAACACTAATTAAAAAGCACTTAAAGAACTAATAGTGACGAAAGATAGAACTAACAACAATCACTTACCCCTATCCTATCTCACCTTAAACTATGATTCCAACAAAAATCTACTTAAATCGCATAAAAAACATCTCAAAACATAGCAAACCTAATACAAGAGAATCATTGTTTTTTGATGCCATGCCTGGTCGCATCGTCGATATGTGCGTCAAAAATAGACGTCGAAATATGCATGGAAAAAGGCTTGGAAATAAGCGTAGAAAAAGTAGTCGAAATAACAGTCGAATTTTTAAAAAAAATTAAATTTATATATAATATTTACTAGTTCCCATCCTGGGGTGTGTTTTAGCCTTCTCTTTCTACTTGAGATGCCTAGTGATGTGTGCTATGCCAATCTACGAGTAATCAAAAGGAGTTGATCGGGAAAGGTTGAGGTTGTCTTATCCAAAATAATTTCTCGATTGAGTCGACGGTCGAGAAGTAAAAGGAATTGGCCAAGGGAGTAAATGGTTACTTTACTCTTCATTGCCTACGGGTATATACAAGGTTTGTCAACTAGTGCGTAAGGTACTAAAAGATAATCATATTTGGGAATTGTGTCTCATGGAAAGGAGGTTATTCGTAAGATTGGTTCTAGGTAGTGTATGCAAGTGTGCACAAGAAAAAGGGTTAATGGTAACCACGTAAAGCTTCTAAGTGATCATGATACCCGAGAAGTAAAAAAGAGCAATGAAAAGTCATTAACTACATACAAGCCTCTAATCAAGGACATATGCAAAGTTGGTGGACATAATCATATTGGTTTGTCCTCATGCTTAGCATCAACCCAGAATAAAGTATTCATCTTAGAAGAAGCCAACCTCATTGTTCTAAGGGTAGCATAACGTTCAACAACGTGTCATATTTGTATGGTGTAATAATACTTACATGGATAGTAGGTGTTCTTAAAAGAAAAATATAATCTCTAGTAGAAAGGGAGTTTAAGGGCACATGAATAAGGAAGTAATATTCCTCTACTAAAAGAAGTGTTTCTCTAACTGAAATACTTATAAAAGAGAAATTATTCCAAGTTAAAGATTTGTTTAAGTTTGATTTAAAAGGAAAGGTTAGAAATCTTCAAACACGATTTTTATTATGATTATAAGCATGCTCTAGTAAAAGAGTAAAATTACTCTCTTGAAAAGAGGTGAAGTATGAGACCTTAAAAAAGATAAGGCTATCTTTTGAGATAGCAATAAGGTGAACCAAAGAGTTCAAGAGAACTTTGTTTCTTTTAAAAGGGAAAAAGGCTTTAATCTTTCTCCAAAAGATTGTTCTCGAAGGTTTTGAGATATTTGACGATACTTAAAAGTTTGAGTGTGATCAAACTTAAGAGAAGGCTGGCGTACTCAAAAAGAAGTTACCCAGTTTTGTTTTTGAGGATAAAAACTTTTCTTTCAAGGGAGAGGAAATGTTATGAGGCTGACATGTAACACTAAAAGGTAAGACTAGGAAATATTATTTATATGTAAAAGATTGCATATAAATAAGATTCAGAGGATTTAAAATAGGAAATAGCTAAGTAATGGTTGATAGGCATTAAAGTTAAAGTAAAAAGGAAAGTAGATGGTGCACAATGGAAGCCCAAGGGACACAAGGGTAGTTAAAGAGGCATTGGACATGGAAAAGGCAATGTCTAGCCAATGAGAGGTCAAGGGGTTGAATTTGTAAAGTCATACACCACTTAGGCATATATAATGATGGGTTAAGGGACTATTTGGGATATGGTTGGGTGGAGAATCAAGGTTCTAGTCTTACAAGTCCTCAAGCTTATAATGCAAGGAGCATTACACCTGCTGGTGACTATTATTAGTCTTGTGACTGTTAGACTTAGCTTAAAACTACTTCCCTTGAATCCAATAAAATTATAACAACCCTTCTACCTCACCAATAAATAATGACTCTTGATGCACAACCGACTGTAAGTTGACACCCCTCTGATCCTTTTTGACATAGAATCCTCTCAGCTCAAGATGACTGATTCAGTTATGAGCGAGCTCTAATTCCCAGAACATGAGACATACATTCATTTTTGTTCTATATCAATCAAAATAACTTAAACCAAGATCCATTTCAAACATTCTCATCAATCACAACACAAATTCAAGCTTTGAACTCTCAACTCTCTTCACGAAAATAAGGATAAACTTGTCTCAACACCCCTCAGACATGGGCTCAAATATATCAAAAGAACACACTAAAAACTTGAGGATCCTTCACAATAAGACTCCAGGTACTCTCCCAAAGCATCAACTTCAACCATGAATTAAAACTACAATGAATTAACAAACCACAAACTGTAGGTCATCCCAAACAGACGCAAATTAGCACTCATTTGACTGACAACAATAGTTCATATTGAATAGAAATTAGACTAAGTCATGTCTCTAAGAGATTTTCCACACACAAATCATAGGGAAACCACCTCCTATTTGATTCTCTGGTCCACAGTGCATCGTTTGCTCTGCCTTATCCAATTTCACCTATGCTACACTGAATTTCACTCCTTCAACCTTCAAAATGTAGGTAGTCTCTTCATTGTAGTCACTTCACACACTCTCTTCACTCACTCTTCACTCTTTATTCTCTCTTCTATGTTCTTTTTCACTCTCCCCTTTGGAAAATCTTCAGAAGCCCTCCTTAGGCCCGTCGCTGCCTTGCCACCTTCTAGAATGTTATGTTGCCCGATTCGCTTTTTCTCCCATTCACCTTCTATTTTAGTTTTTTGCACCTGTGCTTATTCACTTTGGTCTCAACAATGTCTCTACCACCTAGGACTCATTTCACACAACTCTACCACCTAGGACTCATTTCACACAACTCTACATACATTACATGTTCCCACACACCATGTCTGATTTCAGTTCTAGACCCCTCTTACAACATGTAACATCACGTTGCAAGTTGTTTGCCATGCATATATATTAGATCTATATGCATGAGCTTCATAAAAAGTTGCATGAGCTTGAAGAAAATCCCCGTGCAAAGAGCTACATGCATATGTAATAATAAAAAAACTCTTAAACATAGTTTAGGTGAGGGATAAGAGAAGCAACCCCATGGCCCCTGATTTATAAGTAATAATGCATGTAGCAAAGATCTACATGCATATGTAAAAATAAAAAAACTCCCAGGCGTAGTTTAGGTGGGGAACAAGAGAAGCGAGCCATGGAGCCTACATGGGGATATGGTGCGTACAACACCATGGCCCCTAATTTATAATGTGGTTAGGCATAACAAGTTTAGGGATCCCAGGTTATGTTTTGGTGGTGGGGGATACTTATCAGGGTGTGATCCACACCTTGTAATGGTCGAAGATGTGTGTCCTCTATTGCTGTGTGAGCTACGCCTAATAACGGTGGTCTATAGTGTGAGGCATACTTAATCATGGCTTGGTTGGCTTTCTGAGGAGTCATCTACATAGTACTTCTACATACCTGCATAGAATTATATACAAATCATTTAACATAAAATAGATTGCCATAATTTACCTTGCGAGATAAAGTGCTATTTTAGAAAGAGTTATCTTCCTATTCTACAAGTGGGTAAGTGAAGGGGATTGGGTGAATTATCTTCTAATTTTATGAGTGGGCGAGTAAATTTGATTGGGGGTAAATGTTTGATATATTGACCGAGTGGTTAGGCTAGGTGAGCTAGCCCATGGTGTTAATTTAGGTTAGGATGGGTTACATGGATCTCGTAGGAGCTAAGGAAGGGTATATAAACTAGAAAATGGGTGATAGGGTGGAGCCGAATGATCCAGGTACTTTCCAAGATGGAAATGGAACATTTATTTTTAAAAAAGAAAATTGATGTGAAAATTTTAAATATAAATGAAAAATGGAAAGGATTATTATGAAATTGAAGTTAGGATGTTACGATACTATAGAGATAGGAGGCACTTCAACATGTGAGAAGTATGGCCACCTAGTGACTTAAGTTGCTCTATTAGTTGATTGTTTACTTGTGAGATTTGATGGGACGGAACCTATCTAGTAGGGTAACGCTGGAGAAATCATTGACTCTAACCATAGTTATATCAGAATGACTAGAAGTCTAAGAAGAATGCTTGATGGTAGAGAGAATTGTGGGTAGTAGGATCCTCACATAGTTGTTATGGGCTATAAATGTCAAATGACATAGTAGGATCCTCACATAGTTGATATGGGTTATAAATGTCAAATGAAATGTAGTTTAATTATATATTCTTCCATATCATTGGTCTGATGATCATTTGATTATCGATATAAGCATCATTGTGGCATACCAACAATATGTCAACCAATGCACACACCGACAACTATACCAATTCTATAAAAAAATTAGTTCCTACACATATACCGATGACATGAGATTTATATTTCTAACAGTTCCCTTTTCTTTCACTTTTTTTATTAAAAACTTTGGAGCCTCTCTCTTGTGCTACACTCACTCTCTTTATGTATTGTCCACTATCATCCTCTTGTCCTCTCTCAACTCCTTTCACTTCTCCCACTCCTCTCCCTGATAGATTTGTGAGCAACATAAGCACGCTCTTGCTCCATGTTCTTAGTCTAGTTTTTTTCTCTTTAAAAAAAAACTTATGTTAGAAAAAGAAAACAAGTAAGGGTTTCTTTACTCCAACTCCTTCCCCTTGTCCTTGTCTCTACTTATGTTAGAAAAAGAAAACAAGTTAGGTTTTCTTCACTCCGACTCCTTTCCCTTGTCCTTCTTAAAGATTGCTCTTTCTCCTTGTTCTTGTCCTTGCTACATATACATTATTTATTTATCATTTTTCTACATGCTGTTTTAGTTTTTTCAAGCTTTCTAGGCTCTTTTAGATTGTGCACTATGTTACAGGCATAAAAGAAACCAAGTTATCTACACATAAGATACAATCTTTTGTATCCCATTTTCTTTTTATGGTTATGCTTATGTTGCATTCCTCGATTCTTGGAAGTTTATTTTTTGAGGCTTGAGAGCATGCATACTCTTACAGCTTGCATAAGCTTGCATGTTATCATGAGCTCTTATGCAAGAGATCTTGAGGGCATGTATAAGCTCTCTCTTGCTATCTTCTTTATTAATGCTAATGTTTTCTTCTTTCTTTTGGCTCTTTTTTTCTAGGTTATCCTTGAAGCTTAGAAACAAGCAATCTCTCCACAATCAAGCAAGATCTTCATGGGTAATCCTTAAACACGCCATATTTTCTTAGGACAAACCCACGGTTTCTATTGGGAGTATTTGTTTTATACACTATTTTTTTTAAGACTTTATGCCAAAGTCTTAAACTCTATGCATAGAGTCCATAGTTAAAAATATGCACAAGACTATACATATGCTATATGTACAGCCTTATACATAGACATATGCTATATGTACAGCCTTATACATAGACTTACATATAAGTCTATGCATAGTCTGATGCCTAGAGTCTATGTATAGAATGTACACATGGACTCTACACATAGTTTTATGCAGTATCTATGCATATTAGTCTTATGAAAAGAGTCTACTACATAGACTCTATGGATAGTCTCTTGTGCATATTAGTCTTATGAAGAGTCAATAACATAGACTTATGCACATAACCTATGTATAGTCTTATGTATAAGAGTCTACTTTATAGTATTAAGGATATATAATAGACCTATGCATAAGAGTCTTATGTATAAGAGTCTACTGTATAAGAATCTTATGTATAAGAGTCTATTGTATAGTATTAAGACTATATACATAAGAGTCTAGTCAATAGTCTTAATAGAGTCTAAGGATAGACTCTATTACAGAGTCTTCTACATAGAGTCTATCCCATAGTCTTATGCATAGAGTCTATACAGTGAAGACAGGATGAATGAGCTAGTGCACCTACATTTGAAAGTTACATAATTTGTGACTCTCAAGAAAATACCCAATTACACATGCTTTGGCAAGGCTAAGGTGAGCTCTTGACTTAAACATGTTTGGGGCTGCCCGAGAACTAGACTAGGGCTTAGGCCCATTTTTTCATCCATTCCAAGCTATTAGGATTACCCAATATTTCCTAATATATATAACGAGTTCATGCTCTAAAAAACACACAGTTTTGGGTCCCTAGATGTGTTATTTTTCTTGCTTTTGATTTTTATTTGAATGTTATTTGCATAGGGCATTCTATTTTCATATCTTGGAAGGAGAAAACATTGGCTCTTTGGTGATTTACATGAAATTAGAGCCTAAAAGGCTTAGACTTAATTTCTCTAAACCAAGGAATATAGATTCACAATTGTGATTAGGATTGAAATTCACTCCGAAAACATAGGCATCAAGATCCACTAGGATGAATTAGAGTGGGATTACCAATTTTTATTCATACAATTCATGATTTTTCATAGTTTGTTTATGCATTGTTCAATTGGTAGATTAGAATCATGAAAATCTAATAAAATATAAAAAACATTTAATTACTTGTATCACAACCATTAATTAAGATTGGGATAATTAATCACACCTCATCAAGCAAAAAAAAACTTAAAAATTACCAAAAACCAAGCCAACAAACCAGCTCCCGACGAGTAGGGGATATGAGCCTAGAGTTTCATGCAAAAAGAAACGAGTCTAGATAAGTGAGCCTAGAGGTGTAAATCTAGACATGTAAACCTATAGATGTGAACCTACAGACGTGAGCCTAGAGACACGCAAGCATATAGACAGGAACCTATCCAGACTTGAGCCTAGATATGTGAACCTGGACATGCAACCTATGGATGTGAGTCTAGGCATAGGAGCCTAGACATGTGAGCCGTGAGCCATGAATCATGACACATGAGCCTATAGATGTGAGCCTAGACACACAATCCTAAGGGTAGTTATACCTAATATTGTATAGACCAACTATTACTACCAGACACACTCGTATAGGCACACTAACTCATATCCTTCAAAGATTTCTAATCACACAATATTTACCAACAACTACAAATTCTAAGGAAAATTCTTATCCTTTGTAATTATTAAGGAATTAAAGCACAATTATTAGCCAATAAGTGCACCAACCGTAACAAATTAAGGAATTAAATTATAATTATTAGCCAATAAGTGCACCAATCCTATCATAGGCTTATTTCATACAAGGGAAGTATGTAAGCCAATTTGTTATAAACACGACATGAGCATATAAACATAATCCTAGAGGCATCAGCTTAGAGATGTGACTCTAGAGGCATGAGCGTACAGACATGAGCCTATAAATGTGAGCCTATAAGTGTGAGCTATACATGTGTGCCTAGAGACATGAGTCTAGGAACGTGAACGTGGACACATGAGCCACTAAATGTGACCCTAGACACGTGAGCCTAGAGACGTGAACCTAGACATGTGAGCCTAGGGGCATTAATCAATACATATGAATCTAGAAAAATAAATACAAAAAAGCAAAAAAATCTTTAAACTCGCACAAAAAAATATATGAAAAAACATATTTTGTAACTTAAGCAAAAAAAATATCTATATAAACTACAATAGAAACACCAAGGACCTTTGATGCAAACCCAATTTGGACTAACTGTTGAAAATGACAATACAGTCTGTATAACATCAAACCACACTTCCTCAAACCCACCAAGCCTTTAATCCAAACAACCAACACTCACCAGAGTGCTACCCTCTGTTAAGAAGGCTAGACTCCTTTGAATCCCCCTCTAGCGAGGAGCTTTGGGAAGAAATGAGCCAACAAAACACAGACATAAGTGAAGGAACATTAAAAAAACTAGAAACATGAGATACCATGGTCCTCTGAGCTCTAGACTCACCAACAATTGGCTCTGTAAATAGCACCTTACATTCATGAACAAGGCAATCAACCTCCTTAGTTTTCGTTGCAAATGAATGAGCGGGAGCATGACCAGGATCCTCAAGGTTTTTTCCCATAGGAGGCAATCAAACGATGTCCAACACCACAATGTTTCAAAAATTTGGTGTCAATTTTGAGCTTGGCTTATCTCCTAAGTGTACCATAACTGACAAGCATCCCAATAATTGTAGTTACGGTAATAATCAAGACATGTTTCTTTGTATGTACTATTAAGAACAAGTTCTTCACAATACACCCACTAAAAGCATGTGCATATTGCATTATCATCTAAGCTAGAATATCACTCTCCATAGGAGCCTAGACCCCTAATGACAAAACCAACTTCTTGTTCTTTTCCACTTGGATGAGGAATGGGGAACATGGGGAAAATTAACTTCAGGTACTACCTCAACACAAAAGGATCCACATAAGTATTTATAGATTGTTTCCTTAATCACATCGCGCACACACAGAGTGAGCCTACAAACTTAAGGTAAGGTTGCTGAAGGATAAGTGCCATTATAAATGGCACAGGCCAACCCCATAGGGCAAGAGCTCCCATACCCTAAAATAGAGGGTATCATGTAACCACCTCCTTATGTTCCCTCGCGACATGAATATGTAGCAAAATACATGCCAAGGATGGTGTTTGAAATGAGAAGAGAGGTTGCCATAAGTAAAATACCTAAAGACTCAGAGTTAGGCAAAACAAAGCCAATCAACATCTCAAAAATGATGAATAAATTTGATGGAATTGGAGATCCCATTTAGTATCTCGAGAATTTTGATCAAATTTATGAGGCCGTGTAAGGATTGATGATCCCACCAAGATCTGTTCATTCTAACTTTGCCTTAAATGTAAAGCAAGACAATGGTCTAGACCATTAAACCCACATGAAAAGGCCATCTACTACAAAGTCTTGAGACACACATTCATTAAAGGATTCTCACCTAATGGAGCTAGATGGGGCCCCATCGCACGAATTTTTAACCTCAAGTAAGAGCAGGGTGAAACAATGTGGGGGGGACTTTATTGCTATTTCATGTTATGCATCACTCCATCTGAACACTTCCTCTTTATTGTGGTAGTTTTCAAGATGATCCTTGACCTTCCATCTTTCGTGTGGTACTTAACCAGCCTCTACAAAGTGGCATTCCAACCATGTGCCACCTCACTATATACCTATTGATGCTGCTATCTCACTTTGTGTTAAAACTCTAGATCAAGCATGTAGGTAGCTATATGTAGCACAATGAATGATATTAGTTTCATCTAATCACTCTGTAAGCTCCCCCAACTCTTGTATTCTATCTGTTTTGGTCATTGTCAAATTTCCTTAACCATTCGATCCATGGCCTCATAAATATTTCCAAAGTAAGGTACATTTCCATAAACATGCTACAAAACCTTGACAATTAGAGACAGTGAAGCATCATGACATGATCATAGACATAGAACATAATCAAAGACATATATCTAGAAAAGATGTTCTTTTGGAGCATCATCAAGAGTTGCTTGCACCATTACATTTGATTATTTCTTCTCCTTTGACCAACAAATTTTCTCAAGGTGGCCTTCCTTGCCACACACATCACATATAGGCTTGGACTTGTTTTAATGAACGGCATTAGGATATTAAATGCCCCATGCTTCCACAATGGTTACATGTGACATTGGAGTTGTTAAAGAAAGTAGTCTCTCTGCTGTTTGTTGAGAATTGTTGTGTATATTTTAAATTTTTATCATCTTTAAACAAGGAGGATTCAACACCTTCAAGAGTAAGGTTTGGAAGATTAGTACGAGTTGACCCCACTCAAGAAAACTTTTGAGGCATACTTTTGATTAAGAACACTATTGCATCTTTCTGCCTTGATACCTGTGCAAGTTGCATCATAATACTCTTCATCTTACTAACATGTTCCACAAATGAGTCTTTAAGCTCCATAGCAAGCCCATAGAGCTGAATTTTTAGATTTATTTCTGGATTTTTTTCCTAGACCACACCACTTTTTCTAGCTCATCCCAAGCTTCTTTGGCATGCTCTTTATTGATGTGATGAATGATATTATCCCCAAAAAGTTTTAACCCAATGATGGAAATGGCTTTTTTATCTTTATTTGTCCTTGCTTTGACTTCAGTCTCACTCCCTTCCTTGAGCTCATCTCCATTTCTATCCCCAAATCTCCTTCTACATGAGTAGATACATGGCTTTTGTTTGCCATGTATGGAATCCTTCACCACTAAACTTTTCCACTAAGATTTGGTTAGCCATGGCTCAATGAGGAGGCTATAACTAAGATTATAGTCATATCTTGGTAGTATCTACTCCCTTATAATGATTTAGTTGTGCAAGATTCAACTTAGATTTAAATATTAATCACTAATCACTTACTAATACCAAAAAATATAGACGACTTTCCCAGTAGACAATTGGGATAGTTACACTCACAATTGAACCAAGTGCTTTAAGAGAATGAAATAGTAGTGAGTGAGGGATTAAGATAATAAGACTTAATATTAATACACTTAATCAAGGGTTTAATAAAGTTAATGAAACCTCAATGGAAAGAGGGGTGTAGGTCTAGATCGCACTCTACACACCACCAAAAGCAATTCTAAAGTCCCCACCAACATGTTCAACACGGTCGCAATCCCTTAGGACCACCTCAAATTGTTGTGAAGATGCACAGTGGTGATGAATGACCCTTTTTCCCTAAATTTTTGAGCACCACCTCATTTCTTGACGATTATGCTCGATTCTCCCACTGTGCATGGATGCCCTGAGGTGCCTATGTTATCCTAGAAGAGCTTTCCCAATGATTCAAAGAATAGGGAGAATGAAAGTGATCAATGGAAGCCATTAAATGAGCTTATGGATAAGGTTTCTTGTAATTAGTAAGTGACTAAATTTATCTCAATAATACTACTAATTACTACTTGAGGAGGCTAAGAATGCAATGGTGAGTCTAGCTCTGATACCAAGTTGAGAAAATACAAGATTTGAGAAGGGTGTGGAGTGTTTGGGAGTAGGTGGGCGTTGTAAGAGAGAGCTATGGTGGGTGGAAAATGAAAGAAGGCATCACTAGAGTATGATATCAACACTAATAGAGGTGATTGCGAATCTGAGTCAAGGCTAATCAACATCACATCTTGCATCAATCAAAATGAGCTTCATACATCAATTTGTAGCCATTTGATACACACCCACAAGATAGGATCTTCCTTTTGGACCACATGAGGTGTCCACATGCTGCATGCCTCTATCTACTTTAATGCTACGCATGAACTTGGTTGCCCATTCATTGTTCCTACCCACATGGTTCTCACATAATCTCAACAATACATACTTTCCCATATCATAAGGTTTCTACCCAGACATAAATCATAATGGAAATGACATAAAACTACATGGCTTGACATGCACACATACATTTGGAACCATAATTTTAACATAACTCGAGTTAAGGCTTGACAAAGTCCGATTTAGCTTTGAAATAATGCTTGCGCAAATTAAGCCTGTTTTGCAAATCGCTTGGAGCTGGAAGGAGGGCGGCGTTGGCTGCAGACTGTATCCAAGGAAGCTCAGTACGGTCAGTAGGGTTAAGATTTAACTCAGGGTAGAGAGTGGTTAATAGGGAGAAGGCTTGGGTTGAGTTTCCGACGCAGACACCATAGAAGGAGGCTCCGACGTCGTTGGGCTCGACGCCGGCGACATACATGGCTGTGAATAACTCATCAGGCGAGGAAGGGGCTAGGGTTTGCCAATTGAACAGTGAATTAGTGATGTAATCTTTGCCGGTTCTCCACAGGCTAAAGGTGCTCATAGAAGCAGGGATCTCGGCCAGGTTGATTTGCCACGCTAGGATAATACCCCAGCTGCCGCCGCCACCCCCGCGCAGAGCCCAGAACAGATGCTGCTCCGATTCAGCATACGCCCCTCCTGATTCACAACTCTTGCATCAATCACGTTATCTAAAGAAAGCCCGTGCTTTCTCCACAGCATGCCGAAGGAGCCGCCGCTGAAGTGCCCGCCAACTCCGACAGTGGCGCACGTGCCAGCCAGGAAGGCGTGCAGAGGCGTGGCTTGCCAGATTCCGTAGTAAAGCTCTCCTAAGGTTGCCCCGCCTTCCACCCACGCAGTCTTTGAAGCCAAATCAATGCTTACTGCATTCATGCTCATCAGGTCCAACACCACAAACGGCGCCCCATCACTTGATGTGTATGACAACCCTTCATAGCTGTGCCCGCCGCTTCTCACACGTACGCCCCATTTGCCCTCCACTGCACAGTTGAAGGCCCCTTGCACTTCATCCCCCGACCTTGGGAAAAATATCGCAGCTGGTCTTGTCACCCCCGTTTCCAAGAACCGCAGATTTTGCACAGAGAAGCTTAGAAAATTATTGTATATACTGGTCTTGGTGGGAGTGGTGAAGTTGACACTCCCCTTTGGGTGAGGCAGCTATGATGATCCATCGCCTCGTGAATCGCAATATTAGAGCAAAATATGCCTAGGGGCTAAAGCAATTATTATTGTGATCGTATACATGTGTTGAATAATGCTGTTCTAAGGCTGAGAACGGCCGTATAGAGAAGACAGAATAATATTAGAGCAAAATATGCCTGGTGCTAAAGCAATTATTATTGTGATCGCATACATGTTGTGTTGAATAATGCTGTTCTAAGCGGCCGTATAGAGAAGACAGAGTTTGTGTGACTGATGAGGACGACGCAGGAGTCCGGACCGGCACATTCATCGAGAGGAAATAAAAGTGTCGAAATAAGTGTTGATGTGAGCATCGAAATAAGTGTCGATGTAAGCATCATAATACAAATATACCAACGCTTATACCAACTCTAGTTATTAAGATCAGCATTTTACCGACTCTCTCTCTCTCTCTCTCTCTCTCTCTCTCTCTTTCTATATATATATATATCTATATATATATATATATCTATATATATATAGATATATATATATATAATATATATATATCTATATATATATATATATCTATATATATATAGATATCTATATATATATCTATATATATATAGATATCTATATATATATAGATATCTATATATATATAGATATCTATATATATATAGATATCTATATATATATAGATATATATATATATATCTATATATATATAGATATATATATATATAGATATATATATATATAGATATATATATATATATAGAGATAGAGAGAGAGAGAGAGAGAGAGTCGGTAAAATGCTGATCTTAACTAGAGTTGGTATATAATTTGTAAAATGGGACATACTCAAGCTAGCAAATCTGCGAGCCCTAGTCTATCCCATTCTGCTACATCGGTACCACAACATGTATTCAAGTTTGAGAGATACTAAAGAAAACATGTTTGAAAGCAAGACATACTTCTACACACAAATATGATTATATGTATATTGTTGAGAGAATTGTGTACATTGTTGTGTTACAAAAGATTAGCGCCAAGCTCTCGCAAAAAACATTCGCAAAAGAACAACATATCTACTCGTCATCATTCCCATCATTGCCTCCTTCCCCTTCCTCATCATTGTGAGCCTCTTCTAGAATTCCCTGTGTCAATATAGGAAAACAATAAGTTACGTGCTACCAAACCATAAGTTACAAACTTTATTAGAAAGGGAATATACTTATATAGTTGACAATGTAGACCTAATTAGATGGATGTCCTTCTCATGCCACCTTCATTTAGTAATGTAGATGTTATGTGCCTCCATGCATAGTCGTACTCATCTTTCTTATAGGCACGACCAGTTGCCTCTATCTACACACATTCATGAAAGAAAATTGAGCAGACATATGGTACAAGTTATGCATCAACACATGGAGTAAATGTGATGGATTCACTTATCAAGTATGCACAGTAACGTCCAAAATGCCACCTTCTTTCGAGATGAGAAGCCCTCTAACCTTTAAGACTTACTCTAACTACATCTCGTTGTTTTTTATACTTGTCAAGGGTATCAAGTATCTTGACCTTGGCCTTCCCATCTACATGGGGCTTATTTTTTCCCTTTCACATCTTTGACCTTTGATGGCTCATACTACCACTTTCTACTAAACTTCATGTCTTTGTTTGGCTACAGGAACTCTCAATAGAGTTAGTCAAGGATATAGCTCTTCTTCTCATCGGGTTGGCGTGTCGGTCCTTCCACTTTGTGAGGATATCATGGGAAAACTAAACCAACAAGAGTTGGCACATACACGTCAAGATGGTAGCACTTGGATCATCCTTGTTCATGGATCCATCATTGTAGCATCAATAAAAGTAGCTTGCAGGTTCTCTCGAGCGAGGAGTGTGTGTTGAGATATCGAGCTCATCTAGTGAGGCGGTGGACACTGATGACCCGCCTGGTGGATAGGCCCCACACTTACACCACTGGCATGGTTGGTGTGATCATGGGTGATATGCGGCCAGTGGGATGAGAGGCTGTGTGACAGCCATTCCGGAGACTGGCATAGTTATAGCGCTAGCTCATTTAGTTGGGTTCACACTATAGAGAGAACCCTAGTATGTATTTGGTTGAGTACCTTTCATATGGTGTGTACTCTTATCTTTGTATATGGTATGTTGAGTGTTGAGTGAGGAAGAAGAAGATTTTCAACCTCTCACCTTGTGTGTTCTCTTCTAGGGTTTTGTGAGTGTGTGTGTGCTTGCAAGAGCTCAATCTCTCTTCTCCCCTGCATCTTTTCATGGTATCAGAGCCTGGTTCATGTTAAGGGCTGAGCTGCAAGTAAGAGAAGCACAGGAAGCGGTACGAGGATAAGAGCTTCAACAACTCTTCCCTATGTGTGTTCACGAGGCTACACCCTTGTCGGGAGCTCTACGGGAGGCACTGGCAAACGATCTTTGATTCTTTGCGGGAGTAAAGCTATAGAGCAACTATACAATCCTATCGTACAACATTTTTTGGGCCGAAAACGCGTTTCAGGCGCGTCACGACCTCTGTTTTTCAGAAAGCAGGTGATTTCGAGCACTGCGATGGGTAAGTCATCGATTCTCTGCAGAACTTTGTTTTAAGAACTGCAGGAAGACAGATTGGTTGTGCAGACACTGTGTGTGCTTCAAGGAGGTCAACAGTTGCCATTAGGTGTATGTATGCACATTGAGGTCACTGGTTGTGACATTTGAGTGTACTACAGTACCGCTGCAGAAAATATAGCAGTTTGTACAGGACAACCAGAGTGCTGTTTCTGGTAAATTTGTGTGTCTGGCAAGATGTCAAATGATGGCATACACCAGATTGTTCCTGAGAAGGTTGATAAGAACAACTTCCATGCTTGGAGGTTCAGGTTGACGAATCTCTTGATGATGGGAAAGGGTTATTGGTGGGACTACATAGAAGGTGAGCATGAAGAAGCACCGGAGATACCGGAGATCCATCCGACTGTTGCAGATGTGAAAGAGTTCAAGGACTGGAACCAAGGAGCCAGAAAAGTTATGTATTAGCTCTCTATCAGTATACAGGACACCATGATTGGGCACATTCAGGATGCCAAGTCCCCCTAGGAGGCGTGGGACACCTTGGTAAAACTCTATGAAATGAATACCAAGGCACAAAAGATACAGTTGAAGAATGAACTTCATACTGTGGAGAAAAAGAATATGTTTGTGAATGACTATGCATTGAAGATCAAGGGTATTGTGGAATCCCTTGCATCTATTGGCATTTCAGTAGATGATGATGAGACAAGGTGGAAGTCTGCCTACGTGGTCTTGAGCCACAATACAAGGCATTCAAAACGTCTATTCAGACTCAGGAAAACATTCCCAATTTCACAGATTTGGTGTCTATGTTGATTATAGAAGAGAAGAGCTTGGGTGAAGACCAATAGTCTTCACAAAACAAAAACAGACTACAGTTCAAAGCAACAGGCCTTCTACACAAGATCAGGAAGAGGAGGAGGTAGAGGAGGCCATGAACGCGGTCAAGCAGGTGGCCAAACAGGTAATCAGAATTATGGCCATCAGCAACAGCAACAACAGTCCCAGAATTCACTAAACAACAACAACAACACGCAGGTGGAAGAGGCCAATTCAGAGGCAGGGGGAGTCAAAGAGGTCGTGGAAATTGGCAAAGGTAGTATAATGATACACGTGGATGCTTTTATTGTGGTAAGCCTAGACATGTGCAGGCAGATTGCTATAAGAAGCACGGTGACATGCAAAATGGGAAATTGCAACAAAACAACTATGCATCCTCGAGCAGAAACAATGAGGATAATGAAAGGTTGTTTGTTATGCAGCATGTCGTTAATGCCATGTCTGAATATGTAGAAGCAGCACATAAAGATAATGTATGGTACGTTGCTTCAGGTGCTTCGAACCACAAGTCATGGATTTGGCATAAAAGAATTGGACATGTGAATGTGCAGAGAATGAAGTCTATGCAGACTAAAGGAATTGTGACAGGGCTGCCAAAATTTAAAGTTGAAGGTATGCAAAGAATATGTGAAGCATGCGAATTTCGAAAGCAAACAAAGCATGTATTTCCATGTAACAGAAATGTGAGCAGAAATGCACTAGATGTTGTGCATTCACATGTATGGGGTGCTGCAAAGGCCATGTCTATGGGAGGCTGCAGGTATTATGTGACATTTATTGATGACCACACAAGGAAAGTGTTGGTATACTTCATGAAGGAGAAGGGTGAGGTGTTCACTCACTTTTAGAATTTTGGAGTTATGGTTAAAAAGCAAACAGGGAAATATGTAAAGTGCCTAAGGTCAAATGGAGGGGGAGAGTACTTCTCCAATGAGTTCTCTGAATTTTTGAAGAAAAATGGTATTCAGAGACAGTTTACATGCAGATACACTCCGCAGCAAAATGGAGTTGCTGAGTGGAAAAACAGGCACATTGCTGAGATTGCGCGAGCATTGATGGAAGAGAAGAATATGCCGCATAGCTATTGGGCTGAGGCTGTTTCTACAGCAGTTTACATCATGAACAAGACTCCAAGTGTAGCCATACATGATGTAACTCCAGAGGAGAGGTTTACTAGGACAGAAAACCTGATTTGTCTCATCTGAAAGTCTTTGGATGCATTGCATATGTGCATGTGCCAAATGAGCTGAGAACTAAGCTCGATCCAAAAGCTAAAAAATGTGTGTTTATTGGATATTCCCTTGAGCAAAAGGATACAGGTGTTATAACCCTGCTACACGTGAGTTGAGGGTAAGCAGGGATGTTGTTTTTGATGAGATGAGTAGTTGGTATGCTGCTGAAAAAGAAGCTATTGGGGCTGATGTGAGTGGAAGTGTGGTTGCACAGAATGCAAGTCAGCAATCACAGTCTTTGAGTGGACCAAGAGAGTCCTCATCTAGTGGTTCAGTTGATAGACCATGGAGTGGCAGGCTGCGTCATAATACCAGTCCTGCAAATGTGATTAGTACATCACATAAAGGCAAAGAGAAAGTGGTTGAGACCCTTAGTATGCCTGACATTTCTGCAGGGCATTCTCATGTTGATGGAGAGTCTAATGGCTCAGAGATGAGCCTTGATGAGGAGCTTGGGATACCAGCTATGAGAACACCTGGTGTAAAGAAGGCTATGGTGGGGAAGCCATGAATGCAAAGTTGCAAAGATCTGGAAGAGTGAAGAATCCTGTGCAGATGTTTACCTATGATGGTTATGTGGCACATCACTATGCATACATGGCAAAAGTTGTGCAGGTTGTAGAGCCCACATGCATAGGCTGTTGGAAATGTGTGTTGGGAGAAAGCTATGGATGAGGAGATGAATGTACTATATGGAAATGAGACTTGGGATTTAGTGCAATTGCCTGAAGGCAAGAAAGCCATTGGATGCAAGTGGGTGTACAAAGTAAAACATAACAGTGATGGAAGCATAAACAGGTACAAGGCTAGATTGGTAGCCAAAGGATATGCGCAAACATATGGCATTGATTATGAGGAAACTTTCACCCCAATTGCCAAGATGGCAACAGTGAGAGTTGTGATAGCAGTGGCTGCGTCAAAGAAATGGTCTTTACATCAGATGGATGTAAAGAATGCATTCTTGCATGGGGATTTGCAGGAAGAGGCATATATGTTGCAGCCACTTGGTTATGAGGATGTGAGTCACCCCGAGCATGGAGGTTGAAGAAAGCCTTGTATGGCTTAAAACAAGCACCAAGAGCATGGTCTGACAAGATTTCTGAGTATCTTGTCACTATTGGCTTTCATGTAGCCAATGCAGATTTCTCGCTATATGTGAGACACGGTGATAGAGGAGTTGTGCTTGTTGTCATCTATATAGATGACTTGATCATTACGGGGGATCATGATGCAGAGATCTTTGATGTAAAGATCTTGCTTAGACAGAAGTTTGAGATGAAGGATCTGGGGGAGTTGAGATATTTCTTGGGCATTGAGGTGATTAGGTCACCACATGGTATTGGATTACTGCAGAGACAGTATGGCTTGGACATGTTGTCCAAGTATGATATGACAGGCTGTAAGCCTATCTCAGTGCCATTGGATCAGAATGGCAAGTTGAGTGCAGATTCAGGAGAGATTTTGGAGGATCCTACTATGTATAGGTGCATAGTAGGAAGCTTGATCTACGTGATGATAACCAGGCCAGATTTGAGCTATGATGTTGGGTTGGTGAGTCAGTTTATGCAGGTTCCTCGGAAGCTGCATTTGGATGCATTGAGATGCATATTGAGGTATGTGAGGTCTACTTTGCATTGTGGACTATTTTATGAAACTGGGACAGAAATATGTGTACATGGGTACACAGATGCTGATTGGGCTGGTAGTATCTCTTTGGGGAGTGCTGCTGTGACTTGGAGCAGCAAGAAGCAGCCTATGGTTGCTCTATCGAGTACAGAGGCTGAGTAAAGAGGTGCTGCTATGGCAGCATGTGAGGTAGCTTGGTTGAGAAAGCTACTTGTTGCAGATTTGGGTCTATCATCACTGGATAGACAAGTTGTCATTTTTTGTGACAACATTAGCAATATATAGTTGGCCAGGAACCCAGTTTTTCATGCTCACACGAAGCATGTAGAGGTCCACTACCATTTTGTCAGAGAGAAGGTCTGGGCAGGAGACGTTGACTTTGTTTATGTCAGCACATAGGATCAGGTAGCTGACATCTTCACCAAAGCATTGGGTACAGAGAAACTCCTTAGATTCAAGGCTTCGCTTGGTGTACATGAGATGGAGTTGAGCTCGAGGGGGAGTGTTGAGATATCGAGCTCATCTAGTGAGACGGTGGACACTGATGACCCGCCTAGGGGATATGCCCCACACTGGCATTGTTGGTGAGATCATGGGTGATATGCAGCCAGTGGGATGACACGCTGTGTGACAGCCATTCTAGAGAGACTGCATAGTTATAGCGCCAGCTCATTTAGTTGGGTTCACACCATAGAGAACCCTGGTTGAGTACCTTTCATATGGTGTGTACTCTTATCTTTGTATATGGTGTGTTGAGTGTTGAGTGAAGAAGAAGAAGATTTTCAGCCTCTCACCTTGTGTGTTCTCTTCTAGGGTTTTGTGAGTGTGTGTGCGCTTGCAAGAGCTCAAGCTCTCTTCTCCCCTACATCTTTTCAGTGTGAGCATATGGAGATTGAGGAGTGATAGGAGTGGGGGACAAAGTGGCCTCAACCAAAGCATTGCCAGCTCTCTCCTGAGGCGACAACATGCTAGAGTACAAGAATTGGTCCCACCACTACCATAATAACACCACCACCACCACAACTACTTATAGCATTGCCACTATGGTGGGCCTGACTGTCTATACCACTTTGCTGAGACCTATAAAGAAGTCTCGCATCTTATCCTACATGTAATCCTGTGGATTATAAGGCCACGGTCTAGGAGGCGACTCCATAGATATGAAAAAATTATTTTGAAATAAAGATTTTCCAAGTACCCTAGGGTGTAATAGCAAAGATCTTGGTGTGGAGGTCTTATAGAAATGAAGAGAGCTTGAAGAAGATCATAAAACCATGGAAAAACAAAATACATAAGAGGATACATAAGAAATACATGCATACATGGCTACATTTTAGAAATCATGGATACAAAAAGGAAAATGATCATAGAGTCGTATGCATAAGGGTTATGCATACTCTTATGGAGAGAGTAAGATGCATGATTCACGAAAGAATAAGATTCATGATTGATGAGAACTTGCATGTGTATTTCTAGGCAAAGGAGTAGCTAATTTGCTATCTCATAATGTCTGCATTAGCCATTTTCACATACTCTTGGACACCTGTATGGCTGCTCTTTCATCCACAATTGCTTCATGAATAGGCTGATTTGTGGGCTAAAATTCAATTTTATTTTCACTTTTGATATGTATTGATTGCATCACCTTATTTAGCACTCATTTGCTCCACATATGGCTATCTGACATTGTGCAAAGGTAGGAGTGTATTAAAGATGTTTTGTGAGCATACATTTTGTTATTTTTGCATAAAAGCACATGGACTGAACTAAGTTCTCAGTAAAGACAACATCTCTACTCATAAAAATCTACCTTCTAGTCGAATGGTAGAGTCTATAATCTACTTTCTGAGTTGTATCCCACTATAATGTATTTTACCACTTTATTATCCAGCTTGCATTATTACTTGGCATAATAGCATAAGCTATAGATAACCAAAAACATAAAAATGAGCTAGAGAGGGCTTTCTATCATTTCAAGATTCATAAGGGGTAATTATTTGCAAGGCCTTGGTGGACATCTGTTTACCACATGAGTGGCACACATAACTACCTCCAACCAAAAAATATGAAGCAAATCCTAGCCTTTAACCATGTAATGTGCCATCTCCATGAGAGTTGTTCTTCCAATTAGCCACACCCTTTTTGAGGTGTGTAAGGCATTGTGCATTAATGTTTTATTCCTCTTTTAGCCATATATGCATGAAACTCCTTCAACATATCCTCCCTCCCTTAATCTTTATGAAAGTTGCCAAATTTACATGTAGACACATTTTTTGCCATAGAAACTAAGTGTTTAAAGTGTGTAAAAACCTTCAACTTTTCCTTTAGAGCATATGCCTAGGTGTGCCTGGAGTAGTTGTTATTGAGGATGGATTTATGGAATATTATATATATTCCCATGTTGTGTAATTATGGAATCTTAAAAGAATTCATGGAATATCTTTGTTCCTGCCTTTTTATGTTATGAATTCTCCTAGATGGGTTTAGATTGGGACGTCTTTCTAAATCAAGGCACTCATAGCTTACTTTACACGTACGGTGAGTGAATCCGTACATTGCATGGGAAGTATTGGTTACATCGTCTTATTGATATGATTTTTTTTAAAATCAATTAATTTAATAATTTATTGGCTAGTTGATACGAGTGTAGATCATCAGACCGGATAATGGAGGCGAGCTAGTGTTGGTCAAGAAATATATTTTGAGATTACAAATTTTGAATATTGACAAATAATATTTTATTTTGTGAGACAACAAGTGCCGTTAATTTATTTGGACGTTATTTAGATTTATTAGCAATGTATATATATTAATTGGGACATGTGAAAGGTCCCTAGTGCATATTTTATTTTTTAAGACATGTGCACTTTTATAAGGTTCAAGGCTCACACCTATTTTTAAAAGAAGCCTAGCTTGCATGATCAAGAAAGCTATTTTTGAAGCAAGCCACTTTTGAAGAATACTATTCTTGAAGAGGTCGACATTTTTGTAAAGAATACTATTTTTGAGTCCCAAAGGCTACCCATGAAATATACTTAAGTACACCAAGAGGAGGTGTGAGATCACTCTTGTGTGGGGAAAAATTAGACCCAATATTGTGTATTGAGTATTTTGTTTGTTCTATTTATTTTTAATATTTTATTTTTTAAGTCACTATTATGGGTTCATGTCAACCTCTCACAACCGTGGTATCACAGCCAAGAGTGATTGCACAATCGATTGAAATTGTAAAGAGCTAGTGGATAAAGAAGTGAAAAATCTTGGCCAAAGGTAAATTTTTTTATATTCAAAGCATACAAAGCTTAAGGTTTTTCAAGAAAGCCAAATTTATGTCCAATGGGTGATAAAAACCCATAAATCTATTACCCAATGGTCCATTCAAGGTGGAAAACCACTTGTCCATTTTGAAAACCACCTGTAAAAACCACCTCCAAAAAGAGTTTTTTTTGTTCTCAATCACTCTCCCCGATCGGTCACCACCAATGGATTTCTCTCACTTTGGAGGCCCCAAAACCGCTGTTGGTTGAGTCTCCTACTACAATTCATCTCCCTCTTTCTCCCAATGGTGCATGAGATTCGTTTTTCTTAAATTACTTTATCAAAATCACCTACACACTGTGCGATTCGATTGCCTAAGCTATTTTCTATAAGCTTTAGATAATAAAGCTTATAAGATTTATAATATAAGCCTTTTACATAAAAAAACTATTAAAGCTTTACTTTTTTTTGAAAAGCTTATAAAAGCTTTCAATTGAAGCTACCTAAGCCCTTCCAAATTTCCATTTATATTTTAGAAATTCCCTCCTTATAGCCCAACTCAACTTCTGTAGATTTTTTTCTCAAAGGTCAATAAAAGTTTCCAGAATCCTAATGTTTTTATTTCTCCATAACCCCTTTATTTACCCAAACATTCCCTTTTTATGCTCGGAACATCCCAAAAAATTTTGTTAACAAAACACACACAAAAAAATTATTGAAAAAGTTTTAAAAATTTTCGAGTGTTTTCCCAAGCACTTAAGCAAAATTCCGTCCACCTAACCCAATTAATTCAACCCTCTTCTTCACAAACCCATGGATTCAAGAGTTGATTTCAACTAACCCATCAAGGACGCTCCTACTAATGAAGATGCCAATGCCCGAGACGGTGGATTTACAAACTCATCACTTCCACCACCAACTTTTCAAGATCACAATCAACTTGTCGAGCAACTACTTTAAGATCACAATCAACTTGTCGAGCAACTACTTTAAGATGAACAACAAAAGTGCCTTACCCCTCGAACAACAATTTAATGGTAATGAAGTTGCTACTCCACAAACTGAAGATGCCCGTATTGCCAAAATCATCAAGGCTATATTCCACACTCAACAAGAAAAAAGGACAATAAGATTATCCATCGTCCTTTAAAAAAAAATTCATATTTTATGATAAAAAAGGATGCTCGTCTCTTACTTTCATGGTTAAGTTAATTGGATGATTATTTTTATGAGGATACCTTTTTAGAAAGAGATAAGATCAAATGTGCTGCCAACCATATGGTTGACCATGAAAAACTAATTACTTGGGTGGAATTCCAATGTTAAGTGAACTCTAGCTTCTTGCCACCCCAGTTTACTCTCAAAGCACATCGTGAATGGGATACTTTGACTATATCCGATCGTGAGATGATATCACAATGCAAGGAGAAATTTTGGCAAACTCTACTTCAACTCTGTATGCTTGAAGAAGTCCCTAAAAATACAATTCAATGTCATTATGAATCAAGACTCGAGGAGAATATTCTAGTGAAGGTAAATATGTTCAAACCTTCTACACGTGATGAAGCTATTCATTTAACCCATGATGTAGAACGCAAAATAGGTTTGCACAAAACCCCTCGACAATTCCATGCTTTTTTATCCAACAATCAACAACCCTCAGGTTTCAATAAAAATCGACAACTAATGCCTCGTCATTATGGTACCCCCTAGGCCATGTTCTTTTAACACTTTTAATGCAAATAGAAAGCCTTGGGTAGCACCTAGCAACACACACATAAATCCCACTCAAAATTTAAAGACTATTAAAAATCAAAGAAATGTATCTCAACCGAAGCCTATTAGTCACACAACACTGCAAAGAAGCCTCACCCTACATGGTACAAGTGTAACTAACCACCACGCCACGTTTCTACTTGATATTGGGAGAATGTTAGACCAACAACTACTCAACTACACAACATCGAAGAAGTACCCAATGTTGCTGGCGATTACGCTCTAGATTGGTTTGAAGACATGCTACATAATGATGGTAATCTGGAACAAACCAATATGCCAGGTAACCCTATTTCATTCTATTCTTTGCTTAACATAAAGGGTAAAATCAATGTCATGATATTACTATGTTGCATGATGATGGTAGTACCTCAGGGGGTTCACCTAAAAGTATGTAAGTATACCACGTGAAGTCAAATGAAGGGGTTTTCTAATTGATTTTAATTGATAGAAGGGTTTTTTTTAATTGATTTTGAAAAAAAACCGTAATTCCATAAAGAAAAAGGGGTCATTTTATTCATGAAAAAATCACAGGTAAGGGATTTTTTAAATACGCACATGGTACATAGGGTTTCTTGGTAGTGCACCCCTCGAGGGTAGTACTCATGGTTATATTTTAGAACATGTTGTTAAAAAGTTACAATTAGAAACACACCTATCACTTTATAAGGTTGAATTTTCATTCCAAGATATAGGTTACAATGGTACTAAGGAAATTAGGAAACTAGAGATTGTCATTGGTTCTTATAAAGACAAAGGGGATTTATTAATTGCACCATCGCACACTAGTGATATAATTTTAGGTATGCTCTTTCGTTGTCAATTTAATCCTCAAATTGATTAGGACATACACATGATATGGATCACACAGCAAAACAAAACTTTAACTCTTCAAAGTGATGCCACAAATGATATTTTTCCATTCCTATCACACAAACAAGCTAAACGTGCTTTACGTAAATGATACAAGGCCTACATGATATATGTAAATGAAATAGAAGCAATTGACCATACTTTATCACCTAGTCAACAACTCTTTCTAGATAAATTCAAAGACTCTTTTGCTGGTGATCTACCCCTAGATCTACCTACATCTCATCCAAAAAACCACGTAATTGAGATCATCCCTGGTAGTCAGCCACCTTATAAAGCTTCCTATAGACAAAATCAAATGCAACAAAAAGAGATTCAGTGTGACAAATAGAAGAACTTCTAGATCGAGGACTCATAAGACCTAGCAATTCTCTTTTTGGTGCTCTAGTACTTTTAGTACAGAAAAAAACCAAACCTACCGTTTGTGCATTCACTATAGAGCTTTGAATAAGATCAGTGTCAAAAATCGATATCCCATTCCTCGTGTTGATGACTTATTAGATAAACTTCATGGTGCATCTCTATTTCGTAAGATAGATTTTAAATCTGGATATCACCAAGTTTGGATGCACTCATCTGACATATTCAAGACTGCTTTTCATACTCTATTCGGACATTATGAATTTCTTGTTATGACTTTTAGTCTTACTAATGTAACAACAACATTTAGTCGAATGATGAATCATATTTTCTTGAAATATTAACACCTTGTCATTGTTTTCTTTGAGACGAAATTCTTGTTTTTAGTCAAAATGAAGAAGATTATAAACAATATCTTACCTTTGCATTTGATCTTTTAAAAGAAAATCAATTATATGCTAATCTCGAGGAGTTCACCTAAAAATATGTAAGTATACCACGTGAGTTCAAATGAAGGGCTTTTCTAATTCAAAATTTTAAGGTAAATTTACAGAAATACATTTATAGAAGGGAATTTTTCAATAGTTTTTGAAAGAAAACATGTAATCCACAAAGAAAAAGAGGTCATTTTATTCATGAAAAATTCAAAGATAAGGGGTTTTTTAAATACCGCTTCAACACATGTGATACATAGGTTTCTTAGTAGTGTACCCCCCAAGATGCTAATCGAGAGAAAATTTATTTCTTTAAAAACTAAATTGAATATTTAGATCATATTATCTTAGCTAAAGGAATTAGAGTAGATCCTAAAAATGTCCACACTGTTAAGACTTGGCCTACTCCAAAGAACGTGACTGAAGTTTGTTCTTTTCTAGGGTTATGTAGTTACTACAGAAATTTGTTTGCAATTTTATTTGATGGCATTACCTTTAATTTTTCTTCTTTAAAAAAAAACTGTTTTTCATTGAGGAGAGTCCCAATAAAAATCCTTTGATATACTTAAGCATATTCTTACACATACCCCTATACTTTAACTACCTGATTTTTCTAGACCTTTCTTCCTTGTTGTCACTTATGCTAGTGGATCCGATATTGGTGCAGTCCTCATGAAAGATGTTAATCCCCTTGCATAATGAAAGTCCTAAACTAAAACCATCCAAAACCAAATATAGTACATACGACAAATAACTTCTTGCTATTGTTCACGCACTTTGTACGTGGAAACATTATTTAACGGGTTATGAATTCCTCATAACAAGGCAAAAAAGTAGACGACATCTACTCACCCAATAATATATCTTATTGTCACATTAAATGGGCATCATTTATTCAAAGTTTTCATCCTCTTATTTAATACCAACTAGGAAAAGATATTTTTTAAGCTGATGCACAGAGTAGACATCCATCAATTACAAACATTTATGTTCTTGATATGCAATCTTTTGATGCTATGCGTGACACTTATGAGAATGATCATGATTTTCATCATGTATGGTTGAAATTGCACTCTAATAATTATTTGCCTAATGATAATTATTAATATCATGATGGATTTATTTTCCTTGAGAAGCGTTTATGCATAACTCTTCCATTTAGATAACTCCTTTTGGAAGAATTGCATAATCCACCCTACATTAGCCATAGAGGAATCATTACTACTCTCAAAGTTGTGCTCGATGGTTTTTATTGGCCTAGTGTGAAGAATGACGGTTCTAATTTTATTTATGAATGTCTTATTTGCCAATGAGTCAAGCAACATCATGGAAATTAGCATGGCTTACTAATGCCTTTATCTATTCCTGAAGGTCTTTGCAAGAAATATATATGGATTTCATTAGTCTACTTGTCAATTCTGCATAAAATGATATGCTTTGGACTATTATTGATAGATTTAGTAAGCGAGAATATTTCATTGCATGATGCAAAAAGACATTGACTGGTTCACAAGCTGCACATCTTTTCATCAACAAACATGTTTTTACACACCATGGTCTACTATCTAAAGTTATTGTATCTGACCATGACTCTAGATTTTGTAATCATTTTTGGATTTTTTTATTTTCAAATCTAGGATCCAAAATTGATTTCACATCTTATTTCCATCCTAAAAGCAATGGCCGAACTAAAACTACTAATAGTACCATTTTTTATTTATTCAGGTCTTACACAATCTCCACACAAGCAAATTGGGATCATCTTCATTTACTATAATTTTCTTACAATGATACACCACACTCATCTATAGGAAAGCTCCTTTCGAATTAGTGTATGGTAAGAAATTACCCACACCTGCTTCTAGACTTTCACACACTATTCCTACCACCACTGATGATTTCACTAGAGATCATCATACCCATATATTACAACAAGTACATGAGGCTATAGCTAAATCCGAAACAAAATATACTACTTAAGCAAATAAGAAATTCAAGCCATTTTTTTTCAACCAAGGTGATCATGTATGGCTTCATGTTGAAAAAAGAAGACTCAAAAGTGTCAACAAACATCCTCCAATCAAATTAGCCCTAGATTTTATAGCCCATTCAAGGTTCTGACCAAAATAAATGACAATGCCTATCATCTAGATATTCCATCACATGGGCATATTCATAACCAATGATTTTATATTCATGTGATCACATTTTTTTTTGTTAATAACATGTGTTAACATGTTATTAACATGTTAACATGTTCCCAAAAAACCCGGTGGAAGGTTCCCTATGGTAACCGGCTAAAATCCTGTCGAGATTTTTGCAATACCCGGCGGTCCCGCCGGGAATATTAAAATCCCAGCGGGCCCCGCCGGGGTCGTCATTTAGCTCGACGGGCTACATTCTTGTATATATACGGGCCCGGGGGGCCCTTTGGGAGTTCATTTTGCTGATAGTATACACAGGTAATGACAGTTGTGGGTGTGTCTTCTTTCTCCTTCTCTGCTAGCTGTGCCCCTAAGCTTTCTTTGTCCTTGTTTAACTCCAATCCAGCGCCCTCCACCATGAGAGCAAGTTCCTCCCTTGTGAATGTCACTGTCTCTTCACGTATGTCGTGGGTGCTGACAGTGGCCTCTCTGGAGGCGAAGTCCACTGGAGTTTCTAGGATAAATTGTGCATATAGCATCTTAGCAAAATAGAGTGGAGCGTCAGCGTTATGGAGAGGACGACCGTACACCTCAAAGAAAATGCGCTCGGCATTAATTTTGATATCATTATGAGTGCAATGCGAAACCTTCCATCTTCCCTTCTTAATCTCGCCATCTGGACATGGCCATATTTCCTTGATCATCTCTATGGTTACGCGTTTATTTATGTCTTTCCATTGGGCATAAGTAGGATTTGTCCATTTCAACAACCTGCATGCTGTTCTCGTAGCTTCGCGGGCTGTCAGTCCATGTGCAAGGGCCTTCATTCGCTCATATGCCTTCTTGGCTAACTCTTGATGATCGTTTGCTTGTGCTTCTGCCATATCTGCATGAACGTAAATAACTTTAGGATTTTAATGAACTATAAAGATCAACGTAAGATAAATTGACCATTACCCTCAAAAACTTAAAGTTTAACACCACGAGATGAGATGAGTTGCAAAGACTCAATGAGAAATATCCACTTGACTCAAAGAATATTTCAAACAATGCGTGCACATCAAATTTTGAAGAGAAAACATAAACTTAAACACCACAAGAGGAGAGAGATATTGCAAAGACTCAATGAGAAAATATTTCAAATAGTGCGCACATATCAAATTTTGAAGAGAGACAAACAAAGAGCCATTCTTGAAACTAAATCTCCTGATACTGTTAAATTACAAAATTGGGGTGAATGACACTGATAGCTCTACAAGAGGACATTGTGCCCTCGTCGGGTCAGTATTTAGTGATCTAAAAAATTCTCCTACTTGCAAAACAGATTTTCGCTCGTCGCTCGCGATTAGGTAGACACATCCAATTTTTGACTCTATAAATAATAGTATCCATGGTAACTTTGTCGTAGGAACTATTGTCCATCCACAACTCTTGTACTTTCTGCCAAAAGTCATATAAAATTTATAATAAATACCCTAAAGCAAAAACATCAGATGCAGGAGTGTATGCATCTGCCAAAAACGGATCATAAATTTTCGGGGCTATCCACGGTCGTTTATTTCGCTCTCTATCTGCATAGGAGACCGCCTGTGCCACCTTCTCAGGGTTCTTGTCTGCTTCAAATAGAAAATTGAGAGACATCCGTTTTTTGGTCACTCTCAGCAGTAACCCCCAATCGATAATACCTACGCGTGGCTTCAACTCTTTTGTAAAATCCAACACTACATTGAATGGATGTAGGTCGGTATGTACAATTCCTACCAAATGTGCTGCCGCTAGGCCTTCCACCAAGGCATGCATAATATGTGGCATGGTTATTACTATTTGTTTTATTTTAGAAAGTTTTAGATGACTTAAAGGAATATTATCTGGCGGGGGTTTTCTCCATCCTCGATCCAAACGAAAAATTGCTCTGGTGAACTCACTGAATCTGAAGGGGACCTTCAGAAGAGTATCACCAAGCGAGCCGCCATTATAGTATGGGAAAATAGTGATCCAAGGAGATTCTTTTGTGAAGGCAATACACCTGACAATTGATGGGTGTAGAACCTGCATGCCCTGCTCTGCCTGGAAGCTCTCAAACTTGGCGCTGCCTTCTCCTTTGTAGTGCTTTCCGCAAAAAGTAATGTGCTCTGGCAAAAATGATATACCTCTAACTGCATACTCTTTTACTGTGCCAAAAACACGAGAGCCTATTGTTTGCCCTTCGAGCAGAGCCTCATGCGGGATGCCAATGAGGTGTGTGCACATAGAATTGTAGATTGTGCGATTAATGGCACCCGCCCCACTTGCATCTGGCTGGCTGGATGTTGCAGCGACGTCCTGGGCAATGCGCACTCTTTTGGGGAGTGACTCTGCATCCAGCGCCTTCGTGTGCTTGCTCTTGGCTCTTTGCTTGCGCTCCATACAGCGTCCCATAACTGTAGACGATGCATATTAGCTTCAGGCGGGGCAGCATCTCTAAGATCATTGCATGCTACACGCATGCTCTCCAAAATAGTTCGTGTTATATGTTGATGGTTGAAGTCTGCTATCTTTTGTCTATCAAGCAACTCAGCGTTGCCTCCGCTGCGAAGTCGACGCTGTGCATTTTTCCATATCTGCTCTAATAGATCTCGCATGAGTATCTCAGACCCATTGATCTTTTTGACGATGTCTTCTGAACATTGTGACACTGCGATGACTGCTTCAATGCGAATTGCTCGTAGAACGATTTTACGCTCTTCAGGGGAAAGCATGGTGGTCGTCTTCGCAAATCTAGCAAATATCACTAAACACAACAAAAACAGAATATTAAACAACATTACTGAAATCAATATCAAGCAATACATCATCAAACGTGAGAGAACCGCAACAAGTGTATCATTACTTATCAATGATCAAACAAAAACGGAATATGAAATAATATTACTGAAATCAACATCATGCAATACAGCATCAAACATGAGACAACCGCAACAAGTGTATCATTACTTATCAATGATCAAACGAAAACGGAATATCAAACAATATTACTGAACTCAACATAATGCAATACATTATCGAACATGAGACAACCGCAACAAGTGCATCATTACTTATCATCATTACTTATCAAGTGCATACATGTTGCACTCCTCATCTACACACCTACCGTGACAGAGAGAGAGAGAGAGAGAGAGAGAGAGAGAGAGAGAGAGAGAGAGAGAGAGTTGTGAAGTGTATCATGAGAGAGAGAGAGAGGGGGAGGAAGAGAGAGAGAGGCGTGACAGATAGAGAGAGAGGGAACATTAGATGACATTTTTAATAGTTTTGTGAGTTCCTAAAGAGAGAAAAATAATGTTTAGTATTGTTTTATATTTTAAGAAAATAGAGGGAAAAAAGGTAATTTATTAGGGATTATGTATATTTTAGGAGAAAAAAAGCACTCCTCATCTACACACCTATCGTGAGAGAGAGAGAGAGAGAGAGAGAGAGAGTTGTGAAGTGTATCATGAGAGAGAGAGAGAGAGAGAGAGAGAGTTGTGAAGTGTATCGAGAGAGAGAGAGAGAGTTGTGAAGTGTATCATGAGAGAGAGAGAGAGAGAGGGGGGGAGGAAGAGAGAGAGAGTCGTGACAGATAGAGAGAGGAAATATTAGATGACATTTTCAATAGTTTTGTGAGTTCCTAAAGAGAGGAAAATAATGTATAGTATTGTTTTATATTTTAAGAAAATAGAGGGAGAAAAGGTAATTTATTAGGGATTATGTATATTTTAAGAGAAAAAAAAAGAACTCCTCATCTACACACCTATCATGATAGAGAGAGAGAGAGAGAGAGAGAGAGAGTTGTGAAGTGTATCATGAGAGAGAGAGAGAGAGAGAGAGAGTTGTGAAGTGTATCGAGAGAGAGAGAAAGAGTTGTGAAGTGTATCATGAGAGAGAGAGAGAGAGGGGGGAGGAAGAGAGAGAGAGAGAGAGATATTCATTTTTACGAGTCACGACATCATGAAATTAAACTTAAAGACAATATGATGTAAACTTTGATCCATGAAATACTCATGCCATGTTACCAACCAAGTATCGCATGGATCACACACAATAAGAACAATACAAGCCGCATCAAGCAAATTTACGACATTTTTTCGACCGCATTAAAACGATCAAATGCCGCAATATGCAAAAAATAATATATGCACTAGCGGACGACACCAACTTGCCGCGTTAACGACAAAATGCTTCTCGAATCTATGGGAATACGAATAGGATACGGACATACATTGGCCGCATTACCGACCATATGCCCGCATTTGAAAAGGGGAAGGGAAGGGAAGGTGACATCGCCATAACGATACTATGCTTGCCGTGTTACCGACTAGTACCGCTACGGCGTGCCATACTTACCATAGGACACAAACCAGCCGCGTTACCGACTATGTGCCCCACGATAAGCACCATTTCGAAGAATGGCCTTACACACACACACCCCTCGTGTGGCGAACCACCCACATCCTGCCGCGCATTGCGACCATGGGCGGCTGCCCGCACGAACACACACACACCCACACACACCCACACGAACGATTATCTCAAGCGTCAACTCCTCCCCCGGCCAATAGAGGGATTCAAGAGCAGCTCACAAAGATCAGCCAAGATATATAGACCCTCTCTTCGCGTATAACTCCTGTGCGCCAAGGGAACCACATCTCTCATTTTTTGATACATCCTGATCTTGTGGGAGTTTGTGCTGAGGCTACTAGTTCCTCCACCCCCCACCAATGTCCTGTAATTACAAAGTATTCGATGGGTGGAGCGGCCAGTATATACTGCCCTGTTGACACTATTACCACTTAATATGTTTAGTGAGGCACATGCAAAGTATTTCCACATGTGCATTATGCAGTGTCCCAATAAATCAAGGTATTTATACAGTGTTCGGCATGGCTAGCGAATATAAACCACCAGGACCTTTAAATGCAACTCCTAGTGCAATTCGCAATTTATTTCAAGATGAAAGCTAAGAAAGACATAAATCCTACTTTTGTATTGATAATTTCTCCAAATACAATCATTTGTACAAGTATTTTTTATGAAATTAATGAAATGGCTTCTTCCTCTATGTCAGTATCTTGCTCCAAAATTCTTTCACCGTTTACCTTCTCGTCTGCTAAATTAAGCTCCTCTAAGTCAATGTCCAAATTGTCTTCTATCTCAAGACTAGTGCACGATGTACGTCCAACATCAAAGTTCTCGTCTACTACATCATCACAATCGTACATCCATCTGGGCATATCTTCTTCATATTCTTCGCTTTCAATGTCTCGCAAGATCTTTTCATTGCAATACATGTAAACAAGTTTATCTGCTCGATCTGCAAGAAGTCGATTGCGAATAGTACTGTGAATATATTTGTACATGCTCCGATTTCTTTCTGAGCCTGAGTTTGAAGAGCACTGACATAGAACCTTCATCGCAAGGTTGCGCAATAAAGCATAGTGCTCACCATCATTCATCATCCACCACTTCCATGCAGGCTGCTCTTTAGCCATTTGTTGAACAAGGGAGTTGGAAAATAAACCCTCTTTCAATCGAAATGAGGTCATCTCCTTTATGCACTGTACACGATCATCAACATTATTATAAAAAGTGTTTACCACTTTATAAAAATCTTGAACCACCTCAATGTTGGACATCAAATCCATATTCCAGTATTCAGGATCTAGCATGTAAGCAGCACTGTGTAGTGGTGAATGGGCTCCAATCCATCTAGCATGGAAGTACTTCAATAGGACTTTTCTTTGTCTACTGGAGAATGGTACACGCCATTGCTTTTCCACCACTGAATACTCTAATTTCTCAGGACACTCCAAACTCCGCTGGACAGTCCACCATTGCATCCATGCTTTCCCGAGATTAGGCGCTCTTTGATCAAGATTTCGTACGGCATACATAACAGGCATCATTACATGGTATGCATCCATCACACTGTTCCACCAACTTCTTCTCGTAAGCGCTGCCTTCAAGCCTTTGATTTTCTCTTTCACTTTTTCAGGTTGAATGCTCTCCCAGTCATGAAATGTCATGCATAATTGACATGCGAGGTCGAAAAATATCTAACACTCTCTGTCTCTTGAGCATGAATCTCACAAGCGAGCGAGCAGTGTCGACGATTGAGGCAAACCATTTGGTATCATCACTTTTATACCAATCTTTTAATACAAGATTCAAAGTATGAGTATTACAGCCTACCGAAAAAACATGTGGATAGTGCCGCTTTAGGATTTTGGATGCATTCTTGCAATTCTTTGCATTGTCCATGACGATTTGGACTACATTTTTGGCACCCACTTCCTCTATCATAGAGCCAATGACTTGAGCAATGTAAGCCCCAGTTTTGATTGAACCAACAGAATCCACGGCACGGATGAAAGTCTCACCTCTAGGTGAAATAACCATTATATTAATTAATAGTTTTCTTTGTACATTGGACCATCCATCACTTACTATACTACATCCAGAAAGCTCTATATTGCTAAGAATTATTCTTTGTACACGTTCTTTTACTTGCGCATAACATTTCTCTAATAGATCATTTCGCATAGCATGGTACGTAGGCGGTGAAAACCCTGGTCCAAACTCACCAATTTTCTTCCATGCTCTCTTCCAATGCTCACTGTCCACCATCATCATAGCACTCCCAGAAAAGTAAATCGCTTCAGCAAGAGCGAGTTGTGCATCATCGAGCCAACCTTGATGTAGGCTTTCTTGCAATGAAGTTTGACGCATGGGTATATTTCCTACGTCAAAGTTCCGCTTGCAGGAAGATGCACTGGGTAGATTACTTTCTAGTTGCACATTGACATTCCAAGTACAAGCAGGCAATGTAGCCGGAGTTTGATGATTAGAACAATAGTGTTCTTGCTGCCTTGATACATTAACGGTAGGAATGTAATGTTTTCTTGAATCTTTCTTTTGAATTTCTTCTCTTATGCGTTTGGCCACTGCAGGTGTAGGTACATGACTTTTTCTTCGCTCCGCCTAAAAAGTGTTCTCTTAGTTGAGGCGCCCCACTTGATTTTACTGCGTGGCATAGCTTACACTCCCAATATATAAATCGATCACCGACACTAATTGCATATTGCCACTCTATCCCAGGTGCCTTTTTTTTCCTACTATTTGGAATTTGGACTCTATTGGAGGTATCACTGGATCCAACATTGTCCTCCATCTCAAATAACCTATTCAAGCAAGCATATAACAATGAATACACAAATGAAAAAACAACAAAGTCACTCACGTATTACAAAACATACATCAGCAGACAAACTACTTCGAAACTATCTTGACAAACACAAAAGATCATCACATAACACAAAACTACTTTGAAACTATCTTGTAAGGTTTGACTACAAAACTACTTCGAAACTATCATGCACATTGCACCCCCAATGAAGGATTCCTTTTGTACCCAATTAAGGATACTTTACACAATCAAAGATCTATGCTTGCCCAATACTCTAGTATAGGACAATAGACCTTCTCTAACATTCACAAAGAAAATCAAAGATCTATGCTTGCCCAATACTCTAGTATAGGACAATAGACCCTTGTCTACTCTAAACTATATCAAGTATCAAGAACCAATACAAGCCCCTAAGCAGGACTCTTGGCTCCATCAAACCATTCATAAAGCAGAATGAGGTAGATTACCTACGTTGCTCAAATGCAAAGCTGAATGACTCCAACTTTGTCCCTAAATCTCTGCAAGTAGTATTAGCTACGAACCACACCTTGCCCCCAATTCAAAGAAATAAGGACGAGTGGCTCAATAGCCTTAGGAGTGCCTACAAGGAAAGACGACAGCCCCTAAGATAAGGACGTTCTTCCCAAGAGGATACTTCTAGCAACTCGAGAGCTCTACACGTACTTTGAGGAGAGATATCACGCCCCCAAAACAAGGACTATCTCCCCAAAAGTTGCATGATGGGTGTCGGGCAATGTTTATAAACATGACAGAACCCCACCAGGGTTCTTTTGTTTTCCCGGCGGGGTTACGGGACTAGTAGGTTTTGGCAGGTCATTGCTCAGGTCATGTGAATATACAATGTGATCACAAGTTTTAATATGGTAATAACAGGTTTTGTTAACGTGATCACGAAATTGTGAAGACGTTAATAAAATCCTTGTTTATAACTCTTTTCACATTAGTCTCCTAAAACCATTTAGAGGTCCTCTTCTTGCCTATCCAGTATATGATGACCCACAGATATTAGATGAAGATTCTAAAATCATAGAACCAGAAATTATATTAGATAATGAGCAAACAAACACAAGAAAATGCAATGTTTATCACAGATATCTGGTCAAGTATAAAGGACATCCCATAGAACATTCTCAATGGTTACCTGATCATGCCCTCGCCGCCTATCCATCCTTGACTGCATCTTACAAGGATACTAGCCCATGATTATTATTGAAGATTTTATGACAAGGATACTAGCCCATGATTATTATTGATGATTTTATAACAAGGATACTAGCCCATCTTATTTGAAGATGAATTCATGGAATATTTTATATATTCCCATGTTGTGCAATTATGGATTCTTAAAAGAATTCATGGAATATTTTTATTCCGAGGTTTTTTGTGTTATGAATTCTCCTGGACAAGTTTAGATTGGGACACCTTTCTAAATCTGGGTGATTGTAGCTTACTTAACACGTACACATGTGAATCTGTACATGCGTGGGAACTATTGGTTACATTTTTTTATTGATATAAATTTTATATGGATGCTTATTTTTATTCAATTAATTTATTAATTGATTGGCTAGTTGATGCAAGTGCAGATAATTGGACCAAATAATAGAGACGAGCTAGTGTTGGTCAAGAAATATAGTTTGAGATGACAAATTTTGAATATCGTTAAATAATATTTAATTTTGTGATGACATCTAACAAGCGTCATTAATTTATTTGGACGCTATTCATATTTATTAGCAATGTATATATATATATTAGTTGGGACATGTAAAACTCCCTAGTGCATATTTTATTTTTCAAGATATGTGCACTTTTATAAGGTTCAAAGCTCACACCTATTTTTTAAAGAAGCCTAGCTTGCACGCTCAAGAAATTTATTTTTGAAGCAAGCCACTTTTGAAGAATATTATTCTTGAAGAAGTAGACATTTTTTGTAAAGCATACTATTTTTGAGCCCCAAAGGGCTACCCATGAAATATATGTAAGTACACCAAGAGGAGGTGTGGGCTCACTCGTGTGTGGGGAAAAATTGGACCCAAGATTATGTATTGAGTATCCTATGTGTTCTATTTATTTTCAATATTTCATTTATTGCAATGACTATTATGGGTTAATGTCAACCTCCCACAATAGTAGTAATTAATAAATGTCACAAAGTAGAGATATCCAATCGCTAGTATCCTCATAGGACCACATACATCACTATGTATAAGATATAATTTTTGGAGAGCCCTTACTAATCCATCTTTCAAGAATGATGCCTATTGCATCTTTCCCAAAATTCACCCCCCACATATATGCATGATAAGGTCCTTAATCTAATTTGGAAACTTTGACACCATATCTTATCTTTTAAGGGCCAACAAACTGCCAAAATTCAAGTGATAAAAGAAAGCATCCATACCTCCATGTGGTCACTCATAGCATGTGTGGTAGTAACTGAATAAGCATTATATGCTAATCTTTGATACATGTCCAGCTTGTAAAACCTGTGGCTTAGGGTATTGGATACCATAGTGATGTCTCCATCTCTCCGGTCATGAAATGTACACCTGTCATAAAACAATATGACCAATAGGACTATCCGAACAATGGTAGAGGTTGAGAGTAAGTTGGTCCTACCATTTGTAACAATTAGCACAACCTTACCACCTCCTTTCAATGGATATGAGGATTTGTTTACATATGTGACTATGCCTTCTTGAGGAGCACATTCAAGGGAGAAAAACAAATCACATTAAGAAGTAATGTGCTTTCATATAATCATTATTAAAATTCCATACATGTCGATATATCACTGACACATGCATACATCATGGATAGAAGGATCATACTACAGTGCATGTAACGAATTCCCAATCATCATGTATATAGTTTGATGACTTCTTCTTTTGAACACTTCATGCTAATGCATCAGCCACATCTATGCTTTCTCCACACTTTTCCTACATTTATTAATATAATAGCATAGATTTTTACTCACAACATCCTTGCCAAAAGATTGGGTTGGTTTTACCTTTACCTTTACCTTTACCTTTTTGACTAGCCAACAAATGCCTAGTCTTCCATATGCATACGATTTCAGTTTTTCCACGATTTGGTTGAGTTTTACTTTGTCTTGTAGTTGCCCTGAGAAAAGGCTTTACCTATACCTTTTTGATTGGGGCAACGAATGCCCGGTCTCCCATATGCATACAAGTTTGGTTTTGCCAAGATTTCTCTTCTTACAAGAGCACTACAGCCAACTCATCAAACATAAGGGCATTGCGGTTACTCCTTATCATGAGGCAAAGTGTGGATACAAAACTGTAGTGTGAACCCTATAATATTATGAGAATAGTAGACACCAATGAGGGGTGATTGCAAGATCAGGGTGCCCAGTTTTGTCCACTCAGGCACCTTGTAAACAGTAAAAAAACAGGCATTTGTTTACCTTTAGTGGTTAATCTCTCCTAGTAAATGAAGGAATTTCGTTTCAAGTTCTTTTGTTGGAACATCATATTCAAAGTTGAAAATATAGTTGCATAATTTGATTAAGCATTAGATAGTTAAAAGTCCTCATTTTCTTAGGTACAAAGTCAATGTATACACCCTGTCCCAAATTTGAACTGATTCCATAAAATGCTAATATCTTTTACATATAAACTCATATGAGATTCCCACTTTGTACCTTAGATCTTCACATAATATGGAGCTTAACTTGATTTTTTGAGAAAATTTTAAGATATTTATCTATTTTCTTTAAATATTTCAAGGTCTTTAAAGTGTTATAATATACGCCACTTTTTGTACCCACAATAGCTACCACTTAAAATCCTCAATCTTGTAGATCAAAAGAGTGGGTAGATACTGAGACATTAGTAGAATGTGGTGTTAGTAAAAATTGCAAATCCAATGATTAGATTTTTAATGATCTCTTTTTCAAAATTCTTCCAGACTATCAGAAGGCCTGCAAATATTAATAATCTAATTAGTAAAATTACATTTTTGATGTGAATTATCTAAAACCTATAGGGACTAGTGTACTTTTAATGGTGCATCTATGGAAAAATAAATTGGATCACTCTAAGTATGGAAAGATCATTTGTTTATCATTTCATCATATTTTTGATTAATTTTAATTAATTAGACTAATTTATATTAATTTAAGTTATATTGGATTAATTTAAGGGCAAGCGTATTTTCTATTATTTGCTTGATCTCATTTTAAGTACCTTGCCCCCCAAAATTTGCTCTCCAAGCATTGTCCCAGTTCAGCATAAACTGGATAAAACTGGACACCCTGATCTTGCAACAACCCTGAGCTATCCAGATAGGCCTTAGCAACACATGCAAGCTGCTCTCTGAGATCTTAGCTCCTTGTGAGAAACTCATCCATTAAATCTCCCTCTTTCATATACTCGAACTCTAACTACTCGCACAAGCAGGCAACATGTGCCTCATTACATGCAACATCCCAAGCTCGCTTGGTAGTTTTACATAAGCAAAAATGAGAATTTTTTTTTTCAATCACGAAAAGCTTCACCACTACATGTGCCTGTGTATCCATGCCATCCCACCTAGCTTGTTCCATTATGGGAGGTGCAGAAGTGATGAATGACATAGTTATATATGAACTAGTATAAGTACGGGGCAACAAGTTCTTTTTAATTCCTAGAACAAATAAGACTTATAAGAGAAATATTATCCCACCAGTGAGCATAACCTTACCAACTCCTTTTACTGGATATGAGGAGTTGTTTACAAAATGTCACATGGCATGCCTCTATGAGGAGCAGCCTCAAGGGGGAAAAACAAATCGTGTTGAGAAGTAATGTACATACTCTAGCATTGCTATCAAAATAGTAGACATGTTAATCTATCACTGATATACATATATCATGGATAGAAGGGCCATAATTGCAATGCACAATGAATGCCCAATCATCATACACATAGTAGCTAACTCCTTCTTTTTAACACTTAGTGCATTATGGATAGAAAGGCCACAACCGCAATGCACAATGCATCTCAATCATCATATGCATATTTAATGGACTCCTTTTCACCACTTAGTGCTCATATTACAAGAAAGGAGCATCTAGATTATCCTAGAATTAGCCTAAGATTATTCCAAATTATCTTGGATTAGGGAGAGTAAGAAAGATTAACAAGGAGCATGGAAAGTAAATGTAATGAGTATCACAAGATATCAAAAAGGTCTCAAAAGGTATAATACTCCTAGAGCACATCCCTTTTATAGTCCCAAGGCCCATGTGCCCTAATCTCACATGTAAATGACCCTAAGTCCATGTGCCTAGGCCCATCCCATGTGCATGTGCATCCTAAGAACACTTTGTTACAAACCATCCCCTCCTAACATGATTTCTTTCTCGAAATTGAAGGGTGGTGGTGCCCAGAGAAAAGACATATACAAGTGGCTATGTACAAAAGCCAGAAATCACATCCATGACTGAATGTCGATGTAGCAGAAAACACATACATAAATCATATGGCCCCTAGGGTCAAATGGAAAGGATAAAGGGCTCTTGTCGTGATGATGAGGGTATCTATGCAACCGCTTGGATCGAAACGAAATTTGAGACATGCAAAATCCAAGTCAATGGTCGCATGATAATTTGGTGCAAGTGGAGAGGCTAAGGAACCACTGTTGATGACGAAGCTTATCGAGTATCCTCTAAGATCAAAGGGATATGTATGGTATACATCTCGAACCCTCAAAGATGAAATGGTAGTATCTCTTGGGTAAAAAGGAAAGCTTAACTCTAGAGCCGAAGTAATGGTAGCTCATGGAACAAAAGGAAAGCTTGACTCTAAAGAGATAGTAGCTCCAGTGTCAAAAGGGAAACTCGTAAACCCATCCTCATGACCACACTATGAATCTGGCACTAAAGGTATCCACCGAAGAAGCTCGAAACTCCTGACCAGAATGTCAAATGGTCCTGGACACAAAAGAATCTTCATATAGGCCAAGATTGAAATGTCATAGATGCATTTGAATGTTGAGCCACATATCCAAAAACTATGCTCCTCAAATGGCAAGAATGCATTCAAAGGAAAATGTCTTGGCCCAAGAGAACATAGGCTCGTGTTGACATCCGTAGGAGCCAAAACAACATATCTCAATGTTGGCCTCATGTAGAGTCCAATGTGAACTCATGCCACCATCCCATGTAGCACCACTCGAAAAGTCAAAGGGATGATCCACCATGTCAATGTATGTATGAGTATGATTCGACCCATGCACAATATCTCCACGTGCAAGACACTCTATATATGTGTATATACCTCTAAGATAAAAGCGGGATCATCACTCATAAAGATCACCATCACTAAGCACTGACAAAGTGTCTACACAAGAGAGATAAGTAGTATCAAGCAACTCACTATCAATGGAATCTCCAAGCTATCACTGGTGTTCTTATATGAGCTAAATCCCATGATAAATCAATTTTCAATAACATTGGATCTAAGAAAATACCTGAATCAAATGTAAAGATCTTCAGGTCAATGTCATAGGATACGCTAAATATATGATTGATATGCATTCTCCTATGATGTCTCACCTCCTCTAACTCATCACTACTCTTATGCACTATCCCTGACTGCTCAATCACAACAACTTGATTCACATGAATGTTGCCAGGAATGCTATGAGAACTAGGAGTAGTGGTTGTATTCCAAATCTCTCCACATGTGATAACTCTAGAGGAGTAGCCCAACACATCTAATACTAGAACCTCGGGTATATGCTCCTCATGGTCTATGATGTGCTCATCAACATGTGAAGTATCATGCCCATGTGTAACTAGGGATGTATGACTAGCCGAATGATCATCACTAGTCAAATGCCCATCAAGATCATTGGATGCATCACTATGGTCATCCACTGTATCCCTATGATCATTAGGAATAGAGATAGGTACCTCTATGATGCTCGTAGTGCTCGATGTGATCGTTGCCAACCCTCCCATCAAGATCATGCCCACATGCTCTAACTCACACACATCATCACCATCACATACATCATCATCATGTGCATATGTGTCAGTGGTGGCAACATGTGCACATGTATCACTATCATCATGTGTATGTGTGTGCGATACATCAATATGATCATGTGTATGTGTGTACAACACATCATCATGGGCATGTGGATGTGATACGTCAATGTCATCACATGTGTGTGTATGATCATCACCGTGTGTACATGTGTCAACATCAATATCATCATCAACATGATGATCATCATCAATATCCACATCATCATCCACTGAATGAACGTCATCAGGATACCCATCCTCAGGTATATATTCATCTCTGCTCAAGTCTAGTGCTTCATCGCCTTTCTCTTGGCTCAGCCAACGAACCTTCGCAAGTTTCATTGCTCAGAGCGTATTCGTGTAAATCTCCTGCAGCATAGATTCTGCAAGCTGGACAGCACGACAACTCGACTACTAGTTCACTAACCGTACCGGATCTCTCTTGTGAAGCCCATCAAGCTTCATCGCCTTGTTTCAAAAGGCTCAGCCAAATCAAGCATACAAACAGTACCTACATCATCATCACCAAAGCGCAGGGTATTCGGTCATTTTTCTCATGCTCAAGCGCACAGCAGTTCGTGAGTTCATTCTTGCGCTCCTCTGAGCCTAGCCGAGCCAAGTCGAAGCAGAAAATAGAAGCTACGAGTCGAATCAGAAAACAGAAGCTACAATAGAAGATGCACACTATATACACTATATCCATCATCAGCGTGGAGCGTGGAGCCTTGAAGCTTTTTGTGCAACTCATAGCAACACGCAATCCAGGAGGAGAAAAAAAACGTAGCTTCACCAAACACAGCTTCTCTCTACGCTTCACGCTTCTTTTCTATGACCACAAGCAGCACTTTCATCTCCTACCTTGGCAAGCAAACCCAAAGTGCAGGCATAAGCCCGGTGCAAGCAACTGTGGCCTTGTTTTGCCGTGCCTGCATGTGTTGTAGACCTACAGCCCCGTTTTGCTTTGTCTGCTTGTGTTGTAAGCTTGCACTATTGGGTGTTCTACGTCTAGGCTTGCCAACGAAGTAGACTGGTTAGAGTTTTAAAAAAAAGCAGACATGCTCCAAGTAGAAGTAGCACATACAGGTCTTTCGTTTTGTTTGGCCTTGCTGCAAAGTCTACAATAACACAACCCCTAACCATCACTAAGCTTAAGAGAGCTCTAGGTATCATGGGGAAGGGCAATAGAATAGGTGAGAGTGCAGAGTGAAGAAAGAGAGAAAGTGCATGCGTGAGAAAGGAGAACAAGAATGGAAAAAAAATGTTGAAAAAGCCCTTAGGGTTTTGTATTTAACCTTTTCACATTTTCTCACCTTTCATACCATTCCCACTATGCCCACTCACTTTTTTCCAACCCACACTCTCTAGTGCTTTTGACCACTTACCTTATCCACATTCCATACTCTCCCTCACCCTTAAGTTTTTTTTTTGAGATTTTTCACACGTTGTGTGAGATTTTAGTGCATGGTGGACATTTTTGGGTGTTCACATGTTAGTTTGGGGGTTCTTTCACATTGATCACATGCTACGTGTGGGTAGTTCACATACATTGTGAGTATTATTCACATGTTTTTGGATTTGTTTGGGCATGTTCATATGTATTCGGGGCTTGTTCACATGTTTTGAGCCTCGTGGAGGTGGTGGTTAGTGTGTCATGTGGTTGATTTGGTGCATTTTGGGCATTCACGTGCATCTTGACCATTGTTTAGTGTATTTTGGACGTTCACATGTGTATCTTGGTACTTGTTCACAGGTCGGTGGTCATTTTGAGCTTTTTGGTCATTTTTGGGCCCTTGTTCACCCGTGGGTCCATTTGAGCATATTGGTGCCTCTTCCACATGCGGTGTGGCATTCTTGAGCACATTTGGAGGTGTTTTCACACTTTCGGGCATTGGTAGACGACATGGGGATCCATTACTACCTCTATCCTGCCTACAATCACCGTGCTACCCACCATCATTATCGTTGACATCACTACGATTCCATCCTAGACGTTGATCGCATGGCAACTGCTCATACCCTATCACTCTGGCAGCTGCATGCCCGTCATTATGATTTACCATTTTAGGTGTGGAGATACATATCATTTGCAAAGTTCACACATACATTTGGCACATCGTGGCTTCGACCTCTAGATCTTTCTTCATCGACATCATGCTATGATGACACATCATATTCATGTCACATATGGATGTTTAAGCTTCAGATGTTGTTGCCTAGCTAGTTTAGACACTTATTTGATAAGGAGGATGTTTATGCTAGATGGTCCAGACGTTCTAGACATGGTGATTTTATTGAGGATTTATGTGGTTATCTTTACATGGATGGTTTGGCATTGCTTTCATGGGATGACGTAGATGGGGACTTGATTGCATACCCTACACTTGTGAACAAAGATGACTATACCTGAGAATGGATATCATGATGACGTGCATTCAGTGGATGATGATGTGGATATTGATGAGATGACCATCATGTTGATGATTATATTGATGTTGACACACGTACACATGGTGATGATCATACACAGGCATGTGATGACATTGATGTATCACACCCACGTACCCATGATGATGTATCGTGCACACATACACATGATGATATTGATGTATCGCACACACATACACATGATGATAGTGATACACGTGCACATGTTGCAACTAACACATATGCAATTGATGTTGATGTATGTGATGGTGATAGTGAGAGTAATGTGTGTGAGTTAGATCATGTGGGCATGATCTTGATGGGAGGGATGGCATGATCTCTATTCCTAGTGATCATATGGATACATTGGATGACCATAGTGATGCATACAAGAATCTCGATGGGCATTTGATTAGTTATGATCATTCGGCTAGTCATACATCCCTAGTTACACTTGGGGATAACACTTCACATGTTGATGAGCACATCATAGACCATGAGGATCATAGATCCGAGGTTCTAGTATTAGATGTGTTGGGCTGTTTCTCTAGAGTTGTTATATGTGGAGAGATTTCGATTACGACCACTACTCCTAGTTTTCATAGCATTCGTGTGGATCGAGTTGCATTAGGACATTTTGGAGGTCATTTGTAGGGCCTTGTAAGAAAATCGTCGATTCTTATTTTCTCTCTCTAGAAAAAATCTTGAAATGTTAAAATAAAGAGAAAGTAAAAGTTGTAAAAGTGTAGTCTCTGAGCCAAAGAGGTAAATCTTCTCGTAGGCGACCATCATAAAGTTGGTTGGAACCTTCTTTGAAATGATACATTCGAAACTGCAAGAATAAAGTTAGTTCTGGAGGATGTTACTGCAGAGAAGACAGTTTGGAGGGAATGCGAACCTTGATCTCCAATTTAAAAAGACAAATGCAAGCCTTCTCTCACCATAACGAGTCATATTCTTTCACTTAGCCTCATATCCAACTTACTCATTTCTAGAACACTTCAATGGAGAACAACCATGTACACACTTATTCTATTGAAGATTCTAATCATGAAAGCATTAAGAGAAAGTACCATCTGCACATTGATCTAGATAGTAAGTATGCACCCATTTAAAAATGCAGAAGTGGTCAACTATTGCTCTCATCAGATGTCAAAGATCATATGAGGTTGTCGAGGAAGCAACAAATAGATCTTTGGTGTGATGGCTCCATCTATCCTATTGACCCCCGTACTGCTTCACATCCTCCCTTTTTAAATCCCACAACTCTCTTGCGTTTTGGAGGTGATGGCGCCAAAGGCTTACTAGCATATTGCAAGTAAATTTCTTACATGCAAGAAAGAGAGAGGCATTATTCATAACATTTAGCAACTAAGCTTCTTGGCTTGTCTGCTAAATGCAAGACACATAAAGTTAGATTAGAAGAACAAGAGTGTCAAATCAACAAACTAAGAAGTGACCTTCGCAAATATAAAGAAAGACACAAGCATTGGACTTCACATGCGAAGAAGAAAGCTGAAAAATGTCGAGAAGTTGAGGCCCGATTTGGGAGGCCTGAAGAAGAGAATCCAAGCCATAAGTTAAGATTGCACTCAATGCATTCCCATTCACATGTCTTTTATGTTAGCAGTTAATATTATTTTATTTGCGGGATTGCTTTGTGATTTACATGTTCTCTATGTTAGTAATGAGTGGTGTTGTATTTGTAGGGTTGTCATATATCCTGATAAAGACAATATCAATCCCGATATTAATCCAGCAAAGCAACTGAAATCATTAGTAACATCAAGAATGGCAAGAGAAATGATAAAGGAGAAGAAGTTCAAGGTGGTTCAATGAGATATAGTGGATGAATTTGTAACTAACAATATAGTTTCGGTTGCATATATTCAATCTGCCACCATTGAAGAGCAGTTCTCTCTACCGTGCAATATACTGCTCATAGAGTACTACCGATCAACAAATGTGTTAAGAAACACAATGTCAATCCAAGGACTCGACCCGATTAGTGTATGAAGGCTTATCCCTTGAGGGAGAGCTCACATACACGAACCACCACTTGACGATTCAACCATTCAACACCTCAATCAATCTCTCAATCCCTTAAACCCACTACACTATTCGAGAGAACAAGCAATGCATGGCAATCTCTTAATCCCATTCAAACATTAATTAAATCTTCACTTTCCCTAATGCCAGCAAACCCATAAGCGTGCATCTACTATCCCACAAGCTTAAGCAAGCATAGAATGTAACATTCACAAACCCACAAGCTCATAGAGAGAGTCTATCCATGAATAACTCATTGCCAATGAAGTGGGCAAGAGCTTGCATCAATGGAGACTACACACACACACACTACAAGCATGCATACACAAGAGAAAGAAAGAAGCATTCAACTAATCATAGATTAATCTACTTCAATTATGCTAAAACAGATTAAGAGAAAGAAGTGGAGCTATACTCATTGGAGCTTGATGCTCATTAGAGTACAATAGAGAGAGTGTTAGAGAGTTGCCATAGCTTAAGAGCTCAAGAGCTTCACTCAATAGCTTATGAGAATGGCCAAAAATGTCCCCTTTCTTTAGCTAACATCTCTTTTATAGAGATGCCACTAACCCTAACCCTAGGCCTCTTTCACACATGGGCGGACAACCCCATAAGTGAGCCTTGCTTAATACACTTAGAACTCTCATTTAGAACCCACATTGGCCTAAAACGATTTACATTGCACTTCGGCACAAAAATATGGAAAAATTTTGTGCGTCTATATGTTCCCATGGCTACAATCCCGCTCTCTCGCATTAATTGCTTACGGCCTCCTTCCATAATCCGTGTTCCCATGAGTGTTCCCGTGGAACAGCCATGGATTCAACTAACAATATAGTTTCGGTTGTGCAGATATTCAATCTACCATGGATTCAAGTGGAGTTAGTCGTAAGGGTTATAGTGACATCTAGAAGTCAGTGTCATCAGTTCTTGAGGCCAAAGGCATTAAAGCAAAGTTACTTTCAACACCTATAAAAGTTTGGAGACATAGGGAGGAATTAAAAATAGAACGGCTTCACTATGTTGGTCACTCATACCACATTGTAGAAGAGTTTAAGAGAAGGTGGCAGCATATTCTACAACGAACACAACAATACATTCATGGACTTGGAGCTCTTGCAAAAGATAATGGTGGAGTTCTATAATATTACATTTGAGGAGACATGAGGTGTACTTCAATTTGTCATCAAGCTTGATGAGTGCAAGATTATCTAGGAGAAAAAGATGGAAAGGATCATAATAACACTTATGAATAGGGCTCTTTCAATTGTAGTAGGGATGATCCAAAGTATTTTAGTGTGCAGTCTGAGAGACAAACATCTTGTGGCTAGATTCATTTGAGGTCAAGTGTAATAAAGTAGGAACTTTATTCAATAGGGTTAATAATGGGACAAGTCCATATATAAAAGAGGGGACTTGGACCATGGTTGTAACTTTTGATGATCATTTTTAGAAATGGAAACTCATGTTTCTTGGAGCTCATGGCTTCTTGGCTTGTGGAAGGCTATTTCCATTCTCTTGGTGTGAGAGACTAAACACACTTAGGCATCATGTTTACATGGTGATTACTCATATTTTCATGCATTACATCCCTTCATTCCAATTGGTATCAGAGCTCTTGATTTTGATCATGGGCATGCATGGGTTGTTGGGAAAATTTGCTTGAAAATTTGAGTTTCTTTTAATTTTTTTTCTCATTTTCTTGTAATCCTTGAGTGATTCTTGACAAATCTTCTCTAATCTTGATTAATCTCATGGGGATGGTGAGCATTTCATGTACATTGCTTAGATTTTGAGTGATTTTGGCCATTTTTGCCCTTTCTGGACCAAATCTGGGGGTATGGACCAAATTTTTTTAAAGTTTTGGACCAAAAATTGGGGGAAATCACTAATCTTGCTTAAGCATCACTAATCCAAAACGTTTTTGATTAAGGAAGCTTTCCTGCAAACCCTAGCTATGGGGGGAGCAAACCGGGTCATTTTGGAGCACCTTTAGCACTTTCTATGAGCAATAGGGCTGCATCTCCACATGAAGGAGACTCTCTGAAGAAAACGCGCTGGTCGGGCAGCCTAACGACGCACGGCGTCAAGAATAAGGCAAGGAAACTAAGCTAAGCTTAGTTTAAGCTTAGCTAATGCTTGAGATAGCTTAAGCTTAGTTGATTGGTGACTTTGGGGGCTATTTGCAAGCTTCTTCATGGGAGAATGGTGGATTTTCTTCAACTCCTCCATGGCTGAAAATCAGAGGTAAAATGGCTCAAATCTTCATCTCCATCAACAAATCTCAAGCATTGAAGCTTTTCCGGGACCATTGGTGAGTTGCTACATCCATCCTTTGCAAGATTTGAAGCATTTGTGAGCAATGGAATGAATTAGGGTTTTCCACATGAAGAAACCCTAATTTTCAGAAATTAGCCATTAAAGCTTGACCATTCACATGCCAATATTGCTTCTCCATGCATTATTGATGGCAATGGTGAAAGGAATTGATTCCACATGAGCTTGGCCTATTCATAGATCATATTTTTGGAGATTCTCTTCACTTTGATTCAATTGGCATGCCATTGATGGAGTATCAAGTTTACTCAATGCTTTTGGGAGCCATTCATGCTTATCTTTATGCCACATAGATGCCTTGAATCATCTACATAGCCATTCAATGCTATGACTTGCATTTTGGCATAAGAAAGCATAGCTCTTGGATCAATTTTGGGGGATTGAACTCATATTTCACAAGTGTCAATGTGTTGTTGGATGTTGTTGATGTTGGAATTTGTTTGATGGATGGTGAACACTTGGAGTGAGGAGAATGAGCATGAGTTCATGCGTATTGATTCATGAGAAAATTGTAAATGGCATGAGTCATGTCATATACTTGTAAGTGATCTCTTCCATTACATTCACATCAATTTTGTACCTACACTCACCATTGCTACCACTTCAAGTTTTCTAGAATCTAGCAATGTGTGAGGGTACCTTGGCATTGGTTGGAGAGGCCAAGGGGAGAATGTCTTGAACTCTTTGTGCCGTGATTGCCTTGGAAAAGCGGTACAAAGAGGGATTAGGTACATGGAGTGAAGAAATGGCCTCAACCTTCACCTTGGAGGAAAACTTGGTGAAGGGGTGAGAAGGGCTTGGCCGGGAGATCGGCAAGCTTCAACGCGCGTCCTCAACAATCCTCACATCGACTTTATGGATGCATTTGGGCAATGGGGCCCCCTATTCCATCATATTGTGTGGATGTTGCTAATGCCTTGATGGACAAAGATTGCATAAGAGCTTTCATGGCATTGTGGGATGCAAAGAGCATTGTATTTTGATTTCAGAAATTGCATTTTCAGTTGAGATTTGGCTCCATTTACAAAGGAGACTATGACGAAATTTTTCCAAAATCTTGGCTATGCATGGCAATTGAGGTTGGTGAAACATTAATTGCAGACCTTGGGATGCAAAGGAAGTGCAAAAGGTGCTAACAAAGGTGTGGGAACAAGCAAGGATCATTGGGGGCACAAAAGGGTCACTTGGGCAAGAAAATTGCAGATTTACAAAACCCTAATTCAGTCCCAAACCTTTTGGACTGAAGTAAAGGTGATCATACGAGCTCTTAGTGCTTCCTTAGAGCTACCCAATGAGCCCTTAACCTTTCCGTTTCGATATCTCTTTGGGGTAGAAATTAGGGTTTTTGCAGAAACAGTAAACCCTAATTCAGTCATAGGGGTTTTAAGGTCTTCAAGATCTAATCACATAGGCTCGTAGTACTCATCGAGGGCTTCGATTTGAGCTAAGAAGTTTTGCATTCGGATATTTCTAGCTCAAGTTATGCTCAAAATACTATTTCAGTCTATAACCCTGTAAACCCTAAAACAGAGAATAGTAGCACTTCTCACCTCTTAAGGGTCTTTGTATAGTGGTCTAGTACACCTCATTAGCTCTCCAACAAGCTCTAGACCACTTCAATCGGACATCCCTACCTCAAGTTAGAGCCAAATCTTTGAAACCGATACTTTCCATGGGAACGAGGACAAGAGGGCGACCAAAGCATAACACCTTGACTCCCGACGAGGTAGAGGGAGAAGAAGCAATTATGGAGCAAGGAATCTTAGATGCTCCGGAAGATACTTGTGGGCATACTTCAAGGGAAGTGCATGAAGAAGTGAATGTTGGAAGTGCCCACAAGCCCACCCCACAAGCGTCACATACCATCCCCATCGATTCGATCATGCAAATGCTGATGCAAATGAATGCGAAGATGGACACGATGGCTACAAGGGTGGAGGTCAATGATAGACTTGATACTATGGCCACAAGGATGGAAGTCTTGGAAGAGAGGGTGGCTCGGCCAATGAGCCAACCTTCATTTGATAGTGGTCATGGTGTTTCACATGCAGGCAAGCAATATGGGACAGCTTTTGAAGGCCGTAGGGAAGGCAAGCTACCTATGGCACAAGAGGTTTCTCCCAAAGTAATGCATGAGCATGCCACCAAGAATGCTACTTTTGGATTCATGGCGGATGCACGGAGGCCCCTTGTCAAGGACATGTTTCATTCTTCTTTTCACTCGGGTCCATCTAATTCCAATATGCACATGATTGATGAAGAGGTGGTACTCGATTGGAACCAATTGTCCTTTGCCCAAAGACAAAGGGATGCTCATGAGAAGTGGATGGAGTTACCAAATGACATCAAGAGGGACTACAAAGACTTTGCGCAATTCATGGAATCGTATATGAAGATGCAAAGGTTCAAACCCTCTACCCAACATGACAACCCATCCTACACAGCTTCTAAGGATGTCAAAGACAAAGTCTCACTATCAAAGTTCAAAGGTGATGGATCATCTCCGCAAGAGTTGGAGGAGTGGGCTACTAAGCTTGACACTTATTTCCAACTTTACCCAAAAAGTGAGCGTGATATGGTGCAATTTTCTTCCTTACATCTTGAAGATTATGCTCATCAATGGTGGAGGCACTTGGTCAAACAAGGGAACACGCCATCAACTTGGGAAGGATTGAAGCGGGAGATGAACTTGGCCTTCATTTCACCTTTAGTGCTTGACCGATACCATGAAGAATGGTATGAGCTTTGTCAAAAGGGAATGATGGTGAGAGATTATATCAAGAAATTTTTGAAGCTTTCAATGTACGTGGAAGGCTTGAGTGAAGACATGAAGATGAAAAAGTTTGTGCATGGGCTTGAACACTTCATCAAGGCGGATGTGTCGGCTCAAAGGCCTAGCTCTCTCAAAGAAGCTATGAGGTTAGCCGAACTCTATGAGCCAAAGTACAAGAGATCTCAGCCCATGACCTTCACCAAAGACACACTCAAACCAACCACTACTTCTTACAATTTTGGGAAAGGTCCTACCTCTACATTACCATCCTCTAATCCAAGAACTCCTACATCATTTGGGGGTGGACAGCCAAAGAATGGGATACATCAATTTGATGCCAAAAGGAGTAGTGACTTCATGAAGAAGAAGCCCTTTCAACCCTTCAAGAAGACTCAAAGAATGGATGATCCAAAGATTGAGGAGTTGAGAAGCAAAGGGCTATGTTTCAAGTGCAAAGAGAGGTGGTCACCCGGGCTTGTGTGCAAATCAAAGAAGATTGTGGCCACTATGATCCTCATGGATGAGGAAGAGAACAAGGATGACTCTCATGACATTGAAGAATGGAAGGATTGCAATGAAGAAGCACATGAGGAGTCACTTGAAGACCATTCTTTCATCACGGAGGATGGTGAGTTTCCGTTTGATCCGGGAGGTAGAGTTAAGGAAAGCCTTGTGGATGGAGACATGCCTACAAATGCAGAAATTTCAGCTTGCATATGCTCTATCTCGCAAGAGTTGTTGGCGGGTTGCAAGAACCCAAGCACACTAAGGTTTGTGGGGACCATCAATGGGAGGGTTGCACATATTCTTGTGGATTCCGGGAGCACTCATAGCTTCATCAACTCTAAATCCATCAACTCCCTCAAACTCAACACAAAGAAGACACCTACAACGTTCCAAGTGCAAGTGGCAAATGGGGAAAGTGAGAAGACTAGCTTGGTTTGCCCTTCTACAAAAGTGGTTTTATCCTCTTCATACACTTGGGAAGGTGATTTGGTGGTTTTGGATATGGGTCCCATCGACATTATCATGGGGTGTGATTGGTTGGCTTCACTTGGTGACATTCACATGAACCTTCAACAAGGTTTCATGAGCTTTCTACATCATGGGCAACAAGTGGTACTTGCTGCAAATGCACCTAAGAAGCTCTCTTTGATCACTCCAAGGCGGCTCAAGAAAGAGATTAAGGCTTTTGGCACTATCTATGTGTTACATGTTACCCAAGAGGGGATGGAAGGCAGTGGACAGCACATAGATGAGGAAATGGCAACTCTTCTTAAGGAGTATGAAGATATTTTGCAAGTGCCAAAGAGTCTACCACCTAAGAGGGAGATTGACCATGCCATAGTACTTGAACTGAATGCAAAGGTTGTCAACAAGCCTCCTTACCGTTTGTCTAAGGTAGAAAGAGAGGAAGTGGCTAAGCAAGTGCAAGAATTGCTTGCTATGGGTCTTATTCAACCTTCACAATCTCCATTTGCATCTCCCGTTCTCTTGGTGAAGAAGAAGGATGGATCCTTTCGCATGTGCATTGATTATCGTGACTTGAACAAGGTCACAATCAAGAATAGGTATCCCATACCTCGCATTGATGATCTTCTTGATGAGCTCAAAGGGGCAAAGTTCTTCACCAAGATTGATTTGAGATCGGGATATCATCAAATAAGGATGAAGGAAGGTGATGAAGAGAAGACAGCATTTAGGACGGAAAGGGGATTGTTTCACTTCATGGTGATGCCCTTTGGTCTTACAAATGCTCCGGCCACTTTTCAAGCATTGATGAATCGGATATTGGCTCCCCTTCTTTTCAAGTTTGTGCTAGTGTTCTTCGATGACATCTTGATCTATAGTAAGAGCAAAGGGGAACATCTATGTCATGTGAAGCAAGTGTTTGAAGTGTTGAGGAAGCACAAGCTTTATGCAAAGGAGAGCAAATGCACATTCATGGTCAATGAAGTGGAATATCTTGGACACTTGGTGGGTGAGAATGGCATAAGGGCTGATCCTAAGAAAGTGGCATGTGTCAAAGAGTGGCCAACACCAAGCAATACAACTCAATTGAGAGGATTTTTGGGATTATCTTCTTTCTATAGAAGATTCATGCAACATTATGCATCCATTGCGGCACCTCTTACCGACTTGCTCAAGAGGGAGGCTTTCTTTTGGGATTCCATTGCCAACAAGAGCTTCAATGAGCTCAAGGAGTTGCTCACTTCAGCCCCTATACTTGTATGTCCGGATTTTGCAAAGACATTTTATGTGAGGGCGAATGCAAGTGGTAGAGGAATTGGGGCAGTTTTGTATCAAGAGCATGGAGTCATTGCATTTGAAAGTAGGAAGCTTACCGAAAAGGAGATGGGGCTTCATGTTTATGAGCAAGAGATGCTAGCCATACTTCATGCCATCAAGAAGTGGCATCACTATCTTTATGGTGCTCATTTCAAGGTGAGAAGTGATCATAGGGTGCTGAAATTTTTCCTCTCCCAACCAAATCTTTCTCCAAAGCAAAAGAGATGGCTGGCCACACTTCAAGGATATGATTTTGAGATATCCTACACACCCAGGAAGGACAATGTAGTGGCGGATGCATTGTCTAGAATGTGGGCATGCGCTACAACTTCAATCATGGAGGTATATAGTGAATGGATCAAGGGGATTCAAGAGGAATACCTCATCAATGAAGGTGCTGCCCATATTTATACCAAATTACAGCAAGGTGATGGTGGAGAGTTTCCTCATTACAAGCTTCACAATGGTCTCTTGTGGTACAAGGGTAAGGTGTATTTGGTTCCTACCTCATTCTACATACCAAAGGTGCTTCATGAGATGCATTCTTCACCACTTTCGGGCCATCTTGGTGTACTCAAAACCTATGATAAAGTGAGCAAGAGTTTTTATTGGAAAGGTATATGGGGAGATGTGAAGAACTTTGTGATGGAATGTGCTTCTTGTCAAAAGAATAAGGATAGCCATCAACTCCCAAGTGGTTTACTTCATCCATTACCTATTCCGGATGGTAAATGGACTCACATTTCTATGGACTTCATCACGGGTCTACCAAAGACAAAGCATGGATGGGATCAAATATTTGTGGTGATTGATAGGCTTACAAAATCAGCCCATTTCATTGCTTCAAAGACCACTTATGGAGCATCTCATATTGCCAAGCAATTTTTGGAACATGTATTCAAGATACATGGCTTGCCACTTAACATAGTTTGTGATCGAGATACCAAGTTCATGGGGACTTTTTGGAGGTCATTATATGAGAGCTTGGGTACTCAAATCACTCCATCTACAGCCTATCACCCTCAAACGGATGGGCAAACGGAGTGCACAAACAAATGGCTTGAGGTGTACTTGAGGCACTATTGTCATGACATGCAAACATCTTGGGATGAGTGGCTTTATCTTACTGAATTTTGCCATAATTCAAGCAAGCATTTGAGTATTGGCATGTCACCATTTGAGGCTCTCTATGGATATCAAGTACATGTGCCATCGATAGCCTTCCGTGAAGACAAAGTGGTCAATCCATTGGCAAAAGAAGAGTTGGAAAGAATGAGACAGCTTCTTCAACTTCGCAAGGACAATATGAAGAAGGCTCAAGATGTCATGAAGGCTAAGGCGGATGTTCATAGAAGGGATGTGGAGTTTGAAGAGGGTGATTATGTGCTATTGAAGCTTCCCAAGAGTCGGCATAACACTCTCAAAGGTGTAACCAACTCAAAATTGGCTCATAGGTATTATGGACCATACTTGATTATCAAGAGGGTTGGTGATTTGGCCTACAAGTTGGATTTGCCTTCTTCGACAAGGATCCATAATGTGTTTCATGTATCTAACCTTAAGAGGTTTATGGGATCTTTGCCTCAAGAGATGGAAGAGCTTCCACCCATGAATGAAGAAGGTGAGATCATTTATGAGCCGGAGAGGGTTATTGGTAAGAGGACAAGAGAGTTGAGGAATCGGAATATTGATGAATACCTTGTCAAATGGAAGCAATTACCCATGGATGAGGCTACTTGGCAATCATTGGAGTATGTCCAACAACATGGCTTACTTGTGGATGACTTTCCGTGACCAAGTGGTATGGTTTACTTGAGCAAATTGGGTAATATGAGGAGAAGTATACATGCTGTAATTTCTGGACAGCTTTGGGAAGGTCTACTATTGGGCCTATTTTTCTACTCCAACAAGCTTCATGGCGTATCCTAATGAAGGATTATGATGTGGGCTACATATGGCTGAGTGTACATATCATTTTCAGCCCAATATATGGAGTCTAAATGAAGGATTTTCAAGGGTCTTCATCAACTAGAAGGGCTGTCATAACAGTCCCACTCATACACTTTGGGCTTGAAGCTTTGTGGACTTGTACGCATCCAAATTTTCATTGTATATGTGCTTTGGATGTACTTGAGAACTCTTAACCACTTCCCATCGATTACATTAGAGTCTCATACTTTGAGATTGTACATGTTATTGATTTTGAGGACAAAATCTTTGGGAAGGGATGGTTTGTAATAAAGTAGGAACTTTATTCAATAGGGTTAATAATGGGACAAGTCCATGTATAAAAGAGGGGACTTGGACCATGGTTGTAACTTTTGATGATCATTTTTAGAAATGGAAACTCATGTTTCTTGGAGCTCATGGCTTCTTGGCTTGTGGAAGGCTATTTCCATTCTCTTGGTGTGAGAGACTAAACACACTTAGGCATCATGTTTACATGGTGATTACTCATATTTTCATGCATTACATCCCTTCATTCCATCAAGAAAGAGGACCATGAATCCTTGTTTTGGGTATTTCATCATACACATATCCCCAATCTCATTAAAGAACAGATAAATGCAACCAGGCTTCTCCATGTAGAGAAAAGGGGGGACTTTCAAGTTTAATGGCATCTTGCGAGTGACTTGAAGACTCTCAAGTGCTTATTTAATTGTAGCAAAGGGGCCAATGCAAAGTCTCCATGCCTTTACTACATGGACTCCGCAAGGGTGATGAACTCTAAGTAGTGGAGACGACCACCGAATAGACAAATTTTGGATGAGAACTTTAAACCAGTGTTTGAGATTCCTCTTTCCAATGTGCATATATGCACGCTTCATGCTTTGTGTCATATTATAGAGAAACTGGTATATCTCTACATTGGCTTTGCTTGGAAGATCAAGAATGTAGCAGAGAGGAAAGAAGCCATCCGTGCATTGGAGAAGGTGCTGTCTAAAATTGGATACATGGAGGTAATGTCCAGATTTTGAAGGACACTAAAAAGTCATCTAATGAAAAGGAAGTTCCAATGAAGCCCTCTATTGGAGGTGTTAAGGCAAGAAGGTTTCTTTCCACGACGCCAATTGAATAATCAGCAACACAAATCCACAAAGTTAGGAAAGCAATAAACAACATCCTATACAAGAAGAATCGAATGCTAATAGTGGAAAAAGCTGCATAATGCAGTGAAAGACCATGAAGGTGCTTCAAGGAATGTCAAAGCAGATGTTTGACGTTCAATTGATACTCTGTTTCAAATGTGTGAGAAAGTTAACTACTCCCAGCAAAACAAAAAGAGCTTTAAAGACAACTTACAAAGCATTAAGAGCTGCTTGGATTGACACCAACATTACACGCTACATGGTATGTTTCTACCTTCCTCTTGTTCCCTAGCACTCGATACAACTTACATTGTATGTTTTCTTATGCAGTATATTCTCTACAACCACATGTCTTACTTTATTAACAAGTATGGAGATCCTAGCATTTGGAACACACAAGGACTTGAGAAATCACACTATATGGCTCGAAACACATATTTTAGGTACACACAACATGGTGGTGGAAAAATTAAGGCAAATAGCCTACAAGAAGTATTCCAATGGTTCTATAGAAGGATACTGCAACAACTACACAAAAAAGAAACCTTGAGGTTATCCAAACTGATGCCGACACTAAGAATATGGAAAGAAAGAGATTGAAGCGTTTCGAAGCATTTAAAAACTCAGATGCTATATAAGCACAAAACAAATGGAGAGAATAAAAGATTTTTGTTAATCATCATTGGACAGATAGATGTAACACATAAGTCTTTTACAATGTATCTTTCCATTCTAATGACTTTTGTAATTCCTGTGGTTCTAGCTTTCGTTTATACCTTAGTAAACGATGTTTACCATACTCTTTTAGTTCCTGTGGGTTCTGTATGCCTAGAGACAATGCTACTCCAGCATAGGTATGAAAGTAACCCCTTCGGTGCTAGCATAACCAGGGTAGCATATCCAAAGATTTCTAAGGAAGTAGACTTCTCTATCAAAATAATCTTCTCATAACTTTTAGGAATAATTGCTCCACCTAGAAACAGGGACAATGTCTTGAATAAAAAATTTACAACTCTCCCTTCATGGCTCATGGCATTGTGGTAGATTATCATCTTTGCCTTAGACAATTTGGGTAGGTAGTGAGAGAGAGCTGCGTCTCGGCCACAGTACTCCCTTTTATGCCACTGCAAGAATTCTTCATTGACTTCAAACATAAATCTACATATTACTTTTTCACACACACACACACACATATATATATAGAGAGAGAACTTGAGTCTCATCTATCACACACACACACATATATATAGAGAGAGAACTTGAGTCTCATCTATCACAAACAGTTGGTCTTGTCAAAGGTTAATAGAACTTTTGCTATCTTCTCCTACTTTGTTTATCCACTCCTTTGTGCAGTCATTTAACTTATCATAGCCGTATTTGCCCTAAAGCTCCATGAAGGTCCTATCGTCTAGCACAAAGCCATCATCTTTGAACTTCTGTGCTTTTCTCAAACATATGTTGAGACACTCTTTACTATTGTAATTCTCCTCCAGTGCTAAGTCATCACTGTCATCTTCTAAGACAAAACCACTGCTCTCTTCTAGAAATTTGGCAATAGCACATAGAGCAAAGTCTTCCCTAAGACCAAAAATATTCTGAATGTCAGATAAGAGTACATAACGTTTGTTATCCACCACAACGAATTCTAGCAGTGCTGGCAATATTAGAACACATTGGTCCACTTTATAGGGATCTACATCGAGAGGTCTCTGTATGATGCACATCTTAAGAGCAACAATATCCATAGACTTGGCCTCCTCTTCCTCCTGTACTAATTACTGTATCTCTTCCTACCAAGTAGGCTTGTAGGAAGATGGGAGAGTTGATGGTACTTCTTGTATAAAAAAATGTTTGCCTTCTTGCTTGGTGCACAATCCAGCAAGTGCACATAAGCGTGATCCCTTAGTAGCAGCCTTCCTTTGGATACTGCTTTTTCAAAACCGTCCCTTTGTTTTGACAGGTACTCTACATGATGGTCCAAAACTGACTCTATTGGCAAAGGCTTGTTAAACATCTCAGCAAATATGTGAAAGTCATTAGCAACCCCAGCGTTACAAACAAAATCAAAAAGTCTCTCATCAATTAAGGCAAGATCATTGCTCTCAACAGGTTCCTCATCATTATGCTGCTTAACAAAGTAAAGGGGGGAACTGGATTTTGTCGGCTCCCACTACAAGACAATGCTGCCATACACGCGTTTCATACACGCGATAAATTACGAGCGCGTGTATAGTCGCGCATGTATTTGAATAGAATCGGGCGCGTGTATTTGAATAGAATCGGGCGCGTGTATTTTGGCATTTAAATTCGAGTGTATATTTGCATTTATCAGCGCGTGTATAAGCGCGTTTATATACACGCAATAATACACGCTGCCATACACTCATCAATACACGCTTGGTAAAAAAACTGAATTCCTTTACAAAATTAAAAACTATTTTCTTTAAACCATCTCATAGTACATTACAGTATATATCATTACACAATCCCACTACATGCATTTACAACAATGAAATATATTCAAAAATAAATCATGAGATGATAATTAAAAGACAACACATACAATAGAAATGTCATCAATTTAGAACGATACAGTGACGGATTGGTTAGGGTTCGATCTCATCTTCAATAAGATCCATCCTTGCCAAACGATCAACATCAATATCCATTTGATCAATTTGTAAGGCTACGATTAAATTTATTCCACTATCGATATTCTGTACTCCATTGATAATGGTATCGATGTCCTGATCATCCTCATCAACATCACCATCATCCTCAATGATGGTAGGGTCACTCTCATGATCATGAGAAATGGCACGCTCATCCTCATTATCATGATCATCTCTTGTTTCTTGATCATCGATCACAACATCTTCATTGGCATGTTCGACATCATCTTCATTGCGGCTTGTTACATCCTCCATATGCTCCATATCAGTGAATGTATTATACATCACTTTGGAACGTGGTGCAATAGGGATGATGTACCACCATTTAATGTCATGCACCATTGGTAGATAGATAACCTACTCAAATACACATACTACAATAATTAATTAGCATATCAAAAGTCAAGGGGTACGCGAGCTTAGATATATATGTACATGAAACACATTAGTAAAAAAATGCATACCTGCTCACATTGTTGTGGCAATACGAGCCTATCTTTCTTTGTTTGCCAAAACTTTGTAGAGTCAACAGTTACATAGCCCCTTGCATGGCGTTTTATCGTTGCATCAGGCCCTTTTTCCACCACGTTCATTTGCCATTTGACATCCAAAACATACACAAAGAAGCGACGAAAGTCAAGCCTAAATATGTCTTGGATTGTGCCACAATAATCATCCATTTTTCCATTAGCTCCCTCAAAGCTACTAATGACACCGCAATCTTGTGTATTCCTCTTTTCATCAATTCTTTGTGTTCGAAAATGCTTGCCTTCACACCATATAGCATTGAACATAGTGCACTGGACCAAAATAGAAGCAATATTTGTATAAGCAATGTGAATAAATATTAAAAGCAAATCACTTAGAACTAATGCAAAACATTAGTTCTATGTACCTTTAACATGCATCCTCGTGCATACTCACATTCTTCCGCCGTGATATGCAGCCCCTCATCGCTCTCTGCTCTCTCTATTTCCTCATGCAACCAATCAACATGGATATCATTCGGAAGTGTTGCTAGATGCTTAGGGTACGCCTTACGAGAGCCATGTTGTCTCCGAAAGAGAGCTCTTTCTGCTTGCCTTTTTGTCTTTGCATCCTCATATCTTGTAACCCATCTGCTCATCACATCACTATTAAGGATGAAAGTGAAATTAAGATCATCAATCAATGTTCTGTCAATTACTTTACTCTGTCCTTTTCCTTGAGGCACAATAGAGGTCATCTTCAAGTCCTCTTCATTGCTCCATAGTCGTGGCAAAGAGCTGTCCACCTGACCAAGAAATTCTGAAATATATACAAGAGACTCTTGTATCAACCAACCCTCGGCTATGCTTCCTTCAGGCCTTGCACTTTGCCTCACAAAGACTTTTAAGGTCTTCATGAAGCGCTCTAGGAAGAACATCCAACGTGCATGCACAGTGCCACATAAAGCGATTTCGTCCACTAAATACACAATGAGATGTAGTTGACTTGTGAGAATGGTTCGCGGGAAAAGTCTCCTCTACCAAACAAACCACCTCCACTGCCATAACACGCGCATCATCCAACGTGGCTGGATCAATTGCTTTGGAACTAACATATCTGAAAAATAAATAAATAGTACGTTATACCTCATGCACGTTCATTTTGCAAGGTATAATGAAGGGTGATCTGACATGGGTTTTACATACCTCACAAGCTCGCCCATCTTATAAATACATTTTTTCAAACTCTTATTTGCACAATGGTCGATGCTAGTAGGTAGTATGAACTGCGCACATAAGAGCACATGTATGTATGGTTTATGGCATTACAAAATTTATAAATACATTTTTTCAAACTCTTATTTGCACAATGGTCGATGCTAGTAGGTAGTATGAACTGCGCACATAAGAGCACATGTATGTATGGTTTATGGCATTACAAAATTTAATTTCAACGTACAAGACTTGGAAAACACTTACTTGGAGCATCTTGTGCCAATCGTGGGACTTCAACCCATATAGTTACTCAACGCCTCTTTTCTTAGTGGTTGTAAAGGCTCCCTTCAATGATCTCATGCATCCAGTGGGAGTACGCAAAGTGGTGATGGCTTGCTTTACCTGCTTCTCCTCTTTCTTTGATATAATCCATGGTGCAGGCGGAAGACGAACGTGCCCACCCACCTCTCGTGGCCAAGCTTGACGCATACGTCCTGCGACCCGCAAGTCCTCACGTACACTAACATTGTCTCGTTTACCAATAATATGTTCCCAAATACCAGATCCCACATTCTTGAAGATGTGCATGGGATCAAGAAGATGGTTGATCTTAAGATGGGTCCAATATGGTAGCCGAAAAAAAATGGAGTACCTACACAAGGGATTGCTCTATGTGACCTTTAATCCAATTAGAGACTACACAAAACAAGATTGAAAAAACATTACTATACCTGTTCATGCCATCTGGAGGAAGAATATTTGTAGACTCCCAAATACGCTTCCAATCTTTTGCACGAAGTGTTTGTGGAGGAATGTTACTCTTACTAGCAACATATTTAGGATGATCTGAGGGGAGAAATCGATGATGATTATCGAATATGGTCTTACACAAACCGTCAGCATACTCATGTACTAACGAAGGGCCACAAACAGGACATGCATGTTTACCCGATGTTTTCAAACCTGTTAAAATATAAATAAAAGTTAGAATAATAAAGTCAATATTTATAATTAATATATATAGCCAATAGTATTAGAGTAGGGAGGTAATTAGAATTCTTAGCAGAACAATCGTTGTATCCTGGAAAGTCATGCATTGTCCACATCAACACTGCTTTTAAGTCGAAGTGTCGAGAGGAGGGAGGCCTACTAATGTCCACCACCGCAACACCTCTCCATAGTTCCTCCAACTCATCAATCAACGGTTCAAGATAAACATCCATATGCTTGACTTTATGTTTCCCTGGAATTAGAAGGGATAACATAAGATGTCCCTTCTTGATCGCCATTGATGGTGGAAGGTTGTAATTCACCAACACAACTGGCCACACGCCGTATGCGGTGCTTTTGAAACCAAATGGATTCACTCCATCCATACCTAGGCCAAGTCTCAAGTTTCTGGGCTCTGTTTTAAAGCTGGGCCACTCATCTTCAATATGCTTCCAAGCAGGAGTGTCTGCGGGAATTCTCCACATGCCATCATCCCGATCGATGTGAGGAATGCCATAACATGAGCTCTGCTATGGATTTGCACTTGAACATGTGTTTGACGCGAGGAATTATAGGAAAGTGTCGCAAGACTTTACGAGGTACATCAAAACTCTTCATATCTATTCTATACCTTGCTTCACCACAAGTGGGACAATATCGAGCCTCCTTATGCGTCCCACGAAAGAGAATGCAATCATTGATGCATGCATGTATGCGATCATAATCCAATCCTCCAAGAGATGTCACATAGCGCCTCGCTATGTCTCTTGAGGTGGGTAGTCTATTTCCCTTTGGAAGCATGTTTGATAATAGCCTGCATCCAATATCATCAATTATAATTAGTCCTAAATCTTAAACCTTAAACCACTAATTCAAATTTGTAAGTTAGAATGCTTACTTCAATAATGCGTCAAGACTTGCATTGCTCCATCCATAAACTGTTTGTATATTGAGTAGTTCAAGTGAAGCACGTAAAATAGAGAATGTGCACCCTTCAAAAACCGGTGTCGATGAAGCCTTGTAAAGATGCTCTTGTTCCATATCATCGTCGTCCATACCTTTGGGATCATCCTTAAAAAGATTCCGCACCATATCATCAAACACTTCCTCTTCCACAACTTCGTGGGGTGCAGGGCTATTGTCATCCCTTTCCCACTCATCTCTGACAATAGATCCCGAAGCTCCAGCATCATCTCGTCGACGCTTTGCGTGCTCTCGTCGCGCGTAAGGCACCATGTTAGGGTGTGGTACTGCATCCTGCTTCAATTAGAGTTCATATATTACAACTCTATTAATTTAATTTGGATACCATGAGTCATTTGAATACCATCAATTTACATCTACTCACCTCTAAACCTGTTTGATTCCATTCTCCATACATGGAGATGTGATTCAAGGTAATTCGACGAGCTCGTACAATGCATCCTTGACATCGATTACACATACATTTGATCCGTTGTCCCAACCACACATTGTGATTACGATGACGCATTGTCTCATCTTCTCCAGAACTGCTTGAGGAGGTTGATGACATCCTATGTACAAACCAGAAAACACAAAATCATAATATGTTTTTAATGAAAGTATAAAAATCGCGTGTATTAACGCGGCTATCTCCTAAAAATTGCGTGTATTAACGCGGCTATTTCCTAAAAATCGTGTGTATTAACGGGGGTAATTCCTGCAAAACGCGTGTATAAATGCAGCTAAATTATCATACACGTGAACATACATGCGTTTATAAACGCGACGATCTGTTTAAACTAAAAATAGCCCGCCTTCCCCAAATAAAGATTTTGAACTAACATATCAACACTGCTTTCGTTTTCGCCTCTTCCAACAGAAACGAAACCTAAGTGCAAGGAGGGAGCAGAGAAGGAGCACACACGGGAGAAAACCGAGCAAGAAAGAAGACTCACTTTTTCAGAGGTGAGTCAGTTTGTCCTTTGCCTTGTCTCCTTCCTCAGATTTGTTTATGCTATTTTCTCTTTGCTTTTTGGGTTTGTCTCCGTCCTTTTGCTTCTGTGGTTGCGATTTTGGGTGAACGATTCTGACAGGGGCGATAGTGGGCCTTGTATAAGGACACATTGTCAGAGTCGGTCGCTTTCAAAAAAAATTTGCGCAGGTCGCGTGTATAAACGCGTGTATCCTGTCTGCACAGACTGTTCATGCGGATATACACGCGTTTCTGGACGGGTGTATACACGAGACTGCATTTCCTATTTCTATGCTTTGCAGGCTGATAGGTGACTTGAATGATGATATTTGTGTGAGTCAAGAGATAGCCCATGATGTACATGAGGATTATTTTTGCAGATTCTTTATGGATATTCCAGGTTCTTCATCCGATCCATTTGCATACAGTAATTGGCTGATGGAGATGCTAAATCATTTTGGGTGCCATCCTGGTCCAGTTGAGCTTACAGAGTACATGTATGCCCATCCCCCTCCTTCCATGCCTGGTGTCTATACCCCTACCATGCGTATCCAGGGCATCCACTGCTGTCTGTGCCTACGAGTCCGACGAGACGGCATGTAGCTTCTCCTCTTCCCTTCCACGTCCACCGAGGAGACATACCTCGTCCCAGACACACTCACGCACACCCTCCCAAGCACCATCACGTCAGGGCTCACAGCCACCATCACATGCTCCCTCAGAGCCACCGTCATGTTAGGGCTCACAACCACTGTCACGTAGACAATCCCCCAGTCGTGACTCCACCCGCAGCAGTAGGAAGAGTGGGAGTGGAGGATGCAGCGGGTGCTTTGGGTGGGGGAGGTGGGGGAGGTAGTAGGGCACGCGGTGAGAGAGGAGATAGAGGGAGAAGAGTTAGAGGAGACAGTTCGGAAGAGGAGGAGATGAGAGAGGTGGAGGGAGTGATTTGCTATGAGGTGACGGATAGGGGCGGGATAGTGATGCATGCGAGGGGGAGGGAGGTAATGGAGTACATGCGTGGGGTAGTATCAAACTTGTATAGAAATTGTTTTATTAAATTTAAAGATCAAAATAGCCGATTAGTTGGGGAGGTGATAGAGGTTGTACATAGTCGGTACCCCAATCCCCCACATGCTACATTCTCAAATGTATGGGGAAGGACGCGAATAAGGGAGATCTTAAGTAATAAAAGATCTCACCTTAAAAAACTCGCGTACGATGATGGGCTAAATGTAGCTGCGGGTGGCTATCCTGCCGAGAAACCTGCCACTACGCACAAACGCGAGTGGAAGGAGGCAAAGAAACGAGCAGAGGGTGGCGTGAAGAGCAGGCAGCATGTGGAGGCACGACGGATCCAGATGGAGACCATTGGATCTTCGCATTTCGGATCTGGCGGCGTCGAGTCATGGGAGGCAGAGTTCGTAAGTATCTTGCCACTTTATTTGATTGTTTACTTAATTCATTGATTCTATGATTGTTTTAATCTTACAAATTGTGTTGATTATGATACAGCGACGGGTTACGGGGAGGAAGCCCACAACCCACGATACTGCGTATGCTCGCCGGCATAGTAGACGTGACACGTGGGCCATCTTCAGAGCCGAGGGACGTATTACGGACGCGCAGTTTGAGATGGCCAGGAGACCATACGGTCGACAGGTACTTGAAAACTCTAAACGAATGATTTTGGTTTATTGCATTACATATATATATACTTATATACTATATATTACTTGAACAGGCACAAGCTGCTGATGATCCACCCGCCGCCACTGCAGAGGGTGGACGTGAGCACTACTCATCGGACATTCCGACCGATGTGAGCTCATCTGAGCATGGAGGGAGCACCGAGTCATCATCTGGGTCTGAGTAGTACTCAGACTTATAGTATCACATTCCATATTGAGGATGTGGTTGTATATATATTTTTTGTAAACTGAAGCCATGGGCTACTTCGAGATATGGACTCCCTTATATATATATGTGAAATTTTGATAGTAATATTGAATCGTGAATCGATAGTATTACATTCATGTCTTGAATCGTGTATTGACAATGTATGCATTCATGTCGTTCTTGTCTTAATCTTCCTCGTGGATATGTTCTTCGTGGATGGTCTAATGCACCAAAAAAAAAAAATCCAGAGAGTGTTATTGGGTGCTGGAATACTGGAACAGCATTCAGGCACCAAATAGCACTCTCTAGATTTTTTTTTTAACTCTCTGTTCACGTGTATAAACGCGTCAGAACTGCAAAAAGTCACGTGTATATACGCGGAAAATCTGTAAAACATGCGTGTATAAACGCGTCAAATCTGAGAAATACGCGTGTATAAGCGCATCTAAAGTGACAAAACGCGTGTATAGACGCTTGTATCAACGCGTCTAAATGCATCTGAACTGAACAGAACGCGTGTATAAACCCGTGTATGCGCGCGTCTGAGCAGCCCTATACACGGGCTTTTACACGCATGTCTCTGGCCGCGATGATACACGCGCTGATACACGAGCCCGCTACTTTTTTTCACAAGTCATTTTTAGCGGCTAGGAGCGCGGGTATGAGCCCGATCCCTTGTAGTGTCCACAGGTGGAAATCCTTGCTCCTCTGTTTGTCCTCTCACAAGATGTGGCTCCTCTATCTATGCCATAACCTCCTCAGGGTCGTCAATAGTAGTGAAGTCAATAGATCTTTTCTTTGTGGTCCTCAACAGCTTTAGAGCCTTCATCCGCACATCGCTCCATCTAGTGTTGTGGCTCCCCGCTTAAGCCTTCTCTGTTTTGATCAGTAAAACACTGGGAGGAATTAGAACCCGAGCGATCCCTCTATCTATATTTGTGCGGTTTGGCACTATAACACACTTCCATTCCTCTTTGCAAGCGCCAAATCGTGCCAAACTGCACAAACCATTCTCTCTCTCTCTCTCTCTCTCTCTCTCTCTCTCTCTCTCTTTGTGGGTGTACTGTATGTGTATGTCTTTGTGGGTGTACTGTATGTGTATGTCTGTGTTGTATATGTTTTTGTGTGTGTGCGTGTGTGTGAAAGATTGTGTGTGTCTGTCTGTGCATGCATGTCTGTGTGTCTGAGTGTGTGTTTGTGTGTGTGTGTGTGTGTGTGTATGAGAGAGAGAGAGAGAGAGCAAGCAAACTTACCTGTTGCCATTGTTGCCTGCTTGCATAGGAGTGGATTCTCTCTCTCTCTCTCTCTCTCTCTCTCTCTCTCTCGGGTTCTTGGACAGAGTGAATGCTCTCTCTCTCTCTCTCTAAAAAATGAGAACCGTTAATAGTAGTGTGAGGTTTAAATAACTCACACATGTGAGTCCGTGTGATGTTGACCATTCACACGTGTGAGTTATCAAAATTAAAAATAACACATTTTTAAATCTATTTGTAAGGGTCCGCGTGAGAGAGAGAGAGAGACTGACATTTGTCCACATGTGATAGTAATAGCTGACATGTGTGATGTTGACCATTCCCCCATGTGAGTTATTAAATTAAATACAACACAGTTTTTATTCTATTTGTAACAGTGCATGAGAGAGAGAGAGAGAGAGAGAGAGAGAGAGAGAGAGAGACTGACATTTGTCCAGCAACATGAGAAGGCACTGACAGTGGTCCATCGAACACGACAAGGCACTGATGGCTTTGGTATGTCTTTCTTTTGATGTACACACACACACACACACACACTCAGACATAGACACACACAATCTTTGACACACACACACACACACACACATAGGGAGAAACATATACAACACAGACACACACATATAGTACAACTAGAGAGAGAGAGAGAGAGAGAGAGAGTATGTGTGTGCGGTCTAGCCCGCAATAATGCAAATGCATGCTTAATGGAATAGCTATTGCGCGCCAAGAGGCACACATTGAGGGGGGAGAGAGAGAACGAGAGAGAGAGAGAGAGAGAGAGAGAGAGAGAGAGAGTTGTGTCTCTTTTTTCCAGGCTTACTCATAGCTCAGGCGAGGATAAAAGCTACTTCAAGGAGATAGGGTAAGGGGCCTAGATTGGCAGCAAAGGCTACCTCTCAGAAGAAGCCAAGAAAGGGAAAGCCTATCCACATTCTGAAACAGGCTAGCACAAGGAAGTTTTCCTAGAACTTCTACATTCTGAGGGAAATTAGGAAAGCTCAGAGGTGTGTAGAGTTGTGTGTTCCAAAGCTCCCTTTTCAGAGGCTGTGTAGGTCCATTTGTGAGCAGTGGAACCTAACTCTAAGGTGGAAGAGGACAGCCTTGATCTGTCTGAGGCTGCTGAAGATTTTCTCCTAGAGTACTTCAATGACCTATGTGTTGTGAAAGCCCATGCGCATAGGATGACAATAATGCCGAAGGACAGTGACACATTGAAGAGGCTTAGATGGAGATATGAAAAGCTTCTACACCCTGCAGAGTCTATAGATCCAAAGATGAGAGATATCCTGATGATTCCACCAGTTGTTTTATTCTCTGAGCCCACCTTATTGTGGATCCTTTCAAGTAACATATATCAAAGAAAAACCCTTTCTTAAGCTCATTGTGACCTTTTTGTTAGAATAGATGACAACAGAGTGATTACAACAAGATTGACACCAAGAGTATATACTAATGAACAAGTAGTTACAACGATCTTGTCTTTTTCCACATGCATTGAGCCAAGCCCCTTGAGTGACCATAGTGTGCCTCAAATGGCTATCATGAATACAAGATCATGGGGTTCTATTTATGGGGCCTTGACTGTGTTAACCCTACTCAACTTGTGCCAACCAAATAAAATTAGGTCCATGCCCATGGTAGCCAGCCCACCAGTTGCTAGTCTATGGCCCCAAAAACTAGTTCCACACATGTATACAAGCTATTGTCCATGTGCCCAAGCTAAGCCCACTTACATAGGACCAAACCCCACCTAGTCAAGTATACAACCGATCATGAACTATCTCCAGACTATCTCCCGAGGGAGCTCACAACATGAAGATGTCTGTGATGTCAAGCACACTAAATATATCAATTTTGTCCCCGTCAAAGGTGATTAATTGCAAAGGTAATTCAAAGAAGAGAAATCCACATAAATAGTAGATCCATTTAAAAATGTCTTTACTTCTTTAACACATTTATAACATCATAAAACCGTCTTACATGTTCAAAGATTGTCTATTTTGATGTGTCCAAAATTGTTGCATTCAATATTAAGCCCTTCTTTGATTGCATAATTTGACGTGTCCAAAATTTTTGCATTCAATATTAAGCCTCCTTTTAAACATACAAAGGAATCTTGAGCGAAGATTTTATAGGAAGCGTAGCAAAAATATGCCAAAGGTACTAAGATTTATTGCAGAGTAGAAGAATGAAAGTGCTTATGGATAAAGGGACTTATGCATTTACTCTCTCTCTCTCTCTCTCTCTCTCTCACACACACACACACACACACATGAAGAGAGAGAGAGAATTCAACTATCAACACTCAAACACATGCAACTCAAATGACATAAATTGGCCATAGAAAAGTGATGTTCAGTATGGTAGCCACAAGAGAGAGTAAGAGAAGATGTGCATAGCAAATACACAACTTGTGGTGCTGGTTTCTTGCAGTAGAAGAAATCTATGTAAAATCCCAGTGCAAATGTGTCTTGGATTGAGAAAGCAATAGTGCCCTTTTTGGCAATTCAATAGCATTATAGCAAATGGGCACCACTCACAAGTGCGCCCATCACAAGCATCTTCAACATTTTTTTAAATAAAAAGAGTTAATGTAGTAACAAATAATGGCACATTATCTCTATAAACTACCATTTACCAACTCCCACAGCAGGGGCCTCACCTCAAAAAGAAGGCCTCTCATCCCTTCACAATAGACCTATCTACAGACAATGGCATCTCATGCATAGCGCGGCGAACCTTGTCTTGTGCAAAAATCTCCAATAACTACCACCCCAAAACGGAAGTTTTTTTGCGGGGTGTTATTCCTTTTTGTAAATCTAGCCCAAGGGTTTCTAAAGTAATAAAAGTTGCTAATAAGGGAACATTTACATGCCACAATTACATTATGGATTTTCTAACTTGGCCAATGCACAAAAATTAATTTGGAGTTCATCAACATGAAGTCAATATCATCATCATGTGCATTCACAACATGTATCCATCATCATGTGCATTTGTAACATGCATTCCTAGTAGTAATTACATCACCAATGTGTTTGATCAAATGTTTAATTTTTTATGTTGGATTGACTATGGCAAGAAAAGTGTGGGTTACCATGCGATGAATGAAGTGAGGTAGATAAACTCATGGGCTAGGTGGGTAGTATGGCCCTGTAGTATGGCCCTTGTACAGGGGTGACTACGATAAAATAGCTTTGGACTAAATGAGGTCAAGCTAAAAGATGAGTTCAAGGGCCTGTATGTTTTATCTACTTGGAGCTTGATTAGGAATTGATTTAGAGTTTAAGACTATGATTATTATTGATTCTCTCTAATAGTAAGTAGTGCATTGTTGTTGTCTTGATTAAATATGGACTTAATTTTATGCTTTGTTCCTCCTTAGATCCAAACTTGTACCTCTTCTATGCATAAGGGATTTTACATAAATCCTTGTGTAAGGTCTTCTACATAAATTCCTCTAGATAGGTCTTTATCTATAAGGCCTTATGCATAAGGACCTTTATTTATAGGACTTAATGCATAGGGGCTTTTGCATATGACACTTTGTGCATAAGGGCCTATATGAATAAAGTAGAAAGCCCTTTGCATGAGGCATAGGACTTTATGTATAAGCCCTTATGAATAAGGACCTTTATTCATCTACTAAAATATCACAATCATGTGTGCAGGAAAGGATCGTGCGACACATCATGGGAATACTTGACATGCTGTTTCATGGGTCTTTCTACATCAAACAAGATTGATCAACTAGAGAATAGATTAAGTCACCTAAACCAGCAGCTAAGCAGTGTGTTGTTGTGTGATATGGATGGTAGGATTCCAAGGCTTTGTACAGAACCCCCTGAGATGCCTATATTACATAAAAGCTTACAAAGGCAGAAACAAAAGGTGATCCAGTTCTTGACAGAGAAGTTGGGAGTGCGAGTGGTGGGTGTTTGTGGGATGGGGGGCATAGGCAAAACAACATTGTTGCAAGCTGTGAGACAGGAGATACACAGTCAGAAGAAGTTGCATGCCATTGCATTTGTGGAGGTAGGAGAGCACCCTACAATGAAGTGCCTTCAGCAGGATATATTATGGCAGCTATGTGGAGAGTTAGAAACAATCACAGACACAGCATAGGGGAGAAAGAGACTGGAAACATATTTCAGAAGTTTGAAAGGTAATGAAGAAGCAAAGAAAGGAGTTTACATTTTTTTGGACAATGTATGGACGGTAGAGCATTTAAAAGAACTTCTTCCCAACAAGCTACATGAAAGTTTGCCAAATTCAAGCCATTTGCTAATTTCAACCCGTTCCGAGGCTGTTGCTAGTGCATTACAGAAGTTATGGTCATTTTCCTCAGACGAGTATATGTTGTGTAGCCTACATGTTTTGGAAAACCAAGAAGCTATGGAGGTTTTCATGCAAGCAGCTTCAAGGCATGGGAATGAAATGCATGTAGAGACTGATGTAGAGCTACTGAAAGGAATAGTTCCCTTATGTGGAGGTTAGTTTTCATATAAACCCTGCAAACTATATTCAAATAATGCTATGGAGTTTTACTCTTTGATCCTCTTTTTTTGAAATCAATCTTTAGTAAAAAAAGTAGATCAAACTTTCTATGCATGCCCCTCTAGAGAAGATCCAAGTATGCGAAGAATGGGGGATTATAGGGCAAAATCTCCCGCTTCATGCTAGTTAGCTAGTCAGCCTGCTGGTTGTGGGCTATTTTGGGGTATTTTCCCTTTACCCCTACTAAGGGGTTTTTACAACTTCATGTCCATCCCCACATGGAACCAACCCATTAGCAAAACCAACTATATACGGATTGTTTGGGCCAATGGATCATTAGAGCATGGTTCAAGTGGTGGAAATTGCATCGCTTGAACACAGGCAACAAGGAAGGGTGATCTTGGCAGAAAGGCTCAATCTAACAACTAAGACTACCTTGTTTAACACTTTGTGGAAAAGCTTAGCTAGATATTGGCGAGCTACCCATGCTTAAATCTATGCAACATTATGTGTCTAGGGACCAAAACTTCATTGTCTACTAATTTCTATTGATCCTCCTCCTACACCTCTAGGAGTAGGATCAATATGTCATCAAAGTAAGGAAACTTGAAACATGTTATGCATAGATCCAACTAGGTGGAAACTTCAACTCCATACCTATTCACCTCATTGATGAGCCAAATGATTGGGAATGGTAAAACATTATCGAAGAATAGTTAGGAGCCATGATAGTGTTGAGCCTATGAGCTTGTTGATTCCAAGCTCACCAACTTGTAGATCCAACCACTAACTTTATACTTGACAGCCTATGTTAATATACTTGGTGATTGTAACTAGCTTGAGTGTTACTAATCCATTTCTTCAATGACTCTAATACAGTTGCGTAGTTCTCAGTTATCTTTTATGTAGAATCCACTCTTTTGAAATTATGGGTGGACAAAGACTAAAATTCCCTACCATAACCTACCTGTAGTATGGAGTATAGTATGTAGCTGACTAGAACGTATCATTTAGACATGGGAGATTCTTTGCGACCCATTTGTTCTAGTGGTCGCACACATAGCACTACAAAATAGTACCAAATTCCAACTGATTGAAAGTCTTAGTTTGGCCAATAGATTGAGGGTGAAATTCACTTGGATAAACCTTAGTTCAAAATGATAAAACAATGCTCTCCAAAAATGGCCTATGATGGTCTAAAACAATGGCTTTGGGATGTATATGAGCTAAATTGGATACCAATTTTGCAAAAATGAATGAGCTCTCTGGTAGAGCAGGTAAATAATCAGTCATGGTAGGTAAAATAACATGTGCATAATCAATTAACACTTCAAGTATGGCAATTATGGTCACAAAGGTGCCCCAAAATATTAATTACCCGACCTTCATTAATAATGATGTGAACATGCAAAAATAGCATGTTTTTAACTTGTGTTTCACACAAAAGTCCTTCTAGTTAGTCCAATGAGTAGTCAAGCATATGCTCTCTGTAATTCAAGGCCTAAGTCTTGCTCTTGGGCACCCACAGAAATCTCTAGGGTTTTCAAAACTTATACTTGGATAACCTCCCATTTCAAAGCTTGTCCAAAAGTCCATAATTCCTCATGAATCAATAAAATATTTATAAATACCGATGAGTCTTGTAAATTTTAAAAATGGTGACATCATGGCTCTCTTCAAAATGTTTATCCAGAAATGTAAGAGGATTCAGGTAATATAATCCATAACTATTGTATATAATTCAAAGTTCGAAGACCATCAAGTCCTGCATAGTTCAAGAGTTCTTAACATTCATAAGGCTGATTCATGTTCCCATAAATTAAATCTAGGAGTCCATAATGTCAATCCATAAACTTATAGATTAGTCCAAAAATCCACAAAACCAATTTATAGTAGACAATACAATGGTGAGGCTAAAATGGACCCTCGGCGGGGGGTTCACCTAAAAAATATGTAAGTATACCACATGAGTTCAAATGAAGGGGTTTTTAATTCAAAATTTGAAGGTAAATTTATAGAAATACATTTACAAAAGAGGTTTCTTAATTGTTAATGCAAAACAACCCGTAAGTACATAAAGAAAAAGGGCTCATTTTATTCATGAAAAATTCATAGTTAAGGGGTTTCTTAAATACCCCTTGAATGCACGTGATATAAATGGTTTCTTAGTAGTGCACCCCCAGAACTGACAAATGCAAAATTATAAGTCCAAAAGAAGAATCACAAGAAGCAAGAATCCATACTTCCATAAAAATCATCCATACATCCAATTGGCATTGCCATACATTAGGAAAAAATTGGACTCAAAAAGGGCCCTCTAAGAAGAGCCATGCCATCACTTTTCTAGAAAAAATGGGGCCGTTTGTTGAACCTTATGTATATTATACCTTCCCCACTAAAAGGTAAATCATTGGAATCTACCTTTTAGTGGTGAAAGCATAACTTAAGCATATCAACTTGAAGGTTGTTGATTTAGAATCTATTTTTCAAGGGCTTTCCAGTGGTATGTCACACGGGGGGTTTTAATGTAAGATACGTAAGGTTCACCCATGACCTCCCTTTTTCTAGAAAACTTATGATATGGCTCTTCTTAGAGGGTTCTTTTATAGTCCAATTTTTTTCTAATCTACTCACCGATATCAATAAACCATAAATAAGGTATAGACATAAGAGCCAACTGTATAGCCAAAGAGAATTTTATTGATTATGGGCACAAGAGCCAACCATATTACCAAAGCTTTATCATAAGCTTATATCAAATAGCAATGAAATTTATCATAAGCTTATATCAGATAACAATGAGAAAAATATATAAATCCACACACTGTTTTATGATGGAATGCTTTGATTGAAACTACGATTAAGCATATGGTGACTCAAAAAGAAAATATTTTATGATGGAATGCTTTGATTGAAACTACGATTAAGCATATGGTGATTCAAAAAGAAAATATTTTGCACCATCTCAATACACCATGTCTACATGGCCGGTATCTTCCAAACACCATGAGCATGTGTGTACATGGACTGGAATATGAAGGGCCATGGCTAGCTCTCAAAAAGCCCTAATAAACAATAAACATATAGATATATTTTTGGAAAAGGTAAATCTATGTATTTTCTATACCAAACCTGAACTGGTCAAGGAAAATCTACATGATATAGTGTCAAAATGTTATGTGTGTGTGTGCGTGTGCAGGGCTTCCATTGGCTCTAGTTGTCTATGGCTCCTACTTCCAGGACATGCAGAAACGCAGCACCACAGAGTGGAAAAAAGTTGAGAAGCGCATGCTAGATGGCCGGCATGGGCCCCTTCCCTCTAGTGAAGAGAATGTCTTCAAAATCTTGGAATCGAGCATCGATTTCCAACACGAAAGCATCCAAGAAGCCTTTGTGGATGCTGCCCTCTTTTGGCGTGGCAAAGATTGGGAGGCTGCAAAATGTGCTCTAAATGAGGACGATGTCTTGAAGTGCCTATTGGATCACTCACTAGTGAAAATGAGTATTGGAACCCAAGGCCGTATTGTGCTGGAGGTTCATGATCTCCTTGCCTCTATTGCACGACAGCGAGCTAAGCAAAAGAACTGGTTGTATTTGCAAGTCCGTGATGGCGATAAGCAAGATGATGATTTGGAGGCAAGTGCTATTGTTGTTTGCATGATTAGAGAAACATCTACATGCATACACGTTCATACATATGTATTTGCATCATAATCAACAAAGATCCTCGTTAATGTATATGTATGCCTCATCATTTTCTTCGTATAGTATGCTAGCTGAAAGATTATGATGTATATGCATTTACATACATGTATAGTTCATAAATGTATACATATATTAACCATTTACCTTTTTATGGATCCTTTTTTTTTAAAATCTTGTCAAACTAACTTGGACTACCCCTGTAGTTTCAAAAGAGCCTAAAAGAGGTACTTTCAGCTCACAAGGATAAGATTCGTGGATTACACTCAGATTCAAGATCAACACAATTCATCCTTCCTATTGTTAACATGCCAGAGCTTCGATTTATGGATCTGTGGAACATCAATGATGAGCTTGACAAGATTGATTTCACGATCACACCGAAACTAAGAGCATTGGGCTTGTACAACTGCGAATCAGTTGTGCACCTTGAGGTCATAATTTATGTCTTCAAGTTTTTTAGAGCTTTCTTGTCAAGGATATACCTTGTCATTGAATTCATGTGTCTCTATACTTTGTACTTAATTATGAAAAGAATGATTCTTTTCCTTGCAAATAAATTAATTGGTCAAAATTTTCTCCTTTTTTGTTTTGTGTACAGATAAATCCTCAACAACTCATGTCATTGGTATTGGAGTGTTGCAATGAAGGAATTATTTGGCTTGCAACAAGTTTTCGGAGGTTCAATTTCGTAGACTACAATACTTTCCTAAACTTGAGGTATTGCCCTCCTCCATTGGCAACATGAGTACTCTAGTAACTCTTGAAATCATTAGTTGCTATTTACTCAAGCATTTGCCAGACACGTTAGGGAGCTTAGTGGCCATTGAAGCTCTTGAAATTAAAGATTGCACAGCCCTCATGGATTTGCCTACATCTATTGGAGATTTTTCCACTCTTAAATCACTTAAGCTTAGTTACTGTCAAGAACTCAAGGAGTTGCCAGACACCATTGGTAAGCTGACCACCCTGGAGACACTTCATATAAAAGCATGCAGTGGAATCAAGGAGTTGCCATCTTCCATTGGCACATTGACTCGCTTGGGAGTCCTAAACCTTGAATATTGCATTGCATTGAAGGACTTGCCATGCTCCCTTGGCAACTTGATTGGCTTAAATGACCTTGACCTTAGTAATTGCTATGCCCTTAAGACGTTGCCATCTTCTATTTGCAATCTAGGTGCCCTCAGCACTCTTAGCCTTGAAGGTTGCCATGGACTTATGGAGTGGCTACATGACAATTTACCAACTTTTGGACAAATGTTGCACCTAACCAAGGCTGTCTTTCCTTGAGAAGAGGGTGTAATGGCTAGTTTACACTATTATTCTCACATCTCTACACTACTATTCTCATTGTTCTTGTCCCTTTTACTATTGACTTAGATGCGATGATGGCCTCAGCAAAGTGTCACTCTCTTCATTTATTTAAAATATGGACATGTAATTGTAATTGTAATTGTTACTATGACAACAAACCCTATACAACCTATGGATTTAAATTTGTGACATTTTCTTAATGGTGGCTGCAAACCCTGGATCATCAATGCAACATGTTGCTAATTTTTTATTTACAGATTAGCTTAAGCATCTAAACATTGTTGTGATTTTTGGCCACGGTAAAGTTTTTTTTTTTCTGTTTGGGTGGACGAGAGAGCTCCTCGTATTGCTACTAGTGAAGATCTTCTCCCTGCTGCATGCTTGAGCGCCTCCTCCTTCCGGCCCTTCTAGAAACCAAAACATCCAACAAAACATGCTACTAGAAGAATAATCAAAGCATCAATCAATTTAGATCGTATTTCTCAATTCAAGCACACTTCTTAAATTGACTTCATAAGAAGCTTAGCAATACATAAGGATTCACTTTTATCATCAATTTTTGTTTTGGACTAGTTTAACATTAGTTTGGTAATAGGACATAAATGTGTCCATGAGGCATATTTATGTCCTCACCTACTGACCAACTTTATGAATTATTTGGAACACATGGATAGTAAAAATCAAAAGTTTTCTTTTTTCATGTCATTAAGAAAAAATAAGATTTTTTGGGAGAATATTGGTAACCTATACGCTTGAATTTATAAGCTAAATTACAAATCGTAATTTAGAGCTGTTTGGATTACATTTGGATCAAAAGCTTTAATTGGCCAATTTTTCATTACTTTCCAACGTTTTTGGACGTGCATGGCTTCACAAATATATCTATGGTGTAATATAATTTATCTTAGATTCAAAAATCAATTAGAACTCCAAAATTTAGGTCTTAATGAAAATGCTAAAGTATTTAGCTGTCTCAAAAAAAATTAACTTTGAGGATTCTTATAGCTAATCAAACAATCCTAGACTAGGATCAAATCTTATACACATGTTCTATACAATGTTATCCTTTGGTAGTGTATTTTGTGAGAGCCAATCACACATATACTTGTCCTTTTGAGCACTTTGTTTTAGATGAAAGTTTACAAAGTTTGAACCATATTCATTGCTATAGAATAAGAGACTACTGCACACATTTTCAAATATCTCATAAGGCTTTAAGTGGAATATTTGATCATTTTATAAAATAATATATACTATTTTCATAACTTTCTCACTAGATGATCTTAGAATAAGCAAAGCTTCATGTATGCTATTTTGTTATCCATGTAGTTTTAATGTTTAGATATAAAATTCTTTGCCAATAACTCTAGTGAGGACATTGATTTATTAGTATAACTAATGTAAATCACTATATATGCTCACACTATTGCTGTATTTTGGGTGTTAAAGACTCAACAACTAAAAAGAGATTCTAAGAAGGAAATTAAATTCAATTAATTATTAATATAATAATTTTTTATCATGAAAAATTTATCTCTCATGTCTTAAATAGCACTAAAGAATATGGTAGATAGCACGTGCGTTTAACAGAAGGGATTTTTTCTTGGATGGACTTACATAAATATTTACATACATAAGGGGTTTATAAATTAAAAAAGTAAAAATTTTCATACATAAATGTTAGTTTTACTACCAAAATCCATACATAAGGGGTATATGTAATATACAAAAAAATATTAATAAGGGATTTTAAAATACCCCTTGAATGCACTTTCTACAGGTAGTGTTTACGTAGTCGACTCCCCAGGAGATTTAGAAGAAATTTATTATAAGTCGGGATTATTTTTTGCTTGCATGTGGGAACCTACTTTAAAAGTTTGGATTCTAATGCTGGATATACCTCTACTTATAGTGGTTCATCAATTATATTTAATATTATTGCTATCGTTTTCATAATTTTCTAAGTTTCCACATTCATGAAGACATGCCTTATAAGAGAAACACTAAAATAGCGCTCCCATTCACAAGATATAATTTTTTTTAGTTAATCCTTGAAGAGACATATTCATGTCCTATTGAGCTACCAAATCAGCACTTAATACTCATTAATAAAACTAAGTATTTAGTTATCATATTGACTTGCAAACAATCTTTTCAATTTGCCTAATCTTTCATCATTTTTTTCATCTCCTCTTTCTCTTTGGATTAATTAAGCTTTTTGAGCTCTTAATCTTATCAATTTGCCTAATCTTTCATCAAAAATTTTATCTCTTGTCTCTATGGAAAAATTAAGCCTAATTATGTCAACTTTTTCATCTCTTCTCTGTATGGATAAATTAAGCCTAGATAAGGTTAGATAATAAGTGTGATTAGACTAGCCTAGATAAGGTTAGATAATAAGTGTGTGCCCAATTAGTTATTAGGTATGGATGCTCAAAGGGATATTCCCTAAAGTGTTGATTGAGATTGTGCTCTTTCTCCTTGTACTCTAGCTCTATACCCTATCCTGTTGTCCTCTTGGTAGTATTTGTGTGAGAGTGAGTGTGTAGGAGAGTCTTCCCATCTTTCCCTTTTGGTCTTGCCAACATGACTTGCTAGTGAGAGTGTGTGAGTGAGGAAGAGAGAGAGGGCTATTGTCTTTACCTGACTAGTGGAGCAGCAGCCATAGACAACTCTTGTGTGGTTAGACAACCACAGCCGGGTCTTCTTAAGTGCTCTCTTGTGGTTAGACAACGAGAGGCGGTTCTTCTTAAGTGTTCTCTAGCATTTACACAATTGACTCTTCTAGGAGATAGTAGATAAGCAATCAAGTTACCAATGACACGTGAAAGGTGAGCTCACTTCACTCCGTTCGCTTTGTGTTAGTGAGTGCGGTGAACTTGGGCTTTCCATTGGCATCACTGCTCTGCTAGCTGCTCTGGTGAGGAACAGGGTTATTTACCTTAGTGTTTGTTTTGAATCTTGTGTAGGGCTTGTTATTCTGCTTGCATATGGTGACTACAAGAGGTGGGGCCATTATCCACGCTTTTTTTGATGCTTTAGAGCTAAGCTTAAAATCCCCGAAACATGGAAACATGCATCGAAAAAAGCATCAAAATAGAAAGGTCGAAATAAGCGCCAATATATGCGTCAATATAAGGATCTAAATAATTATGTTTTCCACGCTTTTTTTGACGTACTTTTTGATGCTAATTTCGACTCCGATTTCGACGGATGCAGGAAGCTTTTGACGGATGTAGGAAACTTTCGACGCTATTTTCGAGATGGATGCAAGAAACTTTCGACGCTATTTATCCAAAACCACATTGCCATTGACAATTGTGTATTATTTTTCCCCATCGGAGGGTAAGGGCTGTGTGTCAAAACGTCGCAATGATTTTGCGAGCGTGGAGTGCTTCTGACGCTAGATGGGAAAGGACGCTCACGTGGGGGTATACACCCATCCGTGGCCCCACTTGGACAATAGCCGCCTCCACCTCCACTTTGCGAGTGGACGAGCGACCAGAGGGAGGAGTTCTAGGCAGCTCTTTTTGTGGGGTTTCTACAGGTGAACTAGGGTTAGCAGTGGTGGTACTTGATGGTGCGACCGAAGTGCCCGTCCCTCTCCCAAAATATTATTATGCCATCGCTCTCTTTGCTCTTTGCTCTTTGCTCGGACGTGGTTTCTACAGTGGTGGTACTTGATGGTGCGACCGAAGTGCCCGTCCCTCTCCCAAAATATTATTATGCCATCGCTCTCTTTGCTCTTTGCTTGGACGTGGCTTGTGCTAAAAAACCCATAAATTGGTCAGGCGACATGGCATATGGAGAAAAGGATAGAGAGTAAGCCGGTGTCTCATCTGGAGTGCGAGACATGTTTCTACACACACATAACAAAGCCCACATGGACACTTTAATAAGAGCATACACATGAATAAGAGCACACATCTCACAACACACAAACACACGCACATGCAACCAAGAGGAGAGGGGAGGGAGGGCAACGAAGAAGGCGAACCTGCTTGAGTGGTAAGGAGGTGGAGAAGAGCTTGGGAGAGAGAGAGAACTTGCAAAACAAAGAAAAATAAAATAAAATAAAAACATTCATCATCCCTCAACACACACGCACACATCTCACAACCAAGAGGAGAGGGGAGGGAGGGCAAAGGAGGAGGCATACCTGCTTGGAAGGTAAGGAGGTGGAGAAGAGCTTGGGAGAGAGAGAGAATCTATAAAATAAAGAATAAAAAAAAACAAAAATATTCATTATCCTTCAACACACACACACACACATCTCACAACCAAGGGGAGAGGAGAGAGGAGGGGAGGGGAGGGAGGGCAAAGAAGGAGGCGAACGTGCTTGGAAGATAAGGAGGTGAAGAAGAGCTTCGGAGAGAGAAAGAACCTGCAAAACAAAGAAGAAAGCAAAAAAACAAGAAAATTATCCCTAATTAATTACACACAGACATTTTACAACACATGTACATGTAACCAAGAGGAGATGGGAGTGAGGGCAAAGGAGGCATAACTGGTGAGGAAGCAAAACACACACGCACGAACAAAAACATAGAAAAAAGAGAGGTTCTATTTTATTGTAAAAACCTGCGCCGTTGATAAATGCATCGAAATAACCGTGGAAAAAAGCGTCAAAATTAGGATTAAAAAAAGCGTCGAAAAGTTAGTAGAAAATAGCATGGAAATAAGCATTGGAAAAATAAATTTCCCATGCTCTTTTCGAACGGATATTTTGATGTTCTTTCAAGACGACCTTTTTGACGCTTATTTTGACACGATCGCTACTTTTCATTCAAATTCAAAATCTTTTCAGATCTTACGTGCCCCTGACATTTCAAATTACCTATCACGGCCCGACTACCATCCTCCACAAATACTTAAGGGAGGATTTCCCTCCAAAAATAAGCATTCGTTCCCATTGAAAATCAATATGGAAACCATGGATGATGCCACACTCTCAAATTTTGTTGATGTAGAGGAGAAGACACTTTGCCCATGTACTCGTTGCAAATACCAAGTGGCTTGACGTTGATGAGTTTGCAATGATCATACAAAAATATGGGGAATATATGTGGTGGAGCAATTGGAACATCTAATTAGTGGCAATGCACGCTTCAACAATGGATATCCGGCCTGAACGATGGAAACCAACAAGAGTAGCCACAAATGAGGTGATCCAACAACCCACAGAACTTGAGGCGTATTCGGAAGCAAATACTAGAACATGACATGGATGACATGATAGATTCCTTACACGATGGAATAGAAGATCGAGGTTTGGAACATGAAGGGGTAGAAGAAAACACATGATGTATGGAATACGCTTCCCAAGAAGAGAAACAGCTACGTAGGCTTGCTCGTCTTCCACTATATCGTGGAGCACATGTGTCTGTTTTACGTGCTTGCATATCCATATTGAACTTGTAATCTATTTTTAGATGGTCAGATACGAGCTATCAAAACTTTCTGCGTAAGTGATGATATCATATGCAATTAGTGAGTCATGTACCTTTATATGCATTTTCTTAGCCTGACTATTTTGTGTAACAGCTTATTGAAACATCAAATATTGCCAGAAGATAATGAGATGCCAGTGGACCGTAGCCGAGCAAAAGCAATGTTGCACTCAATTGGCATGGACTACAACACACACCATGCTTGTCAAAATGATTGTATTCTTTATCGACAAGAAGATAACAATGCAGTACAATGGTACCTCGAGATATAGACAGGATGTGCAAGGAGAAAGGGTACTAGCAAGAGTTTTATGACACTTTTCCATCATCCCTTGGATTAAAACAATGTTCAAGTGCAAATCCATTGCAGGATTGATGACTTGGCACCGTAACACTAGGTCCACAAGTGGTGTTATGCGTGTCCCATAGATTCCCCTACATGGAAGCACATTGAAGAGAAGTGGGTAGCCTTTCACGAAGAGACTCGACATATTCGACTCGGAATGCGATTGATGGAGTGAATCCATTTAGTCTACGAAGTTCATCATGGAGTACACTAGGTCCACAGGTGGTGTTATGCATGTGCCCATAGATTCCCCTACATGGAAGCACATTGAAGAGAAGTGGGTAGCCTTTCACGAAGAGACTCGACATATTCGACTCGGAATGCGATTGATGGAGTGAATCCATTAAGTCTACGAAGTTCATCATGGAGTACATGGCCTGCTTGTCCAGTTAACTATAATCTTCCACCATGGCTAGAGATAAAAAAAGGGCATCTTTTATTATCTTTGATAGTTCCTAGAAAGTACAAGGTGAAGAACATGGATGTGTATTTAGCCCCTTTAGTTGAGGAGCTTTGTGTTCTATGGGAGGGCATTGAAGTTCATGATATTTCCAAGAGGTTTGGACAACGTTGAGAGGAATACTTATGTGGACTATGCATGATTGGCCTGGCTATGGAGAGTGCTCAGGTAATACTGTAGCTTGTTAACATATTATGTTAAGTTATGATTGTCATCCAAACATACTTGCTACAATGTTTTATGATATTCTACAAGGCTTTGAGTGTCAGGGTATAATGGATGTCCATTATGTGGGCCGTAACTTGAAGCTCGATACTCAAAGTCTATGAAGAAGATAGTATACGAGGGCCATAAGAAGTATCTCCCAGTGGACCATCCTTTGTATGAGGGATTTCTAGGAAAGTCTCCTCGCATATGGAAGAGCAGTTATTGGAGGACCTTATGGGAGCTGGATCCAACATGTACACCTCCAAGAATGAAGCGTTTATCTATTTTCCATCAACTTCCACACTGGAATGACCTTCTAGTGAACCATCTTCTTAAACCAATGCACATTTTCAAGAATATAGCCGAGGTGCTTTGGAAGACCATCACAAGAGAAAAGGAGAGCAAGGCACAACGAGATGATTTACAAGAGGTTCAACGCATGCACCACTTATGGGCCCAAAATAGAGGAGATGGAAAGGTGAAGCTACCAAACGTACCTTGGGTCAGGACAAAGGATGAGCAACGGCGTGTAAAGAAGTGCATTAGTGAGTTTCGTACCCTGACAGGATGCATGCATTGCTTGAAGGGAGCATTTACAAAGGAGGATGAGCTTAATGGCTGGAAGAGTCATGATTGGCACAAATTCTTACAATTCGTGCTTTCTATAGCCATCAAGGATTGCCTCAATGATGACATTAGAGCAACAACTTACAAAATTGGTGAAGTGGTACGTTGGATATCCAGGAAAGAGATTAGTAGAGACACATTGGAAGCAGCACGGTTAAACTCCATCGAGGCTGTTAAGCTCCATCGAGGGTGTTATACAAAGGCTGAGAAATACTTTCCAACAAGTATTTTAACCATTTAATTGCACTTGTTAGTTCATGTGGTTAATGAAGTTGCTGTGGCTGGGGTTGTCCATAGCCGATGGATGTTTTTCTTCCAGAGCTTTATGAAGACACTTAAAGGATTTGTTTATCTCAAAGAGCTCGTCCTAAAGGTAGTATGGCAGCGAGATGGCTTGTTCAAGAATCACTTGTATATATAACTTAATTTCTCAGTATGTCTGATCCCGATATGCCAAGATTATGGACACAAGAAGAAGATGATCGACTAGTTGGGGAAGAGCCACAAGGGAAAGGCCTTGTGAGAATAATGGATGTAGCACTCTGTGAGAAGATCAATAAATTTTGCATCTTAAACTCACATGCTATGGAGAAATGGATCGAGTATAACTTGGTGAAGGCTGAAAGGGACCAAGCTCGTTTGAGTTTTAGAAGGAGTCGAACAACCCACACACTACTGTACCCAACAGAACTTGCACTTCTTCCAGACTTTTCTTTTAATAAATAGCTCAAGCAAACCATACTACAAGCTAAATGCAATGGTGAATCAATAAGTGTTGAGGAGGAGGAGCTTGCAAATGGTTGTGATCTCCATGTATGTGAGTTAGAGATATCTACGCATTGTCTTTTATGTTGTGCTTTCGTGAATTTATACAATAAAAGTACTTATTTATTGTGCTTGCAGTATCGTAAGTTTGGGGCAATTTGGTCACGTGGATGTCACTTTCGAGTAGAAGGAATAGATAAAAAGAGAACAACATTTGATTGTGGTATGAAGGCTAATTTCATGCAAGAAAGTTGTTCAAGTGCAAGTGATGGCAATATTAAAGTAGGCATGCTAGTTTATTGTGGAACAATCCAAGATATTATCAAGGTTGGATTCAGAAAGTTTGATATGTTCATTTTTTATTTGAAATGGTTCAAGTTGGTAACTCAAGGGGAGCAAGTAACTGTAGGCAAAGACATGTGTGGAATTCTTCAACAAGGAGACCGCACAAGGATATGGACTAACTAAAGGGACACATTTGTGCTACCAGAGCACTGTGAGCAAGTCATCTTTGTGAAGACCCAACATATCATAAATGGTTGTTTGTGATCAAAATAAATCCACGTGGAAAACAAATATTTGAAGAGGTGAAAATAGCAGTTGACTGTTTGCCATATGCTAAGGAACTCCCCCCAGATCATGTGATGGTTGAGCATACACCACTAGCACCTATTGAAAAATAAGAAGAACAAGAACAAGACATACTAGTTGAGGAAGTAGGTGAGGCTCACACGGGATTAGGATCGGATGAAGGTGTACTCATTGAGCATATACATCTTGAAAGAGAAACAGACACTAGAGATAATCCAAAAGAAGAAGAGATTCAAGCTGAGTATGATCATGATGCATCGACAGCTCTCATGCTAGAGCTAGAAGAGGATGACGACGTGGATGAATTACCACGAATTGAGAACAATGATGGATTATTTCTAGAAATAGATTTATTTGGAGCCATGGATCTCGCTGAGGACGAGCAAGTTGATGATTGATGAACTTTGATTTCATTGTGTAAAATAGAGCACTTTCTTAATTGCACCTTAGTGATGAGGAGGAGGAGCTAGCATTTTTTCTCCTTCAAAGAGTGTGATGGAAGTTATACCCTCCTCTCTCCCTCACCCCCCGCCCCCTCTCTCTCTCTCTTTATCTCTCTTTCTCTCTGATCATCTCTCTCTCTCTCTCTCTCTCTCTCTCATAGACACATATGCTTGCAAAGAGGTAGAAAGAGAAGGCTAAAACACACCCCAGGATGGGAACTAGCAAACATTATATATAATATATTTATTTATTTTTTAAAAAAAATCGACTGTTATTTCGATGCATATTTCGACTACTTTTTCCACGCTTATTTCGACATATATTTCAACGCCTTTTTCCATGCATATTTCGACGTCTATTTTCGAGGCACATATCGACAACGCAACCAGGCATGGAAACTAAGCATTGAAAAACAATGATTCTCTTGTAGTGGGTTTGCTATGTTTTGAGATGTTTTTTATGCGATTTAAGTGGATTTTTGTTGGAATCATAGTTTAAGGTAAGACAGGATAGGGGTAAGTGATTGTTGTTGGTTCTATCTTTTGTCACTATTAGTTCTTTAAGTGCTTTTTAATTAGTGTTAGTTTTAAGAAGTAGCGTTACTAATTAGGATTAACTTTCTTGATTAATAATTAGTGTAGGTGTTAATATTAAGAGTTATTTTAGTACTTTAATTAGCAACTTGTTGTACTTATTAACTAGCATCTGAATTGTTTAATTTAGGATTAACTATTAAGTAATTAATATCTAATTAGTCTAGGTTAGGATTAATTAGTATGAGTTAGTCTTAAGTTAGATATTGATTTAGGTTATTAAGGGTCATTAGTTAAGTTAGGAAAGGGGATAGGGATGTGTTAGATTGTTAGAGGTCATTAATTAAGTAACATAGGAGATAGCACCCTTGCTGTTTGCTATTGCCTCTCATCCTCTAATAATCTCTCTAGAATAAGCACGCATTAAAGGAAATATTACTTGACTAAAGCATAAGTATAGTGAACAACTAGTTATACAATGTTTTGCTGGTGATTCTCTACTATTTTTAAGGGCTGAGAACAATAATGTGAGATTGGCATTAGAGATAGTGCAGGAGTTTGCCAATGCTTCTGGCTCTAAATGTAACATTCCAAAATCCAGAGTTATCAGCTTTGACTGAGGATAATGACTTTGATATGCAAAGGTGGGGCTGTGAGGTGGTGCAAAAGGGTCAGATTGTTTGATTGCTTGGTACACCATTTGGTGTTAGTATTGGTGTTACTAATAAACAACTGGTAGTGTGGGCTATAAATAGGTTTTTGGAGAAATTTTAAAAATGGGAGGGCATCAGAGTCCCCTTCCACTGTAGGGTTAATATTTACAATATAATACTAAATGCCTATTTTATGGTTTTGTGCCCTATGTTGGATATTGGGAAGTGACATCGGAAGAAAATCATAGGACTTATTAGAGGCTTTCTTTGGATAAATTGTAATGGAAGAAAAAAAGTCTCTGCTTGGCTTGCATGGGACAAAGTTTCAGTATTTTTGATGAAAATCTGGTCTAGATAGCAAGAATGCAATTGTATTTATGAAGGCTATATATAATCATTTGCAAGAGTCAGACTTGATGCATAAGTGTGTGTATATGTGCTGGTCTGTGTGCAATGTGAATAAGATAAGATGTTCTGAGCTGGATATGTTGATTCAGAATCTGGAAAGAAATATGATCTGAATTCTACCCCACATCTTGGTGAGCTTCAAACATACTAGAAATAAACTCCTAACACTGATTTGTATGCTGCACGTGAGATGTTCGGAAGGGAATTAGTTTTTGAGTTAGGATATTTATGACACTTGGAGAAGAAATGCTAGTTCTCAAGCACAAAAATTAGAGTATAGCCTAGAATTGCACAAATTAAAAACATAAAATTCAATAAACAAAATTAAATAAACAAGAAAGTCAAATATTAGGAAAGAGATCACTGTCAATACAAGATTAGCACATCTCAAGATCCATATGTCCCATTACAAGATTAACAAAAAGATCTATCCCACTAGTAGCAATGGACTCAACCTAAACCTCAACCTTATCATCATCATCATCATTATGCTTAGATTCAATAAATACATTCGAGAGGCTTGCCGTTTCCTTCAAAGCTTGCATAACTTCCAAAATAATGTACTATTGATTGGCTTTATGAAGAAATGGAAAACCCCGAAGAACATGGAGAGATGGTGATAGAAGAAGAGTGGGAGTATGCAAGAGGATACGAGCCTCATGTAAGTGTTTCTCTACTTTTTCTTTTTTTATTCAAGTAGAATCCCATGATATGGTTATTCAATATCATAAATATATTTCATTTGTTGTTGGTGTTAGTATAAGTTATACAATGACGTGTGGTCTGAAGGAAGGCATTTTCGTAGTCAAAGTATGATACAAACAAAAATACCCAAGAATGTGGTGTTATGGAAAACTTTGAGCAAGAAAGAGGAGAAATGCTTAATTATTGTTGCATGATTCAAAACATCATAAAGGATGGATTCATGACATTCCAAAATTTTATATTGGATGTAAATTATTTCAAGGATGTGGTGAGTGGAGGCGCTGAAGAAATCATGAAAATGCATCCAAATGAATTTATGGCAAAATTCATTCCCCAAAAGATAGGGATGTCGAAGAGCTCATGGATGAAGTGATAGTAAAAAATGACCATGCAGAGGGTCAAGTACAAAATGATACACAAGATACCACCAACTAATCAAGATGAAGTTGTCCCTATCCAAGATAATGAGGATAAATGCTCTTTGCTCCACATATCAGTTTCTCCTCACCTTTTCCTACCTTGCTACTAACTGCACTATTCAGAATACAAAAATTATGCTCCTTCAACATTAATGTTTCCATTCTCCTTGATCTTCCTTTGCCTTACAGTACATGGGACACCATGTGATCATCATCCTCATTACTCCATAATCATGGCATTATGGAATCCACTTGAGAGGGATACTCTAAAATGTGGACACATGGTTCTTGCACTACTCCACAATCATGGCATTATGGGATCCACTCGCGAGGGATACTCTAAAATGTGGACACATGGTTCTTGCACTAAACCCTATGCCATGCTTCCTTCTGGCCTAGCTCTTTGTTTAACAAAAACCTTCAAGGTATTCATGAAATGATCAAGGAAGAACATCCACAAAGCAAGCAAAACACCACACACTCACACTTCATCTATCAAGTGTGCCATAAGATGTAATTGACTAGTGAGGATAGTTATCGAGAGGTTTTCCTCTATCATACACACTGCCTCCACTACCATTACTCGGGCTGCATCAATAGTAGACGGATGGATCTCCTTGGAGCTTACATACCTAAAATGGAGTTGAGTTCATTTAATTAGCATGACGTCTTATAAACTAGGACAAAAATAAAATAAATCCATGTTAGAATTTTAGTTTTTCACATCTTAGTACCGCTCCCATTTCATAGATGGCCTCACGCAATTTTTTATCTCCACACCTACTAATGCATATGGGAAGAATGAACTATGTAACACAAAAAAATTCAATCAATGTTATGTAATTACAATGAACTACTATCATGAAGCTTGTATAAGTACATTGAATATACTTGAAACATCTTGTGTGAATCATACATTTTTAGACCATGCAATTCAGTTTCTCCTTTCTTCTTTGTTGTTGTGAATGCCCCCTTTAAAGGACGCATGAAACCCACCGTAGAGCAAAGGAAATTTTATCCTTCACTCTCTTCTTATCATTCTTTGTGAAGATATAAGGTGATTTAGGTAAAAGTTCCTTCCCATTCTCTTGAAATATTGACCAAGTGGTGGGGAGGCGTTTAATCAAACTCAAGTCCTCCCAAACTGCTTAAAGAATATCTCTTGCCAATTGTGTGGTCCCAAATATTTGATGCTACATTTTTTATGATGTGCATCGGATCTATAAGATGATTGATTCTTAGCCTTGTCCAATATGGGAGTCGAATGAAGATTGAGTACTTTGTCATTCCCGGTGATAGCATATGGGATGACCCTCTCCACAATAATTCCCAATCTCCTACTCTTAGAGGATGTGGGGGGACTTCTTTTGTAGATGGAAAAAACTTCTCATGATTAAATGGAAACAATCAGTGATATTCTTCATACACGACCTTCTTAAGATGCATAGGCCATGATGTAACAAGAAACGGTCCACAAATCAAACAAGCATTATGATCTGATGTTGTTGGTCCTAATTATACACAATGCATAAATAAAATATATTTAGAGCCAATTCATATTTGATAATTCAAATCAAAGGAAGATGATTGAGAATAGAAAACATACTAGAGAACTCTTCACATGCTGGAAAGTCATGCATTGTCCACATGAAAATTGCCTTCTCTGTGCTACGTTATGTAAGCGGTCGGGACACATCATGCACTTAGATGCCACGCTATAGTGTCTCAAGCTTCTTGATCAAAGGTTCAAGATACACATCGATGTTCTTGACCTTGTGCTTGTTGCTGGGCATGAGAAGAGCTAGCATCACATGACCTAGTTCATTACTACCACTTCCCTTGTGGTCCATAATGTTGATTTGAGACCAAATGGATTGAATCCATCCATACCCAATCCAAGTCGTAAGTGACGTGGCTTGTCCTTGAATTCCTACTCTTATTATATGTGTTGCCATGCCGATGAATCCATAGGGACCCTCATCGTCATGCCATTGCTGGAATGATTGTGTGCATGCCATGTTATAAGTTCGGCACTAGAACATGTCTTGAATGTAGGGTTAGATAGAAAATTGCCTCAACACCTTTTAAGGAATTATCGTACCTTGTAAATCACTTTGGTAATAAGACTCTCCACATTTTAGACATTGAATTGTATCTTTATGAGCACCCCAAAATAGCACACAATCATGTATGTATACATTTGTAATCCATGCTAAGTGCCATTAATACTATCCTAGTATGTGTCCTTGTACTTAGCATCTTGTTCTTGGAAGGAAGCATCTTCTTCATGAGCCTACAAAGGGTTTGAGACAATATTATTTATAAAGGGTATGGTATGTCAAAATTATAAATTACTAACCACAAACACTAAGGACTCACCAAAATAATCTTGTAACACTAGCATTGCTCCAACCATACATGGTTTACAAGTTTAGTAACTCCATGGTTGCACGAACGGTGGAGTATGGAGTGCAAGCTTCTTGTCACAATTGATCTTCGTCAAGTGTCTTTTTCGGATCCACCTCTCCTTCTTTCTCAAAGAAATCAGCCTCATCTTGTCCATGCCTAAATATTCATTAACTTCATGTGCCATTGATGGAGGCATTTCTTCTTCATGTCAAGCACGCAGGCTCACCCCAATTGCATTGTGGAGATCTCTAAAATCTTTATGTAGTCATCCACTAAACACAGAGTAATGCGGCATAGACTCCCTCATTCTACGACGTGTCTCCTTCTTGCCCTTGTCCTAAAAAACATGGACTACCTTATGAAGACCTAAATCATGTACATAAGAACATGTAATAGTGAATATATACAATCGTCAAACTCTCTAGACACCTTACATATTTGAATCGGCTGTAATCTTGCACATGTTTTATTGTGATTCATTGTAAATGGATGATTTCTCCCTTGCATCTCTTGCATCTCTTGCATGGACATGTAATCTTCTAACGTAATCACTCATGCTAACTTCACACGGGTGTCGTGTCATCATCGGAAGAAGAAGGTATTGACAATCATCTATGCATGGTGGGCACCTAATTGTCAACATCGAGAATACAAGTGTATGAACACTTCATTCCATTTCATCAAACATAAAATTAGCTCTGTGGAATTAGCCATAAATAGCTGTCTAGAAAGTTTCCCAATTTGTGGCTATGGGTGCGGCTATACCGGCACCCATAGCCATGCACTGGGGAAAAGATTGGATACCTTTCTCCCATGCACTACATCGAGTGATTTTGTTTTCTTGATTTGTCTCCTCCTTTGCATGCATTTGCGGAGCAAGCTATTACTATAGCTCCCTAAGCTCCCTTTGCCTTCATAATCCCTTCTCCTCTTCTCCATTCATCAGCCCTCACTTGCCCTTCACAAGCTCTTTTCCTCTTCTCTCTTTTAATAACAAGCCCTCCCTCACCTTCACAAGCCCTTCTCCTCTTCTCCCTTCACAAGCCTCCCCATCCCTTCTCCTCTTATCCCTTTACAAGCCATCCCTCTTGAAGATAATGCAATAATAGTGTTCAATGTCTTCATCAATATTCATTTTTGGACCTAAACACCTTATGTAATTTGCAACTATGTATATAATTTACAATATAATCCATGACATTGTTCTATTGCAATTATTTTATGTGTTTTCAAAAAAATTTCAAATAATATGATTTAAAAAGAAATCGAGAACAGAATGGGGAAAGATTAGGGAACACATGTCCCCACATATCTTACCGATTCTATCCTCGCTTTATTTTTTGTAGATAGTTTGCATGGCTATATATGCAACTATATGCATGGTTATGTGTGCAGCTATATAAGATATTGTACATGTAATTATTTGTGAGGTTAATTGTGTGGCTATAACCGCTTGCATAGCCACTTGAATGTTTTTTCCATATATGTATCCTTTTAAAAATTTTTGATTGTTCATACATTTGTGCTCGTCGTTTGCTGTAGTGACCTTCATAAGCCCTTGTCCTCTTCTCCTTTCACAAGCCCTCCCTCACCTACACAAGGAAATCCCCTTCTCACCTTCACAATCCCTTCTTACAAGAAAACCCTTGCCTCACCTTCATAACCCTAATTCATTCACAACAAACCCTCTTCTCCATTCACAAGGAAGAAAGACCTCCCTCCACAAGCATCACAAGCAATCTGTATCAAGGTATGTACCATATCCTTATCTTCTTTGTTTTCTTTAATCTTTTATTTTTTTAAAGTGCACTCATTGCTAGGGTTTGCGACTTACCTCAAATGTATTTCTTGTCCCTTTGTATCCTTTCTTGCTCTCTTGTATGCTTGTATGCTTAACTAGTTGTATTAATAGTTATTTATAAATAAAAATTGGACTCATCTTTTTCTTTTTGTGACTAGGTCAAGGCATTCTTTGCTAAGTTAAGTAAATCTTATCCAAAGAAGATCAACCATGTACAAGCTTCTAAAAATCATAAGAGGTAAGCCCCTTGACCGAATGCTTTGTTATTTTTACACGTTCAGGTGTGCCGAGGATTATTTCTTGTGCTTTTTTTGCCTCTAGTACTTATGCATGCATTAAGAATTGAGCATTAAGCATTAAGCATTAAGCTTATGTATTAAATTTCATTAAGATTAATTCATAATGTATTAATACATTAAGTGTATGCTTAATGCATTATTGTGTATAAGCTTTATGTAATGCATTGAGCATAACCTCAATGCATAATGCACTCATAAGTTTATACATTCATGAATTAAGTGTATGCTTAACTCATTGTTGCACTATGCATTAAGCTTAATGCATAATGCATAAGATTTATGCTTAATGCATTATTATATAAGCTTAAGCTAAATGCATATGTTTATGTTTAATGTATTATATTATGCATTTATGCAGTAATCTTATGCTTAATGTATTATTACATTATGCATTAAGTTTAATTTATTAGGCTTATGCATAATGGCTTATGCTTTATGCTTAATACATTATGCTTATGCATAATGGCTTATGCTTAATGTATTAATATGTTAATGCATTAATGCATTAAGCTTATGTATTAAGGATGAAAGCACATGTATCATGCATTAAGCTTATATATTATTCTTTAAATCTTATGCATAATTCTTACGCATTAAGCCTAAGTCATTATGTCTTAATCTTTACTTATCTTTTTCTTTTTGTGGCTAGGTGCTCCTCTTCTTTGGCTAGGTGAAGGCAATCTTCTTCTTTGGATAGGTGAAGGAAATCTTCTTATTTTTTGTGTCTAGGTTCTCTTCTTCTTTGGCTAGGTGAAGGAAATCTTCTCCAAACTCCGTCAACCGCATACAAATTTCTAAAAAGGATAACAGGTAAGCCCTTGGCAAACTCTTTTTGTAATTTCTTGCACCTTTGGTGCCAAGGATTATTTCTTGAGTTTTTTTTACCTATGTATAATGCTTAATCTTAATGCATAATGCATAATGCATTAAGCATATTCTTAATGCGTTAATGCATGAGATTAATGTGTTAATGTATTATGCATATTAATGCATTAATGCATTAAGCACTATTTATTAATGCTTAAGTGAATGTATTGTGAATTACTACATTAAGTTTATGCATTATTGCATAATGCGTAATGCAATCAGTTTAATGCATTCTACATTATTTCTTAATACATAATGCATTAAACTTATGCATTATGAACTATGTATGCATATATTAATGCATAGCTCATAATGCGTGCTAAGCTTAATACATTATGCATTATGTATTAAGCTTAAATGCATTAATGCATAATGCAATAAACTTAATGTATTAAGCTCATTATATATTATGCATAATGCATTAAGCTTATTGCATTATGCATTATGATTATTTATTATATAATATGCATTATGTATTAAGCTTATTACATCATGCATTATGCATTATGCATAATGAATTAAGCATATGCTTAATACATTAATGCTTGTTGCATTATGCATAATGCATTAAGCATATTCTTAATGCATTATGCTTAATGCATTAATACTTATTACATTATGTATTATGCATTATGCATAATGCTTTAAGCATATACTTAATGTATTATGCTTATGCATTAAGTTTAATACATTATGCATAATGTTTAAGCATATGCAATAATGCATTAAGCATATTTATTAATGCTTAATAGCATATGCATAATGCTTATTGTGTTCTACATTATGGATATGTAATAATGCATTAAGAATATGCATTAATTCTTAATAGCTAATGCATAATGCTTATTACATTATGCATTATGTATAATGCATTAATGATTAATGCATTATGCATTATGCATAATGCATTAATCATTAATGATTAATGCATTATGAATATGTATTAATGGTTAATATATTAAGCTTATACATGAAGAAATATTGCATTAACTTATGTATATTAAGTTTAAGCATGCTTTGAGCTATCTATGTATATGTTTATGTGTAGAGTATGCATAGAGCATACATATTCTTTATGCATAATCTACGCGTATGTTTATGTGTAGAGTATGCATAGAGCACACGTATTCTCTATATACGCTATGTATGCATAAGTTTATGCATGGTTTGAGCCATCTATGCATATGTTTATACGTAGAGTATGCATAGATCATACATATGCTCTATGTAAGCTATGTATGCTCTATGTGAGCAATGCAATATTTTTATGCATAATGCTTTTTATGTAATGTATGCTCTATGTGATCTATGTGTTTATGTTTTTATGCATATATATGTGGCCATCACGAGGATCATCTCACCAATGGAAGAAGATTCGATATATGGAGGGGAATCCTCTAGTACACCTTCCATAACTGTAGATGACCTTGATTTGTAATGTGTTTTAGAGGCACATGCGGCTTGGAACCGACTAAACTCTAGGTACGGGGCAAAGAATCTGAGTCATCATGATTATCCCCTACCTTTTATGTGCTAGACACTTTGGCTATCCCACAATCACCCATTTCAATGCATCATAGTGCCTTCCCTACCCTTACCCCTCTCACTTTTACTTTCCTATCCCTCACTCTTCCAATTTACCTACTCCTTGTCCTTCAGCTTCTCCTAGTGCTAAGCTCATCCTATCTATGGTGCCATATCCCAGCATGCAGCATCCTCATAATGCCACTCAGGTGGTGATACTTGAGGGCTTTTCAGAGCATTCGAGCGATCTAGTAGTGGGGGAGGTGGGTGTGGTGGATGTTTTGGGGGAGGTGCAAGGTCACCTTCGCCTATGGTGGTGACAAACCTATCGAGGATTGTGGTATGATTTACTATACAGTTGATGAGTATGGCGGGCCTTTAATGGATGACACGAGATGGAGGGTTTATTATACCTTCCGTCATTTAGTCAAACAAACCTATAAGGATGTCTTCAAATTATGGGTAGAATAGAGATGTCATGTATGTGGTACAATGGATGCATGAGCGGTTTCCAAACCCACCACACACGCATTTTTCGGTGAGTGGGTTAGGAAGCACATAATACATATGAGGTCTCGTGCAAGGAGGTGCGCAAAGATGGGAAACAAATGCCCACCAATTGCACTATTAAGGAGTGGAAGAAGGTGAAGAAAGATGCCAGGGGAGGGTACTCAAGAGCCTCAATAAAAAGAGATGCATGGGAGTGAACTATTGAAGTACAGTGCCACAAAGTATGGATCCGAAGGAAAATCAGGCTGGCTCGCACGATCTGTAAGCTTTCTCTTTGCCATTTTTCACTAAGTTTACTTCATTTATCATCATGAATTTCATATATCATTGTTTTTGTAATTTGTTGTAGGAAAGAGGAACAGGTCGCCACAATGAAGTCGAGACTTGAGAGGCTCAAACGTGAGGGAGTGGTCACTGATGCAAATATCAAACACGCTCGGCAAGGCAACTTGGTGAGTAGTTAAACTTGAATTTTAATTATTACCCAATTTGTTTTGCTTGTGGGTAGCTTATTTGCATTGTATTACTATTTAACGTAGGAAGACGATGCTTAAAATAACGGTGACGATAAAAGTGGTGGTGCACATGGTAAAGATACTAGGAAAGATGAAGATGGTGCATTAATTTCATTAGTTTTTGATGTCTTCATTTTTGGTCATGAGAACCTTATGTAAGTTACAACTATGTATGTAATTTGTAATATAATCCATGACATTATTTTTTGTGTTTCAAGTGTTTTAAAAAAATGTGATTATTAAGTCGTGTTTAAATAAAAAATGTGATTATGTAGTTTTTAAATAATGTGATTTTTTTTAAAGAAAAGCACGGGACATAATGGGGAGAGATGTGGGGACACATGTCCCCACATTTTTCATCCATTCTATCCCCTTTTTTTGGTGAACAATCCGTGGCTATAGTCCCGCATGTTTATATGCGTAGCCGTAGCCGTGTGCATAGCCATGCTGATAGCTACATGAATGTTTTTTTCCATACATACATTCTCTTAAATTTGTGGGGCTCTTAACATGGTTGTCCTCTTTGTTTGTCGTAGTGTGGGTTAAATCTCCCCTGGATGAGTGTGGCTTGTTGTACCACACTGACCCATATTTATATGTATTAAAAGCTTGCTTTTAAAAAGATAACAGCAAAAATAGAAGCTCAAGTTCTTTTGAGTTTTGGATTGTGGTTCTTTGTACCATTAACCCATATGTATTAAAATCCTTCTTTTTAAAAAGATAAGTCCAAAAATAAAAGCTCAAGTTCTTTTGAGTTTTTGAGCGTAAATCTCTTACAAAAATATAGCAAGTGACAAATATAAAGTATTGGGCCTCCCTAAATTATAGGAATACTATAATTGGTATGTACAAAGGTTTGAGGCCTTAGCCTTACAAAAATATTAATGCCAAAATCTGAAACCATAATAATGTTTACATGTCTTTCCAAAATATCTCATATTGGTTTAACGTATGTTCCGTCCATGATTAACACATAATTTGCCAATCAATCATCGCCTACATTAAAAATAATATTACTCACCATACACATTCGATTAAACCCATTAATTTGGACTATATTATACCAGCGCACAGAGATGATTAAACACATTAAACTGAGAAATTGGTTAAATAAAGATAAAATATTTCTGAAATAAAATAATGGACGTCCCCATAAAGGTTATAACTAACGTTCTCCTATTGCTCGTGTTATAATTGACCTCAATTGTGTGGATGTTATGAGTGAGTGGATGTTATGAGTGGATGAGATTCTGGTAAGAATGGAAAACGTTTCTAGCACTATTACATGAGGACCTATTTTCAATGCCTTTTTGATGAAAATGAACATGTAACAAAATCTCGAAAGATTTAAAATTCACATCGATCAAAGCATCGGTATAGTATTGTCAAAACAACCGTTGAAATAAGCGCATTGAAAAAAGCATTGTAGAAAGCGTCGACATTATTTTTTTGTTTACGACATTCTTTTTGATCCTTTTATCGACGTGGATACCGACTAATATTTTGACTGGTATTTCAACGATTACTTTAATGGGATATAGGTTTTACTTTTTTCTGGAGTAATGGTATATCCATGTGTAGTCCTACAGACCACTATGCTAGCATTCAAGAGTACTTGCAACATTTGTACTTGAATTTCACAAAACATGGATTTTTATTAATTAGAAGAAGTTACATTGTGTTATTTATATATGTTTACAATATATGCTCAAACACATAGTGCCAACAAAAAAGTACTTAAAGGCATTCCTCCTGTACATAATGCCATTACTTTCTCCCTTGTAGCTCCAGACTCTTCTCTTATATTTCCATTGCTTCTCGCTTGCACATTTTCATCGTATGCAATAACACGATTTGTAGTAACACGATCCTAAACTTACACAATAAAACTAACACAAGTGAAAATAAATTTTGAAAAAACAAAGAGGTTATGCCTTTAGTGATGTACTGACTTGCCTTGCTTGCCAAGCATTGCCTCTAGAAATAGCAATCTATCCTTCTTCTTGCACCCTTTTCAAAGAGAGCTTTCGAACTCTGTAATAATGCAAAATCATAATCATCTTGGATAGGGAGGCTATCAACTAGTGCTTTAAGCTATAGATATACAAAAAAAACATTGCTTTTATGTTGTTATCAGATAACCTTTTTTTCTTAAAAGATAAGATATAGTTTGAGGCAATATACTTACAAAGATTGTTGGGATATCTACTCCTCTTTCATGTTGTGTTGTGGTTGGGTGATGGCCTTTATTACACCACCAAAAGGTACACAAGAAGAAAATGTATAAGGACTGGAACTAGGGGACACTAGGATCCCACCTTAAAAGGCACTAATCAGCTAGGAACCTATCCTTTGACCTCTAGTTGACACAAACGGACACCCCTACACCCTTCAATCTAGGTCGGTTGATACCTCTACCTATCCTCCCATGTCAGATCTAACTCCCAAGACCTTTGATCTTTAGCCTAAAAGCCTCAACTAACTTCCTTTGATAAGCAGCTAACCTAAACTTTCCTAGCTGATCAAATTCGGATTGTAGTCTAAAACGGATCCTAGTCATGTCCGCCGCCTGACTCCCAGAATGTCCTCTAACACTAGATAACTTCGAACACTTACCCCAAAACTTCACAAAACCTGTAAGCTCTCCTTTATTAATTCCTTGCTATGACATTAGTTTGACCTAGGTGTCTATAAACTAATTCGAAAGACTAACACTGACTCTAATCCAAAATGAGTCCTCATAGCTCTCTTATTGTCCTCCAGGTCCACCTAACCTCAATCCTTGAACCCCAGGTCTCCCAATGATCATCTTCCTTATGCTCCGCGGACCTTCAATTGACACTAAACCGACTGATCTTGATGAATATTGATTTAGCTGACTAAGTTAAACATAGCCGACTGAATTGCCTTCACTAAATCATGAACTTTATCTTACTTGTCCATTGACTCTCCCTAACCCATAGACTACTCTGGCTAAATAGAGTTATGACACACAAGACTCTTTGATGTCCGCGTGGCTGACTCACAGTTGACTAGTTTGATTGAACTAATTTCTAACGAGCTGATGACTGACATCTGACTCAATTAGATTAGACTTCCTTAGCTCTGAGTCCTCTTACACCTCTAGACCCCCTTAACACTCAAACCACATAATAGTTAAATATTTAACTGATTACAATCAACTCGCCAATTGATTTTGAATGACCAATCAACCCACAAACCTGACTATCTAACTGCTCACAGCTGACCACTGCTTGCTATTATGAGATTGACAGGTAACACTAAAGGGCAAGACTAGAAAAGATTATTTATATGTAAAAGGTTGCATATAAATAAGGTTAAGAGGATTTCAAATAGGAAATACCTAAGCAATGGTTAATAGGCATTCAAGTTAAAGTAAAAAGGGAAGTAGATGGTGCACAATGGAAGACCAAGGGACACATGGGTATTTAAAGAGGCATTGGACGAGGAAAAAGAAATGTATAGCCAATGAAATGTCAAGGGGATAAAGTATGAAGGTCATACACCACTTAGGCATATATAACCATGATTTAAGGGACTATTTGGGATATGGTTGGGTGGAGAGTCCTCAAGTTTATAATGCAAGGAGCATTACATTGGTATCAGAGCTAGCATTCAATCTCGAGGGAATCTTCATGCTTCTCGGCGAGACGATGAACACAACGAATGGATAAGTTATATTTTTCTCTTTGTAGTAAGAGGATAAGGTGCTGTTATTTATCTTTTTGCTATATTGTTTTGATTGAAAGCTTGAATAGACATAGCCATATATTATGGTATGGTTTCTCTTCTTTGGAAAAATAAAAGAAACTTTGAAGTTTTGATTATCAAACTTTGTAATGGGTCTATTGAGGACTGCAACGCCTACAACCAACCCCGAAATAAACATGGAGAAACTTTCAAGGAAATGTGGCCCTTGTAGAGAGAAAAAAAGAGAAGGATGAGGAGGTTTCTTGTGGGCTTCACTACCGCAAGACCAAGATGGTATGTCGCCATTCTCCAACACCTCCTTCATGCAGGCATGAATGTCGCCCTTCGAGAACCTCCAAGTCGCCACATGAAGGACACCCGGCTTATATGTGCCGTCATGCTCGACACCAATACAGCTGACGAAAGGGAAACGATAACCAATGATTACAGCATAAGGGGAGACAGTAACATGATAAGCATGAGTTACAAGCAGCTGTCGACAGCTGTGAAACCGGGCAACATAATTCTGTGTTCACATGGACTATTACTTTTACTCTCCTAGCATGCGATGTGGGCAGTGGCATTGTGAAGTTCGAACAAACTCTTGGTGAACATGCCGACGGCGCATACAGGCCGTGAGAAGAGGAAGTCTCTGTCTCTCTCCTTGAGAGAGATCTCCCTCACACACGACAACAAAAAAAAAGCCAAGATGACCAGCTAGATTGCTAAAATCTGAGAGTTTTTCCAGCACCTGACTGTGGTCTCAAAGGTTTTGATATAGAGGTTGCGTTGCGTCTGTCCTGTCTCACTGATATAGAGGGCGTTGAGTTGTGTTGGTCTATCTTTTACACCTTGCAACAAGCAATGCAAACCTGTCATGCACCTAAGCAACGCTCAATTCTAGCCTTGATCGTGAACGGGTGCAACAATCTTGGAAGTAGAGCAGAAGTGATGCCTTGAATCCACCCTCAATCCACCTTTGGATCCGAAAGTTGCTTGTAGCCAATCCGATGTCCTTTTTCCATCTATGACAAAGTCTGTGGAGAGGTCATGGGATCGAGGGGATTCGTGCATGCCACACAATGAAGCAGCATCAGGGTGGTGGTGACAACACCTCCTGTGGAAGGTGCCCTGAAGAGCACCTATGTAATTGCAGTAACATACCCGCCATGGTCACGTAGTTGAGAAATCTAATTTACATGGTCATAATCGCCGCCGGTGATCCTGGCAACCTGGATGGTGATGCTTCAAGGTTCACTTAAAAGATAGGAAACACTCAAGGTTGGATTTTTTACAGTAATTGCTGCAACTTGGCATGCCCTTCACTGTATCATCGGTGTCCTCAATGTTAGCATCTAGAGCCACATCAATAGTTTGAAGTTCTTAGTCCGATAGCATTAAAGTACACCCAAGCGTTGGTTTCTCACAAAGCATAGTCCCAATTACCTATTCTAAGGTTGTTGCGGCATAGCTCACCACCAAGGTGAGAGAGTGAGGACGATTTGTGTGCATAGTCACACGCAAAACACTTTATGCTAAATGCTTGATGGACATGGGAAGAATCTTTTTACACCAAAGTCTTCATCAAGAACGTGGAGTAAAGGTTGGTGCTTATTTTTGTTTGCAAATTCTTGCGTATGGGGCCATAAAATGACTTTGTCATCTTAATATTTATAAGTTTTGTACATCACTAAGAACCATTACGTGCAAAAGGTATTGTACATATTTTACACTCGTGACGTATGCGTTTGAGTGTGATGGGCTTGGGATGTATGGTTCTAGTGTGTTTCACAGTCGATTATTTGATCTTCTTGCTCTAGTTACTCTGGTATTGGCCTTGTGTGGACATTTGAGTTTTTTCAAGTGAGCGGCTCATCTATATAAGCATGCATGTATGGGTTATATATGAGATTGAAGTTTAATATTATGTGCTTTTAGCATGCGATTAGAAGCATAGATATGTTTTTCATGTTCGCATCAAGTGTATGAAGAATGATTGGTCACATGTTTCAATACAGGTGACTAGTGGGTGTAAGAACATCAATTAAGTTTGTTGATTACTAGTGAAGTGCTAGTGATAATGAAAAGTTAATGTTTTTTTTATTGGAGTTAAGGGTTGAATACTAACACAGGACTCGAAAGTTATGGACAAGAAAATTTCCCCTACTCTCTTTATGTATTGTGTTGACAAAGTTCAAACTATTGGAGAGTTCAGTTGAGGACTTGTTTTTCAAAGTCTTTGATTTATGTCCAAGCAACCCATTTGGGTCATATTCTACATGTCTCTCTTGCTTGCATAGTAAACAAGCTTTTGTACATTTGAGAAACTTATGCAATTGGTTTTTTGTTGTAAGTTTTAGTTCCATGTGGATGCAAAGAGACATAGAGTTGTTGGCCCTAAAGTTTAACTATTTTTATGCATATCACATGTATGTGTATGTGTATGTTATGTTGATTTCACATCAAATAAGTTTGTTTGTGAATTTGTATCATAAGATCCTTTTGTGTCGATCATATTCCTCTAGAAATTTATGGTCAAGGGTCTTTCACAATAGTATGTAGCTAGCCTATTAAGCAGACACAGTTTGTGTTTGTTGTTCGTTTAGTAAAACAGACTTCAATATGAAAAGTTATATGTTATGTTCTCAGTATGAACACATTCCAATGAGGTTTTACCTTTCCGAACATGTATGTTTATGTTATGTTGAGTTCACATCAAATACGTTTGTTTGTGAATCGGTATCATAAGATCCTATTGTGTCGATCATATTCCTTTGGAAATTTATGGTCAAGGGTCTTTCACAATGTTATGTGAATAACCTATTGAGAAGACACATTTTGTGTTTGTTGTTCATTAGTAATAGACTTCAATATGAAAAGTTGTATGTTATGTTCTCCGATTGAACACATTCTAATGAGGTTTTACCTTTCCGAACATGTATGTTTATGTTATTTTATGTTGAGTTCACATCAAATAAGTTTGTTTGTGAATTTGTATCATAAGATCCTATTGTGTCGATCATATTCCTTTGGAAATTTATGGTCAAGGGTCTTTCACAATGTTATGTGGCTAACCTATTGAGCAGACACAGTTTGTGTTTGTTGTTCGTCTAGTAACAGACTTCAATATGAAAAGTTGTATGTTATGTTCTCAATATGAACACATTCCAATGAGGTTTTACCTTTCCAAACGTGTATGTTTACGTTATGTTATGTTATGTTGAGTTCACATCAAATACGTTTGTTTGCGAATTTGTATCATAAGATCCTATTGTGTCAATCATATTCCTTTGGAAATTTATGGTCAAGTGTCTTTCACAATGTTATGTGGCTAACCTATTGAGCAGACACAATTTGTGTTTGTTGTTCATTAGTAAAACAGACTTTAATATGAAAAGTTGTATGTTATGTTCTTAGTATGAACATATTCTAATGAGGTTTTACCTTTCCGAAGAAGTTTGTAACTAAAGGGGATATTCCTTTAATCATTGATTTTTCATTTACTTCAAAAGGTTATCTGAAGATAAATTTTGATGGAAGTTTATGAATTGCACATACAAGCACTTTAAGGGGGAATTCTTTTAGTGTTTATGTTGTGTACAAGCACTTAATGGTTGGTAATAACTGTGGCATTTGATCTTGATTTATGTGAGTTGGCTCGTAATGGAGTACAATTCACATCTATTATTAGGTAACTTCATTTACAAAGGTTAACCTTAATGAATGGTCATGGTGCCTCAAATGTAATCTTTCTAGATTTGGCTAAAGGTATGACTCATCAAAAAGGACTACTTTGGGTCATGAACAAAACATGTTACCAATGTTAAGTCGAGACGGTAAATATAGTTAATGCCTGTTAAAAGGGGCCTTTCTATCTATAAATAAAAGTCTAAATCCTTGGAAAAGAGGAAAGACTATAAATTCTCATGGTGGTGACATAATAAAGTGTGGTCTTCTTCGGCCACATCATAAAGGTATGAGTACTATGTGCTTGTAAAAGAAAGTAATAAGACATACTCATTTGTGAAAAGAAAAATTGACCATATTAAAGAGAGGCACAATTATGAGTGGTTATGCTCATGGATTCCATAATGGTAGACATGGTACAAGGAATATTATAATTGTTTCTATTTAAGCATAAAAGTTATCAAGCAAATAAGTTGCTTGAAAAGGGTCTACCAATAAAAAGAAATGTCTATGTGGATATTGTTTCACTTATTGAAGTGTAACAAAAAAGAAGTTATTACCTAGATTCAAATTCAAGGACTTCCAAACTTTTAAAAGGAAGGGTCTAGTGTTAATGACCAGTTACTCAAGGTACTTGGGAGGAACTAGGTGGAATGAGATGCCTAGTGATGTGTGCTATGCCGATGTACGAGTAATCAAAAGGAGTTGACCGGAAAAGGTTGAGGTTGTCTTATCCAAAATAATTTCTTGATTGAGTAGACGCTCCAGAAGTAAAAGGAATTGGCCAAGGGAGTAAATGGTTACTTTACTCTTTATTTCTTACGGTATACAAGGTCTGTCAACTAGTATGTAAGGTACTAAAAGGTAATAGAACAATTATATTTGGGAATTGTGTCTCATGGAAAGGAGGTTATTCATAAGATTGGTTCTAGTTAGTGTATACAAGTGCACAAGAAAAAGGGTTAATGGTAACCAGGTAAAGCTTCTGAGTGATCATGATACCAGAGAAGTAAAAAAGAGCAATGAAAAGTCATTAACTACATACAAGCCTCTAATCAAGGACATGTAAAGTTGGTGGACATAATCATATTGGTTTGTCCTCATGCTTAGCATCAAACTAGAATAAAGTATTCATCTTAGAAGAAGGTGTTAAAGCGAAGCTCATTGTTCTAAGGGTAGCATAACATTCAACAACGTGTCAAATCTGTATGGTGTAATAATACTTACATGGATAGTAGTGTTCTTAAAAGAAAAATATAATCTCTAGTAGAAAAGGGACTTTAAGGGCACATGAATGAGGAAGTAATATTCCTCTACTAAAAGAAGTGTTTCTCTAACTGAAATACTTAAAAAAGAAATTATTCCAAGTTAAAGATTTGTTTAAGTTTGATTTAAAAGGAAAGGTTAGAAATCTTTAAACACAATTTTTATTATGATTATAAGCATGCTCTAGTAAGGAAAGGAAAGTTTGATTTAAGTTTGATTTAAAAGGAAAGGTTAGAAATCTTTAAACACAATTTTTATTATGATTATAAGCATGCTCTAGTAAAAGAGAGTAAAATTTCTCTCTTGAAAAGAGGTGAAGTATGAGACCTTAAAAAAGATAAGGCTATCTTCTGAGATAGCAATAAGGTAAACCAAAGAGTTCACGAGAACTTTGTTTCTTTTAAAAGGGGGAAAGGATTTAATCTTTCTCCAAAGTATTGTTCTTGAAGGTTTTGAGATATTTGACGATACTTAAAAGTTTGAGTGTGCTCAAACTTTAAGAGAAGGTTGGCATACTCAAAAATAAGCTACCCAGTTTTGTTTTTGAGAGAGGACAAAAACTTTTCTTTCAAGGAAGAGGATATGTTATGAGACTGATAGGTAACACTAAAAGGTAAGACTAGAAAAGATTATTTATATGTAAAAGGTTGTATATAAATAAGATTCAAGGGATTTAAAATAGGAAATAGCTAAGTAATGATTAATAGGCATTAAAGTTAAAGTAAAAAGGGAAGTAGATGGTGCACAATGGAAGCCCAAGGGAAACAGGGGTAGTTAAAGAGGCATTGGACATGGAAAAGCCAATGTCTACCCAATGAGAGGTCAAGGGGTTGAATTTGTAAGGTCATACACCACTTAGGCATATATAACGATGGGTTAAGAGACTATTTGGGATATGGTTGGGTGGAGAATCAAAGTTCTAGTCTTACAAGTCCTCAAGATTATAATGCAAGGAGCATTACACTTGCTGACTATTATTAGTCTTCTGACTGTCAGACTTAGCTTAAAACTACTTCCCTTGAATCCAAAAAAATTATAACAACTCTTCTACCTCACCAATAACTAATGAATCTTGATGCATAACCGACTGTTAGTTGACACCCCTCTGATCCTTTCTAACATAGAATCCTCTCAGCTTAAGAAGACTAATTCAATTATGAGTCAGCTCTAACTCCCAAAACATGAGACATACATTCATAGTTGTTTTATATCAACAAAATCAATCAAAATAACTCAAACCAAGATCCATTTCACAAATTCTCATCAATCACAACAGAAATACAAGCTTTGAACTCTCAACTCTCTTCACAAAAATAAAGATAGACTTTGTCTCAACACCCCTCAGACATGGGTTCAAATATACCAAAAGAACACACTAAAAACTTGAGGATCCTTCACAATAAGACTCCAGCAACTACTTTCCCAAAGCATCAACTTCAACCACGAATTCAAACTACAACGAATTAACAAACCACAAACTGGAGGTCATCCCAAACACATGCAAATTAGCACTCATCTGACTGCAGCAGCTCAAATTGAATAGAAATTATACCAAGTCATGTCTCGAACAGATTCGTCACATACAAATCATAGGGAAATCACCTCCTATCTGATTCTCTGGTCCACTGTGCATCCTCTGCTCTACCTTATCCAATTTCACCTATGCTGCACTGAATTTCTCTCCTTCAACCTTCAAAATGTAGGTAGTCTCTTCACTGTAGTCACTTCACACACTCTCTTCACTCACTCTTCACTCTTTATTCTCTCTTATGTGTTCTTTTTTTCTCTCCCCTTTTGAAAATCTTCATAATTCCCCTCTTTAGGCCCATCGCTACATTGCCACCTTCTAGAATGTTATGTTGCCCAATTCACTTTTTCTCCCATACATATTTTATTTTAGTTTTTTGCACCTGTGCTTATTCACTTTGGTCTCCACAATGTCTCTACCACCTAGGACTCATTTCACACAACTCTACATACATTACATGTTCCCATACACCATGTCTGATTTGAGTTCTAGACCCCTCTTACAATGTGTAACATCATGCTACAAGTTGTTTGCCATGCATATATATTAGATCTATATGCATGAGCTTCAAAAAAGGTTGCATAAGCTTCATGAGGTTCATGCAAAGCCTCACGCATGAGCTGGAAGAAAGTCCCCATGCAAAGAGCTACATGCATATGTAATAATAAAAAAACTCCCAAACATAGTTTAGGTGAGGGATAAAAGAAGCAACCCATGGAGCCTTCATGGGGATATGGTCTGCGCAACCCCATGGCCACTGATTTATAAGTAATAATGCAAGTAGCAAAGATCTACATGCATATGTAAAAATAAAAAAACTCCCAGGCATAGTTTAGGTGAGGGACAAGAGAAGGGAGCCATGGAGCCTACATGGGGATATGGTGCGTACAACACCATAGCCCCTAATTTATAATGTGCTTAGGCATAACAAGTTTAGGGATCCTAGGTTATGTTTTGGTGGTGGGGGATACTTATCGGGGTCTGATCCATACCTAGTAATGGTCAAAGATGTGTGTCCTCTATCGCTGTTGTGTGAGCTATGCCTAATAACGGTCTATAGTGTGAGGCATACTCAATAATGGCTTGGTTGGCTTTCCGAAGAGTCATCTACATAGTACCTTTACATACTTGCATAGAATTATATACAAATTGTTTCACATAAAATAGATTGCCATAATTTACCTTGCGATAAAGAACTCTTTTAGAAAGAATTATCTTCCTATTCTACAAGTGGGTACGTGAAGGGGATTGGGTGAATTATCTTCTTATTTTATGAGTGGGCGAGTAAATTTTATTGGGGGGATAAATGTTCGATATGTTGATCAAGTGGTTAGGCTAGGTGAGCTAACCCATGGTGTTAATTTAGGTTAGGATGGGTTACACGGATCTCTTGTAGGAGGTAAAAAAGATATATAAACTAGAAAACGGGTGATAGGGTGGAGCCGAATGATCCACGTACTTTCCAAGATGGAAATGGAACATTTATTTTAAAAAAAGAAAATTGGTGTGAAATTTTTAAATAGAAATGTAAAATGGAAAGGATTATTATGAAATTGAAGTTAGGAAGTTACGATACTATATAGAGATAGGAGGCACTTCCAACAAGAGAGAAGTATGGCCACCTAGTGACTTAAGTTGCTATTAGCTGATTGTTTACTTGTGAGATTTGATGGGACAGAACCTATCTAGTAGGGTAACGCCTTGGAGAAATCATTAACTCTAACCATAGTTACATCAGAATGACTAGAAGTCTAAGAAGAATGCTTGATGGTAGAGAGAGTTTTGGGTAATAGGATCCTCACATAGTTGTTATGGGTTATAAATGTCAAATGACACAGTAGGATCCTCACATAGTTGCTATGTGTTATAAATATCAAATAAAATGTAGTTTAATTATATATTCTTCCATATCATTGGTATGATGATCATTTGATTATCAATATAAGCATCAGTGTGGCATACCGGCAAATATGTCAACCAATGCACATACCGACAACTATACCAATTCTATAAAAAAATTAGTTCCTACACATATTCTGATGACACGAGATTTATATTTCTAATAGTTCCTTTTTCTTTGACTTTTTTTATTAAAAACTTTGGAGCCTCTCTCTTATGCTACTCACTCTCTTTATGTATTGTCAGCTATCATCCTCTTGTCCTCTCTCAACTCCTTTCACTTCTCCCACTCCTCTCCCTGATAGATTTGTGAGCAACGTAAGCACGCTCTTGGTCCATGCTCTTAGTCTACTTTTTTTCTCTTTTAAAAAAACATATGTTAGAAAAAAAAAGGGTTTCTTTACTCCAACTCCTTCCCCTTTTCCTTGTCTCTACTTATGTTAGAAAAAGAAAACAAATTAGGTTTTCTTTGCATAGAGTCAATAACATAGACTTATGCACATACCCTATGTATAGTCTTATGTATAAGAGTCTATTTTATAGTATTAAGGATATACAATAGACCTATGCATAAGAGTCTATTGTATAGTATTAAGACTATATACAGAAGAGTCTAGCCCATAGCCTTAATAGAGTCTAAGCATAGACTCTATTACTACAGAGTCTTCTACATAGAGTCTATTCCATAGTCTTATGCATAGAGTCTATACATAGTCTTTCATTAGCTTCTTCTTTCCCTGCAGTTTGTGAGAGAAAACCAATCGCACAAGGGACCATCTCCTTGGAGTGAAGACAAGATGAATGAGATAGTGCACCTACATTTGAAAGTTACATTTGTGACTCTCAAGAAAATACCCAATTACACATGCTTTGGCAAGGCTAAGGTGAGCTCTTAACTTAAACATGTTTGGGGCTGCCCGAGAACTAGCCTAGGGCTTAGGCCCATTTTTTCATCCATTCCAAGCTATTAGGATTACCCAATATTTCCTAATATATATTAAGAGGTCATGCTCTAAAAAACACACAGTTTTGGTCCCCTAGATGTGTTATTTTTGTTGCTTTTGATTTTTATTTGAATGTTATTTGCATAGGGCATTCTATTTTCATAGCTTGGAAGGAGAAAACATTGGATCTTTGGTGATTTACATGAAATTAGAGCCTAAAAGGCTTAGACTTAATTGCTCCATGCTTTGCTCGTGTAGCTCGCTGAATCCATCCATCCCAGCCCTTGTTTCAAGCACCTGTAAGTTTTTCTCTCTCTTCCCCTTTTCTTTCGCTGATTTCCTTCACGATGCGATATGGCCATTCTGCATGTTTTCAAATCGACATATCGCTCCGTTGACGGTTGGGTGTTCTCTCTTCCCCTTTTCTTTCGTTGATTTTGTTCATGGTGCAATATGGCCATTCTTCATGTTTTCGAATCAACATATCGCTCCCCGTGGATGGTTGGGTGAATTTTATAAGTTCTTGTTTCGTTCACCGTGCAAAATTAACATTGGTCCACATTTGGATTCCCCTTATCGTGCGGTGGATGGTGGTCGTGTGACTTTTGGCTAATTACTCTTCCTTCTCTTTTCTAGTACTGTAATGGCATGCACTCAGGAGAGTTTCAGTGCCAGCACCCAGATCCAACACCAAATCCAATTCCAGTTCCAGATCTTCCAGAGGAAATTCCAAAGGATGTCGCAAGTGAACCTATGCTTCCTGATGTCAAACTCGGCACCAGCATGAATATTTCAAAGGTCAAGGTCACTTTGTAGAGGCAAAGAAAAATGTTTGCGGGCGGTCGAGATAAGGAAGGCACGGGCAGCTGTCAATCTCCTCATCCCAAAAGCTCATTTCTTGAGGATTGTCAGATCCAGTAGTGACAGAATAAAGTGGAAAGGTTACTTTAAATAGGAGAGTAGCACCCTTGCAGGTCTTCAAGAGTCATGCGAGGACTTATAGACTTATTAAATGATAGTAACATTTGTGCTGCCCATGCCACGAGGGTCACACTAATTGACAAGGACATGACATTAGTAAGAAGAGTTAGGTATAGGTATGATAAGTTCATGTGACCTCTACCATTCAAGGATAGGAAGGCAGCATAAATCCTCTCCATTCCTCCTGCTTTGAAGAGAAACATGGCTGCTGTCAAGGTGGTTATTGAAGAGGTGAAAACACTGGGTCCACAAGGGTTGAAGAGGCTTGCAAAGGGGGCAGATCTAAAGGGAAAGGAGACAGTATTAGAAGAGAATGTCATTAGGGATGAATTGGTAGAAAACCTTCTGAAGTTGGAGGGAGAGGCAAGGTACTATTGAAAGAGCTTTTGCCAGACCAGGCAAAGCAAGTATATATTCGTGATCCTTTAGTATCAACTATTCTGATTGACCCGTCTTGAGGTCTGAAGAGGACCTTGCTTCTTATTTCCAGGGAGTTAGTCCAGGTACGTGCTTTCTTGTGCTGCCATATATAGAGAAGTATGTATTTTCTTTGGATTTCAAGCTGTTGATGGAATTTAAGTTATTAGTTGCCTGTGTAAGGTTTCTTATAATGCTGGACAATTTCAGAGGGCATTGGTCTTCTTGTTTAATTAATGTGGTGAAATGCCGAACAATTTTTATGAATAGCCTTCTCGGAATGCACGGACAATCTAAATTGTAAGTCATTTAATTTATACTTTATATCATTTCCTTCTTGCTTCCTAATTGTTGATTGTAAGTCATTCTTTATATCGTTGACTGTAGGGCATGTAAGAGGGCGGTCGCATTGATTGAAACTCTATGTCTTGAATTGAAAAAGGATATAGAGTGGAAATTTCTCAACCAACCCGTTCCTATGCAAAAGTATTCACACTCTTGTGGCTGGCACGTAGTCGCAAATTTCTAGAAGTTCCTCCTTTCCAAGTACACTAATTTTGACAGTTGTGTAGGTTTCTTGTCACTTAATATAATTTCTCTATGTTCATTTCATGAGAGATCCCACATTATTCTAATTGACTTTTATGTTGTTTTGAGTCTATTTACTCAGACGAGTTCTGGCTGCAGAGTGTGCGGGCAAAGGCAATAAACATTATCCTCAACAATGCAATTATGCTCGATGACCCTGACTTGCCACTTCTACTAGTTGGCACTAATGCATCAAAGAAGAGAAAAAAGATGTCGTTTCATTCCCCTATTAAGCATTTCAGCTTTAAACAAGGAGTCCATGAGAGGGGAAGCAAGGGCAAGGCAAAGAGGAAGCTTCTATTTGCAGGTAAGGGTAAGGATAAGGCAGGCAAGGTGCCAACAACAAAGGAGACAAAGGAGGAGGCCACAAGGATGAGGAGGCCAAGGTGCTGAAGTCTAAGTCAAAGGAGGAGACCAAGGGTGAGTCAAAGGAGGAGGCCAAGGCTAAGGCTAAAGAGCCCGAACCCGCTTAGAGGCATTTTGTATATGTCCAGAGACAACGTTGTAAAGATTCTGTATTTTTATTGAGCTCGGCTCATTTTTATATAAACATTCTATATTTTTACTGAGCCCTACTTATTTTTGTATTTTGTGAGTATTGTGCTTTACCATAATAAAATAGATTGTTGAGAATTTTTATTCTTATAACTTATCTTTGGTTAAAACTGAATTTTAAAGACGTTTGCTTCAAAATCGTTATGAGTACTTTTTGTAGAGTAGACACATGTCCATGTAGAATTTTTTCATCACATTAGTCATTTCTAAGATACAACACTTCAGTACAAGTCTTACAATGACTCTATTTGGCCTAAGTCCCTTGATACAAGACCTTTCTAATTCTCCACGATAAATTTTTCCTCCGTCTTCTTCTCTGGGTTGTTCATCTAAAGAGTTCTTTGATGCACCTCTTTGGCTTCATCTATCAGTTTGTCTACATCTTCAAGGTCTTTCTTGAAGCTTTTCTTTGATGCACCTCTTTGGCTTCATCTATCAGTTTGTCTACATCTTCAAGGTCTTTCTTGAAGCTTTCAAAAATCTGGATAGGTTGATCATCTGTATCCCGAACAAAGTAATAGGAGTCATCATCAGAAGAAACAGCTAAAATAGCTGGCCTAATAACCTTGCTAGGAACAGTCCTCTCATTAGAAGAATTTGCATCCATGGGCAGCTTTTGTATAGAGCTTATAAGCTGTAAGATATTATTTTCTCAATTCCCTTATGGACTGATCTTTATATACTGTTTTGTATATGGACTCTCAAACCATCGACATAAAAAAAACCATGTGCTGTAAATTTGTGTGCCACTAAACCATTTTGGAATAGGAACCCTAGTACCTACACTAAGCTGACCATTATTGTGCACATACAAGACAACTTTAGAGTAAATTTGTTGAGTTATATTATAACTTCAATATAAAAATCCAAATTCATAGCTGTTACAAGACAAAAATTCATTGCTTAGTACACTTTTTTGAGGGCAAGGACTTTACAAAATTAGCATACTTGAAGTAGCTTCAAAATTCACAAAATTTAAAATTTTCATTAACTGAGCGATATACCATCAACATCCCAATCGGGATCTACCAAGGTCTTTGGCTCTAGTTGTTTTTGAATCTTCCTATTTTTCACCTTGGATTGTGCTATGTTAATATCCTCACCTCCCATGATATTGAGGTGCTCTCTAATATTTAGGAGGCTCCAATGTCTACTTGCACCTACAACTTCCACTGCACCACTGGGCAACCGAACGCATATGTCGAGAGGCAAAACAACTTGTTCATTTGCCTGCATTGGGACCCAACAACTATTCTTTTTCATCCACCGCTCATAATAGAAGCGTATGTGTAGTGTGGCACGAGCTTTGAGATACTGAAATGAGACACTAGATTCTACTATATTGCACTTGAATGTGTCATCCTTATGTATCCCTTCTACAATCCTCCACTGGTCTCCAAGCAAGGCTACCATGTCATCACCTAATATCTTCTTGCACACAAACATGGTAGGTGTTTGTGAGAAACAAAGATTTGGATAGGGCGGCGAGCGAGGGGATAACGGTTTCTCATGTGATGAAGTTGAGAGATTCCATGGGTGCGATTTCAAAGTAAGTTAATAGTAAATAATTTATCTCATTCTATAGACAAATTTACATCACATGTAATTCCCAAACTCACATAGTATCACTCTACTTGTTCTAAGAGGTGTAATGTTATAGTAGTATGTGGGCTTATGGTCGACATCTTCAGTGATCACGCGAGTTGATTTACGATGTGTCATGATTGATTATGGAATTATTCTCATTTTAATAACAATGCTGCACTAGTAGTATGGATACAAATCTTATCTAATGATGGTAACCTCGGCTATGTTGGTATGCTCGAAGACATCATTGAGGTCAGCCAGCTACAAGTCCTTCAAGAAAGTGTGGCTATGATTTAAATGGTTCCTAACACAGTACCGCAAGTAACATGCAACATATAGGATGGAATGGATTCTATGCTGTCAACTCACAAAAGTATTTAACCAAAGAATTAAGCCATTCAGCTTTCTAGAGCATTGTGAACAAGCATTCATTTTTCCTTATGTACAAGATGAACAAAGAAGGTACGTTATCCAAGGGTCACCTCGTGGTAGGCACATATCTTAAGAAAGACCAAGTGAAGGGGATGTTATCACACAGAGAAAGACACAGAGAAATAAGATCAAATCTTCAATGGAGATCAAGGACCAAAACAATGAAGAAATTGCAATAGAGCTGACCAAGACATTAGCCCACCTATAGAACTACATAACATTGAGGATGACTTACCAGAAGCTGATGAAGATACTAAAGTACCCAATGAAGACGATTGTTTAGACTTGTATATTCTTCTTTCATTGAGGCATACGAGGCTTCACTTGCTGAGAATGAAGACTTTAAGCTAGAGTGATTACAAGCCTTAATTTACTGTCACATATACCACCATACTAGATTGCCACATGGACATACTTCTACATGCAGGGTTGGAAAATCACCTTATTATCCTAGTAATTTGCAGCACTACTTTGATTACAAGATGTTCTATTATTAAGCTTTGAAGACTGATACAAAGCTACACACACATACACATTTTTGTTAATTCATAAAAAAATATTGCTATACCTAGCGTTATCACGCTTATGCATTACTAACTCTGACATCTCTTTATTGATCATCTTCTTTGACCAGCCAGCTCCCGAATTCGGCCTCCAACTATGTGAGCACTTTCTTTCTTCCCTTGAATCTTGTTTCTTGCAGTTGAAATTAATCATCTAGTTAGAATATATAGTGAGAACACAAGACAATAAATTAAAGAATCTCACATAAAAAATTTAAATATACTATGTCCATGAGATATGTACATGCAGTAGATAGGGCAACACTAAGTTACTCTTGAAGTCTTGCCCAAAAGTCTCAACCTACAATGTCATAGGTGACTAGGCATGATGTGTATATGGACATGGGACATGTGGTGGATGGGGATTAGGGTCCACTGAACCATGAGGGTTGATTTGGGTGTAACACGTGGTGGTGTGGTAGTAACACGTGTGACAAAATGTGGTGGTGGAGCTGCATGGGGGAGTGGTACTACGGGTGTGACTGGTTTGGGAGTGGATCAAAAGTCTTCTCTGTATATGGATAAATTAAGCCTAGATAAGGTTAGATAATAAAAGTGATTAGACTAGCGTAGATAAGGTTGGATAATAAGTGGGTGCCCAATTAGTTATGAGGTATGGATGCTCAAAGGGATATTCCTTTGAGTGTTGATTGAGATTGTGCTCTTTCTCCTTGTACTCTAGCTCTATACCCCCTATCCTATTGTCCTCTTGGTTTGCACTACCAGATCCTGATCTTGGTGCTGGGATCTACCTGAAGCAATGTGGACGTAGAATTAGATTACACAAAATATCTCGCTCTCCCTCATATAATTCAACATCTATTTTGGTGGAGTGCACTCATTTGTATTTCACCACACTCTCACCCCAGCAGTTTCACGTCGGGTTCACCAAAGCTGTCGTGACGTGGGCGGTGTCGCTGGGAAAGTGCGAGACTTCTGGCTGTGAGAGTAGCTTTCAAATCCCAGCAAAGAAACACAACATATAACTCTTCAAAGGGGAACCACCAGCAGAAGCTTTTCAATTTAGACAGATGGGTACAAGCTTACCAGGTCACCAACACATGGCCTCATCAATGCAATCATGTAGTATATTATTTTGGAAAAGAGTTTTGTGAAGACCAGAGACAAGTAGTGCACATAAGTCACCAAAACACAACACCTATGGTATTTTAGCCTCTATGAGCCTCCCAGTAGCTCTGCGTCAGCCTGTCACTTCTTATGCGTTTCCATCAACATCATAATCATCAACATAGCCATGGAATGCATCAAGGTCCACAACCCACAAAGGCATCAATATAGTCCTGACAAAAGCCATTGGCAGCCAAAAACTTGACCATAGCAGCCCACTATACTGACCAACAGCCCGTCAATATGCCCACATGAGCTCAACATCAAAAAGGAGAGCCTCAACACCAAGCCCTCAAAGTCATCACAGATACATTATCAATTGTCCTTCGTTGAGGAAAGAACATGGCCTCATCTCCAACAACAACACCATCATGCATACTTCCTTGAGGAATAAGAAACTAAAACGCCAACATCAACACAATCAGAAAGACAATATCTCAGATTGGATAGATTCGACACGTTGGCAACATCAACGGAATTGTATAGTATCGCTAACACCTCCTCCACCAGCTTCAAGAGCTTCACGTTAAACACCAGCAGCTTCTCTCTAGCCTACGCTCTCACCTGAGAAGCTCCCATATGGCTGTAGCTGCGCCTCAGAGCCCTTCCCAAGGCGGATTTCCTTTGTATACCTGCAGCTGCACACCGTTTATCCGTGTCCGAGAATCGCCAGCGCATGAATTCAACAGCAGACACCTTCACTTGACGGAAGCTTCAGAAGGCGTATCAATAGAAGCAGCTTGATTTCCTTTGTAATTCGAAACCCTACATGGCATGAACAGAAGATATTCTCCACTTTTTAGAACCTCTGGTTCATCTACTCTCTGGTCTTGATTTTTTTCTTCACACTTCTCTCCGTTTTCTGCATACCCCCTTACGATATGCGTCGCTTCTGGTTATTTCTCCTTTTCTTGCCAAAGAGTCGGAGCTCCCTCGCCTTTTGCAGCCCAAAAATTGCCATTTCCCAGTTTGAAAATACTGCGCCACCTTATTTTCTGCATAATATTCAGAAATTCCCCTTAAAAAAACTTTCGCATGCCACGCAAGCTGGCACCTTGCGTCACCTTCTTGAGCCTTGTCAGCAGTAATGCTACTGCTCGACTTTCCTACAGACAATATGTTGTCAAGTGACAATGTCAATGCTTCTCTGCTTTTCTTCTTCACCTCCCAACAGTGAGGATAGAACTGTACGAGCTTTTTGAAGCGCCTTAGCACCATTGGGCTCCTCTTTATTGTCCCCTTTGAATCCCTCAGTAAGCACATCTCCAAGCGTTTGGAAAGGATTTGTGAAGGTCTTTCTGACCCGCAGAATCATAGAGAGCATCTTAAATCGCCAGATGGCTGTTGCAACTACCATGAAACCAAGAACCCAATGTGTATCTTCTTAACTAAATCCTTATCTATATTAGATGGTTTAGAACTTTCTTCTTCAGAAGCTTCAGAACTGCAGCTCATTTTGTTATCTCTCTCTGAGTTTTTGAGGCTAGGTGGTAGATTATTCTCAGATTTTGCGAGGAGCATTTCCATCACTTCAAGATTTTTCCCAGTTAATGCTGCTGCAACCTTGGCCGCTTTAAACTAGCCATCTATCATCTGTAGCTATTCCGAATGAAAAGTACCCACCTTGGGTGCTAAAAAGATCTCAAACTGTAGCTCCTCTGCAAAAATTTCCTTCTAGGAAGTTGTTCATAGCATGTCTGACCACAACTCTTCAGTTCATCACATGCCCATCAGGCACTCCCAGCTCCTGCTATCTGCCCTCTAAAATGACTCCTTATCAGCCTGTGCGCTTCACAAAAACTCACACATTTCTCCACTGTTTGCCTGGCCTTCAAGCATGCATCTGCACAACAAAAGACTGCCTTTTTCCTCCACTAAAAACATCACACTATCCAAGTGTTAAAACACCTACTACACCCATTATGTACACAGGATTTGAGACCTGACTCAGTCTCAGCTCGTCTTATTGAACCTCATTTACAATATGAACATATGTACATGGGCATCATATAAATCAAGTCATGGCACTTAATCCCATGCATCTAGATTTGCATTTAATGGCCTCACATGCATGGTTTCACACCATAGACATGCCACGGCACGACAACGTGTAGATCTTTTGTGTGAGATGCTACCTGTCCAATCTACATCAGTGTACCCATATAGCTCCAATGGTACACTTGCTGCATAAAACAATGCATAATCAAAAGTGGCCCTCAAATACCAAAGTGTGCGTCACACACTGTCAAGATGTAGTTTGTGTGGAACTTGCATAAACTGGCTCTCTAAGACAACAATGTAACTCAAATCTGGCCTGTTGATCGTGACATAGATCAAACTTCCCACAATCTTCCTGTACATAGTGGGATCCTCCAACCACATAACCTACAATCCGCACTAAGCTTGCCATTTTGATCTAATGGCACACCGAGATTGACTTACAATTAGCCATCCCATACTTGGACAACATGTCCAATACATACTGTCTCTGTGATGACAGAAAGCCAAATACCATTAGTTGTGCGAATGACCTCAATTCCCAAAAAGTAGCACAAATCTCCCAAATCCTTCATTGCAAACTTCCTTTTGAGAAGACTTTTCACATGCCGAATCTCATCAAAGTTGTCACCCCCAAAAAATAAGATCATCTACATAGATGGTGATGATCACAATACCCTTATCACTCTTGCGCACATACAAAGAGTGATCTGCATCTGCCATATGAAAACCAATAGTGACAAGATACTCAGCAATCTTGTCCTGCCATGCTTCTAGCGCCTGCTTCAACCCGTATAAAGCCTTATGAAGCTTACATAGATAATCTAGGTGACCTATACCCTTAAAACCAGGTGGATGATCTATATACACTTCTTCTTACAAGTCACCGTGCAAGAACACATTTTTTACATCCATCTGATGTAAAAACTAACCTTTAGCTACAGCCACCACAATCACAACTCTCACAGTTGTCATCTTTGAACCGGGGAAAATGTCTCCTCATAATCAATCCCATGTGTTTGCGCATATCCTTTGGCTACCAATCTAGCCTTGTACCTACTTATCCTACCATCACTGGTATGTTTCACCTTATACACCCACTTACATCCAATAGCTTTCTTGCCTTCAAGCAATGGCACCAAATCCCAAGTCTCATTTCCATAAAATGCATCCATATCTTTCTCCCAACACACATTTCCAATAGCCTCATGAAAACATGTGGGTTCTACAACCTGCACAACTTTTGCCATATAAGCATAGTGATGTGCCATATAACCATCCTAAGTCAACCTCTACATAGGTTTTTTTTACTCTTCTAGATCTTCGTAACTTTACATTCATGGCTTCCATAGCCTTCTTCACATCAGGTGTCCTCATTGCTGGAATCCCAAGCTCCTCATACGACATATTCTTCTCTACCCCAACAATGATCGTGGTATCTCTATAATGTGCCTGTTTTTCCACTCAACAACTCCATTTTGTTGCGGAGTGTATCTACATGTAAATTATCTCTGAATGCCATTCTTTCACAAGAATTCAAAGAAGTATTCTCCCCCTCCATCTAACCTTAGGCACTTCACATGCTTTCTTGTTTGTTTTTTCAGCCATCACTTTGAAAATGAGTGAGCACTTCACTCTTCTCCTTCATGAAATACACTCACACTTTTCTCGTGTGGTCATCAATGAATGTTACGTAGTACCTGCAGCCACCCATAGACATAGTCTTCGCAGGACCCTAGACATCTGAATACACAACATCTAATACATTCCTCCTCACATTTCTATCATGTGAAAATAAATGCTTTGTTTTCTTTCCAAATTGACATGCTTCATATACTTTCTGCATACCTTCAGGCAGCCTTGTCACAATTTCTTTAGTCTGTATTCATAGACTTCATTGTTTGCACATTTGCATGCCCAATTCTCTTATGCCAAATGTTTGTATCTGCAACAAATCCTGAACCATTTGCAAGCATTACAGCACTCACATCAGGCATATTTACATTCAATGTAAACACCTTGCCCACTTTGTTGCCTTTTCCAACCAACCTGAACTTATCTTTAAAGTCTTCTACATAATAGCCATCAAGGTTAAACCGGACCTACAAACCCTGCTCAATCATCTCGCCAACAGAAACCAGATTCTTTGTAATTTTAGGAGTATGAAGTACATCTGCAAGGTACTTCACCTTACCATCCTCCATAGACAATGGCACATCTCCAACATGGGCAATCGGATGAGCAGTGTCATCCCCTATTTCAACAGAACCTGGTCTTTCAAGACTCCTCATTTCCTTAAACCACTCCCCATGACTTGTCATGTGGTTCGAAGAACCTAAAGCAACATTTCATACATCATCCTTACATGCTGCTACATCATTTCTAGACACATCATTAGCTACGTGTTGCATAGTAAACGATCTCTCATTATCCTCATTATTTTTACTAGAGGACGCATAGTTGTTTTGTTGCACTTTTTCATTTTGCATGTCACTCTGATTCTTATAACAATCTGCCTATATATGTCCAGGCTTACCATAATAAAAATAGCCTCGTGTATCATTATACTGCCTTTGCCAATTACCATGACCTCTTTGACTCCCCCTACCTCTAAACTGGCCTCTTCCACTTGTGTGTTGTTGTTGCGAATCCTGGGACTGTTGCTGCTACTGTGACCATAATTCTAATTACCTGTTTGGCCACCACCTTGGCCACGTCCACCACGACCTCTACCTCATCCTCTACGTGCACTTGTGTAGACATGCTGCTCAGAACTATTTTTGTTTTGTAAAGACTATTGATCTTCACCTAAATTCTTCTATTCAATGCCAATCAGCATTGACACCAAATCTGTGAAGTTGCGAATGTTCTCTCAAGTTTAAATAGATGTCTTGAATGCCTTGTATTGTGGCCCGAGACCACGTAGACACACTTACTACCTTATCCTCATCATCAACAAAAACACCAATAGATACAATGGATTCCACAATGCCCTTGATCTTCAAGGCATAATCATTCACAGAAATATTTTTCTTCTCCACAGTACGAAGCTCATTCTTCAATTGAATCTTTTGTCCCTTGGTGTTAGTTTCATACAACTTCACCAAGGTGTCCCATACCTCCTTAGGTGACTTGGCATCCTATATATGTCCAATCATGGTGTCATGTATACTAATAGAAAGCCAATACATGACTTTCCTTGCTTCTTGAATTCTTTTACATCTAGATCAGTTGGATTAATCTTTGGTATCTTTGATGTGTCCTCATGTTCACCTTCAATGTAGTCCCAATACACTTTTTTTCCCATCAAAAAATTTATCAATCTAAACCTCCAAGCATGGAAGTTGTTCTTGTCAATCTTCTCTGCAACAATACAGTTTATTCCATCATTCGACATCTTGTCTGTAACACAAATTTACTAAAAATAGCACTCTTGTTTGACTTGCACAAATTGTTGTATTCTCTGCAGCAGCAGCAATACTATACTACACCCAAACTGTCCCAACCAATGACCTCAATTTGCATACATATATCCAATGGCAACGTTAAGACCTTTTTGCAACACACACATATATCTGCACAACCAATCGCCCTTCTTGCAATTTCAAAGACAAAGTTCTGCAAAGAATCAAAACTTAACTGCAGTGCCCGCCCGTAAACACTTGCTGTAAACACTTTCTGTGCGAACTGAAAAACAGAGGTCTAGATGCGCTCGAAACGCGATTTTGGCTCAAGACATTTCTGTCCAATGGACAATATAGTTTCCCTGTGGCTCTGCTCCCGCAAAGAAAGCTTCTCAATCAAAGTTCGTTTGCTGGTGCCTCCCCCAAAGAGATCCCGAAAGGACAAGGGTGTAGGGGGATGAGTAGATGAACCTGTTACCCTCATACGGCTTACTTTTGCCACTCAGCCCTTAGCATGAACCACTATCTGATACCATGAAAAAATGCAGGGGAGAAGATAGCTTGAGCTCTTGTAAGCACACACACACTTACACAAACCCTAGAAGAGAACACATAAGGTGAGAGGCTGAAAATTCTTCTTCTTCTTAAAACACCAAAAGTGGTCTACAAAGAAGATAAAGTGACTAACACACACAACAGAGTATATACAAGCGGTCCATAATGTGAACACGCTAATTGGATCAGTGGGTAGGTATAGACTAGTCGGTGCAGTCCAGCTGTAGAATCTCTCACGAAGATATGTCAGTGCCATCTACCAAACCCACCAGTAATGTAAATGTTGAACGGTCATGCAAGCACCTCGTGAGTGTCAAATCATGTTAAGCTTGACATCTCAACAAAACTTGTAAGCCCATCCTCATGACCATAGTGTGAATCTGGCTGTGAATCTGGCATGAAAGGTATCCATTGAAGAAGCTCGAAACTCCTGGCCAGAATGTCAAATGATCTTGGCACAAAAGAATCATCGTGTAGACCAAGACTGAAATCTGTCCATCCATGCATCTGAATGTCGAGATACATATCCAAAAATTATGCTCCTCCAATGGCAAAGAATACATCCAAAGGAAAATGTCCTGGCTCCAAAGAACATAGGCTTGTGTCGACATCCGTAGGAGCCATCATGATACCCATCCTTAGGTATATAGTCATGTATGCTCACGAGTGTAGGGCACTCTATCAAGTCCCCACCTACATCATCCCATGAAAGCAATGCCGAACCATCCATGTAAAGATAACCACATAGATCCTCAACAAAATCACTATGTGTAGAATGTCTGGACCATGTGGCACAAACATCCTCCTCATCAAATAAGTGTCTAAATTGGCTAGGCAACAACATCTAAAGCTCTCAACATCCATATGTGACATGAATATTATGTGTCATTATAGCATGATGTCAGTGAAGAAAGATCTAGAGGTCGAAGCCGTGATGTGCCAAATGGATGTGTGAAATCGACAAATGATATGTATCTCCACACTTGAAATGTTAAATCAAAATGACGGTAGACATGGAGCCAGAGTGATAGGGTATGAGCAGATGCAACACAATTAACATCTAGAATGGAATTGTAGTGATGTCGATGACGATGATGGTGGGTAGCACGACGATCGTAGGCAGGATAAAGGTAGTAATGGATCCCCACGTCATCCACCAATGCCTGAAAGTTTGAAAACACTCCAAAATGTGCACAAGAATGCCACACTGCATGTGAAAAAGCCACTAATATGCTTAAATGGTAAAAAAAATGTGCGTGTGAATGCCCAAAAATACACCAAATGGCCAAAAGCGTGCACATGAACGCCCAAAATGTACCAAATCGACCACATGACACACTAACCACCTCCACAAGGCTCAAAACATGTGAACATGTCCAAACAAATCCAAAAGCGTGTGAATAACACTCACAATGTATGTGAACTACCCACACATCATGTGATCGATGTGAAAGAACTCCCAAACTAGCATGTGAACACCCAAATATGTCCACCATGCACCAAAATCTCACATGTGTGAGAGTATGGAATGTGGGCAAGGGAAGTGGTCAAAAAGCACTAGAGTGTGGGATGGACAAAATTGAATGGGCATAGTGGGAATGGTATGAAAGGTGAGAAAATGTGAAAAGGTTAAATAGCAAACCCTAAGGGCTTCTTCAACGTTGCACTTTCTCTCTTTCTCTACTCTACACTGTTACCTATTCTATTTGCCCTTCCCCATGATACCTAAAACTCTCCTAAGCTCAGTCATGGTTAGGGATTGTGTTATTGTAGACGTTCCAGCAAGGCCGATCATGTCTGTTTTTTTTTTTTAAACTCCGAACTGTGGTCACTTCGTTGGCAAGCCCAGACTATAGCATACATAGAGCACCCAGCAGTGCAAGCTTACAGCACACGCAGACAAAGACAAATAGGGCTGATGCACGACAAAACAGGGCCACAATCGCTTGCACTGGGCTTACGCCTGCACTTTGGGCTCGCTTGTAAAGGTGGTAGAAGAAAGTGCTGCTTGTGGTCGTAGCAAAGAAGTATGAAGCGTAGAGAGATGTTGTGTTTGCTCAAGCTACGCTGTGTTTGGTGAAGCTACACTATGTTTGGTGAAGCTACGTTTTTTTTCCCTAGGTTGCGTGTTGCTGTGAGCTACACCAAAAACTTCCACGCTCCACGCTCCACCTGATATAGCGTATATAGTGTGCATCTTGTATTGTAGCTGCTGTTTTCTGCATTGACTTGTCTCGGCTGGGCTGAGGGGGGAAGTCACGAAATGTTGTGTGCCTGAGCATGAGCAAAATGACCGAATACCTTACGCTTGGTAATGATGATGTAGGCACTATTTGTACGCTTGAGTTGGCTGAGCCTTTTGAAACAAGGCGATGAAGCTTGATGGGCTTCACAAGAGAGATCTGGTACGGTTAGTGAACTAGCAGTCGAGTTGTCATGCTGCCCAGCTTGTAGAATCTCTGCTCCACGAGATTTGCACAAATACGCTCTGAGCGATGAAACTTGCAGAAGGTTTGACGTTGGCTGATGAGCCTAGAGAAAGGCGATGAAGCAATCTCTCCCCCAAAACTGTAGCGAGCCTTACACTGCTAATAGAGCAGGGCCTTCCTACACTGCTCCCCGGCCGCTTCCGAAGCCCCCGATGGTGTATTACACTACTAATACCACCGCCCCTGAAGGCTGGGGTTCAGCCGTGTGATCTTGAAAAAAAAGGTGTCCACAAGCTTGGAGACCTGCTTGGGAACCTTGTCGGGGTCTTGATCCACCGGTCATGTGCGCTCTTGAGTGCCTATTATCTGGGAAATTACAATACAATCTTGTATCTATCTCTTCTTTACAGCCTTGGTAACTCGGTGATGGCGTTAGCAGCCACACCTAATTCTCCAAATCAGGCCTCTATGTTTCCTGTATGGTGCATAATGCTTGCCCTGGGTTTGATAGCCTTTGGCATTGCAGGGACAAAAACTTGTGTTTCTGCCTTTGGGGAAGACCAAATTGAATGGTCCATACTAGATGGAGAGGTTAAGGATGGGTTTCGTCTGAAATTCTTTTCATTGTACTATTTTGCAATCAATGCAGGGTCATTTATCTCCACAATTCTGACACCGATTTTGATTGCACCATCACCCGGTTTTGGGTCTTTTTTTATTAAATTAGTTTTTAGTAACGGTTCAAGCCTCTGAACCGGGCCCCCAGGTCTTAGGATGCACATGCACATGGGATGGGCGTAGGCACATCCCATATGCATGTGAATCCTAAGAACACTTTGTTACATATATATTAGCCATATCTATGCCAAACTCTCTCTCCTCCTCCATTTTTTTTTTGCATTTATTGATATAATGGTCAGGCTTTCCACAATAGCTACATTTACATTTCTTCTTACAAGCGTCACCCCCCTTCTTGGCATCCTTTCCCACAGAAGAGTGGGTTGATTTTGCCTCTAGCCTATAGCTTCTCTCAAAAAAAGGCTTCACCTTCACCTTTATGTGATGACTGGCACCGATGCCTGGTCTCCCACACACATACTAGTCTGATTTTGTTAGGATTTCTCTTATTACAAGAGCACTAGAACCAACTCATTAAATACAAGGGCATGTGTGGTTGCAAGATAAGGGGCACCACTTTTGAAAGTTGGGTGCCTTGAAGGTAGCTTGAAAACAAGAATCTCAATAACTTAAAGGTCCAATCTCTCGTGGTTATATGTTTGGAATTTAGTGGCATGTGTTTGGGGAACATTATACATATACTGGGTATTCAAATGGTACCCCTGATCAGAAATCCAATTTATTTTAGGCATTTTTTCATTGTATGGAAGTTTCGGTATTTACATTTTCCAACTTTCTCTATTGCAATATATGTCACATATAAAATGCTTAGTACTTCTGCATCCAAAGTCTAATGATCATCCCAATTTGTACATGAAAATAACACATTGTACAGAGCTTAACTTGATTTATTGGGAATTTTTTTTGGTGTTTAACTATTTTTTGTAATTAATTTTTCTCTATTTTATATTGTAAAGCAACATGTGATTTTTTATTCAAGATCTTGGTAAATGTGAAGCTCATCATTAAAGATCCAATAGTGAGAAGTTACATAAATATGTCTAGAATGTGGCCATGTTCTTAAATTATTACAATTCTAACAGTTCAATTTCTTTTGATCTTCTATAGAAAATTCACTCAGTCTATCAGCAGGTCTATAGAAGTTTAATAATTTATTTATATAAACTGAATATCACCCTCATTGTACTCCAATTTTCTTTCGATCAAAATAGTTGTTATGATGAATTTAACAAAAACATTTGGAGTGAATTTGAGTAAAGAAAGCCCATTTTCCACCCATCTTAATCAAATTTTCTTTATTTATCTTTTAAGTACGCAATTTCAAAATAAGTTTATGTAATATAATTTTAAGGCTCTTCTCAAAAAAGGAAAAAATATTTTTTAAATCAAATAATTATTTTAAAAAAAATTATTATTAATAAATAACTAATTCTTTGAATTTTAATCAAGAAAATATTATGATATAATTAAATAAATACTTATTATCAAACAAAAATATATATATATATATTTAAATTTCATTTTTTGGATAAAACTTCAAATATGTATTATAAATAGGTCTAAAGAAATTATAATATTATTTATTAAATAAATAAATATTATGTATAAAATAAATAATTTTATTTATTAAATAACTAAAATAAATAAATACCCTTTCTTTAAAATAATTAATTAATTTATCATTTCTAAAAATTATAATTATCTTTTAATATTTTTCAAGTATTTAATAAAACATAATCATTATCTTTAAAAAGATTAGATAAATTAGGAAAATCTAGATTTTTTCCATAATCTAATTTAACCAATGAAATGCTAACTAGCTTGGTATATATAGCCCAACTTTTAGAGTTAGCCTCATTCTTAGAGCTTCATCAACTTTGGAGAGTGCTCCATTCCAAGCATATGCTAATCGTGTTCTAGTACTAGTTTAATTTTAATTATCTTTAATTTTATGCTTAATATCTTTTTTCCTACCTCTTATCATGGGCTCACAAAGTCATAGGAGTAGAAAAAGTAATAAGCAACGAGATCCCCCTAATCTACCTTATTCATGAAGAGCAAGCAAGGGTTCACATGGAAGATTAGAGGAGAAGAGATCATGAGTGCAAAGCAAGGGCTCGAGCATTGTAATGCATAGTGGGTTTGATTGATGAGGCGTCACCTCCTCCCCCCACCTATTCTTCATCTCTTCCCCATGACCCCACTCAACCTCTTTCTCCTCCTCATTCTCCCACAATTCTTTCTCCACACTATTTTGAGCCCTTTGCCACTCCTCCCTTGCACCTTGCCCATGCGGTTGTCACTCCACCCTCGCACGCCACCCATGAGGTGGACACTCCTATCTTCGGTTCCTCTCTACCTTTTTGCATGCCCTCTGAGTTTGGCACTTCTCTATAGGTGTCTCCCACCATGAGGTGGACACTCCTATCTTCGGTTCCTCTCTACCTTTTCGCATGCCCTCTGAGTTTGGCACTTCTCTATAGGTGTCTCCCACCATGAGCTAGCCACTCCTCCATTGGGCACCTCTCCATCTTTGGTTGCACCATGTGACCTTGCCACTCCTCTACTCAGTGCCTCTCCACCCTCCGGCATGTCCCACAAGTTTTCCTTGCCTCTCTTGGGCGACACCTACTACGAGCTCAAACCTCCTCCATCTAATGTGGCCCATGAGCTTGATGCCACTCTCCTGGTGCACATGTGTTTCTTGCCACCGCCGACACTTCTCACTTCGGCAATGCTGATGACATTGTTGATCATGTGCTTGCCACTTAACCCTCTGGTGTTGCTCATGGGGCATATTCTCATGGGAAATCCATTTCCAGGTCTAGAGTACAAAACCATGCCAATGCTATCTTCAACAAGTACTTTGTTGACCTCGATGTGGCATCACAATCTAGTGTGTTAGATGCGCTACTATGCCACTCGCACATGGCACAATGTACCATCGCTCTTCCACGATTTGCAGCCCACATTCAAGGAGGGCCAGTGCTAGTGTGCTACTAATCTTGAGATAGTCCTACAACATACTCAAGCATAAGATGCATTCAGATGGATTGGCTACAAGAAAGGCCCTTACAACATTTGTTTCCACAGTAGTGTCCTACTAGGTATGCATCATGCCACTTCTCGCATACTTCAGATTCCTCATCGGACACTTCATGATGCTAGGTTTGTGAGGAGATAGATTTTGGATATTGGGATTTATGGTGTTCTATGGGTTAGTAGTGGTTGCGCACCTAGATGTAGTCGTTTAGACCCTGAGATGAGGGCGATCATAGAGAGGTTTTGGGAGGAGCGTTGTCATGGATCGACAAAGTACAAGAAGGTATTGTGACATAGGGTTCGTTATGGGAAGTACATAATGCACGGGGATTTCTTTATTGAGATGACATAGATAGACTTGTACTTCAAGTTCACGTCTTCACACCCTAAGATCACTATCAGCCTAGCATTCATTCGAGGCTTGTAAGCCTTGGTTTGTGCACTAGTCGAGGCAGTGTGACACATGCCTTTGTAGTTACCATGTTGGATTTCAAATTTTGTATGATATCTTTTGAGGCTTGCAAGCCTTGGTTTGTGCACTAGTCGAGGCAGTGTGACACATGCCTTTGTAGTTACCACGTTGGATTTCAGATTTTGTATGATATCTTTTGTGGCTTGTTTGGGCATGGAGGGGTGGTGCCTTATGGCTCAAGGGATTTTATTCACTCTCGCTATTATACCTGTTGGGGCTGAGGATGCTATCTACCATCGGATGGCTTGTCATGGTGGGGACATGTACCTTATGCAGTAGCTTGGCCATGCTTCACTTGTGGGAGGAGGATTCCTCGGTGGGTGCCGATGTGACATAGCGACAATATGAGTATGTGACACATGGGTAGTCGAGGAGATTATACCTAGTGGAGCACCATTTAGCATGTGGTGAGTTCAGAAGCACATTTACATCTTCTGTCTATGCCTACATACATCATGCTCATGGTGCCAAGTGGTAGCCTGCAGGACCGTTAGTTTCGTACCAACCTGCAACAACAGCTTCCTATTGGTGTAGTTGTATTTGAGGTTGACTTCCTAGGGAATTACACATTCTCACCATAGCATGAGATTTAGTCAGAGTACTACTTTTTTGAGCAGGTATTACTTGAGACATTGCCTCATTTTTAGTTTAAGGTTTTCTAGATATTTTATATTATTTTTGTCTATGAATCTAACATCCATATTTGTGTGCTTGACTAGGTGGCTATCATTGTGCATATTAGTTATCGGCATGTAGTGGCGGAAATGGATGGCATAGCGAGCACCCCAGAAGAGCGAGTCATCATTAGAGAGTATCACCTTACATTAGTGATGATCGCTCTCACAACACCCACTTTGTGTAGCATTGCTTCCAGCATCATGATGACTTTTTGAGATAGCATGAGGCCACATGGACAGGACAATGGATATGGTCAGATGGATATGGGGCACAATTCAAGAGTGCTCATTAGTTTTATTGGCTATATTCTTGGCATTACATGACAAACTACTAGGTGATTTGGAGCTTCTTCCAAACAAGACATGGAAAGGGGGAGCACGATGTTGCAATTGCATGTGTCACATGCGCCCTCAGATGTCACTGGCTCTGTCATGACAGGTGAACTCTTTCGAGATGCACAACAGGTAGTGGATTGGTGTGATGCACATTTGAGAACTTGTGCTACCTCTTCCTTCCCTCAAAACAAGATGCCAGGATTGTCAAGAGGTTCTTTTGGTGTGTTGACAGTAGTGTCCTTGATGGTGCTTCTCTAGACTGTCCGATAGTGGATGGCACACTTAGGCTACACTCCATCAAGAGCACATCCTATGATGAACCTACCACCTTCACACAATGTCATTCATGCTTTTATGGGCCATGCATTGATGGTGACTACTGAGTGTGCAAGATAGGAGAGTACGCTGATCTTTGGTTGGATTAGGTGTTAAGGCCAGAGCGAGGAGCGTTACCCCCCATCAATTTTTATCCTCGCACACTACCTAAGGGAGAATATCATGATTGTTTGACAGATATTTTAATAGTGGGTTGGACGTTTTTGTAGTCATTTTCAAGGAGGGCAATGAGGAGGGCAATGAGGAGGAGGTGGACTACTACTTTCTGCGGTGGTGAACTAGGCCCAAAACCTTGAGTGTGATGTGATTGATGATTATGGATTCTCATTTGATGCCCATAGCATGATAGTTGCAGGTCACTAATATGTCCAAGGTCTAATATGTCCAAGGTTAGATGTGCAAGCAAAATATCGAGTTTGTGCAGTATGAGTGGATCAAGAAGGTGATTATATACTCTTATCTAGTTCTTGCTATGAAACTCACGCTTCGGTGAGTTAACAGCAAGAAGGGAGGCCCCCCACGGTGGTCCTTAGCCCAACACGAGCATGTGAGCATATTGAAGACCCTTAGAGCTAGAGGGTATGCAGAGTGATATTATAGCTTCCTCCCTCTCTTTTGTTGTATCTATGGCCCTTCATTTTGTATCTCTCTTACTTTGTATCCTATCTATAGGTATTATGAGCTGGCTTTTCATTTGTCAAGTTTTGTATCTTTCTCTTTTAAATGTTTTGGGGGTCAAACTTTGCGAGTGAGTGGAATATCACGACCGTCGGTCATCCAATGGGGGTGAAGCTTTGTGAGTAGGTCCATCGGGCTTCTACCCCTCCACATACAAAGTTTCACCCCATCAAAAACCAGATGGGTATGATGTTGTGTTGCCACCTGCTCTTTTTTGCATAGTGCCAAAGGGGTCCCCTATGCAAAAAAGAGCGGGTTTTGGGTGGGACATTACACCCGTACGGCGTCCGATGGGGGTGAAGCAAGTGGATCCATGGGCTACTACCCCTCCACTTGTAAGTTTCACCCCCATCGAACGCCCCAGATGGGCAGAACGGTGTGTTTCCATTTGCTCTTTTTTTTGCATAGTGCCCAAGGGGTTCCTTATGCCAAAAAGAACGGGTTCAGGTGGGTCATCACACTCGTTCATTGTCTGATGGGGTTGAAACTTGGCAACTCGGTCCATGGAAATGCTACACCTCAACTCACCAAGTTTGACCCCCATCAATTGCCAGATGGGCGTGACGATGTGTTGCCAACCACTCTTTTTTACAAAGTGCCCAAGGGGTCCCCTAAGAAGAAAAAGAGCGGGTTCGGGTGGGACACGATGCCCGTTTGGCCTCCATGGGGGTGAAACTTTGAGAGTGGGTCCATGGGGTTGTTACCCCTCCACTTAGAAAGTTTCAACCCCATCGAATGCTAGATAAGCATGACGGTGTGTTGCAACTCGATCTTTTTTGCATAGTGCCCAAAGAGTCCCCTTTGCAAAAAAGAGTAGGTTAGGTGGCTGTCCAGCGTCCTATGGAGGTAAAACTTTGTGAGTGGGTCCATGGGGCTGACGGTGTGTTGCTACCCTCTTTTTTGCATAGTGCCCAAGGGGTCCCCTATGCAAAAATGAGCAAGTTTGGGTAGGGCATCATGCCCGTCTGGTGTCTGATGGGGGTGAAATTTTGCGAGTGGGTTCACCCTTTTTTGCATAGTGCCCAAGGGGTCCCCTATGCACAAAAGATCGGGTTTGGGTGGGACATCACACCTGTACGATGTCTGATGGGGGTAAAACTTTGCAAGTGGGCCTATGGGACTACTACCCCTCCACTCCAAAATTTTCACCCCCGTCGAATGCTAGATGGGCGGGATGGTGTGTTACTACCTGCTCCTTTTTGCAGAGTGCCCAAGGGGTCCCGTATGCAAAAAAGAGCGCGTTTGGGTGGGACATCACGCTCGTCCAAAGTCTAATGGGGGTGAAACTTTACAAGTGGGTCCATGGGATTTGTATCTCTCCACTTGCAAAATTTCATCCCCATCAGACGTTGGATGGGCAGGACAATGTGTTGCCACCAGCTCTTTTTTGCATAGTTCTCCTATGCAAAAAAGAGAGGGTTTGTATGGGACATCACTCCCATATGGCCACTGATGGGGGTGAAACTCTAAAAGTGGGTCCTCTACTCACAAAGTTCACCCCCATCCGATAATGCACATGGGAAAGACAATGTGTTGTCACCCGCTCTTTTTGGCATAGTGCCCAAGAGTCCCCTATGGAAAAAAAGAGTGGGTTTGGGTGGGATATCACATGTGTACGGTGTCCGATGGGGGTTAAACTTTGTAAGTGGGTCCATGGGGTTGCTACCTCTCCACTTGTAAAGAGTTTCACCCCCATTGAATGTCGTATGGGTGGGATGGTGTGTTGCCTCGGCTCTTTTTTGCACAGTGCCCAAGGGGTTCCCTATACAAAAAAGAGCGGGTTTGGGTGGGACATGATACGCATTTGTCTTTCCGATGGGGGTGAAACTTTCAATGTGTGTCCATGGGGCTGCTACCCCTCCACTCACAAAGTTTCACCCCCATCACGCCGAATGGGCGGGATGGTGTGTCGCCATCCGCTCTCTTTTGCATAGTACCCAAGGGATCCCCTATGCAAAAAAGAGAAAGTTTGGCAAGGATATCACAAGCGTACAGCATCCGATGGGGTTGAAACACTGTGAGTGGTTCCATGGGGTTGCTACCCCTCCACTCGCAAAGTTTCACCCCCATCAGCAGACGTCGAACGGGAAAGATGGTGTATTGCCCCCCGCTCTTTTTTGCAGTCTCAAGGGATCCCCTATGCAAAAAAGAGCAGGTTTGGGTGGAACATCACGCTTGTACGGGCATACAATGGAGGTGAAACTTTGTAAGTGACTATATAGAGCTGCTACCCTTCCAATGACAAAGTTTCACCCCCATCGGACACCGGATAGGCATAGTTCCCAAGGGGTCCCCTATGTAAAAAGAGCATGTTTGGGTGGGACATCCATCCCATATGGAACACGATGGGGTTGAAACTTTGCGAGTGGGTCCATAAGTCTTCTACCCCTCCACTTGCAAAGTTTCACCCCCATCGGATACTAGATGTGTAGGACGGTGTGTTGCCAGCCGCTCTATTTTTACGGCTCAAGGAGTCCCCCATGTAAAAAACAACAGCTTTGGGTGGGATATCATTCTCTTACAGCGTCTGATGGGGGTGAAACTTTCTTGGTGAGTCCATGGGATTACTATCCCTCCACTCACAAAGATTCAGCTCCATCGAGATGGGTGGGACGGTGTGTTGCCATCCGCTCTTTTTTGCATAGTGCCCAAGGGGTCCCCTATGCAAAAAAGAGCATCGCACCTTACATACACAAATTTAAAAATAAAAAATGAAAAAAGGACATAGTCTAATATATAAAACAAAATGTAATACAACTAGTGGATGTCATATATAAAAACATGACGTCACATATATAAATGATATGTGAAACTGGTCAATACAAAAACGTGAAGGGATATAAATCTACACGATGGCAAATCCTCATCCGAGAGGACCTCATTAGCTCCAAGATAACATCCATTAACTCCTCCTTGCCTTCTGTGTACAACCCACTCTACAATGGTCCTTTGAGTGAGACTCTCCTCTACCATGGCCGAGGACTCACCATGTGTAGCAGCGCTACATCACTAAGCTCCTAGTTAATCAGATTGCCTCTATGCTCATGCCTCATCTCCCATAAGAGGAGGTCAACATACACTCAAATAGAAAAATGGCCACATGATGCAGGCTGCTCCATTGACCTCGAACATCTCTCAAACCCTTTATCCACCAAGCTCCCTGGTCTGACTGGGGTGCTTAAAGTAACCTGCCTAGCATGTAGAATAAACTCATGGATGTGAGCCCATCATGTGCTTTGGGCCTCCTCCTCCTCAAGTGATAAATCCATCTATATAGGAATCGCAAGATCCTCTTCAACATATCCATCATCAGCCATAATATCTAGGATAGCCTGCCAATGGTTAGTGCTACTGATGTTCCTTTGTGTGTGACAAGATCCACAGTCACTGCTAACCCCAGGTACAAGTCATCTATCCCCCAAAGGCGATATAGGCCAAACTCTATATTGCACTAACAAGTTGGACACCTAGACGTCATCACCAATGAGCAAACAAGGTAGTAAAGATGAAATTGGTGTGGCACCCTAGTGTTTACCACCCCGAAGTGTCAAACTTGTCGAGGCAAACTCCGCAAACTGCAGTACTAGCGTCTGCACATAATGTCGGAACCAAAGAGTCTGGTGGAAGGGGATAGACCACGATGCTCGGCATCACATGATGGCACATTTCATCTTTGCCCAAGTTTGTCCCACTCCCTCATATAGTGCTCCACATGGTAGTATGCAATCCATTGCTCCAAATCCACATCATGGACCAACTACCTTTGGCACTCAATCTCTTGGTCCTGCTCCTACAACTCTAGAGTGAGCTGTGACACCTGTCGACACAGCTCATCTAGCTCGGCATCCTGAAAAGTGAAAGTGATCTATATTTGAGAAATGAAAAATTAATTTAAAAAAAATTATCACATGTCTAGAGGGTGCTGGTAAAGGTGATACTGCCCGAACTATCTCCTTGACTTGGCCTAAAGTAGAAGATTGGTTGTGAAATCATGTGGGGCCATGCATAAACAAGATAAGGGAAACTCGGCTTCTTGTACTCTTTGCCAAGCCCATTCAAACATACACTCACCAAATCATCATCTTCCACTCATAGATTGATATAGCCAAGGGATTCAACAATGCCCTTGATCTTTAAAGCATACTCATTGATAGACATGCTTTTCTTTTCCACATTATGCAACTCTTATTTTAGTTGCAATTTCCTTACATTTGAATTTGGTCAGAACATCTGCACCAGGTTTTGCCATGCAACTGTCAAAGTGTTGGCATCCTGTATGTGCCCTATCATTGTGTCCGTGAAAATGGTTGATAGCCAATAAATGACTTTCATTGTACCCTCATTCCAATCCTTGAATGCCTTTATGTCTGCTACAGTGGCATTCTCTTTAGAGACAACTCATGAGGCTCCTCGTTGTCTCCTTTGACATAGTCCCAAAATCCTTTACCCAATAGGAAATTGGTCATTCTAAACTTCCAAGCATGTAAGTTCTTGTCCAGCTTCTCACTAACAATCTAAATGAGTTCATCAGACATATTTTTCTACAACAGTCAAAATCCTGCAAATAGACAATTTTTATATGCAACCTATAACACGGTAATATCTTCTGGACTGCTCTGCATCGGTACTTTAACACAACATGTATGTTACCAAATCTAGCAAAAGGACGTGTACATACACCCAATATCAATAATATATGTGCAAAAACTGTCTGAACTCCCAAAATACATTGTTACACTATAATAACCAGATTTCGACTAAAGACAGTTCTCAACTAGAATCTGGTTGTAAAACTATAGTGACGAAACAGGGATCGAAATGCGCTAAAATATGAATTTGGCTGTAAAACTATAGTACAAAGTATTTCATACCACACATGCACCTCTAAGCTTGTGAAGACATCTCCTCAATCAGAGATGTGTAGCTCCCGGAGCTACCGAGGGAGTGTTGTACCTAAACAAGAAGGGGAAGAGATGATGATGCTCTTACCTATGTACTACTTCCTTCCTTTTTAGTTCTTTTCTCTTTCTTACCTCCTTAGATCTCACACACACCAGAGCTCTGATACCATAAAGAGAATGCGGGGAAGAGCGAGAGCTTGAGTTCTTTGCAAAGCAAACACACACACAAGAGAGTTCTTTGTAAAGCAAACACACACACAAGAGAGTGCAAGACATAAGAGAGATGTATGGCTAAATTTTCTTCTATATTCGTCTCTTCTCCATAACCATATAACTAAAAGATAAGATTACATACATAAAAGGAAATTACTCTCCTATAACAATAACATAAAATGGTCAATCTGTAGTGTGAACCTAACTATATGAGCTAGCACTATAACTATGCCGTAACTCTAGTACTCCAAAGTGGCTATCACACAGCCTATCATCCACCAATGGATAGCATATATATCAACCATAATCTCACCAACCATGCTAGTGGCATAAGTACAGAAGCTATCACCTAGACGGGTCATCAATGTCCGTCGTCGACGCTAGTTGAGCTTGATATCTCAAAATGTGCAAAAACGAGCCCTGTTATATGAGCCTAAAAACTAATCAATTTAACCCTTGAAAACTTTGAACGACCCCGAGGAAGCAAGCATACATTTACCATGCATCCGTTTGTGAATATGGGGGCAAAGTTTATAAAAAATTAAAAAATTGAGTAATTAGTGAATGAGATGCTCTTGTTTTTTAAAGATATTTTTAAGGTTTTATCAAATGTTACATGTGGTTTCGACAAATTATTTTGATAGTTATGACAATCTGGGTTAAGGGAGAGGGGTATGACTCTTACGAAGACGCCCATGTGAGAGCAATCTGTAAACATGGAGAAGAGAATCAAAGAGTGGAGAGGCTGGAAGGGGGTTTAACGAAAAAAAGGTGAAGATCTCCTCCAAGCGATTGCACACTTGCAAGAAAAGGTCACCTTGTAGTGAACACAAGAGAGAGAATTCGCTAGTGCACACAAGGAGGAGTTTCGTCACAGAACATTTGACAACAAAGAAGAGGAAGTCTCCACTTTCATCTACTGTGCAGTCGACCTGCGCATAGAAGAAGCACAAAGTTTGCTATAGCAGATTGCATAGAGAAAATGATTGTAGATTCAAAATGTGATTCCGTTAAAAAAATATCTTAGAAAATAAAAAATATTGATGGAGTTGAATCCCTCATCACTACAGTCATGCGAGAGCTCTAATTTTTTAGGTTAAATAGTTTGAAGTCCCACACTTCTTGCCAGAGTGAGGATTGCGAATGTAAGGGGATCAAAGACTACATTATTTGTGGCCTTGAAGCCTTGGCCTCAATGGGACTAGCAAGATTGGAGATGAATGGAATGGCTACATACAAGTATTTATCACCTGGGGATGCACCATCAGCTCACCATGACACAATAATGATAGTGTTGGGAAAGGTCCAGCATAGAGAAAGCATTTGATGCTTTTGAAAGTAAGGACCACCAACCGCATCCCATCGACTCCTTCTTATGCATTTTTTAGAAGTGCAATAAAGCCAAAAACCTCATTTAAGGGTTTATTGAATAAGGAATTTTACGGCATGCATTCATTTTGTAAATGTAAGATTATTGTGTGCACCCCAATGAGTATACATTTGTGGCTCTCCTAAAAGCATGAAAATAGAAAGGGAATGGCACCTCTGTCAAGAGACGCATTCTTCTCTCTCTCTCTCTCTAATTTTATTTATTTTGATCAATCAATCTTAAAAAATAAATACGAAAGTGTGGGACTACCTAGGCAAGATGATCACTCTTTCTCCACACCTCGCAGCAGCAAACACATTGTGGGCACAATTGAAGGTGACAATAGCTATTCGATAGCTCTTTTGAGATCACGAGTACAGTAGGATAGCAACTCAGGCAAGATACAAAGATAACGAAAGATGTGACATATTTGCCAATTTTAGGGCATTGATATCTCGGACGACATATCTGGCCACATACAAAAAATTATTTTGTTTTCTTTATATTCAAATATTGTCGTACTTGAGATAATATTTGAATATAGATCTTCTACGGCGATACGTTCTATTTGATCATTTATCGCGTGAGTTTTTTTCCATTTCTAGTTTCGCGATCGAGATACATAATATTGATATTCTCTCAAGCTTTTTTTATTTTTAATATCTTGCCCGAGATACATAATATTCAAATTTCGAGAAACATTTTTCATTTCAATATCTTGCTCGAGATATAATATTTTATTTCCATATCTTGCCTGAGATACAATATTTTATTTTCGTATCTTGCCCAAGATAAAAAATCATTTTATATTAATAACTCGCCCGAGATAAAATCATTAATATTGGTATCTCGCCTGAGATATATTAATTCAATTTCATTTTATGTATCTTGTTCAAGATATATTAATTCAATTTCATTTTCGGTATCTAGCCTGAGATATATATTTTCAATTTTTTTATCTCACCTAAGAAACATTTTCTCATTTATCATATATCGCTCAAGGTACATTTTTTCATTTTTCATATCTAGCCCGAGATATAAATATGCATACTAAGTTTGCATGACATGACCAAGCAATCTAGTCAGCAACTCCATCTATCTCACTCGAGATACATTGAGATGCTGACTAGATTGCCTGGTCATGGTGCCATGTATCTTGAGATATGGCATGGCGATTCTTGCCCGACCTACATGGTTGCTGCTACATATCTCGAGTGAGATATGTGGTTGTGGTAGCATGGCATTATGTGATTGGTACACTTTAACTCACCTGAGATACCTCCAACACGGATTCGGGAAGCTAAAAAATGTTCCACGTCCAAACTATCCTAAAGTAACCAGCTTATCATGCTACTGTCCCATTTGGGTTATCCTTCATTCATGAGCCAAAATGTGTGCATACAAAACCTTGATATGGATTTTGTAATGTTATGAGAATAGTAGATACCAATGAACTGTCCAAATAGGCCTCATCAATACATGAAATCTTCTTGAGAATAGTAGATACCAATGAACTGTCCAAATAGGCCTCATCAATACATGAAATCTTCTTGAGAAAAGTGAGATCACCTTTCACGTGTCATTGGGAACTTACCATCTCGTAGAAGAGGCACCTTCACAAATGCTAGCCATCACTAACACGTTTGCGATTAAAATAGGTAGTTGAACTAGACTACCTAGAAAGATTCTCTTCCCAAATATTGAAAATATATATCTTTTTTTAGTATTGGTAAGAAATTTACAATTTGATTCTCACAAAAGACTAAAAATTTGCTTAAATTTTAAATAACTTAAAGTAAATCAAAGCACTACCTTCAAATTATATCAATTTTTTGTACTTGAATCATCTTAAAAATAACCATGTTTATGCAATGCTTTATTTTTTATTATTACACAAATAGCAGCTTCTAAAGAAACAAAAGTTTGTAAGATTTAAAATACTTGAACATACAAAGCAAGCTAGAAAAAGATTTTATTAGTTTATTTGGAAAAAAAGTCAAGCGATATAGTTAGCAAATTTTAAGTTAATGAAATTTTAAAGCTTGTGTAATGTTACATTATTTTATACAGTAAAGGTTAATCTTTTAAGAAATAATGTCAAGAAAATTGTAACGTTTGTGCAATGTAATCATTAGGATTTCTCGTTAATGATATATCAAAATATATAATTGAATACACAAATTACAACGCATCATCATTTGAAGATAATAAATAGTACTCTAACACTTTTCAACAACAATTTCAAATTACAAGTAAACTAGAACCAATTAAATTTAAAAAAAAGAATGTAATGCTAAAAAGATTACTAAAAAACGTATTAAGTAAAGTCTAATTGGCATACAAAGTGTCTAGCTCGCTAAGGTGAAACCTAGCATGACGAAAAGCTATCAAAATCCTAATTTAACAACCTATTATTGGTGCATATGCACTTTGTTCAATTACAAAGCATCCATTCTCAAATATAAAGTCCTACCAATCATACTAGCTATGTAGAAGCACTTTATTTTAGTACTTAAAACTTAACTAGGGATCAAGTATTTGTTCCGAGGTTGGGGATCTTTCTCGTCTATCATTATTATTTTGATCTCCCTCCACTATTTCTTCTTCTGTGTTTGAAAGCATTAAGATGTCCATCGCCTTCACCCTCCATCTCAGCTAAGGAAAGAGGCTACATGACATCACCTTGCAGATGCCCGATGGATTTTTGACATGATATCGGAGTTGGAAGTAGCATCTCTCAACGTCGCTCTCAACTTAGTGTAGGTGATGTAGCTCTCGGCTTGGTGTAGGCACCATAGGCAACATCAGCTCGACTTGTTGTAGGCAGCGTACGTAGTGTAGGCGGGATGTAGCAGCAGACGATAGCTCCTGGCTTGGTGTAGGTAGCGTAGCCAGTGTAGGCAGCGTAGGCAACGACAACAGACTGCGTAGACCCAAGCAGACAACAATTCACGGTGGTAACTACTATGGTATAGTTGCCATTATTGGCAGCAACTACGATGGTGTAGGCGTATACCTGAGCGCCGATAACGGCAACTACAATGGTGTAGGCGTAGACCCGAGCATCAACACGGTAATGGAGCTAAGGAACAAGACGGCGGTGGCCTTTATTTTTAGAAAAAGTACGTGGTATTTTCGGAAGATGGGAAGATGTGTTTGTCTTTTTTGAAGAGAGGTGAACTTTTGTAGCAATTTGGATGTTGAACATCCAAATTTCCACAAAATGCAACTACAATGGTGTAGGCCTAGACCCGAGCATTGGTAACAAAAGGAAACGACAGCACGGCAATGGAGCTAAGGCACAAAACGGCAACGGCCTTTATTTTTGAAAAAAGCACAAAACGACAAGGCCTCTTTTTTTGGAAAAAGCACGTGGTACTTTTGGAAGATGGGAAGATATTTTTGTTTTTTTTGGAGAGAGATGAACTTTTGTATCAATTTGGATGCAAATTACCACAAAACTCGACTTAGAGTGAGACAGGTCTTGTGTCCCAGGCTCGATTGAATTTGCAGTACAACGTCCTTTCGATGGAGGCGAGCGACGCTCTTGGAGACCTCGGGACCTTCGTGCCTATTGTCGTGGTGTTGATGGTGGTGAACGGCCTGGATCTGGGCACACTCGAATGTCAGTACAGGTCAAGCTTGTGTCCCAGCTCCGATCGAATTTGCGGTCCAAGGTGAGCGGATCCTAGCTTTTCTGCACAGAGTCAAGAACATGTTTCCATATTGTATATGGAATGATGCCTTGCTTCCATATCCGGATGCTTCCTGCTCTTCTGCAATCTCTGGCAATTTGCCCACTTCATCAGGCTTTTTGGGGCATGCGTCAAGTCCCACCATCCATGGCCTGGCGTCAAGCCGTATCGCCAGTAGTGAGACGGCTCACAACACAGCAAAAGGTCTTTGCAGAGGGTTTTTCTTGCTCTGATGCAATGTTTGCAAAACATGAAGGGGAGAAGCTATCCAGGGGCACGGCGAAGCTCTCACATTTCGGAAGCTCTCTCCTGAGTCGAAGAAGCCGCTATTTCTCCCAGAATTGCAAACCTCTAATCATGCAGCAAGTAGCTAGGAGGCTCAAATCTACAGACAGTCCATTGCAGACTATATGCCCATTGCCACCAAAGCTAATATCTACCCAAGTCCCGTTGGTAGTAGAGGGACTTGCTCACTGTAACAGTGTGAAAAGCTTTGACTCAAGGCTAAATTTTGTCCAAGGGTCCACCTTTCAGGCCTGCAATAGTCATAAACAGGATTCCAAGCTATCAAGCACCATAGAATATACGCATGTTTCAAAGGCCCCAGAAAAGCAGATCCACATGAATAGCCTAAAACATTAGGCTTTATTCATCCTTTGCTCAGTGCCGATGATGCTAGGATGCATGACATAAAGGGTAGACAAGAGAAGCTCAATGCGGTTTCTCTCACAAAGAAAGGATCCATATATATCGATGTGGAATCAGAAGATGCAGGCATGGAAGCCAGCCTTAAGGAAGCACAAGGAAATGAGGTGGCTGATGAAGAAAAGGGGCAGAAAGCCTGCAAATGGCAGAGAAGAGCCCTTGAACCATGTGGAGGCTGAGCGTCAAAGAAGAGAACGGCTTAACCGGCATTTTTATGCCTTAAGGGGAACACGTCGAAGATCGATAAAGCTTCCTATATCCAAGAGCAGATGCTGCATCCTATATCCAAGAGGTGAAATGTAAGATGCATGGTTTGGAGTCAGAAAAGAAGTTGTTACTTGCTTAAGGAGAGACATTAAGCAAGAAGGATTTAGCTACCAACTTACCAGCGCTTCTTCATTCTGGCCACACAGGGTTTACGTCTATGAGCAGAGCAGCTGCTCTACTATTAATGCCAACGGCAGCAATGAAGTTGCTTGCCCGAAATGTAGATTGGCAGTACATGTGTAGTTTCTTGTGGGCAGGGGAGCCCCCATCAGGGTCCAAGGTCTAATTCAAAACCACTCTATTGCCAAGATCATGATGCTTTTACAAGACTTGCAACTGCGAGTGGACCACGCAAATATCTCCACATGTCATCATAAGATCCATCAAACTGTACTTATTAAGATGAAGAGTCCTTATCTTTTCACAGAAAACCAACTTGTAGCTGCAATTACCAGAGGCGTTATCTGTACTTGTGAAGCAAAGCTCTCCATTTGTTGTCATTTTTAAAGGGAAGGCTTCGTGTCAACTTCACTCACAGAGCATTGTCAGTATAAACTATGAAGAAAGTATGTTAACTACACTTACACTTCGCATTGCCCTTGTAAACTATGATTAAGGTTTGCAGTGGACTTTAGTCACATTGACATTGTCAATTCAAACTATGAACCAAGTCTGTAGGTCATAGTAATGGATCTTTATATTTAATTAAAGCTTAGATCTGCAAATGGGGAACATAAAAGAGACATGGGGAAAATGGATTTTTTCATGGCCCTTTTGATTTGAATACCCGCTATAAAATTTTCATCATTGGTAAGCTACTGAGTGGTTGTTATAGTGATATATGGCTTGAACTTTGACATGCCCATAATTTCAATGCCCTCTCCCAAGGATGAACATGACCTACTTCTAAGGATTTGTAAATAAATGAAGATTCATAGAAAGCCTAGAGGTTTCGTGTACCTTATTCTTGTAGTTCGGATTGCCTTTGTTACCATGCAGACCTTCACGTGTTGAGGATGAAGATCATCTTTTCAACTTTGTTCTCCTCATAAAATCACCTCATGAAGTAGATGCATATCAGAAGAAAAAAAGCATGATTAGCATTGTAATTAGATCATTAATAAACACCTTACGAATGGAAAAAATCATAGGATTGGTTAGTATGGACCTTAAAATAAGATTCACACATTGGAAGGGTGTTGTGGACTACGTGGTTCCATGTGTAATCTTCCATGGCAATTTATCACTGTGTCCATTTTGAATGATTGTCTTATTTATGTATTTGTGCTATATTATAGCTTGTTTGAAGGCAAACCTTGTAATTTGCTTGGCCATGAAACCATACAAAAACCTCATACGAATGTGGAACAAGGAACTTTGACTTAAGCACATCAATGACATATTGCTTTGAAAGCTCGTCTTGTGCTTTTCATTTTTTAAAGGAGTTCATGAACTCCAGGTTTGCAAGTACATGCATGCGGTTCATGACTTGCTTTCCTCATCCATCCATCACGAGGTGACCATCGACATCCACAATGTATGGTAGGGTGCGTGGATCGAATGGTGGAATGGGTCTCCTGAGGGTTGGCTCATAATGTGTAGATGAAGAGCCCCCTGTTGGGGAGACGCATTGGGAGACCTAGTGCTACTTTTGCCAAAGAAAAAGCAGTTTGATCCCCTCTGCTAGCATGTATACTACCCTCCCCAAAATCCCTTCCACGTCGTCGTCGGTGAAGACAGACATGAGGGAGAAGGGGTGGGTCTAGTCGAGAAAGGTGGTGTAAGCTCATTATTACAACCATATTGCACCACCCGGCCTCGTGCCTATTAAAGGTGTGGTCTGTCTCGACTGGCCAAGTGGGGTAGATTTTTCCCATAGCGTTGTCTGGCCAAGTCAAGTAGATTGCCCCAATAGCGTTTGCTGGCCCGATTGTAAGCCCGCCTGCATATAAGATTAAAAAATAAGAAGAATGCAAAAAAGATTAACTTTGTGAATGTGAAAAGGTTTGATAGAACCATACCTGTGTCTGAGTAAATTGAGACCAAGCTTGCTGCCTATATCGTTCATTTATAATAGATAGCGGATTTTCCATATGAGGATCTCATGAGGGATCGATTGACATTGCCTATGCATACATGCATGGGATAACAAAACATGACTGCTCTAACAAAAGCCATGCTAAAAGCTTAGACAAAAAAATACAACATGTAATATTAGAACATTGTTAAGACCTCCTACAATACTCATTAGACAAGCAGGGTGGACAATGCCCGTTTCGAATGATAGCTTTTGAGGACTTTTCACAAGCTCCCCACTATTAAAGCCAAAGGCAAATCCTCTTTAATAAGGGAAGGATAGTGAGAAGATCGAGGGCTCCCCCTCCACTATAACCACCTACGTGTGGATAACCACTCCTAACTTGACATAAGCAGCATTCTAGATGGCATATAACAATGCCCCATATCTCTATGCATAGCTTATACATACCATATGCATACCCTTATGCATAAGCTATGCATAGCTGCCCGCATAGCCTATGCATACCCTATGCACATCCTATGGATAGCTTATGCATAGCCTATGCATACCCTATGCATAGGCTATGCACAAACGCTATGCATAAGTACTCTACATAGGAGCCATAGGCTCTTGAACTAAACCTAATCGCGAGCACCCAAGAGTGCAAAAACACAAAGAGAAGAACCATAAACAAAGAATGAAAAAATAGGTCTTACCTCTTCTAGCTAGATCCATATGAACTGCTACGTGTCCAGAACCGGTTGGTGGTTGTTTGCTTGAATAGACCTACAAAAAATTATCATAATAAATGAAAACATTAGTTCATTAGCACTATGCACAGGCTATGCATAAGAACTATGCATAGGGTATGCATAGACTATGCATAAGCACTATGCATAGGGCATGCACTATGCATAGGTTATGTATAGGCTATGCATACCTTATGCATAAGCATTATGCATAGGGTATGCATAAGCCTATTGACCTAACCCTAATCCCTAACACCCAAGGGTGAAAAAACACAAAGAGAATAAGAATAAACAAAGAATGGAAAAACATGGCTTACCTCTTCTAGCCTAATCCGTATGAGCCGCTCGTGGCCTAAACCCTTGGTGGTTGTTCCCTTCAATAGACCTACAAAATATTATCATAAAAAATCATAAAATTAGTTCATTTGAACATATTATGCAATAGGCCTTATGCATAAGTGCTATTGCTTAAGGCCTATGCAAGGCCTATTGTATAAGCCTATTGTATAAGCCTATTGACCTAATCCTAAGGCTATGCAATAGGCCTTATGCATAAGTGCTATTGCTTAAGGCCTATGCAAGGCCTATTGTATAAGCCTATTGACCTAATCCTAAGGCTATGCATAAAGGCTTATGCATAGGCCCTATTGCATAAGGCTTAGTATGCATAAAGCTTATGCATAGGGATTATGCATAAGCCCTATGCATAAACCTATTACATAGGGCTTATGCAGCATAAGCCCTATTGCATAATCCCTATGCATAAACCTATTGCATAAGGGCTATGTATAAGGCCTATTGACCTATTGCATAAGGGCTATGTATAAGGCCTATTGACCTATTGCATAAGGGTTATAGGTCATCTTAACATATTATTCAATAGGCATTATGCATAAAATTAGTTCATTTTAACATATTATGCAATAGGCCTTATGCATAAGCACTATTGTATAGCCTATGAATAAGGCCTATTGCATAAGCCTATTGACCTAACTCTAAGGCTATGCATAAACCTATTGCATAGGGCTTATGCATAAGCCCTATTTCATAAGGCTTATGTAATAGGCCCTATTGCATAAGGCTTATGCATAGGGCTTATGCGTAATCCCTATTTCATAAGGCTTATGCAATAGGCCCTATTGCATAAGGCTATTGACCTAACCCTAAGGCTGTGGATAAACCTATTGCATAGGGCTTATACATAAGCCCTATTTCATAAGGCTTATGCAAGAGGACCTATTGCATAAGTCTTATGCATAAGGCTTATGTATAGGGTTTATACATAAGGGTATTGCATAAGCTTTATGCATAGGGTTTATACATAAGGGTATTGCATAAGCTTTATGCATAAGGCTATGCATAAACCTATTACATAGGGCTTATGCATAAGGGCTATGCATTAGGCCTTATGCATAAGAGAAGAGCATGAATGTGCAAGAGGATGTGACCCTCAAGTAAGTATCTTCTTCATCTCTATCTCACGTATATACCTTGTTTAATGTACTATACTAAATGTCATGATTTTGTTTAATGTTAGTACAAACTATATAATGCAATATGGTTAGACGGAAGGCACTTTCGCACGGAGCGTGTGGATTCTAAAGAAACACAATTGATTATGGGGTGTGATGGAAACTTTTGAGCAAGAAAGTTGAGCTAGTAGACATGATACCAATGTCATAGAGGACAATCTTGAGTATTGTGAAACTATTCAGGATATTCATGAGGTTGGATTTAGATCATTTAGTTTATTCATCTTTAACGTCGAATGGTTCAAGGTGATAAATAGAGGTGCTCTAGTAGCAACCATGAAAGAAACATCCAAATGGGTTCTTTCAAATTGATTTCACCAAGTTTTGGAATGATGAGAAAGATACTTTCGTACTACCTCAACACTGTCAATAGGTTAGTAACCAAACCAATCCCAAATTAAACCTTTATGTAGTATAATAAAAGTGTAACCCCTTTGCTTTGTGATATTAGGTTGTGTTTCACAATTGATCCAAAGTGGTGGTATGTTATACAAGTTTCCCCTAGTTCAAAACATATCTTTCAAGATTAAGATGTGGAGGCCGAATCTCTGGATGAGGTGCAAGTACTACCTCAAATCGGCTCATTGGAAGAAGATGATGAAGAAAACATTTTGGAGGGGACCGATCAAGAGCATGAGGAACATCAATCCGAAGAAGATGATGAGTCACCTATCAATCATGACAATGCTTCATTGGATCATGATAGTGATATGGAACCCCATCTTTTCATTGAGCTTTCATTAGATATAGACATTGATGAAGCAACACATATGGATTTATTACAAGATAGGATAGATTCATGATATTCACATTGTTTCGTTTCTTAAAAGTTTTCACCTATCCTTTTTTTTGCTTGAAACATGGCTCCAAGGGTTCTAATAGATGTTTTTTTAACTATACATCACTTTATGTGTGTATGTGACATGTATTTTTAAAATTCAGCATCCAACAACTCTTTGTGATTTCATGCAGCGAAAATAACAGCATAATTTTGTTGTTATTTTCATTGTACAGTAGTGAAATTACAGTATAGCAAAAAAAATTGCTGCTACGAGTGCTATTCAGCAGCGAAACTTCGCTGTGCTATAAGCGCTCTGGACATCAAAATTTCACTACTAGAAGAGCTACTCAACAGCAAATGGAATCCCTGACATAGCAAAAAAATAAACAAACAACATGTCGGGAGCACAATAATGTTTTTCAGCAGTGTTTTTGTAGCATTTTTGGAAAGAAAATATCAAGGGTTTTCAGAATGCTCAGCAACAATCTATCGCTGCTCCGCAGCGCTTTTTCGCTGCCAAGCTGCGCACTTAGCAGTGAAATATCGCTACCCAACAATCGCGACATTTCATTGCCCACAGCAATGAAATAACGATACATAGTAGCGAAAAAACGCTGCTATAATGTAAAAATATCTTGCTTTTTTATTGCTTCTTTTGCTACCGTGTAGTTTTATCTTTTGAATATAATGAACTCGTACTCAGAGTTTTTTTTTACAGGTTTATGCCTTATCTATCACTTCTACCTCTCCTACCCTATCCTCCTCAAGCTCAAGCAAGGTATGGCTATTGTTTTCATTTATCTCCTATGCAAAAAAGCTTTCCAACCATCAAAGCTTTCTTTTAAGTATTTCCTTTCTTTTTCCTCTCCTTTAAGTTTTTCTTTTCTTCTTTTTTTCCTAATTAAGAGCTCTCCATTAAAGCTTCATATGGTAAGAGATCTTGATTTTTCTTAATACTTTTTTTTTTCTTGACTTGGTTTAATTTTATAGGTTTTCAGCACATACAAGCCTCACAAACAAATCTCTTTCTTGTATGTTTCTTCTTTCATGCTTTTACATGTTTATAGTGTTTGTAAGTTTTAGGGCTTTTAAGATTAGGGTTTGTTATTAATACATTTTTTCCTTATTTTGGTTTGGTTTTGTAGGTTTTCAACACATACAAGTCTCACAAGGTAAGCGATCTCTTTCTTGTATATTTCTTCTCTTATGCTTTTACATGTTACAGGGTTTGTAAGTTTAGGGTTTGTTTATTTTTCTATCCTCCGTGCTCCATGCATGCCGGTAGCTACCTAGGCATGTCGGTAGCTATCTAGGCATGCCGGTAGCTACCTATGCATGCTGGTAGTAGCTACCTATGCATGCCGGTAGCTACCTAGGCATGCCGGTACCTTCCAATACATGCTGGTAGCTACCTATGCATGTCGATACCTTCCAATACATGCTGGTAGCTACCTATGCATGCCGGTAGCAACCTATGCATGCCGATAGCTACCTAGACATGCCGGTAGTAGCAACCTATGCATGCCAGTAGCTACCTAGGCATGTCAATACCTTCCAATGCATGCCGCGGTCGATTCTTAGGCATGCGTGTAGCTTCCAATTGCATGCGAGTAACTGCCTAGGCATGTTGATAGCTACCTATGCATGCTGGTAGCTTCCTATGAATGTCCGAAGCAACCCTATGCATGCCGATAGCAACTCTATGCATACCGATAGCTACCTAGGCATGCCGGTACCTTCCTATGCATGATGCTAGTGCAACCTAGGCATGCCGGTAGCAACCTAGGCATGCCGGTACCTTCCAATGCATGCCAGCAGATACCTATGCATGCCGATACCTTCCAATGCATGCATGTATCTTCCTATGCATGCCGGTAGCCTATGCATGCCAGTAGCAACCTAGGCATGCCGATGGAAACCTAGGCATGCAACTAGCTTCCTATGCATGCCGGTAGCTACCTATGCATGCCAGTAGCTTCCTAGGCATGCCGGTAGCTTTATGCATTATGCCACATGCATTAGCCGTATGCATAAGGCTATATGCATAAGGTCATATGCATAACAGTTTTAATTTTTTCTTAGATAGATGGCAAATAACTTGAGGCACGATGTTTAGCAGTGACATAGACCGACATCTTCGTACCCTTCTAGTTATAAAAATGCTGCTATTTTTGTTGTTAAACCCTCATTATGTTGTAGTGTGGACGTGTTGTAGTGAACATCCAAATTGCCGCAAAACTCAACCTAGAGTGATATAAGTGAGGTTTTTTTGAATAGGCCAACAATATGAATTCTCAAGCAAAACATTCCTGCTTTGAATGTTGGGGAGCATGCAAACACTTCATCACCAAATGTGCCGCGCGGACATGCCAACGAATTAGTGGAGTCCTTCCTCCAGGAGTTCACTTAGAGGAGGGAATTGTACTTGTGGATAATGAGGAGGAATATGCATCATCAACTTCCTCAGGGGATGAGATTGCCACTAGTGATAATGGAGGACTTAGTGTGAATAATGAGTAGTGTGGAAGTTGCACTGAGCAAAGTATGTTTTTTTTTTGACATTCCAATCGTTAATGTAAGACTCCAAATTATGGCATGAATTTGTACTTTTATTCGAGAAGTTGTCTACTTCTCAAGTAACATTTTGTCAAAAATTTGAGTTTATTTGTCATTTTGTATCATGTCAAATTTGTACATATAGTGCCCAAAATTTTGTCATTTTTTGGACATGCTTTACTCATGAGTACAATGTTTTCAAAAAACCCTTTAAAAATATCTTTTTTGGAAGGAATCTTTCAAAGATGCCAAATATTTCTTTTTTAATAAAATATTACCTATTTTAATTGTAAACGTGTTCACTTAAGAAGACCCACCTGCCATTGTCACCACAAGAGTTATCTATGTAGATCTTGGGACTCCTCACGTTCCAAGGCCATGCTACACCATGGAAAGTTAGTAGCATTGTGTCTTTCCCTCACTCACACACTCTCACTAAAAAGTCATGGAAGAGGGAAAGACTCTTAGACACACTCACTCTCACATGCACTACCAGGAGTGTAAGAGGATAGGGTAGAGAGCTAGAGCACACTCTTAATCAATAGTGAAGGGAATGTTCCTTCCTCATTAGAGAAATTTACTTATACATAAGGGAGTTATAAGTTTGGACGTCCATGTCTAATAACTAATTGGGTACTCACTTATTGTCTAACCTTATCTAGGCTATTCTAATCACATATTGGGTGGCTGTTGGCTCTTTCACTTAGCTTGGACATCCCTTGAGTACATAAGTAAGCACAATTATGTGAGAAATACAATTATTAGACAAGGATCTCTTAGGCGGTTTGTCCTTTGTGTGTGTACATTTTATGCACTTCTTGTTCATACTCTTAGCTCGTTGTAGATGGCCCATCTTCACTTGTGCACACTTCCACCATAGTAAGGCCATAAGTTTTGTTGTATATGTAGGTGTGTGCATTATTGATGTATGTTGGTGGTTCATGGTAACCTTGAGTTAACAATCCCTCCTCCTGATTCTAGGTCCATTCATTGGACCTAGGTAATGTAATGGATTTTGGTTTAGCAAGGCTTGAAAGAAAAATTGGTTTGAGAGGTTTTTGATGTGGCAAATCTATGAAACATGTATGTTGTTGGCGATGAAATTCTAGACATAGCTCAAAGAGCTATAGTTGGAAGACTTGAGTGAAATGGACCCTAGAAACTTCCAAAGAAATTAACATAATATCCCAACCCCATTGAGGAAATACCAGATTCAAGGTTACACATGACCTTCAACAGAAGGAGACACAATTCTAATTAGAAGGACCTCTAGGGCCTCTTCTCCTGGATCCTTACAAATTCATGTCCAAGGAATCCCTTGACCCTATAAATAAAGAATCTAAGGAGGATGCATGTTGTCTCCTCAGTTCAAAGAATCAAAGTTTGTGACCAAACCCAATGATGTACTGCATGATGCAAATTTTTGCACTCAGACAACATGGAAAGAATCTAACATAGGGGAAGCTCCAAGACCCACAAACACCAAGGAGTGTCATCTTAATGACTTGAGGAGAAGGCCAAAACTTGTGCTTCTCCAACACCCATGCGATTGCTTCTCCACCATCCATGTGATTGAATCCAAAACCAAACTCCTTGAAGACGCTCCCCTCATATTTAGGTTTAGAAGAATAACTCTCAAGGGGCTCACCTAAAAATATGTAAGTATACCACGTGAGTTCAAATGAAGGGGTTTTTTAATTCAAAATTTGAAGGTAAATTTACATAAATACATTTACAAATGAGGTTTTTAAATCAATTTTGAAAAAAAAAATCAATGTCTATAAAGAAAAAGGGGTCCTTTCATGAAAAATCCATGTCTATAAAGAAAAAGGGGTCCTTTCATGAAAAATTCACAGGTAAGGGATTTTTTAAATACCTCTTGGAACGTACATGATACATAGGGTTTCTTAGCTGTGCACCCTCAGAGCAATAACCTAAATTAGTGCACCTGTCTTTGGTTGAGCAAACAAGATACAATAGGAATAAGTATGGTAATGTCTGATTCAATCACACTCACATTCCTTTCAAGAGACCTAGGTTTTTGGAAAGAGAAAAAAGATAAAAAGATACAATAGTAATGAGCATGGTAATGTTTTCTTCAATCACACCCAAAATTAGTGAGTTCTTACTATCAAGAGACCTAGGTCTATGTGGCAAGATACAAGCGAGTGGATGGATGAGAGTTTTAACCTAAACTCTGTAGATGTATTAGACCCAGAGTCTAAGGTGAGCACTAATGATTTAAAAAAAACCCAATACAACTTTTTAAGATGTACTTTTCAACAAGCTTGGAAAGTATTTTGAAGGCGATACAATTAACACTACCTTACCATTGAAACTGTGAAGTGAAACATCTATACAACCCTAGATGGGGGAGCTAGAGTTAGGATAGCCACAAAAAGATAATGGGAGAAATGGGGGTCACCAACTTTGGCCTCCACTATCCTAAAGAACAAGTTGGCTGTTAGATAACATCTTTGTTTCTAATATCTATTATGGACTTTAAAAAACCTACAATGTATGATATGATAGTGGGAAGGCCTTTTATGAGACAACTTATAATGGTCCACGACCGAGGGAGTGACTACATCTATCTATGTAAAAAAGAGATCATTATGAATATCAACCTCAAAATTAGAGTCAACACCCTGTGACAAAGAATCCTATTGAGGATGAAGGCTCTAGACTACAAAGAATGAAGCTAGAAGTGTTTTTCTTTTTGAAAAACTCTAAGCAAATGATTTATCATCTATTGAATTGAACTTTAACGCAAGTGGCTTCCCCAATGCTGGAGCAGGTGAGAATTGGCAGCAATGATTGATACAATAAATATGAGGTTCTGATGATGATGGAAGGAAAATAGTTGCTATCATGGATAGTGGATGCTATTTTGCATCCAAGGACCCCTTTTAGAATATACTAGGAATTGAGTCTTAGGAATCGAGAGCTCGAAGACTCCTTAAAAAGGGTGCGAGACACCTTAGTCTCCTCCAAAAGTCAAACCCCATCATAATACCATATTAGGGAGTTTGGGGAAATCCCATCACTTTGGGAATTTTCTTGTCAATCTACTTTTTGGTGTATCTTGAACATACCAATTCCAAAGTTGTCTCTTCAAGAGCTTTCCAACGATGTCACATGAGGGGGTTTTGACAAAATCTTAAAAGAGTTTACCATGCCGCCCTCCATTTTTTTATCTAGCAAAATGGGAATTGGAATTTTCCCAAAGTCCCTAACATGGTCTTTCAAGCCTTTTTAGCTGAGGAACCCTCAGAGAGATTGAAACTAACCATGACTAGCTCTATTACTAAAGAGACTTTCAAACCTAAGAAATGCTTTTTCAAGCATTAGGGCCAAAAATGCCTAAAAAAGGGCCCTTCACTAATCTCGTGAGTGATTAAGAAAAGAGCCAAAGAGAGTGTGCCACGTGCACAAGAATATGGTATTCTTGTCTCCTCTACTTTGGAGGTAGTAGAGTCCATTTTGAGCTTTTTTCCTCTAATTTAGCCAAAATCTCTATATTCAGACCGATTGTGGTGGTCCCTAGGATCCGTTATACTGATGACAAAATCTATCAAAAGATTTGAAAAAAGATGGCATGTAGTTAATGCCAAAATTTTTAAAGTTTAGACAAACTATCTCCAATATTCCTTTTGGTGCCCATACCATTTTCATTCTTCTTCTCAACGTCTAGAAGCTCTCATCTTCTAGCTCTCTCTCATCTCTTTTTCGACCTCACTGAGCTTTATTGCATCGTTTAGCTCTCTCTCATCTCTTTTTCGACCTCATTGAGTTCCATTATTTCATTCTCTTGCTTCTATTCTATATGGAATCCAAAAGATGTCCTTCTCATTCAATAAACTCTTGTGTCATACATAACAAAAGGGATGATGAAACTTGGGAACCCAAAAGTTTCACTGTAAACGACTGGGTTACTATGTTGCCCTCATGCAAGGGATCTCACAAGGTGAAAAAAACGAAAAAGAGAGGATACAAAATACCATTGGAAGGGATGCATTGTTGCTTTCAAGGCTACATCTGAAGGCTGGTTTGCTCAGGTCCAACATGTTTACATGGAAAAGGATATATACGTACCTCCAACTCAACATCTTCCTATGCAAGCACATTGTAAGTTGTAGTTCAATTTTGCAAATATATTTTTCCTTTTAATACAAGTTTTAACTTTCGATTTTCTTCAGATATATTTCCCTCAACAAGTTTTGAGTGGCAGCTTGTAGAGAGCTTCAGTGGTACTTTCCAAGCCATTCACAAAGAATTTGCAGAGCTCACGTATGGTGTTAGAATGTGGCTTTTTTTAATAAGGGTAATCTTTTTGTATACTATGCACAGTACATTGTTCCCCCAAAAATAGGTGTGTATGGGCAAATTGAGGATTAGCAGTGCCATCCCTAGTCAATGGTACTACAATTGGAAGAAGAGCTGAATGCTCTATATATTGTATGAGTTGTTTACCTCCAACTGTTGTAATTTTTGAACCATGAATAAATAGACAATTGACATTTTTCTTGACCATTGCCATTTGTGAACAAACATTTAGTAGATAACTACATCTTTCATAAACAATTTGTGATTTATATACAATAAATGGTACAAATACATCTTGCGAGTTACAAAATGTCACTGCGTATGTGTGAAGTTACAAAATATTCTAATGCTCTTGATCTTCACTTTTCTTTTGGGCTCCCAGACTTTGGCTGCTCTTGATCTTCACTTCCCTTATTTGGGCTCCCAGACTTTGCTTGCTCTTGGGCTTCACTTGGTTTTTTTGGACTCCCAGATTTTGCTTGCTCTTGGGCTTCACTTGGTTTTTTTGGACTCCCAGACTTTGCTTCCTCTTGTCCTTGAGCAGGAAAAGCACCGAAGTGGAGGGCCTTCTGAGCACAGAAGGCTTCTTGGCATGAGATTTCTTTTGTGTACCTAGTATCAACATTCCCCCCCCACTTTGCCAAAATCCTCAACGCCTCCAACCTATACAATTTCAACACCACCATCCTCGTCAACCCCACCTACCACTACTCTACCCACTTCTACAATCCTACCCTTTCCTATCTCTTCTACCACCCATTCCATGCAACCCTTCCATCATTCCATCTTCCACCATAGATCCCACCATAGAGGCACTCATCCAAAAGAGGAGGCGGCCAAGATTCATCTCTCCAGGAGGTTAGGAACTTTAGCTGGACATGCCCACACTTAAGTTATATAAGATAGACTCTCCCATTCCCCACAAAGTATCTCTTTCCCAACTGAGAAGTATCTCTTTCGCAACTGAGAAGAAATCTTCTACTATGAGGGGATTCAACTTGTACTTTAGCTAGGCACGCCCATGTAGGGCTTGGGACTCCCTGGCTAATGTTGCAAGACAATGCTCCACCGCTCACGTAAAGACAATAGCCCTCTCTCTCTGACAGCTAGAGTACAAGGAGAAAGAGAACAATCTCAATCAGCACTCAAAGGAATATCCCTTTGAGCGCCATACTACCTAATAACTAATTGGGCACCCACTTATTATCTAACCTTGTCAAGGCTAGCCTAATCACACTTTTTGGGTGAATGCCAGCTCTTTCACTTGGCTTAGTCATCCCTTGAGTACATCATTAAGCACAATTATGAGAGAAATACAATGATTGGAAGAACACGTTATTAATTCTTACTTGGATGTGGACAACACATAAGTGAGGGCAGAAAAGGAAGTTTTAAGCAGTGCCCTTCGTGTGTGTCCATCCTTTAGTGACTTTGCACTCCTTATGCATGCTCTTGGCTCGTTATGCATAGTAATAAGAGTGTAAGCTTTTCGTAGATACAAGTGTGTGCATTATCGATGCATGTTGGTGGTTCGTTGTTGGTTGCCCATGTTAACCTTGAGTTAACAGAGTTTTGAGGCAACCCGACAAGGAGATCAAGATTAGGAGGCTTCATAAATCAAGAGGATACCTCGTTAAGGATTTAGATTCATTAGAAAAGAGATTTGAAGGTAATATTTTCTTATAACTGCTCTATTTCCTTCTAATTCCATAGAAAGTAAGCTTTATTATAAAATAATTAATTATAATGAAGTATTTATTAGGTTAATTAAGCCATAGAGAGAAAAGAAATAAAGAAAGTGATGAAACCCTTAATATTAAAAATTTACTAGGTTAATTAAGCCATAAAGAAAATAAATGAAGAAATTAGTGAAAGATTTCACAAATTGGCAAGACTGCTAAGGTAGTTATCAAGTCGATCTGATAACCAAGTACTTAGTTTATTTAATTAAGATTAATGATTATTGATTACATTAAAGAAATAATTAGGATTAATTTATTCATACAGAGAAGAGATGAAAAAGTTGATGACATAATTAGGCTTAATTTTTCCATAAAGGGAAGAGATGAAAAATTTGATGAAAGATTAGGCAAATTGGTAAGATTAAGAGCTTTAAAGGTTTAATTAATCCACAGAGAGAGGAGATGAAACAAATGATGAAAGATTAGGCAAATTGACAAGATTATTGCCAAGTCAATATGATAACTAAATACTTAGTTTTATTAATGAGATTAAATGAGTATTAAGTGCTGATTTGGTAGCTCAAGCGGACATAAATATGTCTTTTCAGGGATTTACTACTAAAATTTTTATATCTTGTGAATGGGAGCGATATTTTAGTATTTCTCTTATAAGGCATGTCTTCATGGATGTGGAAACCTTACAAAATTATGAAAATGATAGCAAGAATCTTACATATAATTGATGAACCACCATAAGTAGAGGTATATACAACATTATAATCCAAACTTACAAAGTAGATTCCTGCATATGCAAGAAAAAAATGATCTCGACTCATAATGAATTTCTTCTAATTCTTACGTAGTGTTTAAGACATGAGAGACAAATGTTTCATGATAAAAATTTATTATATTAATAATTAATTCAATTTAATTTCTTTCTTAGAATCTCTTTTTAGTTGTTGAGTCTTTGACACCCAAAATATGACAATAGTGTGAGCTTATATAGTGATCTTTTCAATGCGACTGATATTTTAGTATTTCTCTTATAAGGCATGTCTTCATGAATGTGGAAACCTTAGAAGTTGTGTGGTGGTGAGGCGGACAGGAGGGCCGGAAGAAGGAGGCGCTTAGGCGTGCAGCAGGGAGAAGATCTGCGCAGTAGCAATTCAAGGAGCTCTCTCCTCCACCCAAAAAAAAAGAAGCTTTACCGTGGCCAAAAATGACAACAATGTTCAGATGCTTATGCTAATCTGCAAAAAAAAAAAGAGCATGTTGCATTGATGATCCAGGGTTTGCAGCCATTAAAAAATGTCACAAATTCAAATACATAGGTTGTATAGGGTTTGTTGTCATAGTAACTATTACAATTACATGTCCATAATGTAAATAAATAAAGAGAGTGACACTTTGATGAGGCGATCATTGCATCTAAGTCAATAGTAAAAGGGACAAGAACAATGAGAATAGTAGTGTAGAGATGTGAGAATAATAGTGTAGACTAGCCATTAGACCCTCTTCTCAAGGAAAGACAGCCTTGGTTAGGTGCAACATTTTTCCAAAAGTTGGTAGATTGTTGTTGCTTGACGAGTGGTGATCAATGCAACGATGCAACACTAAGATGCAAGCAGGAAAACAAGAGACTTGACATTCTTATTTAGGGCTCTTGTAAAGAGTTCCAAGTTGTAGATGAGTGTGGGAGTGGGCTTAAGAATAATCCCACATGGGAAGTTTTGGGAGTTTTAGTATAAAAATTGGCTCATTTGAGAGCTTAGGGACACATTGGGCTACACTCATGTTTGAGCTCTCTTGAGACTAGCTCTCCCTCTTTTTCATAGAGGTGCAAGCTCTTCTCTCTCCCCATCTACACTATTGTATGAGCAATGCTCTTTTTAATTCAATGCAATGAGATGATGATTGTCTCTCTTCTCATCTCTATTTCTCTAGTATGCATGCTTCTTTGTGGATGCTTGTGGATTCTCTATTAGGCTTTGTGTGGTAGTGGATTCAAGCTTAAGCTTATCCATAGCTTGTAGCTTATCCATGGGAAAGGCATTGCTTGAGTAGTGATTGAGAATGCATGTTTATTTCAAGTTCCATTAAGCTTCAAGGTTTGTGTGCATTCTAGGGAAGTAAGAGCTTGAGAGAATGAAGTATGCTTTGAGCTTGTGTATGCATTAGCTTAGCTTTCTTCTTGTATTGGATGTATGAATGAGTGGGATGATGAGTGAATGAGTTATGGCAAGATTGAGCTTGTGTGTGTAAAGTCTATGTCAAGGTAGTGGTGTTCATAGCATTTTCTCCATTCGTGGATAAGCTTTCGTGCACCGGTACGGGTTGAATCCCTAGCTCCGAAAGGGATGCAAATCCCATTGGATTGAGCTACACAAGGATCATACTACTCATGCTACAAGTGAGAGAATTTTCCGTCTCTCCATTGGCGCCGCTGCCGGGGAGAGGAGAACTAAGAGTGCATCCACTAGTTCTCAAAAAGTCTATAAACAAAACATGAGGGATCAAACTTTTACATCCCAAGAAGTGCATGAGGAGCATCAACCTCAACCTGGGCCTAGTGCTAAACAAGATGAGGCTAGTACGACCGAGGATAGTTCTGGGGGTTCTGTTTTTGTGGATAAGGTGAACGAGACTCTAGATGCCATCATTGATGCTCATAGAAGTCGCATTGTAGCTTTATCTGAGCTACCCAAGAAGCTTCAAGAATACCCAAACCCTCGTGGAGGAGAAGATCAATCTAGCTATACATCAGCAACTCATTAGGGAAGCTCAATCAATACTTGAGGGCCCACCTCCACCTATCCCCCTGGGGCCCAACCTCTCTTAAGCCAACATTAGAAACCATACCAGAAGTGTCATCAAGTTGGGAAATGAAAAGTGAGCTCATCTCACAATCTCATAGCGAGAAGTCTGCACCAATTGCCACCCCATTGAAAGAAGGTATTCTGCCACCACCTAGCCTTGCCTTCCCATGCAATGATGAAGTTATTGATGCTAACGAGGACATGGCAAATGAGATGTGGGCAGCAGTTCATGAGAAAGTTAATGAGAATATGTCCTCTATTATTTCACCTCCATTCTCTCAGGTGGATTTTACCAGGGGCACAGAAAACAACTTTAGACGCCCAAGCATCCAGGAGGAAGTTCAAACAATTGTTTCTCCTAGAAGTAAGCATACAATGAAAACCTTACCATCATATTTGGGAGAATATGAGAACTGTTCTCAAACCCTGAGGATACCCTCCATGCATAGAAGGTTGACAAAGGAGATGGATATGGGTATCGTGCAAGCTATTTTGTCAGCACCAGAGTGGCTTGTACCTTACCTTTGCTTGATTTGATAAAGCTTCGCCCTGAGTTGTGGAATGATATTGCCACATGTTTGTCAGAGCAGGTATTGCTACAAAAGGTCACCATCATTGTACTATACACCCTGAGACAAAGCATGTTATGCCAGTTTCTATTAACAAAGTAGGAAAATTTTGTGAGGACGATCAGGGAAATGCTACCCTCCCATTAGAAGTGCGAAAAGTAGCTTCAACTGCAATACTTGATAGTGGTGCAAGAGTGGGCATTGTGACAAGGTCCATTTGGGAAAAGTGGGGCAAACCAGCTATTAGGAGTACCAGGATGCGCTTGCAACTAGCAGATGGAAGCTTAGAACATCCCCTTGGGCTGCTTGAGAACATATTGGTCACCACATGTGGGATTGAATATGAGCACACCTTTGCAGTAGTGGATTTTGGAAAACATCCAAACTATGAAGTGATATTGGGTAGACCATTCATGCGACAATTTCAAATGATTCAAGATTGGGGATACAATTATTTGTACCTCTGACATGATTCTGTCATCACAAGGGTCAACCTAAAGAATCACTCATATCGTGATGTAACAAGGTCTCCAATACATGAGTTTGATTCTGCTTCATCTGAGGGCTCAAGAGTTACATTGTCAGATGGGCGAGAAGATCTGTGGATGTGTGGAGCCTCATGTAGGAATTTCAACACTGAGAGACTTAAGGGTAATCGAAGTGTATCAGATGAGGCATACATTCCACAACCCTTCCCTGAGCACTTAATTGATCCACTAGAATGGAGTCATGTCCTTGCAACATTATCGACATGTGCTTTACCTAAGCCAATTCAATTTTGTGACTCAGATGGATATGACATTATTCCTATACGAATGGTACAACGACGTGACCTTCTAGATGTTTTGTACTATGGGGATGCATCCACAACAGCACTGCATGTAGAGGAAGTCTCAGTGGAGGATTTAACACTTGAATCTGCTAATGAAGCTGATAAGGAAGATGGATGGGACTTTGATTTTGATAATGATGTGATAATCCCTGGAGGAAGAGTTAGGAAAGGCACGTTGAGAGGAAGGGAGGTTCAAGTAGAGATCCCTCGAAGCCGACCTAAACGTAAATGCTGTAAGAGCCATAAGAGAATCCGTAAACAAGATGAGAGGGAACGACGTGAGAGACTACAAAAAGAAAAGGAGGAGTTTAAGAATGAACACTCTCGACCACCACCTCACTTCTCAGGAAAGAATGGATATCTATACTATGTCCAAGCACAAGATAGTATCAAAGACCAAGTAAAACGATCAGATGGATTCCAACCAGGAGAAAAGCTAAAAACTGTTAGCAAAAATCGCAAAAAAAAAAACGAAGAAACAAAAACCAAAACTCAAGTCTAAAACCGATTCAAAAGAGAATGTCGGAAGTGCAAAGATAACGATTGAACAAAAATATCTGATGCAAGATTGCAAAGGAGAGCTCAAAACTACATGGTCTTCAATGAGTGACGATTCAAGTGGACAAGAACAAGGTCTCAATGTTCCCCCCAACTTCACACAGTACACTCTTCAAGATCGGAAGATTGTTCTTAAACAGCCCATGCGACAAAAGTGAAGCATGCCAGGGGTTTCATATGATGGTCCAGAAGATGCAAAAAAAATTGATATCGTTAAGCCAGGAGAAGAGCCTCGCTATGTGTGGATTGCCACAGACTTATCCTTAGATAAGGAGAAGTTATTAATTCAAACAATAAAGGAGTATCGCGATGTTTTTGCTTGGAGTTATAAAGACCTCAAAGGAGTTGATCCAAGCATATGTCAGCATACAATTCCATTGCGAGAGGATGCAAAGCCTTCCAAGCAACGTCCTTATACTTACAATGAGAATTTTGCACGAAAGATAAAAGAAGAAATAGACAAGCTCTTAGAGGCAGAATTTATCTATGAGATTGAACACACTGAATGGGTCTCCCCTGTTGTAGTGGTGCCCAAGAAAAATGGAAAACTTCGAGTATGTGTAAACCTCAAGAAGGTAAATGCAGCTACTGTACGTGATCATTACCCACTTCCAATCACGGATCATGTTCTGGAACGAGTTGCAGGGAAAAAGGCATATAGTTTCTTGGATGGATTCTCCGGTTACAATCAAGTGTCAATTGATCCAAAGGATCAACACAAGACAGCCTTTGCTACTGAAGATGGCATCTTTGCCTATCGTGTTATGCCATTTGTTCTAACAAATGCACCAGCAACCTTTCAGCGGTTAATGAGTCATGTATTCAAGGAGTACCTTAGGCAATTTCTTGAGATCTTCATGGATGATTTATGTGTTCACTCACAAGAGCGTGATGATCATATAGAACACCTCAGACTTGTGTTTCAAAAGTGTCAAGTTTATCGTATATGCTTGAATCCTGACAAGTGCAAATTCATGGTAAGACAAGGGAAAATTTTGGGCCATATTGTTTCTCGCAATGGGATTTCAACAGATATGGATAAAATTGATGTCATTGTCTCATTACCTCAGCCTATCAACCCTAAAGGGGTACAAATATTCATGGGACATTGTGGCTATTATCGTCAATTCATCTACATGTATGCTGTCCTAGCCAGACCATTATATGCTCTTCTTGTAAAGTTTAATTGGACTAATGAGTGTGAGGAATCCTTTGAAAAGTTGAAGCAAGCATTAGTGACTGCACCCATCTTACGGGCACCAGATTGGAACCAAATCTTTCATGTCCATATTGATGCTTCAAACTTTGCAATTGGATGTATTTTGGCTCAATCGGGAGAACATAATAAGGATTTCCCAATCTCATATGCTAGTCGTCGACAGTTGAACAATGCTGAGAAGAATTATACCACAATAGAAAGAGAAGGTTTGTCCATGATATATGCAGTGAAAAAGTTTCGCCATTACCTTTTGGCAAACAAATTCATATTTTTTGTGGACCATCAAGCATTGCTATATTTGGTGAATAAGCCTTGTGCAACTGGAAGGATTGTGAGGTGGTTTGTCATCCTTCTTGAGTTTGATTTTGAAGTGGCAGTCCGAAAAGGAACAACTCATCTTAGGGCAGATCATTTGTCTCGTATCACCTCTGGCGAAGCTCCTGTGGGTGTGGATGATGATATGTTAGATTCAACACTTTTCCTTGTAGAGACAGCTCCTAAATGGTGTGAATGACCTATGGCATCTCAGGGAGATTATATCGTCAGGGTAATGATGGAGTGCTGCGGCTTATACCTAACCCTGACCAATATGAGGAGATCTTGGAATGGGCACATGTGGGTATCGGTGGAATCCATGCATCAGCTACTACTTGTGTGCGACGTATATCTCAGGATGGGCAATGGTGGCCTACCATGCATGCGAATGCTGAAAAATTTGTTCGTAACTGTGCTTCATGTCAAATTCAACAGCCAGTTCATAATGTCACATTATTCCAAATTTCAACTACACCAAGTTGGAGTAAGTATATTGTGGACTATCTTCAGCATGGTCATATTGATCAAAAAATTCCTAAATATCGAAAGCATGCTATTGAAGTTGAAGCGGCAAACTATATGCTGATAGAGGGCCAACTCTACAAGAGGGGCAAGGATGGCAACTTACGCATGTGTGTATGTGAAGCTGACTACTTGAAAATATTGACTCATGCACATGCAGGTGTTGGGAGTGGACACTTTTCGGGCAATACCACAGCTAAGTTGATTAGGTGGTCTGGGCTTTGGTGGCCAACCTTACAAATGGATGCCGAAGAATATGTAAAACGTTGTGATGATTGTCAAAGGACCAAACCTCCCATCACAAAGGACAATATGCCATTGCGGCCTATGTTAAGCACATGTGCGTTTGCCAAATGGGGTATTGATTTTGTCGATCCCATTAAACCTCCAGCTCATCACACGCATGCCGAATATATTATAGTCGCAACTGACTATTTGACCAAATGGGTAGAGGCAAAGGCTATAGTTAAAAATGATGCCAGAACCACAGCTAAGTTCTTGTATGAGTATGTGTTTACACGCTATGGCTTACCTATTGAAATCATTAGTGATCAAGGTGTGCACTTTGTGAATGAGGTCATAGAGTTTGTGCTTCAAGAATTTATGGTAATTCACAAGCGTTTTGCACCCTATCATCCCCAGACCAATGGACAAGCTGAGAGTACTAACAAGATTCTCTGCACAGCACTCACAAAGATTGTTAAGGGACATAGGACTGATCGGGAGCAAAAGTTGCACTCCGTTCTTTGGGCATATAGGACAGCCTATAAAACATCTATGGGCACAACCCCATTTGAGCTTGCTTTTGGGTAGATGCAATTCTTCCCATTGAATTTCTTGTACCTACTCTACGAGTTGCTAAACAATTGGACTGGACTGGTCATGAGCTTTCACAACGCATTGATGAATTGGAAAAGCTTGATGAGACCCGCTTTTTTGGCGGTAATGGGGATGTATGTCGAGAAGAGGAGACAAAAGCAATGGTATGATAGAAATGTAACAACTGGCCGATTCAAAAAAGGGGACCTTGTGCTCTTGTACACACTTAAGAAGCATAAGAGAAAGCTCAAGAAACGTGGCCTAGGACCGTTTGTGATTAATGAGCTTACTCCAAGTGGTGCAGTGCGTTTAGAGACACTAGAAGGTGAGCAAATGCCTAACTTCATTAATGGAAGTCGTCTCAAGAAATACAATGAACCATTAACTGAAGCCATGCTTCAACAAATGCATGCTGCACACACACGGAAAGAAGCACATGACCTACTTAAACGTCAGGCTCAAGAAGAGGCTAAAGCTAGAGTTGCAAAAGCCAAGGAGCGTCGCAAGGCTTCTATGGTCTTACAATTGGCTACTGATGAACAATAAGTCGATCCTTTCAATATTCAAGTGTGTCTTCATCTTCATGAGACTACCTACTTTGTCTCTGCCTTAATTGACTCTGGTGCAGATTATAATGTTCTCTCGTTTGACACATGGATAGCCTTGGGACAACTAACACTTGTGCACATTCCTATTGACTTACGAAGCTTCTCAGGTGAAGATAACCCTATAGAGGAAAAATGTGTCATTATGATGTCCATTCAGGATCACCAGATGTCAGTTCCCTTTTATGTGGCAAGTAAGTCCAAGGCAGTGGTAGAGGCTGTTCTCGGTCGATCATGGTTAAGTGCTACCAATTGTTCATTAGATTGGAAGAATAGACAATACAAATTGCAAATTGATTCTGATTGCATCTTGGGATCTGCTACTCCACGAGCTTTATCATGTCAAAAGGGTGGTGTTTCTACCTTACACAACCCACTTTCAAAATCTGCTCTTGAAGCTCCAACACAAATGATGTGGATAATCGATGAGTCCTCAAGTGAGGGCCATGGCTGGCATGTTCCAACTACTCTAGTCACTGCTCAAAGAAGGCAAGGCAAGAAGGAATTATCAATTTGGCTACCCAAAGATGCATACAAACTTGTACCATCTAGCCTAGTTGCTAAGCCTCCTAAAAAGCACATCTTTTCCAAGCCTAAATCTCAGATTGTTACTCATTGGGTCCCAAAGCACGTTCTTAAAGCACAAGGCTATTATGAGGGTGCAACAGCACTTTGGCTTCCCAAATGCCATGGTTTACTAGAGGTAAAAGAGTGTATCAATAAGATTCCAAAAGCCACCCTTGGTTTTCCATATCAGTGGGTGCAAAGGAAATCAACACAACCTCTTCAAGATAGGATAGGTGGTTGTGATAGCACCTACAAATCTCGTTGTGTTGACCTTCCCAAAATATGTATTGAATCACCAGTTGTCCAAATTTCTCCTTGTTACACAATTCCACCATCAACTTGTGTACCTAAAACAAATCCAACTTTATATGAGTCTCCTTTGAGCATAGATTCTAGCACTTCAATGCCTAAATCCTCTTATCTTGCTCAAATTCCTCGACAATTGCTAACCTTCCCACCTCTTAAGAAGGACATACCCAAAACCAAAGGTAAGGCATTAACACTACAATTGAAGCTCTTTGGTAGATCAGTGTTTGAATAGTCTCACATTTACTAATGTGGTTCCTTCTGCCTTTAGAGGATTGTGTTCTTTTTGAGATGATCTTATCTACAATGTTTTTTATTGGGATTGTAATGATGGATATAAGTGTATAAAGTTTGAAGTTTCTAAATTTCATTGTTCTACGATCAGATACCTCTTGATGGATACTTGGCGAGATACATGTCCACCATGCATTGACCCTGATAGTACTCAACCTGAACATCGCGGGGGTTATAGTGCTCCTCCTTTTCAAACTCATTCTAGGTACTTTTATGCTCCCTTAGGTGAAAATTGCTGTGGGCATCACTTTGTCACTTTATTCTATCAACAGCTTCACCCATTTCCACATTGTCAAGAGTATGCACGACTCGTATTAGGAGAAGCTTCACACATTTGTTGGCTATGCCGCTCTTACTTTCGACGATATGGCACGGGCTTAATGAAACAAATTGTGGGAATTACACCCCAACGCCATAACCTTCTTAATGTGAGAGTACCAGACCGAGGACCAAATCAACGTAGATTACCTGAGGAGGTTCAAGCACAACAATGGAGAGATAAATGCATAAATGACTTGCAACCACCTATCTTGCAAGCCCTCCTTCTCGAAGCCTCAACATGTCAATTTTGGATCACTATGAGTACCTATATTGAGCAGTTCCAAAATCGAAATTGTTTGCTTAACCTTCCCATAGAACCAATGCTATATTTTAGCGAGGAAGCACTCCTTCCTCTACCACCTTCTCCAAAGGCCGGTTTTTGTACAGGGTTGTCCTTGCATCCTGAAGTGATTGATACCATCTTTCCAATAGAAGTGGACACGGATCCACCACCAGTACAAGGGTAAGCTTATCAACTCCACAATAAGATCAACAAGCTAGGGCACTTTTCTCCCACTGGGTTTTTCCCCTCGGCTATATTCGGTGATTGGCACCAATAACAAATTTTATTCCTTTCTTTTCTTTAAATTTCTTGTTTGTGAATAAACATTTTGCAGAGATCTCTGCTAAACAAGAGCATACAAACATGCCCCAATAGTCCACCTACCGTGCACACAAATTAGGAAGGGGGGAGACATGATATGCCTACAAAGATCAAAGAGAAGCAATCTGCACAACATCAGCAATGCATCAATGCAAACACACAAGATCAACGAGCACTACAACAGGTGTATTCAAATCATAATCTTTTGTTCTTTATGAGCTTTTAACTTTTGGATATATTGTTTGCATGTTCACACACAGTTGGCTGGTTTAAGTTTTAAATTAGTTGTTGAAATGTGGTGAGTGATTTCTAAATTCTTAGAGGACTTAGTAGAAGGTATTTCTATTTGAAGACGGTGTAGGATATATACCAACGGAGTATGCCAAGTTCTTATGCTCTCGAAGTATATTAGTTATCCCTAGTGGTAGCTACCTCTTAGGTATGGGCTAGGTGCTAGGATTAATAAAAAATTTACGAAAATCATGCCCTAAAAATATATATACAAGTGAATCGAGACATGACGTGTCTACAGCCATGTGGAATGCTTGGTAAGACCTGGGGTTGTCTTAGCACCTTGGGGCCGATGCCTTGGTTTCCATGGGGTGAACACTGACGTCTAAAAGGTTAAGAAAGACCTTCAAGGACTCTATCGCCTTGATGGATGCTCGTAGGACTCTGGGGTATATTATGGGCCCTCGAGACCGATGCCCTCATCTTCATGGGGTACTCCTTATGTCAAAAAGAAAGAAAAGGGTCTGTCGCCCTTGAGATACTTAGCGGCCTTTAGATTCTCTTGGCGGAGGTCTCTTGGCCATTGCTTGGGTCTCATTGGGATGGAACCTTCCTCGTTATTCAACTTTTACACACACACTAAAAAAAAAAAGGTCCAATCACCATTGCTCATATTTAGGAGTCGGGTTGCCACGTAGGAATAACTTAAACAATTGTAGAACATTGAGACTGCGGTCATAACCTGCGGTGTACAAGCACACTTGCCTTTGCATAGCACTATCTACCACCTAGTCTCACTTTGACTAGTCTTTACTCACCTCTTTTAGCACTCTTTAAAACTCTAATCAGCCTTTCACTTGTATGCTCACGTGTGAGATTGTCATTGCTGGTTTTTTTTTCAATAAAAGGCTTTACTTGTATCCATTGTTTTTTGCAGCTTTTGCTTCTACTGCGCTCGAGGACGTGCGCAAAATAGGAAGGGGTGAGTGTTGTGTGACGAGTGGTGATGATCAATGCAAGGATGCAACACAAAGATGCAAGCAGGAAAACAAGAGACTTGACATTCTTATTTAGGGCTCTTGTAAAGAGTTCCAAGTTGTAGATGAGTGTGGGAGTGGGCTTAAGAATAATCCCACATGGGAAGTTTTGGGAGTTTTAGGAGTTTTAGTATAAAAAGTGGCTCATTTAGTATGCATGCTTCTTTGTGGATGCTTGTGGATTCTCTATTAGGCTTTGTGTGGTAGTTTTAGTGGATTCAAGCTTAAGCTTATCCATAGCTTGTAGCTTATCCATGGGCAAGGCATTGCTTGAGTAGTGATTGAGAATGCATGTTTATTTCAAGTTCCATTAAGCTTCAAGGTTTGTGTGCATGCTAGGGAAGTAAGAGCTTGAGAATGAAGTATGCTTTGAGCTTGTGTATGCATTAGCTTAGCTTTCTTCTTGTATTGGATGTATGAATGAGTGGGATGATGAGTGAATGAGTTATGGCAAGATTGAGCTTGTGTGTGTAAAGTCTATGTCAAGGTAGTGGTGTTCATAGCATTTTCTCCATTCGTGGATAAGCTTTCATGCATCGGTACGGGTTGAATCCCTAGCTCCGAAAGGGATGCAAATCCCATTGGATTGAGCTACACACGGATCATACTACTCATGTTACAACAAGTGAGAGAGTTTTCCGTCTCTCCAATTGTCGTGCAGCCACTCCATAAGTCTATGACAACATTCAAGGCTAAGAGTGCTGAGGGCACCTAGATTGCAAATAGAAGATGGCAACGTCTTAAGCGCATAGCAATTACTAAGGTCAAGGTCATTTAAGCCAATCAAGTTGCCAAGGGAACATGGCAAGTCCTTCAGTGCAATGCAATATTCAAGGTTTAGGACTCGCAAGTGAGTCAATGTGCCAATGGAAGATAGCAACTCCTTGATTGCACTGCATGCTTTTATATGAAGTGTCTCTAGGGTGGTCAACTTACCAATGGTGTTTGGAAACTCCTTGAGTTCTTGACAGTAACTAAGCTTGAGTGATTTAAGAGTGGAAAAATCTCCAATAGATGTAGGCAAATCCATGAGGCTTTGCAATCTTTAATTTCAACAGCTTCAATGGCCTTTAAGTTCCCTAACGTGTTTGGAAAATGCTTGAGTAAATAGCAACTCATGATATCAAGAGTTACTAGGGTACTCAAGCTGCCAATGGAGGAGGGCAATGCCTCAAGTTTAGGAAAGTATTGTAGTCTAAGAAAATGGAGCATCCGAAAACTTGTTGCAAGGTGAATAATTCTTTCATTGCAACACTCCAGTACCAATGACATGAGTTGTTGAAGATTTAGCTGTAGACAAAACAAAAAAGGAGAGAATTTGACCAATTAATTTACAGGGAAAAGAATCCTTCTTTTCATAATACATACACAAGTACATACATACATACATACATACATATATATATACATAATATATACATATACATATACATATACTTATATATATACATATATACATACATACATACATACATACACACACACACACACACATGTATATGTATGTATGTATATATATTTGTATATATGTCTACATATAGCATATATGAACATATAAGTGTGTACATATGCACATATATGTACATATATATATGCACATATCTACATATAGCATATATGCACATTTATATACATACACGTACATATATATAAATGTATACACACACAAACACACATATGTATATACATAGACATATATATACAAATACATATAATAAATCACTCAAATATGCATCTATATCACCTTCATAAGATGGGAACTCCCAAAATGAGAGAGGAACCGAGAATGATATATTGATATTCATGTGTATAGTATGTTAAATAAAGGAAGTAAAGGATTACAACATGTATGCTTAGAGACAAGGACCTCCTTGTCTCTCTAAGCATGCAAACAACAATAGCACTTGCCTCCAAATCATCATCTTGCTTATCATCATCATGCACTTGCAAATACAACCAGTTCTTTTGCTTAGCTCGCTGTTGCGCAATAGAGACAAGGAGGTCCTGAACCTCCAGCACGATGCGGCCCAATACTCATTTTCACTAGTGAGTGATCCACGATGCGGCCCAATACTCATTTTCACTAGTGGGTTCCAATACTCATTTTCACTAGTGAGTGATCCACTTGACAATTCAAGACATCATCCTCCTTTAGAGCAGAGTTTGCAGCCTCCCAATCTTTGCCACGCCAAAAGAGGGCAGCATCCAGAAAGGCTTCTTGGATGCTTTCGTGCTGGAAATCGATGCTCGATTCCAAGCTTTTGAAGACATTCTCTTCACTATTGGAGAGGGGCCCATGCCCATCTACCATGCGCTTCTCAACTTTTTTCCACTTTGTGGTGCTGCGTTTCTGCAAGTCCTGGAAGTAGGAGCCATAGACAACTAGAGCCAATGGAAGCCCTACACATACACACACACAACATTTTGACAATATATCATATAGATTTTCCTTGACTAGTTCAGGTTTGATATAGAAAATACAAAGATTTACCTTTTCGAAAAATATATCTGTATATTTATTGTTTATTGATCCCGAGTAGGGCTTGTTGAGAGCTCAGCCATGGCCCTTCAGATTCCAGTCCATGTACACATATGCTCATGGTGTTTGGAGGATATTGGCCATGTAGACATGGTGTATTGAGATGGTGCAAAATATTTTCTTTTTGAATCACCATATGCTTAATCTTAGTTTCAATCAAAGCATTCCATCATAAAACAGTGTGTGGATTTATATATTTCTCTCATTGTTATCTCATATAAGCTCATGATAAATTTCATTGTTATTTGATATAAGCTTATGATAAAGCTTTGGTAATATGGTTGGCTCTTGTGCCCATAATTAGTATAATTCTCTTTCGCTATACAGTTGGCTCTTATGCCTATATCTGATTTATGGTTTATTGATATCAGTGAGTAGATTAGAAAAAAATTGGACTAAAAAAGGACCCTTTAAGAAGAGCCATATCATTAGTTTTCTAGAAAAAGGGAAGTCATGGGTGAACCTTATGTATCTTACATTAAAACCCGTGTGTGACATACCACTGTAAAGCCCGGCTTGGAAAATAGATTCTAAATCAACACTTACCTTGGACATGAACGGATTCATGGAGAAGAGACTCAGGAGAATATATTCTACATGGATCATCACTCTCCAACCACAGGAGTGTGAGTTTCCTTTCTTGGGCACTTGAACCTGCTTGATCTCTGACTTGTACAATTCATAGTCTCCATATTGGACACTAAGAATAGCAAGAAGCCTTTTTATACACCTGCATAACAAATAAGCTTTCACAATAAGATACATTGCCAACTTCAAGCACTCTAAGATACTAGATTAAGATGCTTTGGATGTTTACTTACAGTCCTAACTCAAGATGTGATCTTGGTATTGAATTAAGGGTTCACACAATTCTCCTATCCAATTCTATACACATAAGGCTCCAATGGTTCCTACAAAAGTAGACATGTCTAAAACTAAGGCATCCCCTATCTATTAGATGCATAGGACTAACAAGATAGAGAAGTAGTATACCCTGATTCATATGGAAGAATTACTACTATAACCTCGAGCATGTTCAAATACGTGAACCACTTTTGTATCTCTTGTTGGGAAGTGCTCTGTTTTCTTAGCAATGGTGCCAACTATGAGTTCAGAATAAATACCTCAGAATGGCACTCTTGAGGAAGCTGGTACTTTATTAAACTGCAAAAACAAGAGTAACTCATTGAGGAAAAAGAGCAAAACCTAAACAGCAAAGGACCATATCATCAGTAAAGGCAATTCACATACTTATTTTAGGCACACATATAGGATAGTGTCTGAGATCTGTGCTATCCTATACATAAGAGTCCTGAGATCCACCAGGTCAAGGGAGAGTTGTCTCTCACCATCTTCCATTTCCACAAAGACAAACAAACCCCTCTTAAAGCTCCTTAGCATCTCTAGGTTGGCTACTTCTAACTCTTCTATTTCTTTGATGTACTATTCTTATAGATTTGCTGGGGGTCTATTCACTTGTTAATCCTTTTCTTTTCTGATCCTGTTCTCTTCCTCGCGTCTGTCCTCCTATTCTGCCCTTTCTCTTGTGGGGGTGTTAACATCATGTGTAATCTCTACAATTTGTATTTTATCTGTGGAGCTCTCGCCATAAAGAGATGTGACATTTTACAAGAGAGAGCATATGGAGTATGCAAGATAGAGACTAATTCTATGTCAGCCAAAAGTGAAAAGCTAAAGTCTTGGAAGAAGGTCAATCATGGGTTTACTTAAGGTTTTGAAGTAATGGGTCCAAAATTCTATAAGTTGTCGTTGGTATTGTGTCATCTTGTGGTCATTATTTAATTTTGAAAATGATTAATGAGATTGCTTACAAATTGCCTCTCCCTGATAGAGTTTGCATGCATCTTATCTTTCATGTAAGTGGATTGAAATAGGTCATTGGTAAAAAGACATAGCTTGGCACCTGTCGAAAAGCTATCTACGAGCTTATGAGATTTGAGGATCTATCAAGTTTTGTTCCCTAAGAGCCAAATTGCAGTTGTTGATAAGAGGGAATGAACCCTTAACAAGACGATGGTTTTAGAGCGGTTCAAAACATTTTGAAGAATGCTACTTAACTCTAGAGCTAGTTTTCAGAATTTGTCTCTCCCTTTCTTCCTCTAGATAGGAGAGGGAGAATTTGATTTTGGAGATCATGAGGCTAGCATTTAGATCGAACAATTCATATTAGAGATAGTTGGATTATGTGGATCATGTTAAGGGAGCTCCTTTGTGGTAATTAGGGCTTGGGAGGGGCCTCCCAAGGGCTCGCCTAACTACTAGAGAGCCCAATAGTCACATGTGTAATAATCTAGGTGATTGGGGGTTCATGATATAGGACATGTATGACTTCTTAATGTTGATTGGGCTAGGGTTGCATGGTCTCTAGCTCAACAATGCATTAGGACATGCATGCCTTCATGATGTTCATTGGGAGAGGGTTGCATGGTCATTGTATCTAACTTTTAGCCTTTGATTGGATGGAAAGCTTTAGAGAAACCCACCTATATCCTCACGTACTTCAATATACATACTTCATGGATATGCCTAAGTGTGTTATTATTGTGCATGTGGCCATATTTTTCTACAGGTACTTGGATTTCTTCATAGATATGCTTAAGTTTCTATAGATGGGTGGACCCTCAAGTAAGTGGACTTCTTACTTTGGGGGGTTTCAATCAAAATTTAAGCTAAAAATCAGCCAATTTGAGCATTGGTTATTTAACAAATAGATTTCAAACCTTTAGCTAAAGCCACTCAAATTTTCCTTGGATTTTCATGGAGTTTTCATGAACCTTAAATTTTGGTAGGCTATTCCATCAAACATCTCTCTCTACATATATATACGGTCTTTTTTTGAAATAATATATAAAGAATTGGATGTACTATCACATGCTATTGGAGCTAATATGGAATATATAGGAAATTGGATGTACAATCATATGCTATGGGAGCTGATAGGTATCACTTAATTTCTTGTAGGTAGTTCTACTCTTATTTAAGAGTGAAAACTAGGTGGGAGGCTTTATGTTGAAGGACTACTAGGATATGACATGGTTACACTTCTTGGATAGAAGCCAATTATACAAAAACAATCACATATATGCTTCTCTTTGCTCATCATAGACAATGAGACAAAACATAACTTCACTGCCATAATGAATTTCCCAAAGTGGATGCACATAGCTTGCCCATGATAAACACATCTAATAAGAAGCATTGATATGGTAGAGCTTACACATAATTTATGGTGGTAGAGCTTACACATAATTTATGGTGGTGGTTGTGATAATTGAAAGAGTACTTACTGGCTTGAAATTTCTCCTTACAACTCTCCATAGGCTAGCTAGGAAGGAAAAAAATGAGAGAGAAAGACATGGGAAGACATGGAGATGGAGGAAAGATAAATAAAGCCACAACCAAAATAACTTTGGAGAGGGAAAAAGTTCATAACATTTTGGTACTAATCTAGAAATATGTGAAGGTTCTATGTTACAAGAATAGAAAGGATAGTCCACAATTCAACTATTTTTCAGCAAAGTGAAGGGTTTACAAGAGGCTTGCGTGTATGTATATGTGTGCATATGTCATATATACACATGCACTTTTATACACGTTGCTGCGAGATGTTTAGAGGAGGAGGAGATAGTTTTAGAGGAGTTGGAAGAGATATACACATGCACTTTTATACACGTTACTGCGAGATGGTTAGAGGAGGAGGAGATAGTTTTAGAGGAGTTGGCAGCAGAGAGTGAAGGATGGTATGGTGAATAGAGTATATAGAAGATAGATATATATTGTGCATATATATATATATATGCACGTGCGCATGATATACGCACATAGTAAAGAAAAAGAATTTAGTTGCAACCACTTTCACAAAAAAAAAATCAGAAGAATGTTAGAAAAAAAAACTCTACCAAAAATTGAAAATTCCCATGAAAGATAAAAGCATACCGGTCGTCATTCTGCTGCAGAATGCAAGCTTCGCAGCACAGGCTAACCACGGCCTCATTCAAGAGCTCGCACCCGAGTGACGATGAAGATGCCGATGACAATTTGGCCGCCAGCTTCTGTACTTGATCTTTCATTCTGTTGGCCTCTTTCTGCACCTTGCTCCGTTTCACGCGGTTGTCGGAGGTGGCCGCAATACTGCTGATGATGTGCATGGCGGCCTGCACGCCCACGCCCACCAACGGCGCCCCGCCCGCCAACCGGCTAATCTGGTCAGCCATGCTTCTTACCGTGTCCGGCTTTATTCCAAGATCCGCCCTCTACGTCAAATCAAATCATCGTCGACCACGTTACATTTTCGTCACGGAGCAATGCAATGCAGATTATATGCAGACCTACCTTCCACAACTTCGTGAGCATCTCCCGCACATCCGGCGTCCGCCATACCTTCCTCAAAAGATCAGCATCAGCTTGTATTGCCGTTGTTGGTGCTGCCATAATGAGATGAAGACTAGAGTGGTGGGTGATACAAAGGACCGCGTGGACGCCGCCTTGGTAAAAACAAAAAACAATTCAAGGAAGAATGGGACGTGATACAAAGAACGTTGACGCCTTTTATTCAGTCTTTTGAAGTTTGATGCTTTATCAATCTATGATGTTTACTTTATTCTTTGCTTCATCACGGCACTTTTGCTTTCCCGGGCGATGCCAATGCGTACAATACATTACCACGGCAGCATCATTGATTTTAGAAAGCTGCACAAGGAAGGGGATTGGTTCGTTGATGTATGCCTTCTTCTTTGAGTGTGTTAGAAGTATTGGGAAAGGGTTGGCTTTCGTGGGAAGGGATGCCTCTCACAAAGTTTGTCACCATGTTATCCTTTATTGTATTGGGTCGAAGGGTGCCTCTCACCAACTTCGTCACCATGTCATCCTTTTCATCCACACTCACCGACTTTGTCACCAAGCTTCTAAATATTTGTCCTTCAATACAATTACTTTAAATATTTGGCCTCCAATACAATTACTTGTTGATACACGTGGCTCAAATTCAAGAGCTCCTACTCTAGAATGTTTTTGCTTAGAGCATTCTTGGATATATCCAAACACTTCAAAGCAAACATGCTCCCGTTGTCCGTAATTGTCGATACAAGCATCAACATAGATGTCACATGGACTCTCATTTTTGTCCCTTAAGGATTTCTACACCTCCTCTCTCTTAGCAAAATATGCTCATGGCGAAATTTTTACAAATCAAGTCAAAAGTTGTCACCAAGCTTCTAAATATTTGGCCTCCAATACAATTACTTACTGATACACGTGGCTCAAATTCAAGAGCTCCTACTCTAGAATGTTTTTTCTTAGAGCATTCTTGGATAGATCCAAACACTCCAAAACAAACATGCTCCCAAGATTTCCTAGACCTATATTCTGGTACAAATTCATCTTTGCCTATACAACATGTATCACTACAAGCATTTGTCCTTTACTGCGTCGATAGTTTTTTTCCAGGGGAGATAGATGGTTTTGGCTTCCAGCTCCTGTTGTCCGTAATTGTCGATACAAGCATCAACATAGATGTCACTATGCGCGCCAACAAGATAAAGGAAACCAATGTTTATACAAATTCTACAAAATTGTTACTGACACTATAAAATATTATCGATGCTTACATCGACGGTGTAAAAATAAAAAACCGAGATGCTTTTCTTTGTACTTTTTATTTCAACTCAGTTTTCTCTCTCCCGCCTTGCTCTCTCTCTCTCTCTCTCTCTCTCTCTCTCTCTCTCTCTCTCACCTCGCTTACCTCTTGGCCATCCCGCCTTCACCTCTTGCCCATCCCTCCCTCACCTCTCCACTACTGCAAATCTCTCATTTCACGCAGGTAATGGTTTACTATGTGTTAGGGTTGAGGTTTTTGTAAGGATTTACAAGTTTTTTTGATTTTTTGAGTTTTGGGTTTTTATCTATAGGCTCCTCTTTTCTCTCATTCTTTCCTTGATACTCTCCCTTGCAAGCAGGTGAGAGTATTCTATATGTTAGGGTTAGATTTTTTTTAAATTAAAGTTTTACACTTTTTTTAAATTTTCATTTTTGGGTTTTTCAAAGTTTTATAGGTTTTTCCTCCTAGGTTTGGCACCACACTACAAGCATTTAAGAAGCCAAGCTATCCACAGTAGGTAAGAGACGATCTTTTGTAATGCCTTTTCTTATCATGGCTATGGTATCGTTACATACTCGAGTGCTTGAGAGTTTGTTATTTTAGGCTTGGGATCATGCATAAACATACATGCTCTCATAGCTGGGTTCTTTGGTTTCAATATGCATAGACATTAGGTGAAATATGGACTCTCATTTTTGTCCCTTAAGGATTTTCACACCTCCTCTCTCTTAGCAAAATATGCTCATGGAGAAATTTTTACAAATCAAATCAAAAGTTGGTGATGATTTTACATTTGGAATCTACTTTTCGAGACCTTTCCAATGATATATAACATGATGGGCAATTTTGCATATTTAAGAAGTACCCAAATTGGTGATGACGTGGCATGTTATCACCAATTTGGGGACCTCTGGAATATGTAAAATTTCCCATCATGCTATATATCATTGAAAAGGTCTCCAAGAGTAGATTCTAAAGGTCCAAACTCTTCTCACTTTTGAGTTGATTTGTGAAATTTTCACTATTAGGGGACATTTGGACATATTGTGGGTCTTTTACTAATGAAAGTAACTAGCAACAGACCAATAGGAATGGAGGATTGTACACATTTGGTCTCCTTTGAATATAGGGAGGGAGACTAATATAGGGAGGGAGACTAGGCTTTCAGTACTAATAGTTACACTTGTCCCTTAAAAAAGTAGGGGGTTTAGGGTAGGTACCATTTTTGTGGCTCAAAAAATCCATAAAATTTTGAAATTTTCGAGATCCTCTCAAAAACCTATCTCAAATTTCATTGTAATCCAAAATTTCATTTTCAAGTCCACTTTCCCTCTTGAACGTCCAAATTAAACTCTTCCTCCCGTTCTATTCCATCTATATCTCATTTGCCCAACCCTAATGAAACCATCAAAGGTCGAAACCCTAAACTTTCTCCTCCATCTTAATCTCCCTCCCTTCTTGGAGCTCCATCTCTTTCATCTTCAAGGCTCCCATAAAACCCTAGTTTACACATCTCTTTCCTTTTTACTCTAACCCTAACCTTTCTACTCTAGCTTCCAAGAAGATATGGCCGCACCAAGAAGACCAAAAGACGAGATTGAGGAGATATCCTTGCACAACAAGAAGGACGATGATGGTGCTTGGGTGGGAGAGGCATTTCGTAAGAGCGCTTGGGTTTATCTACAGCCTGCTGAATGGGGCCTCACCGAGTTCGACGGTGAAATGTACTGGAGCACCATTGGAAAGGTTGTTTACAACGCTTCAAGAAGGCAAGCAATGGAAAACTAGTGGCCACGATACAATATGTTTACACAGCACGAGATATCCATGTTTGCCAACAAACTCAATTTCCATACAATTGTTAGTATCGCAGGTAGAAAGGGGCATGTGCGATTTTTTGACAGTTGACAGAGATGTTTCAATCTAAGTGAACTTATTTCTTGTTTGCAGATATTTTTCCTTAAAATATGGTAGAGGAGCAGCCATTGGAAAGCCTTACCGAAACATTTCAAGCATTACATGCAGACATCGGTGAGGCAATGTTTTCTTGTAAAACAAGTGCATAACTTCTTAAGGAAAAGGTCTTCTTTTACTGGCACTCCTATCTGGTGGTACCAAAGTAGGACGGTGGGTTTGGTAAGCTATAGATAATTACATCTCCACCCCTATCTTCTATATAATGGCCAAATCCAGATTCTTGGACTGTAATGGTCATGAAATCAAAGATGCTTTGTGATATACAAGGGTCTTTGAAGTTTGCAAAGCCCTCTCGATTTGTGAATCTTAGTTGGGTATGCCCAATACATCTTTTTGCCAATATCAAACCACACTTTCTCAAACCCACCAAGCCTTTAATCTAAACAACCAACACTCAGCAGAGTGCTACCCTCTATTAAGAAGGCTAGACTCCTTTGAATCCCCCTCTAGCGAGGAGCTTTGGGAAGAAATGACCCAACAAAACACAAACATAAGTGGAGGAACATCAAAACCTTAGTTTTAGTTGCAATGAATGAGCGGGAGCATGACCAGGATTCTCAAGGTTTTCTCCCACAATGTTTCAAACATTTGGTGTCAATTTTGAGCTGGGCTTATCCTAAGTATACCATAACAACTGACAAGCATCCCAAAAATTGTAGTTACGGTAATCGGGACATGTTCCTTTGTATGTACTATCAAGAACAAGTTTTTCACAATACACCCACTTTGCATATTTCATCATCTAAGCAGGAATATCTCTCTCCATAGGAGCCTAGAACCCTAACGACAAAACCAACTTCTTGTTCTTTTCCACTTGGATGAGGAATGGGGAACATGGGGAAAATTAATGTCAGGTAGTACTACCTCAACACAAAAGGATCCACATAAGTATTTATACATTGTTTCCTTAATCACATCGCACAGAGTGAGCGTACAAACTTAAGGTAAGGTTGCTGAGAGACAATAATTCCATAATCCATCATGACACATCATAAATCAACTCGTGTGATCCGAAGATGTCGACCATAAGCCCACATACTACTATAACATTACACCTCTCAGAACAAGTAGAGTGATACTATGTGAGTTTGGGAATTACATGTGATGTAAATTTGTCTATAGAATGAGAGAATTATTTGCTATTAACTTACTTTAAAATCGCACCCATGGAATCTCTCAACGTCATCCATGAGAAACCGTTATCCCCTCGCTCGCCACCCTATCCAAATCTTTGTTTCTCACAAACACCTACCATGTTTGTGTGCAAAAAGGTATCAGGTAATGAAATGGTAGCCTTTCTTGGAGACCAATGGAGGACTGTAGAAGGGATAACTAAGGATGACACATATAAGTGCAATATAGTTGAGTCTAGTGTCTCATTTTGGTATCTCAAAGCTCATGCCACACTACACATACGCTTCTATTATGAGCGGTGGATGAAAAATAATAGTTGTTGGGTCCCAATGCAGGCAGATGAACAAGTTGTTTTGCCTCACGACATATGCGTTCGGTTGCCCAATGGTGCACTGGAAGTTGTAGGTGCAAGTAGACATTGGAGCCTCCTAAATATTAGAGAGCACCTCAATATCATGGGAGGTGAGGATATTAGCAGAGCACAAATCAAGGTGAACAATAGGAAGATTTGAAAACAACTAGAGCCAAAGACCTTGGTAGATCCCGCTTGGGATGTTGATAGTATATCGCTCAGTTAATGGGGATTTTGAATTTTGTGAATTTTGAAGCCACTTCAAGCATGTTAATTTTGTAAAGTCCTTGCCCTCAAAAAAGTGTACTGAGCAATGAACTTTAAATGGTTAAGTGGCACACAAATTTACAACACATGGTTTTTTTATGTCGATGGTTTTGGAGTGCATCCAAGATAGTATATAAAGATCAGTCCATAAGGGAATTGAGAAAATATCTTACAGCCAGGGATTTCACTGACGTAAATGAAAACATGTGAACATGTTAATAACACAAAAAATCTTGTGATCACATGTTATATTCACAAAGCTTTCACAAGGGCCTAAAAAAATTATCTTTGTCAGGCATAAAAAATCTTCTTAGGTGGCCACTGACCTGCTATTATGTGAAGATGGTAACATGAGAACATGTGAATAGCTTATTCCCATGTGTAGCCAAGCTTTTAAGGGGTTCCCAAATGGCAAGTGACCTGTTATTTTGTGAATGGTAACATGAGAACATGTGAATAACTTGTTCACATGTGTTATTATCACAAAAAATCTTGTGATCACGTGAATATTAAATCCCTACTTACAGCTTATAAGCTCTATACAAAAGCCGCCCATGGATGCAAATTCTTCTAATGAGAGGACTATTCCTAGCAAGGTTGCTAGGCCAACTATTTTAGCTATTTCTTTTGATGATGACTCCTATTCCTCTGTTGGGATACAGATGATCAACATATCCAGATATTTGAAAGCTTCAAGAAAGACCTTGAAGATGTAGACAAACTGATAGATGAAGCCAAAGAAGTGCATCAAGGAATTCTTGAGAGAGGAACAACCCAGAGAAGAAGACGGAGGAAAAATCTGTCGCTCGTGAGATGAAGAATTAGAAAGGTCTTGTATCGAGGGATTTAGGCCCAATAGAAGTCATTGTAAGACTTGTACTGGAACTGTTGTATCTTAGCAATGACTAACGTGATAAAAAGTTTCTACACGGATATGTGTCGACTCTACAAAGTACTCATAACGATTTTGAAGCAAACGTCTTTAAAATTCAGTTTTAACCAAAGATAAGTTATGATAAAAAAAATTCTCAACAATCTATTTTATTATGGCAAAGCACAATACTCACAAAATACAAAACTGAGTAGGGCTAAATAAAAATATAGAATGTTTATACAAAAATGAGCCGAGCTCAAAAAAAATACAGAATCTTTACAACGTTGTCTCTGGACATATACAAAATGCCTCTAAGCGATTTCGGGCTCTCTAGCCTCAACCTTGGCCTCCTTCTTTGACTCAGCCTTCAGCACCTTGGCCTCCTCATCCTTGGCCTCCTCCTTTGTCTCCTTTGTTATTGGCACCTTGCCTGCCTTGTCCTTGCCCTTGCCTGCAAATTGAAGCTTCCTCTTTGCCTTGCCCTTGCTTCCCTTCTCAGGGACTCCTTGTGTAAAGCTGAAATGCTTAATAGGGGAATGAAATGAGATCTTTTTCTCTTCTTTGATGCACTAGTGCCAGCAATTGGTGGAAGTGGCGAGTCAGGGTCATTAGGCGTAATTGCATTGTTAAGGATAATGTTTATTGCCTTTGCCCGCACACTCCACAGCCAAAACTTGTCTGAGTAAACAGACACCAAAACAACATAAAAGTCAATTAGAATAATGCGGTATCTCTCATGAAATGAACATAGAGAAATTATATTACAGTGACAAGAAACTTACATAGCTATCAGAATTAGTGTACTTGGAAAGGAGGAATTTCTAGAAATTTGTGACTACGTGCCAGCCACAAGAGTGCGAATCCTTTTAGTGCATACGAACGGGTTGGTTGAGAAATTTTCACTCTATATCCTTTTTTTATTCAGGACATAGAGTTTTAATCAACCTCTTACATGCCCTATAGTCAACAATATAAAGAATGACTTACAATCAACAATTAGGAAAAGTAAGAAGGAAACGATATAAAGTATAATGACTTACAATTTAGACTGTTCGTGCATTCTGAGAAGGCTATTCATAAAAATTGTCCGGCATTTCACCACATTAATGAAACAAGCAGACCAGTGTCCTCTGAAATTGAGAAAGTAAACAAAAAATATAAGAAACCTAACACAGGCAACTAATAACTTAAATTCCATCAACAGCTTGAAATCCAAAGAAAATACATACTTCTCTATATATGGCAGCACAACAAAGCAGGTACCTGGACTAACTCCCTGGAGATAAGGAGCAAGGTCCTCTTCAGACCTCGACGGGTCAATTAGGATAGTTGATACCAAAGGATCACAAATATATACTTGCTTTGCCTAGTGTGGAAAAAGCTCTTTCAACATTACCCTGCAGATTGAATTAAAAATATTAGGAAAGGGAAAAAGAAATCAAAATAAGAAAGCATTCAAAAAAAGGCAAAGAGTACACACCTTAAACAAGTAAGCACAATACTTTCATTGATCTCTATATTCTTTTCAACGAGCATATAAACATCTGTTGGAGTGATATGGAGGTACTCCTCCTCCTCGGCACTGTACGAGACATTGCATATGATCTGACCAGGCACCGCCTTAAGTCTATCGTTGTTCTCTCCCTCCAATTTCAGAAGGTTTTCTGCCAATTCATCCCTAACAACATTCTCTTCTAATACTGTCTCCTGTCCCTTCAGATCTGCCCCCTTTACAAGCCTCTTTAGCCTCTTTAGCCCCCTTTACAAGCCTCTTTAGCCTTTGTGGACCTGGTGTTGTCACCTCTTTAATAACCACCTTGTTAGCAGCCTTGTTCCTCAGGAAGAATGGAGAGGATTTCTACTGCCTTCCTATCCCTGAATGGTAGAGGTCGCATTAACTTTTCATACCTATACCTAACTCTGCTTACTAATGTCATGTCCTTGTCAATTAGTGTGACCCTGCTCGCATGGGCAGCACAAATGTTACTATCATTTAATAAGTCTATAATAAGGAAGTCCTCGCATGACTCTTAAAGACATGCAAGGGCACTACTCTTGAGGTTGGTTAGGCAAACCTCACTCGTTGATGTATGCCTTCTTCTTTGAGTGTGTTAGAAGTATTGGGAAAGGGTTGGCTTTGGTGGGAAGGGACGCCTCTCACAAAGTTTGTCACCATGTTATCCTTTATTGTATTGGGTCGAAGGGTGCCTCTCACCAACTTCGTCACCATGTCAGCATTTTCATCCACACTCACCGACTTTGTCACCAAGCTTCTAAATATTTGTCCTTCAATACAATTACTTTAAATATTTTGCCTCCAATACTATTACTTGTTGATACACCTGGCTCAAATTCAAGAGCTCCTACTCTAGAATGTTTTTGCTTAGAGCATTCTTGGACATATCCAAACACTTCAAAGCAAACATGCTCCCAAGATTTCCTAGACCTATATTCTGGGATAAATTCATCTTTGCCTATACAACATGTATCACCGCAAGCATTTATCCTTTACTGCACCGATAGTTTTTTTTCTAGGGGAGATAGATGTTTTTGGGTCCCAGCTCCCGTTGTCCTTAATTGTCGATACAAGCAAAATACCATTATGACGATACCTTTAAACTTGAAAACCAAGGCATGAATGGATGTCGCCAAGATCCACCATATCAAAGACTGAGTATAAAACCTTTTTTACTTGTTGCATGAAAGATAGATTATTAGACACAAGTATAGTGTCTTCAACATAAAGGGCCAATATCACAAAATGGTTATCCACATTGCGCTTGATATAAAGATTTGGATCAGAGAAGCAAGAAACAAACCCCTGACATGTGAGAAATTGATCAATCTTGATGTACCATGAGGTGAAGATTGTTTTAGTCAATAGAAATCACAGTGGAGTTGGCATACAAGATGTTCCTTTCTGGGAAGTGTAAATCCTTCAGGTTGCTCCATATATATTTCCTCCTTTAAGTCTCCATTAAGAAAACCCGTCTTAACATCCATTTGATGTATTTCCAAATCAAACTGAGTTTCAAAAGCTAGTAGTACTCGAATGCTTGTACTATGAACTATGGGTGAAAAAGTGTCATGATAGTCGAGTATCCCTTTGCAACTAAATGAGCTTTGAATTTATAAAAGGATCCATCAGTCTTTGTTTTAGTCTTGTAAACCCACTTACATTTGATAGGATTACGATCAGAAGGTAGATTGGTAGAACCCATGTACTTTTTGAGATCAAAGACTCATATTCAGCTTCCATGGATTCCTTCCATTGTTCCTTTTGTGGAGAGGACATGGCTTCCACATAAGTTGAAGGATCTTCACAAATAGCCAATACGTGATTAAAGGTTTTAAGATCATCATCATATACATGATTTGCACCGTGCTCAAGTTCAATAGGAAGATCAACATAGATATCAAGATCTGTAGTAGTCTCCTTTGAAACCGTAGGATGAACTTCAATAGACTTGTCTCCAATATCCATCAAAAGAGTGTTGTCATTATGAAAATCATTGTCCAAAAGTAGAAAAGGAAAAGAAGTGAGTAATGTTTTTGTATCATCAGCATTATCTGTGGACCACAAACCTCCCATCAATTGCTCATTGAATATAGCATCTCGACTAACAATTACCTTTTGAGAAGGTAAAACTTGTAACCCTTTAAGTTGTCAGAATAACCAATAAAAATAACCTTCAAACCTGAAGGTTCTAGCTTGTGTCGTGTCTCTTTTGGGACATGAATATAATAAGCAATACACCCAAAGACTTTGAAATGTGCAACAGAAGGAGTTTGGCCTGTCCAAGCTGTGATTGGAATCTTACCCCAGAAGGTGCAGTAGTTGGAAGATGATTTTGAACAATTCTTATTAACAAACAAGAAAAGAAAAGAATAAAATTTGTTATTGGTGCCAATCATCAAATATAGCCGAGGGGAAAAACCCAGTGGAGAAAAGTACCCTGGCTTGTTGATCTTATTGTGGAGTTGATGAGCTTATCCTTGCACTGGTGGTGGATCCGTGTCCACTTCTGCTGGAAAGATTGTATCAATCACTTCAAGGTGCAAGGACAACCCTGTACAAAAGCCGGCCTCTGGAGAAGGTGGTAGAGGAAGGAGTGCTTCCTCGCTAAAATATGGCATTGGTTCTATGGGAAGGTTAAACAGACACTGCCGATTTTGGAATTGCTCAATATAGGTACTCATAGTGATCCAAAATTGACATGTTGAGGCTGGGGGAAGAAGGGCTTGCAAGATAGGTGATTGCAAGTCATTTATGCATGTATCCCTCCATTGTTGTGCTTGAACCTCCTCAGGTAATCTATGTTGATTTGGTCCTCGGTCTGGTACTCTCACATCAAGAAGGTTATGGCGTTGGGGTGTAATTCCCACAATTTGTTTCATTAAGCCCGTGCCATATCGTCAAAAGTAAGAGCGGCATAGCCAACAAATGTGTGAAGATTCTCCTAATATGACTCGTGCACACTCTTGACAATATACTCTTGACAATGTACTCTTGACAATATACTCTTGACAATGTGGAAATGGATGATGCTGTTGATAGAATAAAGTGAAAAAGTGACGCCCACAGCAAATTTCACCCTAAGGGAGCATAAAAGTACCTAGAATGAGTTTGAAAAGGAGGAGCACTATAACCCCCGCGATGTTCAAGTTGAGTACTATCAGGGTCAATGCATGGTGGACATGTATCTCGCCAAGTATCCATCAAGAGGTATCTAGGCGTAGAACAATGAAATTTAGAAACTTCAAACTTTATACACTCATATCCATCATTACAATCCCTATCAAAAATAATGTAGATAAGATCATCTTAAAAAGAACACAATCCTGTAAAGGCAGAAGGAACCACATTAGTAAAAGTGAGACTATTCAAACACTGATCTACCAAAGAGCTTCAATTGTAGTGTTAATGCCTTACCTTTGGTTTTGGGTATGTCCTTCTTAAGAGGTGGGAAGGATAGCAATTGTCGAGGAATTTGAGCAAGATAAGAGGATTTAGGCAGTGAAGTGTGTTGGAATTAGGGTTGCAGGAATGCACACACAACTTCAAGAAGATGAGGAAGCTTGAGCACAACACAGTAGTGTATTATGAGTGCCAAAATGAAAGATAACAAGCCCTAGAAGATAATGGGCGTATATACAATGCACGGGGGAAAAAACCTCCTAGTGAGGGAAAAAGTGCCCCGGCGGTCCTAAGTGTGTTCACACACATCACTACTATAATATGGTAACAAATCCCCCCTGGAGTGATGCGGTGAACAAGAGCTAGCACTCATGTATAGGGAAGTGTCTAGCTATGTGGACGAATCCACAAAAGGGAGTAAGCCCAAAGCTTTGCGAAAAGCTTCGAACTTCTCACGAGGCAGAGCCTTTGTGAAAAGGTCTGCAAGGTTATCCTGTGTTGGCACATAAGCCAAACTGATCTCTCCTGCAGAGAGTCTCTCCCTGACATAATGGTAGTGCACCTCAATGTGCTTCGTACGAGCATGGAACACTGGGTTCCGCGCAACTGCTAATGCGCTCTGACTGTCAGTGAAGATGGTGGTGGCAGATGGCTGCCCAACACCCAAATCAGCCATAAGGCGTCTGAGCCACACACACTCAACCGTAGCTGTGAAAGCTGCCCTGTACTCAGCTTCACAACTAGAAGTGGCCACAGTAGGCTGCTTCTTGCTCAACCATGATATGCATGAGCTTCCAAGCATGAAGCAAAAACCACTCGTGGACACGCGTGTGTCATAACAACCAGCCCAGTCAGAATCTGAAAAAACATGTAAATCTGGCGGCAATGATCCCCCCTTGGGATAAAACAACCCAAGATGCCGAGTACCACTCAAATAGCGAAAGATACGCTTCACTGCCTGCCAATGCTTAATGCCTGGGCTATGCATAAATCTGCTCACCTGTGAGACTGCAAACTGAATGTCTGGCCTCGTAATGCATACATAAATGAGGCAACCAACAGCTGTCTGATAGAGTGTGACATCAAAGTGATCTCCAGCATCATGAAGACTCAACTTCAAACCTGTCTCCATTGGAGTAGCAATAGGCTTGCAGTCTTCAAGGCCAAATCTCCGCAACAATGTTTCAATATACTTTGTCTGACACAAAGCAATACCTCCATCACACTGCTTAAATTGTATCCCCAAATAATGATGCAAATGCCCCAAATCTGACATCTCAAAAGAGGCATTCAAATCAGCCTTAAAATCAGCAATATGACTCTCATTTGGTCCTGTGAGCAGCATGTCATCGACATAGAGAGCAATGATTAGATGTACACCATCCACACGTTTAACATACAAAGTGCTTTCTGTTGGACTATTCTGAAACCCATGTGCAGTCAAATATGCATGTATTTTTTCATACCAAGCTCGTGGAGCTTGCTTTAAACCATATAAAGCCTTTTTTAACCTGCACACTTTGTTTTCCTGCCCTCTTTGAACAAAACCACGAGGCTGCGATACATACACCTCCTCATGCAAATCTCCATTTAAGAACGCAGTCTTTATGTCCAGTTGATGTACATTCCAACCATTATGAGCTGCTAATGCACAGATGCTACGAACAGTGGTCATACGACATGTGGGAGCAAAAGTCTCATCAAAATCAATGCCCTTCTCTTGAGCATAACCTTTTGCAACAAGCCTAGCCTTATGGCGATCCACTGTGCCATTAGGCTTACGCTTCAATTTGTATACCCACTTAGTGCCAATGGCCTTCTTGCCAGGGGGCAAGTCACATAAAGACCATGTACCATTCTTCATAATAGCATCGTATTCTGCTTGCATAGCAGCCATCCAATTTTCTGAACTTTGTGCCTCATCAAATGAAACAGGCTCACTTTCATCGCACATACTAGAAACAGCCAATGCATAACAATCTGACGCATAAGAGGCACCATGAGAGCCAGAACGAGTGCGACTAGACAAAGGGGCATCCAACTTGCTGTCACGCAAAGTCTGCACCAGCCATCTAGGCATATTCCTAGAGCCCTCAATCTCTTGTCTCTCATCCTCAAGTGCATCATGCACATCTGCATCAGATATAGGCTGATCTGTGCCATCATTTAAAACCTGCATAGGCTGAAAAACTGCCTCATGAGGTATTGCACTTGACTGTGCACCACTGAAAAGAGGCAACAATGTATCATAGACATCACGTGAGCTGATATCTGTCTCCTTAGTACATGAAACCAAGGGCTGAACTGCATCTTCCACAAATACAACATCACGGCTAACCAAAATGCGCTTTGTCTGTGGATGATACAAACGATAGCCTTTGCTCTCAGCACTATATCCAACAAAAATACATTTGACAGCTTTGTCATCCAATTTTCTGCGATGTTGCACAGGCACTAATGCATATGCCAGGCAACCAAAAACACGTAAATGGCCAACAGATGGCTTGCGGCCATGCCATGCCTCATATGGAGTGACAACCTGTAATGCTTTGGTGGGACACCTGTTTAGTACATAAGTGGCACACATGACAGCCTCAAGCCAAAAACCATGTGGTAGACTTTGACTCTTAACCATACATCTTGCCATTTCCATGAGAGACCTGTTTTTTCTCTCAGCCACACCATTTTGCTGTGGTGTATACGGCACTGTACATTGGTGTTTTATCCCACGCTCAGCCAGAAATGCATTAAATTCTGAAGACATATACTCCCCCCCTCGATCTGAACGGAGGGTGCCCATCTTACTTTCTGACACATTTTCAGCCATAACCAAAAACTGTTTGAAGCACAAAAACACTTCGGACTTTGCCTTCAAAGGATATACCCATGCATGCCTGGTAAAATCATCAATGAAAGTCACGAAGTAAAGGTAGTTTCCAAATGATGGAGTTTGCATGGGACCACAAACATCACTGTGAACAAGCTGCAATCTGCGTTCAGCTCTCACTGATCCATCTTTGGGAAAGGAAGCACGCTGCATTTTACCCAATATGCAGCCCTCACAAACATGCTTGACAGGTGCCTCAAGCTTAGGCAAAGAAGACACCATTTCAGATTTCTGCAGGCGCAGCAAACTTGCAAAATTCAGATGACCAAAACGTGCATGCCACAGTTTTGCATTTGAAATAGCCTGCGTATCCATAATAGCACATGCTGAATCCTCTACACATTTGCCATCCATATTGAGCTTATACAGCCCTCGACATAGTGAACCAGATGCTACAATGATGTCACCACAAGAGAGATCATGAACAGTACATCTGTCATCCACAAATTTTACAACCAAACCTGTTTTGGCAAATGCGGAGACTGACAGCAGATTCTTTTTGATCCCTGGCACATACAATGCATCAAAAAGTGTAAAGGTGTTGCCATTTGCAACATTCAGCACAATCTGTCCAACTCCTTTAACTGGATAAGAGGAGTTATTGGCACAAGTGACAGTATTCCCTGTGGGAGCAGACTCAAGGAAAGTGAATAAACTGCGCTGCGAGGTGATATGCTTAGTGGCACCACTGTCAAAGTACCATACATCTGAATCTACTGCAGACATACATGTGTCATGCAAAGATGGGTCATAACTGCACTGCGCATTGAATGCCCATTCTGTATCTAGCACAACATTAGCAGATTCATTGTTAGAAGGAGAGGCATCTGCAACAGCCATACCAGCCTCTTTCTTCTTAGCCTCTTTCGCAGCCAGCTTAGGACACGCTTTGATGACATGATCATTTCCCTTACAGTACTTGCAAAATGTCTTCTGTTTGTCACCCTTCTTCTCATCTTTGTCTTCCTTCTTTGGTTGCGCAGCATTTGCAGATTTCTGCTTACTAGAAGAAAAGCCAGCTTTACCTTTCCCGCTTCTCTGACTAGCACCGAAAGCTTGATCTGCGACACGCATACTATTCCTGTTTTGCCTTGACTGGTCTTCTTGCAGCAAAACAGAAACTAACTCCTCAAATGATAAGGCATTGGGATTGCCTTTCATCATCAAGCGAAGAGTGGAAGCAAAACCCTGATAAGAATCTGGTAGACCATTCAAAACAGTCTGCACAAGTGAACTGTCTGACAGGATTTCATCTGCAGAAATGAGCTGCTCTTTGAAATCCTTGATCTTTGTCAAAAAGCTATCCATAGAATCACCTTCGTTCATATGCTCATTCTCCAACTGTTTTCGGAGATAAGCAACACGAGCCTCATTTCTTGCCTGATACAATGTGGCAAGTACATCCCAAGCATCCTTAGAAGTCCTGCAGGAGCGAATATGTGGGATAATGGTACGTTTGACAGACAGCGCAATCAAGGCATGAGCCTGCGCATCTCTACCATCCCAACGAATCTGCTCTGCTGAAAGTGGTGGTTCCCGAACAGCTGCTACAGCACTTGTGCCTGCACCATCATCAACAGTACCTGTTTCTGATGTGTTTGCAGCATTCCCAGCCACAATAGGACGTGCATCAATACCCTGCACAATATTCCATAACCCCTTTGCTACCAATACATGTCGCATCATATATGCCCACAATGGATAGTTGGTGCCATCCAACTTATCCTCAGCAGCCAACATGCGGAATACATCATTGTTGTCAGCCATGGCCAATGACTGTACTACTAGATGTAAATGCTGTCTGCAAGAGGTAAACCTGTATAAAATCGACCTGTGCTATATAGCACAGCCCAAAACAGATGAATGGGCACCTGTCCTGCAGATTTTAATCTTGACAGAAAATCTGCACAGTAGGACGATTTTGCCTGCGCAGTACTTGGAATGCAAAAACGGAGGGCGAAATGACTTCAGATCAAAATTCTGAAACGACCAAGCCCTACGGGCTCTCCCACGGCATATACTAACCTGCAGGCGCTCGTGAAACCTCGTTGCAATCGGAGGAGATGAAGCGGCAGGTGCCGGTGATGCTGCCCGGGAGGAGGAAGCCTGCTCTGATACCAATTGTTGGAATTAGGGTTGCAGGAATGCACACACAACTTCAAGAAGATGAGGAAGCTTGAGCACAACACAGTAGTGTATTATGAGTGCCAAAATGAAAGATAACAAGCCCTAGAAGATAATGGGCGTATATACAATGCACGGGGGAAAAAACCTCCTAGTGAGGGAAAAAGTGCCCCGGCGGTCCTAAGTGTGTTCACACACATCACTACTATAATATGGTAACAAAGTGCTAGAATCTATGCTCAAAGGAGACTCATGTAAAGTTGGATTCCTCTTAGGTACACAAGTTGATGGTGGAAGTGTGTAACAAGGAGAAGTTGGGTCAACTGGTGATTCACTACATGTTTGGGGAAGGTCAACACAAGGAGATTTGTAGGTGCTATCACAACCACCTATCCTATCTTGAAGAGGTTGTGTTGATTTCCTTTGCACCCACTGATATGAAAAACCAAGAGTGGCTTTTGGAGTCTTATTGATACACTCTTCTGGCTCTAGCAAACCATGGCATAGGGGAAGCCAAAGTGTTGTTGCACCCTCATAATAGCCTTGTGCTTTAAGAACATGCTTTGGGACCCAATGAGTAACATTTGTTAGACCAAATGGCATAACACGATAGGCAAAGATCCCATCTTTAGTATAGCAAAGGCTGTCTTGTGTTGATCCTTTGGATCAATTGACACTTGATTGTAACCGGAGAATCCATCCAAGAAACTATATGCCTTTTTCCCTGCAACACGTTCCAAAACATGATCCGTGATTGGAAGTGGGTAATGATCACGTACAGTAGCTGCATTTATCTTCTTGAGGTTTACACATACTCGAAGTTTTCCATTTTTCTTTGGCACCACTACAATAGGGGAGACCCATTCAGTGTGTTCAATCTCATAGATAAATTTTACCTCTAAGAGCTTGTCTATTTCTTCTTTTATCTTTCGTGCAAAATTCTCATTGTAAGTATAAGGACGTTGCTTGGAAGGCTTTGCATCCTCTCACAATGGAATTGTATGCTGACATATGCTTGGATCAACTCCTTTGAGGTCTTTATAACTCCAAGCAAAAACATCGCGATACTCCTTTATTGTTTGAATTAATAACTTCTCCTCATCTAAGGACAAGTCTGTGGCAATTTACACATAGCAAGGCTCTTCTCTTGGCTTAGCGATATCAAATTTTTTTGCATCTTCTGGACCATCATATGAAATCCCTGGCATGCTTGGCTTTTGTTGCATGGGCTGTTGAAGAACAATCTTCCGATCTTGAAGAGTGTACAGTGTGAAGTTGGGGGGAACATTAAGACCTTGTTCTTGTCCACTTGAGTCATCACTAATTGAAGACCATGCAGTTTTGAGCTCTCTTTTGCAATCTTGCATCAGAGTTTTTTGTTCAACCTTTATCTTTGCACTTCCGATACTCTCTTTTGAATCTGTTTGAGACTTGAGTTTTTGTTTTGGTCTCTTTGTTTTTTTGTGATTTTTGCTAACAGTTTTTAGCTTTTCTCTTGGTTGGAATCCATCTGATCGTTTTACTTGGTCTTTGATACTATCTTGTGCTTAGACATAGTATAGATATCCATTCTTTCCTGAGAAGTGAGGTGGTGGTCGAGAGTGTTCATTCTTAAACTCCTCGTTTTCTTTTTGTATTCTCTCACGTCGTTCCCTCTCATCTTGTTTACGGATTCTCTTATGGCTCTTATAGCATTTACGTTTGGGTCGGCTTCGAGGGATCTCTATTTGAACCTCCCTTCCTCTCAAGAGCAGGCATGCCTTTCCTAACTCTTCCTCGGGGATTATCACATCATCATCAAAATCAGAGTCCCATCCATCTTCCTTATCAGCATCATTAGCAAATTCGAGTGTTAAATCCTCCACTGAGACTTCCTCTACATGCAGTGCTGTGGATGCATCCGCATAGTACAAATCATCTAGAAGGTCATGTGGTTGTACCATTCGTATAGGAATAATGTCATATCCATCTGAGTCACAAAATTGAATTGGCTTAGGTAAAGCACATGTCGATAATGCTGCAAGGACATGACTCCATTCTAGGGGATCAATTAAGTGCTCAGGGAAGGGTTGTGGAATGTATGCCTCATCTGATACACTTCGATTACCCTTAAGTCTCTTAGTGTTGAAATCCTTACATGAGGCTCCACACATCGACAGATCTTCTCGCCCATCTGACAATGTAACTCTTGAGCCCTGAGATGAAGCAGAATCAAACTCATCTATTGGAGACCTTGTTACATCACGATATGAGTGATTCTTTAGGTTGACCCTTGTGATGACAGAATCATGTCAGAGGTACAAATAATTGTATCCCCAATCTTGAATCATTTGAAATTGTCGCATGAATGGTCTACCCAATATCACTTCATAGTTTGGATGCTTTCCAAAATCCACTACTGCAAATGTGTGCTCATATTCAATCCCACATGTGGTGACCAATATGTTCTCTAGCAGCCCAATGGGATGTTCTAAGCTTCCATCTGCTAGCTGCAGGTGCATCCCTGTACTCCTAATAGCTGGTTTGCCCCACTTTTCCCAAATGGACCTTGTCACAATGCCCACTCCTACACCACTATCAAGTATTGCAGTTGAAGCTACTTTTCGCACTTCTAATGGGAGGGTAGCATTTCCCTGATCGTCCTCACAAAATTTTCCTACTTTGTTGATAGGAACTGGCATAACATGCTTTGTCTTAGGGTGTATAGTACATTGATGGTGACCCTTTGGTAGCAATACCTGCTCTAACAAACATGTGGCAATATCATTCCACAACTCTGGTCGAAGCTTTATCAAATCAAGCAAAGGTAAGGTACAAGCCACTGGTGCTGACAAAATAGCTTGCACGACGATACCCATATCCATCTCCTTTGTCAATCTTCTATGCATGGAGGGTATCCTCAAGGTTTGAGAACAGTTCTCATATTCTCCCAAGTAAGATGGTAAGGTTTTCATTGTATGCTTACTTCTAGGAGAAACAATTGTTTGAACTTCCTCCTGGATGCTTGGGTGTCTAAAGTTGTTTTCTGTGCCCCTAGTAAAATCCACTTCAGAGAATGGAAGTGAAATAATACAGGACATATTCTCATTAATTTTCTCATGAGCTGCTGCCCACATCTCATTTGCCATGTCCTCGTTAGCATCAATAACTTCATCATTGCATGGGAAGGCAAGACGAGGTGGTGACAGAATGCCTTCTTTCAATGGGGTGTCAATTGGTGCAGACTTCTCACTATGAGCTTGTGAGATCAGCTCACTTTTCATTTCCCAACTTGATGACACTTATGGTATGGTTTCTAATGTTGGCTTAAGAGAGATGGGGCCCCGAGGGATAGGTGGAGGTGGGCCCTCAAGTATTGATTAAGCTTCCCTAATGAGTTGCTGATGTATAGCTAGATTGATCTTCTCCTTATGAGGGTTTGGGTATTCTTGAAGCTTCTTGGGTAGCTCAGATAAAGCTGCAATGCGACTTCTATGAGCATCAATGATGGCATCTAGAGTCTCGTTCACCTTATCCACAAAAACAGAACCCCCTGACGATTGTAATAGCCTCATCTTGTTTAGCACTAGGCCCAGGTTGAGGTTGATGCTCCTCATGCACTTCTTGGGATGTAAAAGCTTGATCCATCATGCTTTGTTTAGAGACTTCTTGAGAACTAGTGGATGCACTCTTAGTTTGCTTGTTGCGGTTCTTTTTCCTCCTAGTGGTCCTTTTTCTATTGGAATGTAGGGTCTTGTCCACTAGATTTGCCTTTGCATCCCTAGTTCGAGGTGTCTCATCAGTCTGTATTTCGGCATTTCGTGTTTGTGATCTAGTCATGACTCTAAGTGGCACGACATCCTCATTCTCTGATGAAGGTGGCGATGGAACTGCCTCTACAGAGACCTTTGGTTGAGAGGTGCCTTCCTCATGTGGTTTCAGCAAACAATCCTTTGGAAAGTGTTTTACACAACACCCTAGACAATATCTTTCAATTGGTGGAAACTGTGGTACTGTTGTATTGGATCGAGCTGCTTGCCTTTGGTGATGTGGACAATCATGAGCCCAATGGGCTTCTCCGCACTCATAACAGGGGCCCATTAGTTTGGCTTCTACTTTCCTTTGCTGCCATTGACCTGAGGGGCCTGGAGTCCTAGGTTGGTAGCCGCCTAGCAACATCAAAGAATTTTGTTCCCCCAGTTGAGGCTCCAGTGCTTGGCTTGGATATGCCGGACTTTCAAAGAGATTTTCCTTGGATGAATATGATGCATATTCCTCCTCCACATAGCTTGAGTTTACCAAGTCTCTACACATATTTGAATTGTCATAGTCAACAAACCTCACAGGAGCAATCCAGGAGCAGGAGGTTGAGCTCCAAGTACAGGTCGTGCTTGCTCTTGTGCCATCGGTGGCTTACATTCAAAATTAGTATACTGTTGATGCATTTGTGGAGCCACTGCACCCCTTTGCTGCTCACGCTCTTGTCTCATTCTTGCAATGCGAGTACATTCCTGTGTGGTGTGGGTAAAATTCCAAGCACAGGCCTGGCACCACTTCTTTGTGGGTTGGTTTGTGACTAGAGAACAAAAGGTATTACATTCTTCGGTTTCATGGTTACCGCCACATGCTCCACAAAGATGAGGACCTTTAGGTAGTACACTCCTCATTCACTGCTGCTGTTGTTGTGGCTGCATGGGTGGGCGATAGGTTTGTCCCAATCTTCTTAGTACTAGGTTAGCTATCTGGTCTGGATTTACTAGTGTGCTAGACCCTGAACTTTGGTCATCACCCCACTGATCTCTAGGTTGCACCTCAGGGCCAGTACCATCTTGGAATTTGAAGTTATCTGTGAATTCCATAGTATCATGGCAACACTCATTGAAATTTGTATGCTTCTTTGCATAGAGATGTGTGTGCAATGTTGATTTTTTGAGTCCTTTTAAGAAGAGAGAAATTAATCGACTCTGGGTGGGCTTCTCATCTTCTGGGCAACGATTAATGTACTTCTTCATCCTATTTACACAGTCTCTAACACTCTCAGTCTCGCCTTGCTTGAAAGAGTAGATGTTTGCTACTGTGTCATGCTGAATCCCCATCAAGGAAAAAGCAGCAATGAATCTCTCTTCCAAAACTCGTAAAGAAGATTTGTCTGAAGCCTCTAGTGCCTAAAACCAAGCAAGGGCCTTTCCCTCAAGAGTGAGGCCAAATCCTTCAATTTGCGTATGCTTGTGAGTCACTTGCTCAGCTCGAACTGCTTGCCTAAATGCTGCTACATGGTCATATGGATCTCCCGACCCTTCATACTTCTTTACCAGTTTCTGAAGAGTTGATGGTCTTACTCGTCTTGAATACTCATCATCAGGCCTACGGCCTCTCACTCTCAGTGGTTCCTCTCTTTGGTAAGATGGTCCATATGCATCCCAAATTGGTGTGGGTCCCCTATTACCTGCCTCACCAACCCTCTCCAAAGATCTTGTTACCCGCATTTCAGGAGGTACATTTATGGGAGACCAAGTTGGCTCCCCTACCGTCCGATTGTCATAGTGAGAGAAATGTTGTTGTGGTGTGATCTATGGTCACACTTTTGGTGTAGGATAATATCTTGGTGCCAGAGTTGGGCTACTTGCAGTGGTCCACTTTGATGTTGAGGGTCCCTCTCTAGTGAACTCTCGTAGGGGAGGAGCAACAGTTTCTCCAAGAAAGGCTGTCTCTCCTGGTTTAGCTATATTAGTTGAGAACACTTCCGTGAATAATGGTTGTCCTCTCCACGTGAGCTCACGAATCTCCTTCCAATCTAAGGTTCGGTATTCATTGGCCCATTTTCAACAACGATTCGGTTCTTGTATCCTGCAAGCTTCTCGACTACCACCACAAGTGCTAGAGGAAGATCTAGCTCTGGCAATCTAGTTGTGGCGTAATATCCTTCTAAAGAGTCCTTATAGACCTCTTGAAGTGGGTCATCCTGAAAGACCTTTGTCACTGAAATTTGTCGTACAAACTCCTATTGGTTCTCAGCCCCCTGATCCATTTTGCTCTTGTCTTTCCTGTCCCTTTCCAAATTTAGATCTACAAAAAGTAAATCATCTATGGATGTCTTTGAGGACTAGGCATTGGATGGTCCAGGCATGTCCGGCTCAATGAGCCAATCATCTCTAGACTCCCTTGCTCCGGAAGGCTTTGATAAATCTAGGAACTCACTCTTAGAGAGCTCTCCTAATTTGTCTACATTCTCTGGATGATAGGTGACTTCGTAGAGCAAACACCATCTCCACCCATGTACATGTTACCTTGGTCATTGACTAGAGATGCTCTATCAAGCTCTCAGAAAAAGTCTGCAATCTTAACGAGATACCGTTGTTATGGATCCCTAAGATCTCAGCTCCTTGAGCATTCGTGTAGACATATTGAAGTCTCACATTGAGTGGTAACCCCATGATGTCGGCTTCAAATGGATTAAAAGATCTTGTGGGTGTCCTATTTGGGGCTAAGGGATGACTATTTGACGGCCCTAGATTGTCCTTAGACAATGAGCTAGTTGTCCTGGAAAGGGTATCAGATTGGGATTCGGAAAAGGTTTCAGCAATATCTACCAAATTTCCTACCGATTGGGTCCCACTTTCCTACGTAGGTACTCTAGAAGGTGCCCTAGACCCTATGGCAGTGTCTATATGACGTCCCGACCGCAATGCATAAGGTCAAATTTTAAGATTGTTTTTTTAAAATTAATTTTTTAAATTTTTTTTTTCAAAAAAATCCAAAAATTTTCAAGTTGGCTCAAACTTTGTCCGAACCCATTTTGAACCCCCTCGAACACATTAGGCCAAAAAAATAGCGTATTTTTTAGGATCAAAAATCGCCTAAAATTTACCAGTTTCCCATAATGAACTCACTATGGGAAAATGGTTTCGGGACCAAAATTTCGACGATGGGTGCTTTCTAGCTCCTCTCGAAAAGTTAGAAAACCTCCCAATTTTTTGCGCCAAAAATGAAAAATTTTCCAGACTTCTTTCTTCGGTGCGGTGGCGGTCTTTATGGTGCGGTGTGTGGGTCTCTCTGCGCGATGCGCTGTTCACGCACAATCGCCTTCTTTTATTATTATTTTTTCTTTTTTTTGAAGTGCGTGCTCAATACGTGTGCAATGAACTCAATGCGTGTAAGATTCCTCCCCAGCCTCTCAAAATGTCCAGCATCTTCCCCTGTAATCAATCCCCTCTTCAGAAATATAAAAGACCTTGTTTCTAGCTGTTTTGACTTAGAGAGAGAGAATATTCTAGAGAGAGAATATTCAGATTTTGAATATTTATAGATAGAAAAATTTCTCATCTTATTAAAATAAGTTTCCCTGAAACAGAAATTCAAAAAGAACTTTTCAATGTGCAATTGGAATTAATTGGAAATGAGTATGAAGGACCTTAGTCTAAGGGTCTAGATTTTCAGAAATTTTTGGATTATGGTCCAATTAAGGTTCCTATGGGCCAATAGCATCAATCCATGTGTAGGGAGGAGATAAATCCAATTTTGTAAAAGAAGATACCCAAAAATGAGTAAATGCTCACATAAGATGAAGAGTTGACTATGTACAAGGTTTATTAGTAAGAAACTATGAGTAATATCAAAAATATGAGATATTTTGAGTATCCAAAAATAAGTAAATGCTCACATAAGATGAAGAGTTGAAAATGTACAAGGTTTATTAGTAAAAAACTATGAGAAATATTAAAAATATGAGATTTTTTGGGTATCCAAAAATGAGTCAATGCTCACACAAGATGAAGAGTTGAAAATGTACAAGGTTTATTAGTAAAAAACTATGAGCAATATTAAAAATATGAGATATTTTGGGTATAATGATTCCATTTTGACACATATATAAGGAAGGGGAGTTCTTTAAAGGAGGTGCATATTTCACATGCTTGAATGAGTTTTAAACTCAAAAATAATGTGATATTTTTATCTCTCCTCTCTCTTGAACCAAACCAAATCAAAATGGAACCAAACCGAATCAAAAAGTAACCAAACTAGATCCAAATCTAGTCCAAATTCAACCAAACTGAATCTGGAAAATTCTAGAATTCAGTTAGCTTTGGTTAGAGCTTCCCTCTCCTATAAATAGAACATGAGTCCTTTGAAAAAAAAGGAAGAATTTTACTATACTAGAGTTATGCTGAAATAATGCTAATTTCTACTATTCTCTAAAATTCTCTCCAAATTGAAGAAATTGGAGCTTCCCTCTTTCTTCAATCCCCATTGGTGGCTCCATCAACATACTTAACCAATTGATTGGTTGGGGGCCTCTACCGTGAACAAAGAATCAAGCAATTTGTAAGGTAATTAGTGAATTTTGATCATTTTCTATAATTTCTCAATGTTTCTCTCTTCTCAACCCCTCTCAAGCTTGAGAAGCTTAATTGGAATGGTTTTTGAATGCTATTGAAGTTAATTGATGAATGGTAGTGAAGAGTTACATAATTTGATGAATGCTATTGAAGTTAATTGATTAATGATAGTTAAGAATTACATAAATTTCCATTTATGCTTAATTCTAATGGTTTTTATGTAATTTCTCTCTCTCACTCAAGAAATGGTCATACTCATGACCCATTCTCAATCCAAATGAAGCTTTTCATAAAGCTTTTCCTTAATCCAAGATTAATCTATGCTTGAGGTCAAATTAATGGCTTTTTTCTATGCCTTTAGTTTATGTATTTCATGAATATTGATGATTCAACCCATTATTGGGTTAATGATCCAATTAGAGATCATTCTAATCATTTTCTTAGAGATAAGCTTTATCCTTCAAAATAAATTGAGATTTATCAGTCATAGTAGCGGAGCTATGGCAAAATTTTTATAAAAATTACACATAAAATAATTTTATTCAAAGCATGAAAAGAGAACTTCCTACCATATTCTAGGAATTATCATCCTAGATTAATTGAAAGAATTTTATTGTAATCATGGAGAAATTGATTTTTATGTTATGCATAATTGATGATTATTTTATTTTAAAAGTGTTACTTTTATCATATTTGGATTTCATGCATAGAGGTATGCATAAAAGAATTATTATTTTAATATAAAAGTGTTTCTTTTATCATATTTAGATTTCATGTATAGAGGTATGCATAAAAATTGATTATTTTATTATAAAGGTGTTACTTTTATCATATTGAATTTCATGCATAGAGGTATGCATAAAAGTTGATTATTTTATTATAAAAGTGTTGCTTTTATCATATTTGAATTTCATGCATAGAGGTATGCATAAAAGTTGATTATTTGATTATAAAAGTGTTGCTTTTATCATATTTGAATTTCATGCATAGAGGTATGCATAAAAGTTGATTATTTTAATATAAAAGTGTTGCTTTTATCTTATTTGAATTTCATGCATAGAAGTATGCATAAAAGTTGATTATTTTATTATAAAAGTGTTGCTTTTATCATATTTGAATTTCATGCATAGAGGTATGCATAAAAGTTGATTATTTTATTATAAAAGTGTTACTTTTACCATATTTGAATTTCATGCATAGAGGTATGCATAAAAATTGATTATTTTATTATAAAAGTGTTGCTTTTATCTTATTTGAATTTCATGCATAGAGGTATGCATAAAAGTTGATTATTTTATTATAAAAGTGTTGCTTTTATCATATTTGAATTTCATGCATAGAGGTATGCATAAAAGTTGATTATTTTATTATAAAAGTGTTGCTTTTATCATATTTGAATTTCATGCATAGAGGTATGCATAAAAGTTGATTATTTTATTTTAAAAGTGTTACTTTTATCATATTTGGATTTCATGCATAGAGGTATGCATAAAAGAATTATTATTTTAATATAAAAGTGTTTCTTTTATCATATTTGGATTTCATGCATAGAGGTATGCATAAAAGTTGATTATTTTATTATAAAAGTGTTTCTTTTATCATATTTGGATTTCATGCATAGAGGTATGCATAAAAATTGATTATTTTATTATAAAAGTGTTACTTTTATCATATTGAATTTCATGCATAGAGGTATGCATAAAAGTTGATTATTTTATTATAAAAGTGTTGCTTTTATCATATTTGAATTTCATGCATAGAGGTATGCATAAAAGTTGATTATTTTATCATAAAAGTGTTGCTTTTATCATATTTGAATTTCATGCATAGAGGTATGCATAAAAGTTGATTATTTTATCATAAAAGTGTTGCTTTTATCATATTTGAATTTCATGCATAGAGGTATGCATAAAACTTGATTATTTTATTGTAAAAGTGTTACTTTTATCATATTGAATTTCATGCATAGAGGTATGCATAAAAGATAGTCTTTTTATACTAAAAGTGTGATTTTCATCATAAATGGATTTTATGCATAACTTAGATGCATAAGAGAAATTCTTTTATTCTAAAAGTGTAATTCCTACCAAATTGAATTTATGCATAGGAAGATGCATAAAAGAATGGAATTTCAATTCAAAAGTGTTATTCTCATCCAAATTGAATTTATGCATAGGAAGATGCATAAAAGATTGAATTTTAATTCAAAAGTGTCATTTTCATTTAAAATGAATTTATGCATAGGAAGATGCATAAAAGATTGATTTTTATTTCGAAAGTGTTAGTCTCCTTAAATGGAATTTATGCATAAATAAATGTGTAGAGAAATCTTATATCAAATATAAGAATTCTCCTGTATTCTATAAATAGATATGGGAAGTGATAGGATGTGATAAGAGGTGTATGAGATGTGATAAGATGTGTATGGGAAGTGATAGGATGTGATAAGAGGTGTATGAGATGTGATAGGATGTGATAAGATGTGTATGAGATGTGATAGGATGTGATAAGAGGTGTATAGGATGTGATAAGATGCACATGAGATGAGTTAGGAAGTGATAAGATGAGTCAAGATGTGATAAGATGTGTATGGGATGAGGTAAGAAGTGTATGTGATGGGATAAGATGTATATGGGTTGTGATAGGGCAAGAATGGATGTAGATACGATTGTGGATGTATGTATGAATGAGGATGTGAAAATGGATATATGCATGTAGATGTGGATGTATGCATGTGAAAGTGGAAGTGGATGTGGATGTATGGGTGTAGATACGGATATGGATGTATGTATGTGAATGTGGACGTATGAATGAGGATGTGAAAAATGATATATGCATGTAGATGTGGATGTATGGATGTGAATGTGGATGTGGATGTGGATGTATGGATATGGATATGGATGTGTATGTATGAATGTGGATATGGGATGTGGATGTATAAATGAGGATGTGAAAATGGAGGTAAGCATGTAGATGTGGATGTATGGATGTGAATGTGGATGTGGATGTGGATGTATGGATGTGGATATGGATGTGTATGTATGAATGTGGATATGGGATGTGGATGTATAAATGAGGATGTAAAAATGGATGTATGCATGTAGATGTGGATGTATGGATGTGAATGTGAATGTTATGTGAATTAATGTGTCGTCGATATATGAGGAAATGGATGAGAATGAGTACACATTGAATGGAATGTGGAATAAGTAATGTGGACTAAGGAGGGATAATGTGGAAAGACGAGAGTTCGATTTAGAAACTGTATTTTGTGACTGTTTGTAAATGACTGTTTTATGTCAAGAATGCTGGGGAAGCATTTTGACCGTCTTGTGGATTAAGGTCATGAAGGCCTAACTGTTAAAGTTGCAACTACTGTGACGGAGAGTCAATGGAGGACGTCTCGCGTAGCAAGGTCGACTGAGGTCTTGACCAGCCTCGGTTCGATTTAAATGGTGAGCTTCCGGTACGATGGATGAGGGACCAAGGAAGCGGCCTATGAGTGAAGCGCTAGGTCACCTGCGAAGGATCCTAGAGGGTGCTGACCATACGGTGCTCGGGCTCTGGGTCGCCGAAGATACCCACACGTGCGTCGTGGAAGATATTGGAACAAAGAATAAGAGTTGTTTTCTGAAACCGGGCATGGATCTGGTTGATTGACCTTGCTGGTCCTCAACGGATGAGTCCATGGCTCTTTTATATGGATATGTGGGTTGATCTTGCTGATCTTCCACGGAGATTCCATTCTGTTATATGAATATATTGCCGGTTACTATGAGCTAGGAACTATGGAAAAGGCCCCTGAGTGAACAGTGGTGAGCGTTCTGGTTGCCAATGATGCCATAAGTATACCGATGAATGAATGACTGGAAATAAGGATTCAACCAGAGACTATGAGGATTGTCATCAGTGACATAATGGTTTCATTAAAGGATTGTTTTAAAGTTAGCTGATGCTAAGAAAAAGGCAATTTCATATTGGGTGTGTAAGTGGTGTGACTAGTTTTATGTTTGCATGAACTTCCGGCTAGGGGGCCTTGGAACTCTTTTCCTTGGTACCCGGGACAAAACCTAACCAAATTCTTAATTGGATCCCATCACTACAGTGGTTGGGCGGTTGGCTAACCCATGGGACTGGATGGGGTTAGGCTGGACTGATGGATCCATAAATCGAGACTCAATTTCTGTTATTACGATAGATGAAGTAAGTCCCGTATAGTAATTGTTCTATGGATAGGAATCAACGGCTGTGCCTCTTGATGGGGAAAAAAGCATTGATCCCAATGATCCAAGTGCAAGTTTCTTCCCTGATCTGACCGAGTATCTTTATAGGTGCAGTCAGATCAGTTTGATCACTAATAGTCTTGACTACGTTAGAGTAAAAAGTTATCCTGGAGGAATCGCCCGTGCTTTCCAGATAAGGGAAGTTTTTTCGGGTTCGGTTTTGGAAAAACCAACGGATTAGTCTTTTGTCCGGATATCCATGGACGAGGCCCCGAATGTGGGACCCCTGTCCTACGTGAGAAGTGCTACTTCCGCTGCTAGTATCCCGAATCTGTTGCTCGGTGGGAACAGGGATCTCACAGTTGGTATCAGAGCGAATTGGCTAATAAAGATCAACTGAAAAGCCAAATATGTCAAAAATTTATCAAGTAGCACAAAAAGGTTATAATTGTGTGATATAATTCATACAAATTGATATTCAAACTAATTTCGTAAATTAGTAATTGGGTCTTCAAATAGAAGTACCGCAATTATACGGAACCCTGAGTTGCTTGAGGCCTAGACATGATGGTATTTACCTTATAGTTTCAAGTATTATGACGACCCGTATATACCGAGGGTATAACTGCAGCTCTTTACCGGCAGTATATACGAGTAAATCTAAGACTTGAAATTATAAGCGTTAATGCTATCCAGATGATGATTTCGAATGTGGTTGATATGATTTTAATTTTGTTTGAGAACTGATGAATTGATTTGGATTCTGATTGAAAAATGATGATTTCTGAAATTTAGTTGAAATATAATAACCTGCGCAAAACTACAATGAGGATGAATGGGACGAGTCCCTGTGATGATAAATGATGATAATGATTTCAGCAAATCACTATGAGATTAGTGGATTGTGCTATCAAATTGCTACTGTTAACACTTGACCGTTAGATCAAGTTAAGGGATGACAAATTGAGAACTTACTTGACTGAAATTCCCGTGGAGGAATGTTCAGAAGGAAATTTTTCGGTCTAATGGACCATTATCATGTTAAAGATATGAATGATATGATCTGAATGAATTGTTATTTAATGATGAGTTCTAAGGGATATTTATCCCAGTATTCTATTGGGTTGACCAGAATATAAGGAACCCCAGAATAAAATTGGATCTTAAGAAAAAGAGTTGTCCTCTACCTTGCGAGATGAGGACATCTCGCACTTTTTTAAGTGGGGTAGAATGTAAGATTCCTCCCCAGTCTTCGAGGTATACAAGAGTAAGAATCTCCCTTTTTGATCTTATAATTATTCCCTCTCTAAAATAAAAGAAAGATTCTGTTTAAAAAAGGAAGACCCTCTCCCTAGAATACTTCTCAGGAGTCACGCCGGTTTTAAGGATTCAGAACAATGAGTTCAGAGGTGAAAATCGGTGTTTTGGATACCAAGGTTTTGGTTTTCATTCGAGTACGGCCCAAAAGAAGTTCTTTATCTCTTGGGGAGTATAAGAAGTTATCCCCCAGATATTGTGAGCCTTATATCTGAATTCAATGAAAGTAGGTGACTTAGCCTACAAGCTTCTTTTACCTTCTCATCTCAGTGTGTTTGCTTCAAGGTGTAACTTATATGACATACCACCATTTTTTATTTTGGCGAAGATAGTTCAAAGATTATCTGCTCCATATTACAAGATCTATTATGTTTTTTCCATTTTATAACAAAAAAATGCTAATATATAAAAGAAAAGTAATACATATTTTCATGAAAATTATTACATGTGCTTATATATTCAATGACTATCTATCCATAACTTTATTTGGTCGATATCTTCTAACTATTTTTTATTTAGACCATTGTTGACCACTTTGAACCATTGAACATCAAGAATGAATATGTCAAATTGCCTTAAATTTACATTTATGATATCTTGTATGATTCCACAATAATCAAGATTGGAGGTGAGAAGATATGTATCATTAGCACTCACTTGACTCTCGTGGAGAGTTGAAGCACATACATAACCTTATTTAATTATATTTCTCATATTATTGATATTGTTTTACTTTAGTGTTTATTATAGTATCAGAAATTTGGAGCATTATGGTCCCATGATCGTCACTTTTGCATGAGCATATAGATAAGAGAAGAACGACCTTTGATTTTAGAGTATTGGCTACTTACATGCCAACCGCATCCTCTTGTTGCAAACTCCATCTCTCATTTAGTGATCCTTTCACCATTATCCCTTGCTTGCATAAGAGTATTCTCTAGCCACCATCAGCTAAGTGACATATCTATGGGGAGAAGCGTAAGCCCGAGCGAGTAGAGAAGATATCTATATCTTCTCCTGAAAAGTCTTATAGCATTTGTTCTTTCCATGTGTGTGTCTTTATACCTATCAATCCACTTTTATATTTCTAGAGAATTCAAGAAACAAAATTTATTGATTTTATTTCATAAGGATTCATCCATCTTATAGGTGATCCCATTTCCTTATGGTGCCTCTCCAACTATATATGGCCATCATCTTTGTTATGCCAAACTCAAGGCTGACTCCGATCTATTTGGCTAAGAAACTTTGAGATATATCTACTAGTGATTCTTAAACTAGCCAACCTTCTACCATGCTCCCTTCATGTCTTGCCCTTTGTCTTACAAAACCGCTTTAGTAAGGTCTTCATAAATCTTTCTAAAAAGAACATCCATTAATTGTGGATAGTACATGCTATTGCAACCTCATCTACTAGATGTACCAATAAGTGCATTTGGATAGTGAGAATAGATGTTGGAAAAGAAATGGCAATCCTAATATATGTTACCCAAATATAATGAATAAAGACCAAACACAAGTGATTATACATATCAATATATGCTACCAAAATATAACGAATAAAGACCAAACACAAGTGACTATACATATCAATGTTGAACTTATTCGGAATGTTTTTTGCGATTGTGGACAACGCCCAAAAAGTTTAAGCATCCTAATCTCTGGAAAAAAGATAAGAAAGCACTATGCAAGTCTTAAGGAGAGTGAAATAAAAGGGCTTCAAATACGAGAACCTATTGCACATTGCCATCCCAATAAGGGCATGAAGCTGGTGATGAACACATGTAATGCCACCATGGTTTACAAGATGGATAAAGGAAAAACTGGAGAATTAGGCTAATTATTTTCTTACAAAAACACATATGCACCAAACAAAGGTATATAATTTGCAAGTTCTTACCAAGTTCCTTTATCATGCCATGGGTTGGCATATCCCAGAGTATCTTGTGATGGCATTGAGTGCCAAAGTAACTTAGATTCTTGGACATGAAGAATAAATTCCCAAGAATCTTGTAAGTTCAAACTTTAGATCAAGCAACCATTAATTACAGACACATGAGGGTGAAAAACAACAGGAAGCACATGCCCAAGAGCCACCATAGCAAGCCACTCAAGAAGAACTAAGTCCAAGTGAAAAGCAAAAGCCTCAAGTGGCCATCATGGTACAACAATGCCAAGCTCTGGCTACACAAAGAATAAGGAATTCAAGAAGTCTAAAAATTTACCTCAATGTGGCAAAAGATTATTTCAACCGCATAATCCATCTATATGATAATGATTATCTACCAAACATGTAAGTCATTGAGAGGAGAAAATTAGAGCATGGTTACTAGTCTACTCATGCAATCCTTAAGGTCAATGATTTCAAAGTATAAAGAAGATACAATTAACCTAAACTCTGCAATTGGAGACTAAAACTGGATATTACAGAGGAGACCCACCAAAAACAGTAACAAGACCTCCCAGAGTAATATGAAAAGATTAAAGCCAAGTGGGAAACCACTGAGGCAAATTTACTTACAGAGTTAGAGAAAGAAAAAGAGGCCAAGGCCACAGCAATCCAAGAGGCAAAATATTGCCAAGAAGCAAGATGGCATTTAAAACCCGTTTTTTATTATTTAGTACTTTTTGGACTTATGAACATTTCCAAATGTTTCAAACTTAAAAAATGTTTGTGTTTTGGTTTCTTCCCCATGTCCTTTTTTCTATTTATTATGTTCGGTGATCGCTTTGTATAGCCCGTTTGTGCTCATGACATTAGACAAATGTGACATTGTCATTTGATTTTGATTTATCATTTGTTTCTACTATCTACTTATATGGTCAAATTCCAATCATGGTGTATTTGGGTATGTCTAGACCCACATGAGCAAAGGGATTTATCCTACATTGATGTACAAGACCAAGGGTGTACCTCCTTATATAAAAGGGGGCCATTTCAAGCAATGAATTATATCACTTGCACACTTACTCAAGTCTCTTTATGTATCCAAGCTAATTCATCGTAGTGTCTAATTATACTTGAGTGCATCTTAATTAGCACACACTCATTATGAGTTTTCTTCATTTCTAACCACCTTAGATTAGTGTTGTCACATTAATGTAAGATTAGTTAATGGATTAGGTAGACGTCTTATAATTAGGAGAGCTCAATCCATTCTTCTCGACATGGTATCAGAGCTTAGGTGTTGCTCTCCTAGCTTAGTATTTTTTTCCTCACTTCATTAGGGTTTAGAATCCTTTCTCCCCATCATTAGTTTTATAGTAGTGTAGGTAATTAGGAAATATATTAGAAATTAGAGTTTTGTGTGGTTAATGTCCTTTTCTGCAATTATTAAGCCTTGCAAAGTAAACCTGCCCATATGAACCTTCGCCTATCAATGCATTTGCTCAGCACTTTTTTCCTTCTATCATTTATAGACCTATCTAGTCTTTACTTGAAGCTCATTGAAGGGGGGGCACTCACACTCCCAAGAGACGCGCAAGCTCATTGAAGCTTTGAAATTTCATTGGATTTTCACTCCTACAAAGAAGCACTAAAAATAAAACAAGAGGAAGTTGTGTATGTTTTCTTGTTGGAGGGTAAGAAGTGAAGCAAGCCAAGGTGGGCGACTTAAGAGAGAGTGAAATGGTGTCGAGCTACTACCCACCATCAAACAAGAGAAGGACAAAACTAGCTATTATGCATCAAGAGAAGAGAAGGTGGAGCTACTGCTGTGTGAGCTTATGCTTGCAAGCTAAAGACAAAGGCAAAAAGAGGGAGTCTGCCAATCCTTGCGCATCCTCGGGGGGTTCACTCATAAATATGTAAACGTAGCACGTGGGTTCAACAGAAGGGATTTTTAAAATCTTTTTTAAATTACACATTTTTTTATATATAGAAGGGTACCATTTAAAGGGGGTATTTACAGATGGAATAGAAAAAGGGTGTCTTTTATTCATGAAAAAATTACAGATAAGGGGTTTTTAAATTAAACCTTATACGCACGTGATATAGAGAGTTTACATAATATAGTGAACCCCCCGAGTGCGCATCAAAGAAAGAGCATGCTCGCCCAGCAGTCTGAGAAGGCAAGAGGCTACCACAAGTCCAAAGCATGGCCAAGAGAAGGAGAATCACAAAATCTGTGCAATAGAGTGGAAGAGAGAGAGAGGTTCTATGAGCTACAGCCGGCTATACTATAAGTAGTGAGGCAAAGCCTACCAGTGATGAGGGCGCCATAGCCAAGCTACAAGAAGGAGAAGAAGAGCGAACAATGCACACTAGAAGTAAGCAAAGCTCTTTGTGCTACTGTTAGGCAAGCAAGCACAATAGGCAACGCGCAACAATGGTAGCAAAGCAAAGCATAACAACTACAGTAATAGGCAGCACACTCCAACACAGAAGAGGCAGTAAACCATCATCATTAATCATCTCGCTAGTAGCAGTCTTGTGGACAGGTGCCTCTGAGCAACACTGAGAATAGAGGCAAACAGGTCCAGTATAACGAATAGCAGTAACAGAGTCGTGGATGGGAGTACCGCATGGGAGAGATAAGACGATGCTGATGATGATGACGCAAAGAACCACCCGACACCACACAAAAAAAACTCGTAGGACTACAAAGCATAAAGATAAGGTTGTAAAACCTTAGTGTGTGATTTTTTTTAAAGGAAAAAAAGGTGTTTAACAAGGGTTGTTTCCTATGCATGTTATATTGTAAGCTTTGATATAAGAAATTTTAAAAAGCCACAAGGGAATATTTAGGTTACAAAATCAGCTTCATCAAGCAAATCACCAAACATGATTGTAAAAGCAACCAATATGAGCACGTAAGAGGATTTCTGAAACTGGAGAAAAAAAAGGATCTTTATAAAAACACTGCAACCAAATGAGTATGCGAGTGTGCATGTGCATAAACAAAAAGCATCGAGTCAACATAACGCTAAGCAACAAAGAAGCTACCTTAAACAAAAATTTGTTTAAAAAATAATCCTACTTCCTACAAAAAGTGCTTGTAACTACCCTCTGGCACCGGTGATGTATCCAGCGGTGATGTATCCAAGGTAGAAGAAATAGCCAAAAAATTGTTACCTAACTCTTAGAAGAGACCTCTAGACCTCACACCAGGTCAAGTCTTTATCAAGGGGAGACCTCACTCTCTTAGAGATGATCTCGAGGCCTCAAAGATAAGTCAAGTCACCATCAAGGGGGGGGGAGAAGTGCTAAAGTAGCACATGAGCCAAAGTTGCTCACAACACATAGGGGAATGTAGAAAGTAAAAAGTCAAAGAACATTTTGTAACCTCGCATCCGACCACCCTAAGTAACCTAACTAGCTACATCCACAATCAATATCCTGATCTATCTGATTATGAAGGACAATAAGGAGGTGGCTTTGATACCATATTAAAAGCCATGATGGATCAAAGGTAATTTCCAAATCCATAATGAAGGATTAGGATAATGATGAACTCAATGATTACTACAAAGAGTGCTCAAAATCACATCACTCGATTGATCATTATCTCTTGAAATGACAGGTTGCGGACCTACTTATAGCTTCTCAAAGGTGCTTCTAGATTCTACATGGATCTCACCTCAATCATCACATTAAGCATGTGATAAGCACACCCCATGTGTGTGTCAGTACATCACCCATTTATATACTTTCATCCTTCTTTACCCTTTTACATGCACCAACTTGTAATATATGAAGCATATTTACCTTGTGCTTAGCACCCAAATGAATGGGGAAATCTTAGACTTTGTGTATAAACTTACTTAAGGCTAGTGGCCATTAACTATTTTTAAGTTATAGCTGGCTAAGTGTAAACACTTGCCATTTGTATATAAGGTAATTTTGACATTAAGTAATACACAATCATCTCTTACAATAGAATATCTCCCTCTTTTCCCTATTATCTTGCTTGTGTTTTGTTGAGAATGCTTGCATAACTAGATGGATTCGACTTTAGGAATGTTTGCAGGATCTCCCTCTCATGAGCTTCCCCCCTCTATCCACCTTTACTTTAAGAGTGGATAAATTTTCTTCCCATGTGAGAAAAAGTTTGGGCCTCCTTTGAAAGTGTGAGAGACATGTCATCCTAGTGGTGAGAAGAGAAAATATGGAAAGGGAGAGATAAGCATGAGTTTTCCATCATTTCACTTGGCTAATTTGAAATTTGAGAAGATGAACCATACGAATAGAGAACTCTTGCCTCCACTCAATATGCAAATGTGTACAGAACTCTTGCCTACCTTTAACAAAAAATATTTAAATGAATGGGTGCCCGATTCATAAGGATTTTGTGAGGGTTGAGGCATAGAGAAGTTACGCTTTACAAATGTGGGACAACGCGGTTTTCATTTTCCAAGAAGTCTCACTGTAGGTTATCAGATTTTCAACTCAATTCAAAACTTATCTACCCGTGTTATGTTGATTGGTGTGTGTAATCGGCCTTATTAATTGAATCATTGGCTAATGAGTTATTTCCCATCCTTCCCAAAACCATCCCCACACAAACAAGAGAAGAAACATCTACTCCTCATCAGCAATACAATACCTAGGGCCTGTTCACGTGCCACCCACACAATCACCCACCAGTGGCCTTGCTGCCACTACCACTACTGGGGTTTGGGTTCACGTTAGAAGGAGTTGTTTGACTACATTTAATAAAAGAAAATTACACTTTATTTTGAATTATCAAGTAGCCATTGCCTGTGACATTCAAAAGCTATTAAAAAGCTGAACGTTGGGATGGTGGTAGAGCTGACTAGCCAGTTTTCATGGGGGTATATCTACCATTGGAAGGCAGCCAATCGTTTGCATTTTGGTGGTGTGAACTGAATGGAGGGTAGCCAGCTTCCTTCCAGCCTCCCACTAGGCTGCTGGCGTGAACAGCTCCCTATGTGCTCAAATTACACAAAAAAAGGCCCAAAACCAGTAATCCAGATGATAGAAGAGTTTGGATGCCTCCGTGAGGTCGTAGGATCGAATCTCTCCTCGAACGATACAATGAGGCACTAACTAGTAAGTAGTGTGTGTTTGTTGTGGTATTCAATTCCCCCCCTCCAAAAAAATAAAATTAAATTAAATTAAAAAGTTAAATTAAAAAGGAAGGAAAGTGGCCGAGGGGGAGGGGCAAAAATCCGCGAAGGGGCCAATGGGAGGCTAGCAAGCAAGATGGGCCTATCGCGTCGTGGAAGGATATCCGGAAGCAAAAGCGTCGTCGTTTCGAAGAGGTTGGCGAGAAAGGGTGGAAAGCTGCAGGTGGAGAGTCTTTACGTGAAACGGCGAAGCTTTAAGGATAGCCATGGCTACGTCTACTGTGGCTTGTTCACACCCTGTTCCCTCTCTGTCCCTCCCACAATTGCCCAAATCCAAGTTTCTGGGCTCCTCCTCTTTTACTCCTTCTGTGGCGTGCAGCAATGGCTCTCGCTTCTCCATGTCGGCTGAATGGCTGCCAGGCCAGCCCCGTCCGTCCTACCTCGATGGCTCTTCTCCAGGGTAATTAGTGAGCTCAAATAGAGGTTAATCTATCATTTGCACACGCATTAAGCATTATGGGTTATTAGCTATCTACATAAAAGCGTTGTAAATGGGTATTGTTGTCTTTTGCAGTTAATTTAATGATTGATATTACCTGAGTGCTACTGAGATGATCCTGCATTTGTCTCTCACGCAGAGACTTTGGATTCGATCCTCTAGGTCTGGCTGAGGTGCCCGAGAACTTTGCTCGTTACAAGGAATCTGAGCTCATCCACTGCAGATGGGCGATGCTTGCTGTGGTTAGTACCAACCCCTACTTAATCCTCCTGTATGTGAATGTTGTGTGCGTGCAACTATATCCATCATTGCAGTCAATTGGCTGTGTGCCTGAAGCCCCTACTTCACTTCATAACTGCAGCCAATCACCATGTGAAATTGTGGATGTAAAAAACTTGCTGAAATATTTCCAGCCCCGGCCCCCTCTGTAGGTCTCTTTTGTTGTAGTCTAGTAGAAAGGCTCCGTCTCCGAGATGACTCAACTCATGTTGAAAGATTTGGATATCAAAAGGAATAAAAGAGGTTATCTGTTCACTCAACCTTTTGGTCATTGCATGGACTATGATTATGTCCCTTGTGGATTCTTAGAATGTCGGAGGACCCCTTCCGCAGTTGGATGCTACTCCTCCTCTTTGGAGGCTGGGAGATAGGTGTCGACTCCCCTAGTGTGGCAATCTATCTTTGCATTAACAATGTAGCCTTCCTTTGAGAGCAGCCTGCCATAGAGGATGCGCCCCTTTACGTTGCGTTTCTTTTATTGGTGTAGCAGTGTTTGTACTCTACCTTCTAGACAGGTCTTTTTCAACTAATAGAAGGATCTCTTTTTCTAGGAAAAACTAGTTGTTTGGAAAAAATTTGTCAAAATATTTCACAGCCTCATAGCTAACATGTAAATGGTGGAATACTTGTAAGTCTCATCCCTTTCCAGTCAAATTTGACAGGCAAGGGTGCCTATTGAAAGGCAAACAAGGGGTCCCAAGCACGAGAAGGCCTGTCCAAGCTCTGACACTTCCTGCCAGGGGGGTAAATTATATGTGTGTGCATGTGCACCCCCCTAAAGACCCTAGACAGTCAGTTTATATTGCTTGTATGGAAGGCCAACCTTCCTCTGAGCTGAGAAGCTTCATATGTAAAGGCTTTTTGCATCACATGTACAATGTAGGTCAAGTAACTAGTCAGAAGGTTTTAGAAGATATCTTACTTGTTTCCTGTGTGTTTGTGACGTTGCAATTCTAATGCTGTACATGCGTTGCAGCCAGGAGTGTTGGTACCAGAGGCGTTGGGTTTGGGCAACTGGGTGGAGGCCCAGAAATGGGCGGCCACACCTGGGGGCCAGGCTACCTATTTGGGCACTTCAGTCCCTTGGGGGTACCTGCCCATCATTTTGGCCATCGAAGGGCTGGCCATCGCTTTTGCGGAGGCCAAAAGAAACGAAGAGAAGGACCCTGAGAAGAGGAAGTACCCGGGAGGCCCCTTCGACCCCCTTGGCTTCTCCAAGGATCCGAAGAAGTTTGAGGAATACAAGCTCAAAGAACTGAAAAACGGTAGAAGAACACACTCTCTCTCTCACACACACATATACACACACACTCACTCACTCATACACACACTCTCTCTCCCTCTCTTCTCCCTACATACTCAACCCTCCTCTCTCTCTCTCTCTCTCTCTCTCCCCCCCACATACACAACTCTATCCTCTCTCACACACCCACACTCTCTCTCCCTCTCGCCCCCCCCCCCCCCCACATACACAACCCTCCTCTCTCTCTCTCTCTCTCTCACTCTCACATACACACACCCACTCCCCTCTCTCTCTCACGCTCACTCCCCCACGTATACAACTCTCTTCCCCCTCTCTCTCTCTCTCTCTCTCTCACACACACACACACACATTTTCTCTCTCTCTCTCTCTCTCTCTCTCCCCCCTCTCCCTCTCACATACACACACACACGTGTACTTGTGCTTCCTTCCCTCTCTCCTCGCATAGCAGCACCTTTCAAGCCGCATTTGAGGATCAAGATCCTGATTTGTAATTTGTTAATGCAGGCCGATTGGCTCTCCTTGCCTTCCTTGGTTTCTCCATCCAAGCTGCTGCCTACCCAGGCACAGGTCCTCTTCAGAACCTAGCCGCCCACCTTGCCGACCCATGGCACAAGAACATCGCCGAGATCGTCATACCTAGAAGTGTGTTGTAATCCAGATCGTGATATTGTCATAACCAGAAGTGTGTTGTCAACTAAGTTCACCTCGTCCATGGTGCATGTGATCAACTGTGAGTCTCTTTCCTCTGATTCTTGACGTGTGTCCTTTTTCTTTTCTGGTTTTTTGGTTTTTGTGCCACAATTCCCATATTAAATTAGCTTTTACTTTTTTGTTTTTTAGTGTAACCACAATTCCCATTTTTCTTGACAAATAATTATGTATATATTACAACAAAATCCACTTGACATCAAGATCCTTTTTACACCAAAACAAACCTTTCTTGACCACCCACTACCCTTTACTTGCCAGCATTCAACAAGGATTGCCTCGCTCCTTCCCTTATATGCAATTTCTATCCTTCTTATTTTGAGAATTAGGCTGGTTAGCATTGGGGTATGCAAGAGAATGTGAATGTAAAGGTTAGAAAAATTGGCCTCCTCAATTTTTTATTGTGTCAAAATCGGCATGGGTTAGAATTCATGAACAAAAGCCGGCCTAAACATTATTATCAAGGTTGCTTTCATTGGACATGCCCATTTTTGAGCATTTTGGCAGTAAAACAGCCATTTATTTTGAGTGATTTGAAAAGAAATGAGGTAAATTGTGAAATAATAGGCTTTTTTTCTACCAAACCTATCATTTAGAAGGATGATCAAGCCTTTCAAAAATCATCCTTTATTACCACGAGGCCTACTATATGGGAATGGGAAAAAAAATCACATTCAACCCTTATTTTATCAAACCTAAATTGTTGCATGAGAAAGAGCCAATAGTTGTGCTAGGGTTCAACACGGTTTACTTCAAGATACCTTGCATGTAATTTGTTCCCCTATCTTACCTCCTCATGGCAAGGTTGAGTGTGATGTACCTATCTCTACACTATTATTCTCACTATTCTTGTCCTTGCCATAGCATTCACCCATTTGTAAACCCTTGAGGCCATCTCATTATGCCATGTGGCAAGATTACAAAGGAAGATAGACTATTGTAGCCAATAGTGGGTCCCCAAAGTTACATGTGAAAGTAATACTAGGTGCATCATGGTCCATTCAAAGGTGTACTTCAAGGCAGCCTTCATGTAATTTGTACCCCTATCTTTCCTACACATGGCAAGGCTAAGAGTGATGAACTTTATTGAACTTGTTCACGTGGCAAGGTTGTGAGAGTGGTTGTCCTTTTATCATAGCATGCTTGTACTTCCCCGTACAGTGGGACACCTTTTACCTCCACATGTTAAGGTTATATCATAGACATGATGGATAGATCAAGCAGAGCTAGAGCTCAGGGAAACCTTTTCTATTTAGAGGATCAAAAAATTTGAAAGAAATAGCCAATCCTTGCATAAATTTTGATAGCACTATGTTTTTTAAATCATGACTTGATTCTTTCAAGGAAGATGTTTAGCACGGATGAAGGTAAAATCGAGACATACGTTATGAAATAAGTTTGCTTGATCCTATGGATCTCTTATGGATGATTTTTGATGGGTGTCTTCACATTTAAGGGTGTGTTGCTAGTGATTTTCTATTAATGATTGGAAATGTACGTGAAAGCTTTTATTGAAGTGGGAAAATTTGCCTTGGTGCAAGGGGCATTGTCCAAACCCATCAATGAACAAGTGTTCATGTGCCACATGTTGATTAGAGAAGTAAATGTCTCATTAACTAATTGGTATGATTATTTGAACATATGTAAATATTGTAAAATCAATTTCATTGATAGTAATAAATGAGATCATGGCCTTTTATTTATCACCAAAAATTTTGAGGCACTTGGTGGTGGCCTACTTGTCATATGTCGAGTCCTGTGTTCATGTGGTACTAAAGTAGTTAAGGTTATAGAATGGTAAAATGAAAGTGTCATTTCCAATGTGCTGAAAAAAGCAATGTGTAATTATCATAATGAAACTCACATTATGCAAGGGTATGAAGTGCCACGTTGATAAGAAAGGAAACTATTCGTAGAGAATTTTGTTTACATGTTTGCAACCTATAGCTCTTTAGGTATGACCAATACTAAATGAAGAACTCAACAAAGAAATCATCCCAATCGGGGATTTCTCTTTCCCGAATTGATTCAATACTATCTTGCACTCATCCTAAGCAAAGAGTCACTTCTGTCAAGCTGATCTATCAGGAGAAAGACCCTTCTGAAGTAGATTTAGCAATATATTCACTGCCACAAACCTCTTGTTTGACTATTGTGTTGCATATTGCCACCCTATGATGAAAGGGGATTCTGGTACCCTCCCATTTCTTCAGTTTTACAAAGAATCTATCTAATGCCCAATTTGTCAGCAGCAGCAGCAGCTGCTTGTTGGTCACATCCACCCCAAATGGAACCCCTAAATATTTGACAATTTGACCTCTCCTCAATCACCACCTCACACCCCCATCTCTCCAAGTCAAAGCCATTGTCTTTAGACATACTTATTAATTTAGACTTGTGAATATTGCCATTAAAATCACCCGTGCCCTTCGGGAGATTATTTCTGAAAAACAGCATGACTTTATAAAGGGGAGATCCATATATGACAATATTTATGATGCTATGCTGGAAAGGGATGTGGGAAATGTATTCTCTTGCAATCAGACTTGGAAAAGGCATATGATAGGGTGCATTGGACATTTGTGTGGCCAGAGTAATGGAAAAAATGGGGTTTGGCTCCAGAATATCTTCTTGCATATACACTCTCACCTTGGGGGGCAAGTCTAACTTACTGTTGAATGGGGTTTGGCTCCAGAATATCTTCTTGCATATACACTCTCACCTTGGGGGGCAAGTCTAACTTACTGTTGAATGGAAGAGTTGTTGGGGGATTTGAGGTTAATAGATCAGTGAGACAAGGCTGTCCCCTTGCTCCCCGACTCTTTGCTATTGCATCTCACCCTCTAATTAGGGCCCTAGAGATGGCCTCTTCTGGAGGGAGGGTGATTGGTTTAAAAGCAATGGGGAGCAATTGGTTATCCAATGTTTTGCTTATGACTCTTTACTCTTCTTAATGATAATGTCAGGTTGGCTCTGAATAATATACAAGAGTTTGCTGATGCTTGAGGCTCCAAATGCAATGACTTTGGCCAAAATTTTATATATGACAATTAGCAAAGTAATAGGCCTTCAGTGATTAAACTTGTCACAAGCATTTTGTTTAGGGATAAGTTTCACTAGCACTTCCTTTAAGTTCCTATCTAGGTTGCCTGATTTAAAGGCTTCATTGCACATTCTCCAAACAAACTCCTTAAGAGAGGGCCATAAAGCAATAAAAAAACTCCACAGATAGACCATCCTAGCCAGGGGATTTCTCTCTCCCCAGTCTTATGAGGCCTCCGAGCATTCCTTAAGTTCTATATCTCTTTCTAACCATTTAGCTCTATCAGGATCCAGACTTACTAACTTGTTCAAGAAGATTGGATTCAGCTTGGACCCTTCTAGTTGAGTGATCCTCCTTTTGAGATTGAGAGTTACTCCTAAATACTCAACCCATTTCTTGGCTATTAATCTCAACCCTTTTAGCTCCTGCCCATTATCATCCAAAATCCTACCTATAACCTCCTTGCCTTTCAACTTTTAAGTTAGCTTGAACAGATAACCATTTGGTCTCCTTTTATTGGTGAAGGTTTTCCATTTATACCTAACCTCCTCCTTCTTGAAGCATTTCTCATCTTCACACTTTAGCCCATCTTGGTGCTTAAAATACCAATTTGTCTCTTCAGCGGTTAGTTTCCCAACCTGCCTTTTCTTCTGAAGAGATTCCAAGAGATCTCCCCATCTCTTTCTTTCATGTCTACCTTCCTCAGCTCTTAATTTCCCAACCCCCCTAATTATGCCCTGCATTTCATTGGCAAACAATCTCCAAGAACCTTGCACATTACCTCCCCCTTTGAGTCTCTCTATAGCTTCCTTAGTTTGGCTTAACCCTTAGTTTCCTAGTGAGAAACCTATTTAATTCAGCTTCTTCCCATCCTAGCACATGCCATCCCCATTTAAGGGGCATGTGGTCAGACAAAGCAGCGCTGGAATCAATTGACATTTTAAGAGTATGAGATACCCATGTAACTTGCTGGCTAAAGAACGCCCTATCTATCCTGGAAGAGGACCCAAAATATTGTAGACTGAAATATGAATGTCCAGGATCTAAGCCCTGGTCATCGATCTCCCAACCATTCTTAAGCCTACCTTTCCTCTCAATCCTTCCCGCTTCATCTTTACATGTCCCATCAACACAGTGCTCCTCCCACACCTATCCCTCTGTTTCTCAACCATATTGAAGTCCCCCATAAGAATGGAGTGCCCATAACAGTTTAAGTTAGCTATCCATTCCCATATCCCACTCCTCACCTTATGGTTGTGAGCCCCGTAAAAATTAATTACCCAAATCTTCTCCCCTTCCAAAACAATCTCCATTGCCAAAATTCTCCCATTGGGGTGACTGGTTATAACATTAGGACATAAGCTACTCTTAGCAATGGTTATAATACCACTAAACCCTCCATTCACACCCCCATATATTACAACCCAATCCTTAGACTTGTCCTTTCTCAAATTTTTAGACCCAAATACATTATGTTCTTGAATAGCTATAATAGACAAATCCTAATCCTTAATCGAACTCCAAAAAGCAGCACTCTTCTTTTTATCTTTAATCCCCTTAATATTCCACGAACAACCACTAATTCTAAAAGTAGAACTCATGAGAGTGCAATCTCAAGAACTATCTGTATTTCCTCTCCACTCCCCCCTTGATCCCCTTCTTTTTGAATCCCTTTCCAGGCTTTCCTTAGTTTGCCAATTGAATTTCTGAACTAATGAAGTCCCACTATCCTCTTCCCCTAATGGGTTAAAAGGATTCCAGTACATTATTGGGCTTAAACTACCAGACTGTTTGCTACCCTAGTTATTCCCAACACCACCCCCACTTGCCTTCTTTCTAGCTTCATCTTTAGCCTGCCTCACACTCATTTTCCCCTTCATTGTTTTCTAGCCTCCCTCTCCTACAGAGTCCCCAATGTTCTCTTCAATATTTTTACCCTTATCCTCTTCCCCTTTACCCCTGCCATCTTCCTTTTCCCCACTTTTAATCTCTCCCCCTTGATTATCCTTGCTTTCAACCTCTGTTCTGTCCCGACCCCCTTTAACGAAGTTCCTAGCAATATGCCCAAACCCACTGCATTTGAAGCATGCATTGGGAAAAGGTCCAAATTTTAGCATCAACTCCATCTTGCCTAAGTCACCTAAATCCACCTCTACAGACTTAGGAGTTTACGTAGCTCTATTCCAAGCAATACACACGTTGTCACCCTGCCAATGACCTGCATCTTCCTTAGGTAGATATAATACCGAGCTACTCGTGCCAGCAATCTCCCTCAAAGCAAGATGAAGCCACGGAGGTAGCCCAACAACTTCCACCCACACATGGCAAGACTTAGACAAACTTCTATCAACATCAAAGAAGGGGTCAAAGGGAATAACATGCATCAGTCTATGGGCCATGAAGAGGGGAGCTCTAGCAAACACTTTCGAGACTGCTTGTGCTTTAGTAAACAAAATATTGAAGAACCCTTTGCCTAGATAGAAAACCTGAGAAAAACATTATCCTATAGCCATCTCGCTACGTTGGCTTTGGACGAGATCCTACTTGAGAAAAACACAATCATGCCACACAAAGAAAAGAAATCAACCTGGCTCCTCACCAGTTTAGGGGACACTTGCAAACATACCCTCTCTCCTTTGGTTAGGGGCTTCTGTGCATCCGAAATGAGTCTATCAGCTACCCTCTCAGGTGAGAGCTTCTTGCGGTCCCTTCCCTCATCCTTGTCACCCGCAACCTCTTCATCTGTTCAAGATCTTCATTCCCCCTGTCCCCCCAACTGCCAACACCTTCATCTGGGTGATGCTCCTAGTCACACTCCATGCACGCAGACCATCACCCTTCACCAGGTACGGGAGCATGCAATCACATGTGTGAGGCTGCACCCCACTTGCCCACGATTGTCGCCGACTAGTACTTGCATTAAAATCCACTTTACCTACTCAACCCGATCTCTCCTCTTGAGACATACACGGTTCTCCATCATCACATGGTATGCCTTGTTGTTCTTCTTGGTTTTGAGCATTGCGGTTAGGTTTACTCTCCACATGTCTTTTGACAGAACTTGCAACAAGTCGTGGTACACCTTGAATACGATCGGCTCAGCTATGACCAGTCTTGCTGTTGACATGTGAAGCCTATGTGAGACCTAACCTCATGGATCGCCTCATGAGGCACGGATCACTAACCCACCTTATTGATCAACAACAGACCTCCTGAAATAACTTCTAGGAAATACTCTAAGTGTAAAGGAAGGCTGCCTATATAATGTTTCTATGCCCTATGCTGGACTTTGGTAAAGGGCACTAGCAGAAGATAAGCAAACCTATGAGAGATTTTGTGTGGAGGAATGCTGGGTCCAATAAAAAGGCTTTGGCCTGGCTGGCCTAGGACAGAATTAGCCTACCTAAGAGTGAAGGTGGGTTAGGTATTCTTCATCTTCCTTCCCATACTATTGCCAAGTTGGCTGTGCTCCTGCCCAAATGTCTTCATCAGAAGGAAATCTGGTCAGAAATGCTAAGGGAACTTGTAGATTGTTCAACTGTCTATCTTGATTGAGTGAGGCCAGGTCTAAGCTGGAAAGATAAAGTGTTCTCTCATGCCCCTCTCAAAATAACAGGGTCCCCTTTGTGCAAGATGCTGTGTACTCAATGGAAAGAGGTGTTGGAACTCATGGTCTGGGATGGCTATGGTAGAGCATCAAGGAACTTTTTAATGTGTTTAGGGATCTGGTGGACTCATAAGTTCAACCCCCCTTTAGCTCGACAAGACCCCAAAATAGCCAAAAGATTGAATAATAAGGGTTTGAGGAGATTTAATAACTATTGGGATGAAGTATCAGTGGGTTGGAAGTTGCTTGAGCAACTGGGGAGATGGATCTTGCTTTATCCAATAGGGAAGCACAACTTGTCAGACATGTAAGGAGGTGCAAAAGGTTGGACATTTACAACAGTGGATGAATCTTGTTGGATTAGGGATTGGTCCTAGTTTAATGGATCTAAGCTGGACAAAGGCACAACCAGAGTTCTGTACAATGCTTTGAGAGTAAGTGAGGACAATGTCATTTACTTTAACAGAATCTGGAAAGTAAGTTGGAGCTCCAGCTGTTGGAGAAAGAAGTGGAAGGCAATATGGGAGATGGAAATACCTACTAAATCTCAGGTTTTTCTATGGAGAGTGTGTATGGGAGCTCTGCCCATTGGTTCTTAAAGTGGTTCAGAGGAATTTCACAAATGGATGTTGCCCTAGATGTAGGACTACCTTGGAAGATGGGAAGCATGCATTTTGGGACTGCCCTACCTATTAGAGGAGCCTGGGTTAAGATTGGGAAATGGATCCAAAGCTACTTAGGGGTGCAAGGTCAATGGGGGGACTGGTTGATTGGCAGATGGGCAACAAATGGTGGACATGTTGATTTGATCTTTAATATTATCAGATTTTGCTACTTATGGGAGATCTGGAACTCCAGAAATTGCATTGTTTTCTAGAAAGCTTGTGATACAGGAATTGATGTTAGTGGATTGATGCATAAATGTATATGTATGTGCTGGTCTATATGCTTGGTTAATAAGTTGAGTGGGGCTGAACTGTTTCAGTTGATTCAGACTCATCAATCTGCTATCATCTAATCCTTCTCCTCTAGGGGTCATTTACAAACATAATGGGCTATGCCTAATGATGTGGTGTGCTGGATTGCAGGGTCTTAGAAAGCAAAAGGTGAATGATAAAACAAAGAGATGGTACAAGAAGGTTAAGCAAGCATGTTACATCTTTGTTGTTTTTTGCAGCCTTTATTGAGAATCCAGTAGAGACTAGACCAACAATCAAAATCAGGTTTCAAAAAGGGGATGTGGAGGGTGATGTACTGGAAAAACAGGCTCCTAGGGGCTGCTCAACTGAAGCTTTGGTTGAAGCTTGCATTTTGCTTGGGTACCAGTTGTCTTGGGATGAATCTTCTTTTGTCTTTGAGGATGATAGATGGGATTTAGTGTGTAGCTTGCTTAATGGAGGCTGATTAATCTATTGATGATGTGGCTGATTGTGGTGGGGTTGGAAGGATGCAATGTAAAGTTTTTCTTTTTTTATAATATATATATTATTATTGGTCCCAAAAAAAAGAACCATGTATGTCTCATCTCATCTCATCATCATAAGTAAGCACCCTAATTAAGCCACTTTAAACTAAATTTGAACTTGATTAATAGCAGCCCGCAAGCCTTCTTGTGCTTGATCCTCCTCCCTATATTGCTCCTCAGCTCGATGCAATCTGTTCTTCTCACCTATGGAATTGGTCAACATTTTGCTCCCTTTGGCCAATGTGCTTACCCTCTCTCTGCCCAAACGTTTACTCAGCTGCTTAGGTTTAATAGGTAGGAAGCACCTTTAGTAAGAGCATAAGGACCTGATTCGAGTTACTCAATCTCTCTCTATCTCAGTTGAAAACCACTCTCTCTCTCTATCTCAGTTGAAAACCACTATCTCTCTCTCTTTCAATCAAAAATCAGGGTTCACATCCTCTCTCTTTTTCAAAAGAAAATCACCATTCTCCCTCTCCCTCTCCCTCTTCTCCTTCCCTTTCCCTTATCCTTTTTTTGTGTGTGTTTTTAATGGTTCAATGCACTACCTAATGCATTAATTTCCTAAGTCTAATGCACAATCTTATGTACTACTACCTTAATAAAAGTAAAAAACTAATGATTAAAATTCTCCTAAAACTTACACACATGATACAAAATCTCAAGGAAAGTCACACACACTAACTAATACTAACAATTAAGGAAGAATCATAACAACCACAACAAATTTATCAAAAAAAATTTCCAATCCTCTTTTTAACTGGATCTTTCACTCAAGGGATTCACAAGCCATAACTTATGGTGTCACGTGAGTATAAGAGAGGGGGTTTTTGGAAGGGTGGGCTTAAGCTTATAAGTTAGGGGGTAAAGGGGATCTTATGGGGGGAGGGAGGGTAGGAGTAGTGGAGAATGGGGGTAAAGGGAGGGAGGGTAGGAGTAGTGGAGAATGGAAGCAAGGGATTGTTTTCTCACAATATGTGATCTAGTGGTGTAGGTTGAAAACTTGACAAGTTTATCAGTCTTTTAAGTTGACCACCCATGGAAACAATTTTAGGAGGGTACATGTAGGCCTTTATGGTTCTAGCAATACCCATGCTAATTACATGGGATGCATCTTACCACATGTATCACAGTAATACCTACTATCTGATTTTTAAACCTTAAATAGGGGGTACTTGAGTTTCATAATTAGGAATCATAAGCTTAGAAAGAGGTATAGTTTTTTTTAGAGAAACTTAAATAGGGGGTTTTATGAGTTTCATGCACACAGGTGTTGTCCCGTTTCTATGGGAAGTGAATCCCCTAGGGTCTTTCACCAAATGCAACAACACATGCAATTCTCATCAACACCGAGTCTGTCACCGATTGGCAACAACAAAAGCAAGCATTACACAAAAGTCTAATCAAATGCTAAGGCAAAGCAACCAAATTCCTCGATAATTGTGCCAATGGAAAGCCCAAATACACCACACTCACTAGCATAAGACTAACCAAGTGGGATGCACTTACCTTTCTCTTATCGTGGGAAACTTGGATGCCTAATTGCTATCTTGGAGAAGAGGCAACTGTGTTGATGCTAGCTAGCACTTAAGAAGACCCACCCTCCATTGTCATCCCACGAGAATTGTCTATGTAGAGATTAGGAGCCTTAAGAGATAAGAGACCATGCTAGCCTCTCAAGACACCAACATTCTCTCACACATCCACTCATATGCAAGCCAAGGAAGGGCAAGAAGACAAGTGGATGACACTCTTACACTCTGACACCATGCGCACAAAAAGGAAAGAGGGTAAGAGAACTTGGGCACACAAGGAAGAAAGAGCACACTCTCATTCAACATCATTCAACACTCAAGGGAAAGAGGGTAAGAGAACTTGGGCACACAAGGAAGAAAGAGCACACTCTCATTCAACATCATTCAACACTCAAGGGTAAGAGAACTTGGGCACACAAGGAAGAAAGAGCACACTCTCATTCAACATCATTCAACACTCAAGGAAAGAGGGTAAGAGAACTTGGGCACACAAGGAAGAAAGAGCACACTCTCATTCAACATCATTCAACACTCAAGGGATTCTCTCTTTCTCATTAGAGAAATTGTCTTATATACAAGAGAGTTATAAGCTTGAGCGTCCACACCTAATAACTAGTTGGGCGTCCAACTTATTGCCTAACCATATCATCTAAGTTAGTCTAAGCACACATTTGGGTGGATGCCGACTTTTTACTTGGCTCGGTTATCCCTTGGAGTACATCATGAAGTGTAATCATGTGGAAATTACAATGATTGGAAAGAGTTAATTCCTACTTGGGCATTCTTGAGGGTGGACAAAGATCTTTTAGGTGATACCCATTGTGTGTGTATATCCTCTGGTGAATGTCAAGCGCTTCTGCATGCTCTTTGCTTGTTGTAGACGGCATGTCTCTTTAATCATAGCCAATGCACACATCTATTGTGATGGTTTAAGCCCATTATTGATGCGTGTAGGTGGTCCTTGTCAACCTTGTGTTAACACTACATTATTCTAGATTAATTACTTTGTGAGACATGTTTTCTACATTCAATGATTAGAGCATCTACCTTGTTCCAAATAAATTACTTTGTGAGACATGTTTTCTACATTCAATGATTAGTGTATCTACCTCATTCCAAATTAATTACTTTCTAAATTCTAAGTTGATAAGTGGTCGGAATCCATTTTTCTTAATCTATACAAGATTAAGGGAGACTGGCCCTCCCTCCACGTGGGCAAAGGAGGGGGCCTTATTTCAAAATACCTCCCCCTCCTGCAAGCGTGATGTTCACGCTACGCTTACTTTCACGCTTCCATCAGTGTCAGTTCCACGCTTCCATCATTGTCAGCTACATTCCACGCTTCCCTGCTGCTCCACGCCTGTCGTTCCGCCTCGAGCTCCACACGGTATGTTTCTTCTGCCATTGTAAGCGAACCTTATGTGATTTGTAAAGCTAATGTTTCTGAGCCGGAGCTGACGACGCCAGTCAACCGACTGCAACAACAGAATCGTTGTGAAGCTTGCGTCTCTGCACACTGGCTGCGCCTCTCTCTCAGCGTCCAGATACCACAATAGAATCTGATTCTTGCGAAGCTTGCGTCAGATTGCTGTGAGATGTATTGCTACACGTAATCAAGATATAGGTGATGGACCCACTAGATATAGCAAATAGTTAACGACTGCAGATGTTCTCCGATGCGTCCAAAGGTCCGAGGAGCCCGCGCCGGCTACTTTCACTGTTTTCAAACCTTCTCTGTCCTTCTACCTATGGTAGACGAGCCACTACTGCCTGCTTGGAGGCGTTCTGTACAATCACCCAGAGTTCTTCACCCAAAGACTTCTAGAGTTCTTTCCTGTGGCTGTCGTTGTAGGCGTTCTGTACAATCACCCAGAGTTCTTCACCCAAAGACTTCCAGAGTTCTTTCCTGTGGTGGCTGTCGTTGTAGTGGAGTTGGTAGAACATACAGTCTTCCCTTAACCACAGCAAAACTAAGCCGAGACTGGCCTTCCCATTCTGCCCTCCACATCTCAGGCTGCGCCATCGACCATTCACCGATCCTTGGATCCCATATCTCTGGCACTGGTGGAGCACAAAGGCATCTTCATTTTTTCCACCAAGCCAGCATCGTGGCCTCTCAAGTGGAGACAGCTTCCTTTCGCATCCCGTTCATCTCCAGGGGTCTCCAGTATCGCTATCATCACTGTGTGACAGCTTATACCTCTGCACTATGTTGGTGTTCGCAGATGGGAATCGTGTGGTCCGAGTAGCCCACGCTGGCTGCTACACGGCCAAACCTTCGCGACGTCCGGAATGCAACACTGTGCATAGCTGCAAGAGTGCGTGTATCTACACGGCCAAACCTACAGAGGCCACGCTGTGCATAGCTGCAAGAGTGCGTGTATCTACACGGCCAAACCTACGCGACGTGGCCTCTGTAGCGCATGCAACACTGTGCATGTGCACTGTGCATGTGCGAGCTGCAAGTTCCACAAGCATGTGCGAGCTGCCGCCAAACCTTCGCGACATGGCCTGTAGCGCATGCCGGCGGGTCGAGCTTATATCTCTGTGTGGTTGCATACGTGGCAACCGGTGGCCGGTATCACACACACGCAAGTGTGTGTAAAAAGGTTAATTGCTGGGAGCTGGGATCGAACACATCACCTTCTATACGCATCACCTTTCGCGAGAACTTTGAAGTCTATGCAATGCGTGTTATACATAAACTGCAAGTGTGTGCTGCTCCCACTCCGCCAAACCTTTGCGACGTGGCCTCTGCAGGTATACAAGCTCTGTAGCGCATGCAACACTGTGCATGTGCGAGCTGCAAGAGTGTGCAGGTATGTGTGTATTTGTGTGTGCGTAAGCCATGACCGCCACCTGGCAGTTGAGGTAACTGCTAGGTGTACAAAGCACACCGAGAAATAATATGAGCCCTCTCCGACCACCAGCGGCATCTGCTACGGGCGCACCTAACCGAGAGAGAGAGAGAGAGAGAAGCACAACTGCAATTTTCTTATGCAAAACGAAGACATAGGTTTTCGTAGGTTGGCAATTCTCCGCACATTTTTCGTTATTTTTTTGAAATTTTTGATTTTTTCTTTTCTAAAAAAGCACTCCAAATTCCTTTGAGCCAAGGAGGCGAACTTTGCTTGCAAACTGTTTTCAAGAGAGGAGATTTATTTTTGCTTTTGTTTTAAATAAATATATGTTTTTTTATTTTGTCTGAAAAGAAATGTTTTTTGTTTTGTTTTATATAAAGGGGAGAAATAAGAAAAGAGACGAGGAGAAACACAAAGAAAGTAGCAATAGATTTTTTAAATTTATTTTAAATTTGCGCATCAATAAAAAAGCATCCTGCTACTGTGGTAGTCGTTTCATCACCTCCAGGCTAGCTCTGCTTAAGCAAACGCCTGATACCGCAAAAATCCCTATTAAGCAAGTGCCCAAATGCACAAATCTCTTCCTACTGTGCCAAGCAAGTGCTCGATGGAGAGAAATTTCTATTAAGCAAGCGTTTAATTGTGATAATCGCCGCTAAGCAAGAGTCACCTGTGAATTTCCCAGGGTTTTCTGCTGAATTAGAAAGAGAAATCAAAGATTTGCTTGCTGTCTGGGTGTACAACAATGGAGGCTCTCTCCTTCTTATAGCCTTTTTCTTGACTATCTCATGCGTTTTTTTTTCCCGACGAATGAAAGTTCAAACCACGACTAAGTCAAAAATTAAAGCAGTGATTAGAGCGTCCACAATCCCTAATTAAGTCAAATGAGCGCGTGTTTTTTGAAAAAATAAGTATTGCACCCGCGCATTGCTGCGGCGGCCGACCAAGGTTCCAGAAAAGTAGGACGCGAGCGACCACATGAAAACGAAATAACCCCCCATTAATCAAAATTAACGAGGGGGTCTTCACCCTTTACGGGCGATAGCCGGTGCTGCGAAAGCCGCCAGCCTGCTCCTTCACGAGACAGCATGGCAAGACAAATGAGCGCGTGTTTTTTGAAAAAATAAATTTACGCCAATAAAACAGTAGGGCACGGGCGACCACACAAAAATGAAATATCCCCCCTTTTAATCCGGGGTCTTCACCCTTTATGGGCGATAGTCGGTGCTGCAAAAGCCGCCAGCCTGCTCCTTCACGAGACAGCATGGCAAGAGAGGCATGTGATGATGTGGCAAGTTCCTTTTCTAGAATGGTGATGTGGCAAGATAGCCGTTCAATCTGCCGTCGTGTGGGGTCTATGCTGTATGACGTGGATTGGCAAGGTGGTCCAACTCTGTTTTGACATGGCGGGCTGCCAAAAAGCTTCCACGTGCAAAAGCAATGTTGGGCACGTTTTTTCTTTTCTTTTTTTTGGACAACCCCACCTCCCTCCACGCAGACTTATTTTCATCCATCTTTTTAAATTAGTTTCCTAAAAGTTCTAAAAGTGTATTTTGTAAAATGATTTTGGACTTTTTAAATAAAAAATGATTTGTTTTGTTACACACACACACACACACACACACACACACACATATATATATATATAGAGAGAGAGAGAGAGAGTGTAGAATAATTTGGGTTTTTTAATTAAAAAATGATTGAGAAAAAGTGGTTGCATTTTGGCTAGCCTTCAAATTTTTACAAATTTTGGTTATTCTATGTATGCCAGGCACCTCAGTCTGCTAGCTTTGAGCTCCACGTGGTCGTGCCTTCGCCTCCTCGAGCTCCTCAACCGCCTTCGCCTCCTCGAGCTCCTCGACCGCCTTTGCCTCCTCCAAGTGCAAACCAGAACTGGTACTGCACTGTTACCTTGAACTCGATGCAATTGTATACATGAGTGTTGTAATGAATTGTTTTATAATTAATGATTCAACCTAATATAAACATCAATTCAAAACCTTCCTAAAAAGTCAAAGACTGATGACTTTTGATTAATGTTTGATAAAGATTTGGATTGTTTTGTTTTAAATAAAAGATTTATTTATATAGAATATAGAATATATATATATATATAGAGGACTACCTAAAGATTTCAAACAAAATGTATTATATATATTTATCTATACCTTGAACTCGATGCATTCATGGATGGGAGAGGAGGCTATTCACATGAACGGCTTGATGTCAATGGTGTGGCCAACGGCAGCCCCTTCGCCATGGCAGAAGGAAACGATCGATCACTGTCTCGGTTTTTGTTGTGATACCTGAGAAGCCCATGGGACCAAATCCCTTCTGCATTGCATTGCCTCTCATACCTCTTATGCTCGAATTATTGACATGCACGCCTTCAAGAACATATTTCTTTATGAAAGTTGGCACAGTATGTGTCCTCTACATGGGAAACATGCATGTTGTTCAAACAATATGTGTCCTCTACATGGGGAACATGCATGTTGTTGAGACAAAGAGAGTAGTTCTCACGATAAGTGTAAGGGAGTTCACTAAAGGAGTAGTTTAAAACTCTTTGATCTATGAAGCTTGATGTTTTAAATATACCCATTTTGTTAACTTCAAGGTAATAAACTACGGTTAAACTTACAACTTTTTTCATTCTTTGTATTTAAAAAATCGAGGATATATATAAAACTTTATGTAAGTCGATGAAATTGTAAGCTCCTTTTGTTTAACTCATATGATATTTTACATATTCCTAGGTGAATCCCTTGGGCCCGCTATTACCTTGAACTCAATGCAATTGTATACATGAGTGTTGTAATGAATTGTTTTATAAATAATGATTCAACCTAATATAAACATCAATTCAAAACCTTCCTAAAAAGTCAAAGACTGATGACTTTTGATTAATGTTTGATAAAGATTTGGATTGTTTTATTTTAAATAAAAGATTTATTTATATAGAATATATATATATATATATAGGACTACCTAAAGATTTCAAACAAAATGTATTATATATATTTATCTATACCTTGAACTCGATGCATTCATGGATGGGAGAGGAGGCTATTCATGAACAGCTTGATGTCAACGGTGCGGCCAACGGCAGCCCCTTCGCCATGGCAGAAGGAAACGATCGATCACTGTCTTGGTTTTTGTTGTGATACCTGAGAAGCCCATGGGACCAAATCCCTTCTGCATTGCATTGCCCCTCATACCTCTTATGTTCGAATTATTGACATGAACGCCTTCAGGAACAGATTTCTTTATGAAAGTTGACATAGTATGTCTCCTTTACATGGGGAACATGCATGTTGTTCAAACAATATGTGTCCTCTACATATTATTCATGAACGGCTTGATGTCAACGGTGCGGCCAACGGTAGCCCCTTCGCCATGGCAGAAGGAAACAATCGATCACTGTCTTGGTTTTTGTTGTGATACCTGAGAAGCCCATGGGACCAAATCCCTTCTGCATTGCATTGCCCCTCATACCTCTTATGCTCGAATTATTGACATGAACGCCTTCAAGAACAGATTTCTTTATGAAAGTTGACATAGTATGTCTCCTCTACATGGGGAACATGCATGTTGTTCAAACAATATGTGTCCTCTACATGGGGAACATGCATGTTGTTGAGACAAAGAGAGTGGTTCTCATGATAAGTGTAAGGGAGTTCACTAAAGGAGTAGTTTAAAACTCTTTGATCTATGAAGCTTGATGTTTTAAATATACCCATTTTGTTAACTTCAAGGTAATAAACTACGGTTAAACTTACAACTTTTTTCATTCTTTGTATTTAAAAAATCGAGGATGTATGTAAAACTTTATGTAAGTTGTAAGCTCCTTTTGTTTAACTCACATGATATTTTACATATTCCTAGGTGAATCCCTTGGGTCCACACTCTCATCCATCTTTTTAAATGAGTTTCCTAAAAGCTAAAATTAGGTGAACCGCCTTCAGACATATATAGATATATATACAAATACATATACATATATATATGTATGTATATGCATATACATATATATATACATATACAAATGCATATACAACCATATATGTATGTATATGCATATGCATATACATATACATATACATATACATCATGTGGATACCTTTTTACCATTCATTCACTTGAGCGTAGTTGGGTCTTAATCTATTCTATGTACGTGTGATTTAGTTTATGATTCACCGTTTCGATTATTTTCATAATCCATAATTTCTTCTAGATTAAATAAAATTTAAAAAATATTTCATTGATATATTTCTTAATGATGTACAGTATGGATAACGAGGGGAAAATTGTGAGGTGTTCCATGGACGTTCAGGATAGAAGCCATTGTGCAGAGTATTCAAGACCTCAACAATCTGAGGTAAGAGAAGATAATGAGAAGACTCAACGAATAATGCATGCTTTTAAGCAATGCCAGAGGAAACTAAAAACCTCTACTAAGTGGGTGCGACGTAACCATGGTAAGAAGACTCGAAATGGAAAGAAGACAATAAATGTAACATCAGAGAATATACTCCATTTGGTCAATGACACAAACTCCCATGTGTTAAATGTGGAGAACTTGATTGCTGGTCTTGGTTAGTGCATAAGAAATCATGGAAGTGGGGAGAGCAGTTCAACTCGAGAATCAGTTTCTGCCATTATAAGTGGCAATCACGAGATCAAGGATATTGTCGAAGCTACCTACCTCCGCATAATGGATACATGTGGTGCTTTCGGAGCACACCTTTGTGATATTGGTTGTCGAAAGACAATTGATGCTATAAAAGAGCAACAAGACAAGTTAAGTGCCCATGTTGATAGGCTTGGAATGGAAGTATCAAGCCTTAAAGTAACATTGAATAGGTTTGGGGCTTTACTTACCCAAATGAGTCGTAGATTGCAAACACGTGGAATGTAATTACTCAATTGGTTCACCAATTAGGAGTTGATCTTATGATCCTTTTGTAATGCTTATGACACTATTATCTTTTTGTAAGTTTGGGCTCTAAGTACTCTAATGATAATGATGGTCCTTTACTTACCAAAATGAGTTATAGATTGCAAACACGTGGAATGTAATTATTCATTTGGTTCACCGATTTAGAAGTTGATGTTATGATCCTTTTGTAATGCTTATGACAGTATTTTCTTTTTGTAACTTTGGGCTCTAAGTACTCGAACGATAATGATGGTTCTTTTTGTCTCTCAGATATCATTGTGTGTGTGTGTGTGTGTGTGTGTGTGTGTGTGTGTGAGAGAGAGAGAGAGAGAGAGAGAGAGAGATTGATTTATATATGTGGATATAATCTCTTAGTATTTATATGGAGATTATAGAGAATGTCTCTTTTAATGGTTTTTTATAGAAAATTCTCTTTTTATGGCTTTTTGTCTCTTATATGTACATGGAGGGAAGAGAGAGAGAGAGAGAGAGAGAGAGAGAGAGAGAGATTTCTAAGCTTGGTTTGGTCATTGGAAGACATTGGATGTTGATTTTATAATGTTTGATAAAGATTTGTCACATTGTTATTATCTTTTTATAAGTATATATGTAATGTTTTAGGATTATAGATTTTGTCTGTTATTTTTTTATATGTAAGTTTTAAGGAAAAATGTGAAATGAAGTTAAGGGGATGGAAAGAGCTCTCATCTATTCTACTTTGTGGATCAATGTAGGTACATTAGCTTTTCATAGGACTGCCATATTGTTGATTTGTCATATAGTTTGGGTCTTCCTTAGTCTTTTGAGGTAAGCTACCAAAACTTTGCTTTATTTTTGTTTTTCTTCTTAATTGTATGTTTATTTTTAGAATTTATGATTTTTAAATACGAATAGTTCGATATAGTTTGATAAGAGCATAAGGATTTTAATGCTCATGAGAAAAGATGAAACTTGGCAAAGATCAAATAAGTTTATGACATTTACTTACCTACATATAAGCACAATCTAGCTTGAGTCAAAGGGATGGATATATATCTATATATATATATGTATATATATATATATATATATATATATATATATATATATATATGTATATATATATATACATGTATATATATATATATATATACATGTATATATATATGTATATACATGTATATATATATGTATATATATATATACATGTATATATATATACATGTATATATATATATATATATATATATATATATATATATATATACATGTATATATATATATATATATATATGTATATATATATATACATGTATATACATATATATATACATGTATATACACATGTATATATAGATGTATATATATACATGTGTATATACATGTATATACACATGTATATATAGATGTATATATATATATATACATCTATATAGACATGTGTATATACATGTATATATATATCTATATATACATGTATATACATGAATATATATATATATATGTGTGTGTGTGTGTGTGTGTGTGTGTGTGTGTGTATATATGTGTGTGTGTGTGTATATATATATATATACATATACATGTGTATATACCCACTTCAGACTAGACCGCTTAACGTCGACTTAGAGGGTTATTTCTATCCAATCGATGGGGAGACTTGAACCCAGGTGGGTAAATGTCATCGAGAGAGAGAGAGAGAGAGAGAGAGAGAGAGAGAGAGAGAGCTTTATAATCTTTTAGTATGTATGTGAAGATTGGAGAAAATCTCATGAGGGATTGTATATTATGTGTATACACAAATATTATAGAAAAAATATTGTTATTTTTATTCAATGTTTACTATTTTATAATAAAGATACTGACTTTATTATTTTATGATGGAATTAGGTTTATAGCAAGAATGGTAGAGACACGTAGTTTGAGGTGTCCTCTTCAGACCATTTCCTTGAATGCTCCAAGGAAAAGAAGAAGAAATGAAAAAATAAAATGTGCACAGGAGTCAAGGGATAGTGAACCTCATTGTTGTGATGCAAGGATGCATAATGTTACCTGTAATACTGGTGATGTATTGATGCAAGAGACTCATAGGATTCTTGCAAAAAACGATACCTTTTGTGCACAAAAACAAGTAGCAAAAGAAACTTTGATGTATTTACCTCAATCTAGCACTAAGAGGTCTCAAATTGCCCTAGGTGGAGATAAAAGGATATGTAACAAGAGTGCTAGAAGTGTTCGCCGTGAAATTGCTAGGAATAGGACTCTTTTGAAAGAAATAACAAGGGAAATGGCAAGTGGAGTTTATTCAGGGATATCACTGGTTCAAAGTTTGAGACTTACAAGAAGGTATCGTCGCTTCATCGCTAGAAATAGGACCTCTTATAATGCAGCTAGAAGAGTAAATGAGGGTAATGCAATTACAATGTCTTCCTTTTTTGCCCATGAAGAGAGAGTACCATTTGCTAATACAATAAGAAGGGAGAGTATCGAAGAAATTCCCTCTTATGTATTTGAAAAAAGAAAGGGAGGGATTTTGTCTATCCTCCATGAACTCCCGCCGTACAAGGTACACATGCAGCTACTTGGCCTTTGGTATATTCGTGCACTTTAAGTCACTCATTAGGAGGGATGACACATGAGTGTCGGTTTTGTGGAGCACAGTTATGGGCAAGTGAAAAGAAGATGAGTTGTGGACAGGTTCTTGGCAAATATTGTTGTAAACATGGGCGTGTGTCTGTTCCTGCACTTGCTGAACCACCTGAGCCATTAAGGTCTCTTTTGATTGGTAGTGACACTACAAGTAAAAAATTTCGAGAAAACATCAGGGCTTATAATAGTGTGTTGGCTTTTTCATCAAAATTTCGAGAAAACATCAGGGCTTATAATAGTATGTTGGCTTTTTCATCATTGGGTGCACAAATAGATGACTCCCTCTTTCACAATAGTAGTGTCTATACTTTCAAGGTGCATGGGACTGTTTATCATCGGATTGGGTCCTTGGTCCCCAATAATATGTACAATCCTAAGCCACAGTTTGCACAGTTGTATGTGTTTGATACTGAGCACGAATTACAAAATCGACTAGGTGTCATAAATGGATTGGAATCCACAACCCTAGAAGCACTTCAATCGATGATGCACACTTCTAATCCATTTGCACAAGCTTTTAAGTATGTGGGAAGAATGTTGAGTGACAATCCAAGTTTGGATTTGAAAATGACTATATGTGAGACGAAATCCATATCTAGGCAGTACTCAATGCCAACAGCTTCCGAGATTGCTGGTATCATGATTGGTCAAGGTGATGATCATAATGTTGGTCGTCATGATATTTTATTGCATACTCGAGAAGGCACATGCAAACACATCTCTAATTTGCATAGATGCTATATGCCTCTTTTGTACGTCATGTTATTTCCAAGAGGGGAGGATGGATGGCACTTGAGAATCCCTTATGCTGATGCACAAGTGAGTGCATTGAGAAATGGTCATTGTGTGACTCAACAACAATACTATGCTTATCGATTGCAAATTCGCCCAGATACAAATGCATGCTTGCTACGTGGTGGAAGGTTGTTGCAACAGTTTATGGTTGATGCCTATTGCAGTGTTGAAGAGTCACGATTATCTTGGCTACGCCATAATCAAAAAAGTTTGCGTTCAGAGGTTTATAGTGGTTTAGCAGACATGCTTCATGTGGAAGAAAGTGGAAGTGGTATTGCAGGAAGGACAGTGGGAAGTAGAATAGTGTTACCTTCCAGTTTTACTGGTGGGCCACGACAAATGTATCAACTTTATCAAGATGCCATGGCAATTGTTCGTTCAAAGGGTAAGCCCGATTTATTCATTACTTTCACCTGTAACCCAAAGTGGCCAGAGGTATTAGATGCTTTACTCCCGGGGCAAAGTGCATGTGACCGGCTTGATTTGACTACTAGAGTATTTCACCAAAAACATTCAGATATGATGAAAAATATCGTGAAGAAGGAGCTCTTTGGTAAGGTGATTGGATATGTGAGTGTCATTGAGTTCCAAAAAAGAGGATTGCCTCATTCACACACGTTATTGATCTTGGATAGTGCCCATAAACCTAAGACTCTCCAAGACTATGACAGATTAGTATGTGCCGAATTGCCTGACAAGCAAATGTTTCCTGCTCTGCATGATGTCGTGTTGCATTGCAATATCCATGGGCCCTGTGGGCCATTCAATCCAAGTGCAATTTGTATGGATAAAGGGAAATGCACAAGGAACTATCCACAAGCTTTTGCACAAGAGACTACTGTGGATGAGAGTGGTTACCCCGTGTATATGCGTCGAAATGATGGAAGAACTGTGGCATTGAAAAAGTATAATGTTGATAATAGATGGGTTGTGCCATATAACCCTTATCTTTCAGTCACATATAATGCTCATGTAAATGTGGAAATATGCTCAACAATAGCAGCAGTGAAATATCTTTACAAGTACATATACAAGGGGCATGACAGAGCAACAATAAGATTTAGCACTGTACAAGGTGGGGATGTTAATGCTGCTTGCGTAGTCGATGAGATTCAGAGGTATTTGGATGCACGTTACGTCTCTGCATCAGAGGCATGTTGGAGACTCTTTGAGTATGATTTACACAATGAGAAGCCTGATGTGCAACGGTTGCAGGTACACTTAGATGGGGGTCATAATGTTATCTTTAGAGATGATGATAATATTGCAGATGTTTTTCAGAGGGAAAATGTAGGCAAGACTACTATGACTGAATGGTTTACCTGTAATCAACAACATCCTGAAGCAAACAATACATTGTATAGTGATTTCCCTCAACAATGGGTTTGGAACTCCAGGTTGAAGAAATGGACCAAAAGAAAGATTGGAAACACTATAGGGCGCATGTACTTTGTAGCTCCTTTGGCAGGTGAGGCATACTATGTTCGCCTACTTCTTACAATATGTAAAGGATCTAAGTCATTTGAAGATTTGCGTTCGCTCAATGGTCACATCTATCCTTCTTTCAAGGCATCTTGCATTGCCAGAGGGATACTGGAAGATGATTCTGAATGGGTTGCATGTATGGAGGAAGCATTATCTATGCAAAATGCCTTGCAATTGAGATGTCTTTTTGGTACTATATTGCTATTTTGTGAGCCTTCCTGTCCAGGAATATTGTGGAAGAGATTTCGAGAAGAAATGATAGAAGATTTTCTATACCAGTTATCGAGAAGCAGGGGTCAGTTTATTGGTATTGAACAATTAGCTGAAACTCATGCACTACTACATTTAGAAGAAATTCTTCGTGCTCAGAGAGACGGACATTGGCAGATTTTGAAGGAATGCCTCAACTAAACAGAACTGATTTGGAAGTCTTGGGTGAAAATACATTGCTTTTGGAAGAGAGATCTTTTGATACTGTGGAACAATATAACCTGTCAAGTGCTATGGAGTCAACATTAACAGATAGTCAGCGTGTTGCTTTCGATGCTGTAATGCATGCAATTGCGACAGATGCAGGTGACATTTTTTTCCTGGATGGTCCGGGGGGATCGGGCAAGACCTATTTGTATAATTGCTTGCTTGCACGAGTACGTGGACAAGGGTATGTTGCTTTGGCCACTGCGTCGTCAGGTATTGCTTCTCTACTCTTGGCAAATGGACGTACTGCACATTCTAGATTCAAGATACCTCTGGAGCTAAACAATTCTTCAACTTGCAAAATCCCTGTACATGGACAACTTGCTGAGGTTTTGAGAGTTTGTAAGCTCATTATTTGGGATGAGGCTCCAATGATTCATCGTTATGCTTTTGAAGCATTGGATAGGAGCTTACAAGATGTATTATGCTTTGGATGCAATGCCTGGTGAGCCTAAGCAATATTTCAGTGCAGATTCAATTCTTGAAAATGATGAAAATTCATTCCTATATTCCACAGAATTTTTGAACACAATCGACCTTCGGGGCGGATATCCACCTCACTGCTTGATTTTAAAGCTAGAAGCTCCTGTTATTTTGCTTCGTAACTTGGATCCAAGATGTGGACTCTGTAATGGTACACGGATGATATGTAAGGCCTTTCACTCTAAAGTCTTGGAGACTGAAATCATCACTGGTACTAAAGTTGGTGAAAGAGTATTTCTTCCACGGATTACCTTTATATGCAGCGAGGCCCAACTACCATTCACCATGAGGCGGAGACAGTTTCCCGTGCGGCTGGCATTTGGCATGTCAATAAACAAATCACAAGGCCAAACCCTAAATGTCTTGGGGTTGTATTTGGTGACTCCAGTGTTTACTCATGGACAACTGTATGTCGCATTGTCACGAGCACGGTCTCCTCATGCTGTGAAAGTGTTACTTGAGGATAATGCTAATGTGGAGTGTTCATTTGATGATCTTCAAAGTTATACACCTACAACAAACAATATTGTTTATAAGGAGATCTTGATGACTTCAGAGTGACAAGTCAGGTTTCTTATTTAAGTTCTGTAATTTGATTAATTTTGTTGTGATTTCTTTTTTATACATATTTGTCCATGGTAAAAGTACCTATTTTTGTTGTTTATGTTTTGACAGACATGTCTAAGATTACCTTTACATTGGACATGCACTTGTCGAGGATAGTAGGTGAGTTATTCTCTATATTTGCTTAACTTTTCTTGATTACAAAGTATGGAACATGACATTCTATACTAATGTCTATCTGTACAGAGCCACCGCTATGGTCAACTCCTATTACTGCAGGTCACGTAGCAGGGATTATGATTGATGCTTATAGGGATGGGTAAGTATAAGTGTAATTGTTAGGCATTGTATGAATATTTTTTGAACCTATATATAAATAATTGTATAACCTATTTGTTATGCTTTGATTTTAGGATATTACATGACATTGATACGTTTATGGTAAGAGTTGTCGACGAAGGCATCGAGATGTACGGGATTGGTGTTCCTGATGAGGAGTGGGGTGTCTATTTGTTTTGGAGAGAGATGGACAGATGCTTTGCATCATTTGAGGGGTATTCAATACCCGATGAGTGGTTGTTTCTTACATCCATCATGACCATTGGTATTCGTTATGCGTTTTATACTAGAGCTCCTCATGTACCATCCACTCGATGTTCTATTGTACGAGGTAATTTTGATTATGTTTTTCTATTATAAGATTTTTTTGAAATTTTATTTATCGATGTGTCGTTATGTGCAGATTTGATTTATCATTGTTTCGTTTGTGCAGGTCCTTTGCATTCATCGATAGTAGAGCATGTGCGGGATGGATCACCGCTTTACAATAGAGAGCGTATTGTGATGAGGAGACAATTGAATGTTCCTTCTCACAAGAGAAGAATTCAATTTGTTGATTCTGACATCACTGACTGAGAAGAGAAGAATTCAACAAATTGACTTCTCACAAGAGAAGAATTCAATTTGTTGATTCTGACATCACTGACTGAGAATACGTATTTTGTGGTGCATTTTGAGAATATGTAATATTGGTCCTTTTTTGCATCTTCGTATGCTACATTACTATGATATTTTTGTGTGTTACATTCCCGTAACGCCGCTACGGGCATTACCACAAGAGGGGACGGCCTCTGGCTCACCACCCAGCCATAGAGGAAGAATGAGGATTGCCCCTCATCCCCCAGGCTATATAGTGTGTGGCCTGCCGTCCACACTAGCCTGGCCGCCCATGACTCCGCATGGGCGTCCTCTCCCACTGAACCCCAGACATGGCCATCCGGGGTTCAGTGGGAGAGGACGCCCATGACTCCGCATGGGCGTCCTCTCCCACTGAACCCCGGACATGGCCATCCGGTCTTCTTAAGGGGGGGATAATGTCACAGGCATTACAGCCTACGTGACATTACCCCCCCCCTTAAGAAGAGTTTTCGTCCTCGAAAACAAACTGGGGAAACCTTTTGGAAATTGCACTACGGCGTTCCCAGGTTGCTACTCCTCATCCCTATCTGTCCATTTAACAAGTACCTCCTGGTACACTTTATGGAGGGTTTGTCTGTCGTCACGATACTATAGAATCTTTTCAGATTCATGTGGTATCTTTGGTGGCTCTATCAAGTCCACCAAAATCTCTGGAGAAACTGCGTTCTCTAACCCGTGAACTGATTTCTTCAGTTTACTGACATGGAAGACAGGATGAACTTGAGAACTCTCCGGTAACTCAAGTTTGTAGGCTACGTCCCCAATTTTCTTAAGGATTTTAAAAGGACCATAATATCTCGGAGAAAGTTTATCAAACTTTCCCGTTTTCATGGTTTCTGACTGCGCAGGAACCTTTAAAAATACAAAGTCACCTTCTGCAAAGGTCACTTGTCTGCGTCCTTTATCGGTAAATGTTTTAGCGCGATTCTGTGCGCTACGAATGCTCTCGCGTGCAGCTTTGAGCATATCATTCATATCTTCAAGGGAATCCTTGACAGATTGAATCTTCTCCTTTTCTAGGCCTACAGCCATCGGAGATCTCGGCTGGAATCCATACATTAACATGAATGGTGTAAATCCAGTCACTGAGTGTTTGGAGCTGTTATAGGTAAACTCCAATATGGGCAAATATTCTTCCCAATTTGATTGCTTCTTACTTACATAAGAACACAACATATCCTCTAGAATTTGGTTAACTCTTTCAGTTTGACCATCAAACTTCGGATGATCTGCCGTACTCATACTCAGAGTAGTATCCAACTTTTTGAAGACTTCCCTTCAAAAATGACTGTTGAACTTTTTATCTCTATCCGACACTATATCTGCGGACAGGCCATATAGCTTGTAGAGATTTTCAATAAAGAGTTTTGCCAACTCTGGCGTTTTTACAGTTTTCTTCGTGGTAATAAACTTTGCCAGTTTAGTTGTCCACTACTACCCACATTGAGTCATTTTCTCGACTCGTCTTGGGTAAACCGGTAATGAAATCCATGGAAATGCTTTCCCATTTCCCTTGAGGAATCTCCAGTGGACGGAGTAGTCCTCCAACCTTAAGACGTTCATGTTTATTGACCTGGCACTTACTGCATTTCAGCACATAAGTCTGGACGTTCTTAAACAAACTAGGCCAATAAAACTGTCTTTTTACTAGTGCATAGGTCTTCTGAATCCCAGGATGACCCGCACTTGGACTATCAAAACTATACCCCGAAGACTCGGCTAGCCTCTCTGGACTAATTCTCGATTCGCTACCCGCCGCACCTACGGCCAGTCTCTCCGAACTAGCATTACGTGCTGGCAAAGAAGGTGGGCGAGGCTGTGACAAAGTGCGTGCGCATACAGCACGCCAGACCTTTGTAAAGACAGGATCATACTCACACAAGCCATGATTTGGTATTTCAACCAAAACCCCAAGGCAAATTTCATGCCTTGATTTTGCATCATGTCATTAGCACAGAAGCTAATGTACTGGAGAGCACTCTAGTAGCGCAAGTTCTTAGACTATGCTACTAGATATTTGTAGACTACGCTACCATGTTGCTTCACCAACTTGTTAAAACTTCTCCTTGGAAAGCTCTACGGCCAATCTAATCATGCATCACAAGGATTAGTTCCAAAGTTGAGAGACTTCTCTCTCAGAGTAATATCTTTGCACAAGCATATGCTCTAGAATCTTGTTGAGTCTTTTAACTACCATCAATCTACGGATGGTTAAACTCCACTCTAACTCAGAGTAAATGTAACTTTTGAAAATTTCCATTCAAATATAACAATCAAACTTCCTATCTCTTATGCCATACTATATATGTGAGCAGATCATATAGTATGTGGAGATGTTTGATAAAGATTTTGCACCACTACAGGTGTCTGGAATTACATCCATTCACTTACAACTCTTTGTTGTTATTACCAGACACATCCCTTCAAGTATTGTCTGGACTCACACAATTATTCCAGTTTATGTGATATTTGAGGATATCCCTCCTTTCCCTCAAGAAAGGTTTTTGTCCTCAAAAACTCTACTCTCAAGCGGACTACGCGCTAGTGTTATAGGTCCAAGAATAAATCTAGACCGTGTTTAATATATTTTATTCTTGAGTCCTTCCAAGAAACTTTCAAACATCTTGCAACGAAGATGTGGTATAGTGTCTACGCACATATGGTGGTACTATTGATAAATGCTTTGCAACAGATCAGTGGTTTCACACTTGTAACAAAGTGCTTCATTGTTGCATATTATTACCCTTCATAAGCGGTTACACACTTATGAATCATTTGGGTGGGTTGTACCATCTATCAAGAAAATTCCAAACTACTAATAACCACATTATCAATCCACAGATAATGACTCAGCTTGCTGCGAAGCCATAGGTTGCTAGATAATTGATGGTAATTACACAAGCTCAATGTCTCATTACATCATACATTCAATATAAATGCAAACATCACAGTACTTCGTGATGATGAACTTAGGAATTTCATCCTATCCCTGTTTGGTGTTGGTATGAAGTATAATTATGAGAACATTATTTGCTGCCTCCTCATCATTATAGCGGCAAAGCTACCTACCCATCACAGGTGGCAATCTCTACCAAGCTATAACCGATGACAAGCAAATAAACGAGTACTCTTGTAAGAACTTCATAACCATATCTCACACCCAACTCATAATCACTACGGATTAAATGCCAAGGCTTGCAAAATTGAATGTTATCTGATAGGTAGAGGGGATCATCAAACTACGGATGACCTCGACAACTCACTAGGACTAGTGATGTGTAACTTTTAAGTTACTCCACTCTCCTTGCTTTTCCATACCATCGAACAAATCGGTCCCTCGATTTGAGCAACGTCAACATATTTATGAGTATTTCGATACTCATGGATTGTGGTTCGATAATTTAAGATGTTGATCTAGAGTATCTTTCACTCAAGGATCTTAATGTTATTAGCAGTTATGTATTAGTAGTGAGTAACTACGTACCCACTATCATCGCACTAGTAGCTCCATACTAGTCTGTGAGTAACTTCGTACCCAATGGCGTACCTCCCCCGAGTGGGAGTACCATATATAACCATCTATAACAAGATGATTAAGTCACTTGCTGCTAAGAAGTGACTACACAAATTGACCCCTCCATTGCACATTGCAGTACAATTTCTGGTATTACAACACGAATTTTTGGACGTCCTTATCATAGAGGTCAACTTAAAAACTAGTGCATAGGTCTTGTGGAGTCTCGGCTGACCTAACCACACCACTGGTGACTTCCTACAAAAAATGTGGCGCCGAAGTCACCACCTATGTACTTTAACTCCGTAAAGTACATGGTCTTCAGTTATCATCTATGGAAAGTTGTAAAACATTCCTGCGATGGATTTTTATCACCCTAAAATTATTGTGCACTATTTTAGTGTGAAGAGCTTTTTTCCTGGGTACCATGGTTCACCCCAAGCTCATCTTTTGCTAAATTCTCCGATTTAACAAAAGATATGTCTGCCTCCGAACACTCCGGTTCAGCCCCAGACTTTGAGTTTACTTCTTAACACTCCGGTTAAGTCAAAACTCACCAGATACAGTAGGATTTACCACTAAGCTCTCCGGCTTAGCCTTCTATCCTAACTCAGCCCAAGTTTATGTACACTTCATATGTCGGATCCGATTCTAACAACAACCAGGCTCATCTGGAGTGAGATACTACTCACTATTGCCATGTAAAACCTTATTAAATCCTAGAAATGCTCCACTCATTTCCCAGGGGTCATACGACTTATAGGGTTTACAGGCACATGAACTTTGTAAGCAAAATAGCCTGTCATGCAATATACAATTGCTTATGTAGGAAAGTAATATATTTTCCAAATTCATATGGTAGCAACTAAAATGTGCCCACACAATCGCACACTTATGTTGAACATAGGCAAGACTACGCTTGCAAAATGCTATAGGGCGTCCCCCATGCATGAAATTGTCCAACCAAACTAGTCTTACTGCTAACCTCTAGATTTAGATCACTCCGGAACTAAATCACTCTGTTAGCACTAGCACACCATCATGGTCTTGCTACCTAGAGCTTCTCCGAACTCTGTAATAACTGGGTTTTATCCCAACTCATGGCTATATTTGATAATTTTCAAAGTTCAAATTTTATCTTGCACACTTTATCACTACAGACAAGTGTACATACAGACCTGCCAAAGAGTCAAGTTACATGCACAAGCCTTGGCGTCCCATTCCACCAAGACTACAATCGATTCCGTGAGAATTTGATGTCCCATACCATCAAATTACCATTAAACCAATTGATGTGACATATAAAAAGGCTCTTTCCCTTCTCGAAAGATCACCACAAACTCTCGAGCAGTGGGATGTCGACGCATGGCAATAAAATGAAGAGAAAACCATGCTAGTAATAATTCTCTTCGATCACTTCTATAAGGGCATTGAGCATTACATCTCAAGATTATACCCCTTCAGATTTACCTTTGATTTGTACAAATCAATCCTAAATCTGCTATTATTATCTAGGCGTACGCTAATCCTTCAGATTAGTACTTCTAGATAAACCAAATTGAGTACTGCTAGCAGCACTGCTAGCCCCTTTAACCCAAGTAATACACACCATAGGGATTACTTTTACCAGGCAATCACGTGACTAAATCAAACTAGTCACCACTCTCTAGGCCAAAGTAGTGACACTATTTTGTTATTTTTAACAAGGGCCAGCTTGCCTCTACGGGCCAAAGCCTGTTATTGCTACAAACAGTAAGCAACTTGTTTGGACACAAGGCATAACCACATCAAGACTACGCTTGTACATGGTTCTCATTTGCCAAGGTTTATCACAATCTTCTAGCAACTGTTAAAAGATTGTGAAGGGTTATGAGCACTACGGCTCAATTAGGCTTACCTTGATTTCTCGTGATAAGCACTTCGTCTAATTTGGGCACAACTGACGCCATTGCCAGTCCTCTTAGCCCAAGTAAAACACATTGCAGTTTTAGATTTACACTATAGCCAAACTACGTGACTTTCATGGTCAATACTAAATCTATGCTCAGCTTAAATTTAGTCTCTCTGAACCAAATGTGTGATCACCACATGTGCTACTTTTGAGGCGCTATGGTCATAGACGTGTTCACTAGGCACAACGGCCATAGAACGGCTCACTCGGCACTACGGCCGTGGGATTTGTCTCTCTCTTAGCACGCGACGCTACGGCCGTATGCGGTGGGTCTCTCTCGTGGAAAACAGGCACTACGGCCACACTGCACGACGACCGTGTGGGTTGGTTTCGTGGGGTGTGTCTACAGAAGAACACATTTGTTTGTCACCACAGAACAAACACAAATTTGTCGGAACAAACTTTAACTCTAGCAAGACGACGCTCGCAAAAGTGTAAATTGAAATCTGGCGAGGCTACGCTCCCAGAGTCTTCATAACAAAATTAAAAATTGTCGAGAGGCTGTGCCTTGCCAGGATTAACTTTCCTGCGGGAATTATTTTCCTCACCAGCCGTGAGAGAGCGTTTGTTTGAATTTTTCATTTTTAATTGCATAAAAATGAATAATAAAAATATATTTAAAAGAAAAAAAATGGTTTTTAAACCCCTTTTTTTTTCTTTTTTTCTTTTTTTTCTTTTTTCTGCTGCTGTCGCTGGTGGTCGTTGATGGCCGTATGGCCGTCCGCTCTGCTGGCCGCCCGCCTGGCCTTTGGCTGGCCGCCCGCTGGGCGCCAAAGTTTGGCTGCCCCCTGGGCGCCTAAGGGTGGCCTGGCCGGCTGGCCGGCCGCCCTAGCTGGCCGCTGGGCTGGCCTGGCTCTGGCCCCTGGCCGCTGAGGCTTTTCGCCCAGACAAACGGCGCACGCACCTCAACAGCTCGCACATTTGTGCTCTTCTCCGCCTTCAGCAAACGGCGCACGCAGCAACGGGAGGGGATCATCAAATTGCGCATCACCTCAACAGCTCAGCCCTCCCTCGACTCCCCCACTTTCGCGTACGCAGCAACGGGGCTGGGGCTGCTGGTCTTCGCCCCCCCCACACACTCGCGTTTTTTTTTTTAAAATTTCGTGGGGTTTGTCTGGGCATTGGGCCCCCCCCCCACCTCTACACAGGTGTGGTCTACGCCCCCCCCACACACAAGCTTCAACGAAGCTTTAGCAGGTAATGGGCTGCTCTTCGCCCCTTCCACTTCCCCCGCACACAGTTGAAACAAATTTCAAAGCAGATATTCCATTCAGAAAAATTCAATCGCTTACAAAAATTGCTTACCTGCAATACTCCTTCGTGTGTGTGACGGGGAGAGAGAGAGAGAGAGTTCTTCCCCTCCGTTCTTCCTCTCCATTCTTCCATGGCTGCCTCCCTCCACACCCTCCATTCGAGATAAGGATAAGGAGACAAATGGTCGAAAACCATCGAGTGGGCTCCGGTCCCCCAATCACGCGCGGGCTCTGACGATTCCCTCGAACCATGCTCTGATACCAGTGTTACATTCCCGTAACGCCGCTACGGGCATTACCACAAGAGGGGACGGCCTCTGGCTCACCACCCAGCCATAGAGGAAGAATGAGGATTGCCCCTCATCCCCCAGGCTATATAGTGTGTGGCCTGCCGTCCACACTAGCCTGGCCGCCCATGACTCCGCATGGGCGTCCTCTCCCACTGAACCCCGGACATGGCCATCCGGTCTGCCGTCGGTCACAGGCATTACAGCCTACGTGACATTTTTGTTTTCGCCATAAATCTACGAGACATGGATGTTATTTTGAGATATGTATATATGAAGTCACTTGAAATAATGTATTGTGTTTACTTAAAACATGACCAATATTGGGGAAACTAAGTTTATTTTTTCTAGAACTTTACCTGCAGCAACGCGCGGGTCCAATACTAGTGTAGTCTTATGGCATTCAATAAAGCTATCTACATCTTTCTTTGTAGTGACATTGAGGATAACTCATTGAATTTCTTTCTTTGTAGCAACAATGAGGATAATCATTGACTAGTTAGTGCTATGCATGCTAAGACCAACATCATTGCCAACATTTATGAGCAAGCTGGCATGCCATCGTTGTTTCTTCAAACTAACAATAAGAATGATTCATCCACCGGTTGTCATGGTAAATCGTGACGATTGAGTTGTACATGGTGACATGTCCCTTGAAAAGAGCTAGAGCAAAGCATCAAATAGAATGTTGTCTGCATCTTTGTCATGCTTATTCATTGACTAGGCTAACCACATAATAACCGTGTTAAAGTACTCTCAAATCTTTGCCTAAGAGAACACAAGTGCCTCCCTCCTAAAATGTACAGTTTTTCTTTTCTTTTTCTTTTTTTTTTGGGGGGGGAGGCGGGGGGAAATCGACTCTCTTCTTTTTCTCTCTATCAAAGGAAAAACGTTCCAAGCTCAAAGAACCCAAGAAATCACAACCCCATTCCTTGCAGATGCGGATATGGCTTCTTGCTTTGAGGCTCGTGCCGAGCTGGAGTACCTCACGGATCCCTCCGAGTGGGACACTCGAAATAGCAAAGTAAGCAAATACTCCAACTCCATTTCGTTTTTGCAGAGCAAGAAAGCTGCTCTGCTCTCTGACAATCCATCTTTGCAGCGAAAGAAGTCTGCTCTTCTATTTCTGCATGTTGCAGGCAAAGCCAAGGGTCTCATATCTCCGGCATAAACTCTTCAAGGAGTCTTTATGAATGGACGGCTGTTACAATCCAAGTTGGATTCAAGGCATGCCGAGGTCCAAAGAATGTGCGATGGAGGCACAAAAAGAAGAAGAGGAAGTAGGAGTACAAGTGAGCAGCACCATCAACAACATCAGCAACACATAAGAAGAAGAAGAAGTGAACAACAACAACAACAACAACAGTGGTGGGGAGACGCTGAGGGTATTCACAGACATCTCCTCCGCAAATCAGATGGGTGGGTATTGGATGGTGGAGATCCATCGTCCGTTTCATCTCGAGAGGTTTGTAAAGCCCCCAAGGGTACAGGAGGCACTCGCCTAAGGGATTCCGCCCTGCAACCTTCAATCAAGCACTTTGCATACATCTTGCACAAATGCAGAAAGGAGAGAAACTTAGCACAGGCAACGCAATTGTATAATGCCTACATGTGCCAAAGTGGATTCAAAGCCCATGCATCACTTGGGAACCAGCTTGTCTCACTGCTTGTGGAAGTTGGAAGCATGTGCCATGCCCAGAACGTTTTTGGCAGCCTGGCGTTTCGGGAAGAGCGTTCGTGGAATTCCCTCATCATAGGTTTTGTGAAACACGGACAGCCCGGGCATGCTCTCACGTTGTATCAGAAAATGCAGAAGGATGCTTCTCTACATACTAATGCTTATGCTTTTGTGGCCTTGCTAAAGGCTTGCACTGCGCTTAACGATCTGGAAAAAGGTTGTGAAATACATGCTCTGGTTTCTCGAACCGGGTTGCTGGAAACAGACGTTTTTGTTGGCTGCGCCTTGGTCGACATGTACGCCAAACGTGGCTCCCTTGCGAAAGCACAAGAAGTTTTTGACAAACTCCCAGTCCGGGACGTGGTCTTGTGGAATGCACTAGTTGCAGGGTATAATGAACATGGGCGTGGTGAGGAGGCATTGTACTATTTTGAACAAATTGAACAGGAGGGCATCTCTCGGAATGTCGTCACATTTTTTAGCAGCTTAAAAGCCTGCGGCAGCATAGGAGCCACAGTCAAGGGACAAGAAATACATGCTGAAATTGCTAAAAAAGGGTTGGAAAGAGACCTCCTCATTGGCAACACCTTGGTTGACATGTATGCTAAATGTGGCTTGCTTGCAACAGCACAAGAAGCATTTGACAAGCTTCCAGTTCGAGATGTGGTTTCGTGGAATGCACTTATGGCAGGTTATACCGAACAAGGGCATGGCAAAGAGGCATTCTACTGTTTTGAACAGATGCAACATGAGGGCATCTCTCTGAGTGCTGTGACATTTGTTTGCATCTTGAAAGCTTGTGGCATCTTAGGAGACATAGACAAGGCCGGAGAAATACATGCTGATATTGTCAAGAAAGGGTTGGAAGGAGAACTCCTAATTGGCAACACTCTGGTTGATATGTATGCTAAATGTGGCTCGCTTGTGACAGCACAGGAAGCATTTGACAAACTTCCAGTTCGAGATGCAGTCTCGTGGACTGCTCTAATTGCAGGATATGTGGAACATGGGAATGGGGAGGAAGCACTCTACTTTGTTGAACAGATGCAACATGAGGGCATCTCTCCAAATTCTTTTACACTTGTTTGCAGCCTGAAAGCTTGTGGCAGCATAGGAGACACTACTAAGGGAAGAGAATTACATGCTGAGGTTTCTAGAAAAGGATTGGAAAGAGAGCGCATTGTTGGCAATGCCTTGGTTAATATGTATTCTAAATGTGGCTTGCTTAAAGAAGCAGAAGAATTGTTTGACGAGCTTCCAATTCGAGAGGTGGTTTCGTGGACTGCACTAATTGCAGGATATGTGGAACATGGGCATGGTGAGGAAGCACTCAATTGTTTTGAACAGATCCAACATGAGGGAATCTCCCCGGATATTGTTGCACTCATTTGCAGCTTGAAAGCTTGTGTCAGCTTAGGAGCCACGGACAAGGGTCGAGAAATTCACGCTGAGATTGCTAGAAAAGGGTTGATGGAAAGAGATGCTTTCATTGGCAGCCCCTTGGTTGATATGTATGGTAGATGTGGCTTGCTTGCAGAAGCACAAGAAGTGTTTGACAAGCTTCCATTTCAAGATGTGGCCTCATGGTCTGCACTAATGGCAGGATATGCTGAACATGGGGGTGGTGATGAGGTACTAGACTGTTTCGAACGGATGCAACATGATGGTATCTTTTTGACTGCTGTCACAATTGTTTGCAGCTTGAGAGCTTGCGGAAGCATAGGAGCCAAAGTCAGGGGCCAAGAAATACATTCTGAGATTGCTAGGAAAGGGCTGGAGAAAGAGCTCCTCATTGGCAGCACCATGGTCGACATGTATGCTAAATGTGGCTTGCTTGCAGAAGCACAAGAAGTGTTTGACAAGCTTCCAGTTCGAGACGTGGTATCTTGGACAACACTAATGGCAGCATATACCGAACATGCATGCAGTGAGGATGCACTCCACTGTTTTGAACAGATGAGACTCGGCAGTATCTCTCTTAATGCTGTTGCATTTGTTGGCAGCTTGAAAGCTTGTGGCAGCATAAGAGCCACAGTCAAGGGCCAAGAAATACATGCTGAGATTGTGAGAAAAGGATTGGAAAGAGAGCTCCTTGTTAGCAACAGCTTGGTCGATATGTATGCTAAATGTGGCTTGCTTGCAACAGCACAGGAAGTGTTTGACAGGCTTCCCATTCGGGACGTGTTCTCATGGAATGCATTATTGGCAGGATATGTGGAATGGGGGCATGGAGAGGAAGCATTTAACTGTGTAGAACAGATGCAACGTGAGAACATCTATCCAAATGTCGTCACATTTGTTTGCACCTTGAAAGCTTGTGTCAGTGTAGGAGCCACTTTCAAGGGCCGAGAAATGCATGCTGAGATTGCCAGAAAAGGGTACGAAAGAGAGCTCCTTGTTGGCAACATCTTGATCGAAATGTATGCCAAGTGTGGCTCGCTTGCAGAAGCGCAAGAAGCATTTGATAAACTTCCGGTTCAAGACATGAATTCTTGGAATGCATTGATTGCAGGATATACTCAGCTTGGAAAGAGTGAAAACGTTGTCCATATCTTTGATAAAATGAGAGGAGAAGGTATCAAGCCAAATCTGGTCACATTCATGAGTGTTCTTAATGCATGCAGTCATGCAGGTCTTGTGACTAAGGGCCAGATGTATTTCGAGGCCATGAGCAATGATTATGGTTTCATCCCAACTCTTGAGCATTACACTTGCATGGTTGATCTCCTTGGCCGTGCAGGCCATATAGATAAGGCTGTAGCAATGATCAGGAAGATGCCACTACATCCTGATATTGTGGTGTGGCATACTGTATTGGGGGCTTGTCGAAAGTGGGGCAATGTGGAGCTTGGAAGACATGCCTTTGAACATGCAGTACGATTGGACGAAAAGGGTGCGGCAGCTTATTTATGCATGTTTAACATTTATGCAGATGCTGGCATGCAGGAGGAAGCAAACAACATTGACATGATGAGAAGAGAAAATCAAGCATGGAAGAAGCCAGGACATGCTTGTGGAGTTCTGCATTTCTCTTTGGTTGAGGATAAAAGGCATTTCCAAGGGGAGAACATTTTTGCAAATCTAGGAACATCTTTCACTTGAAGTGTCCAAAGAGAGTATATCCCAGATTTGCATTGGGCATTATGAGACACTTCAGATTATGCGAAGGAAGATGTGCTATGCAACTTCAGTGAGAAGTTGGCTAGCATGTGTGCCTGGATAAATAATCAAGGGGTACATGTACATGCCAAAGTTCTCAGGGTGTGTAATGGCTGCTGTGCAGTGCATCCACCAGGGAAGGGTGGGGTGTTCATGGCCATGGTTGAGTTTGTCTTTCGTAGTAGGGTTGTCCTCAGATTTTGCCTGCCAGACAGCAATGCAAATATATGTGAAACAAACAGCAAAAACAAACATACTGCTTAAACAGAGACTAACCTTACCTTCGTCCCAAAAAAATTACAAGCCCAGCTATGATAAGGCAGCCCAGAGGGGCGGCAGTGTTGGTTTCTCCTTGGTTTTGGCCCACTCATAGATGCCCCAGCAAAGCTCATGGTATTTTTCATAGACAAATGGGTTAGAGCGGCACCTACTGACCCAAGTTTCGTTGTCTTCTATATCATATTCCTGTTGATTTCTGGGGATCACAGTCTCGAACACTAAGAATCATGAGCAACTGACTTGCGAAAAGTAACATGAACACCTCACGATAGGATTAGCTGGATCTGCCTCCTGGATCTTCTTAGAAGTGGACTCAAAGCCAATTATCTGTTTTCTGATAAATAAAAAGATCCTGCCTTAAGACACCTCTCTCTGTTCTTGGATGCCCACACTTTCCATGCACCCACCTCCATCTAGGCCACTCTTACTAAAATCTTGTTCTTCAGGAAATACAATGATTGCCTTGACAACACACATACTGCTGGTGTTGCAAGCTTCATGATTGCTTTGTAATGGCTCTGCTTCATGATTGCTTTGTGGCTAAGCCATTACAAAATGCACTAAATGTAGGCTTTGCATTGTCAAGCCGCTAGTAAAGGTAATGCACTCCTGTGCTACTTTCCGCACAGTACTAGCACACGACTTCCCATCCCAAGCTATCTTCCACTTAATGTTAGCTCAAACACTTAACGCAAGAGGGCTATCTCTTAGCTCAAGGACAAATACTGTTTATGTTTTGCCAACAGTCCTTTGGATTCAATTCCAAAGTTATGGAGGGTTCTCTTAAACCAAGTTGACAAGTAAAGGCTCAACTTGTAAACCGATGACAGCATGCTACAATAGAGAGCAAATGGATTCAACAATAGGGAAAGTAGGGAGGAGCTTTGAGTAAGATCAACCTAACACATGTGAGCTCATAGAGAGATTAGTAAAGAGTAATAAGATAGGGGTATTTGACAAATGTCTTTAGTCCATCTTTGTTTCTCCTATATTTTCTTTAGACTTTCTTAAACAAAACTTAGAGGTGTGGAGGTGGACTAGGTTAGGTAGAATCTATTGGAAATCAATGCTCCACTCTCGTCATTGTGATTGTACGGGTGACGGGTTGCTCTATTTTGCAAGGCTTCCTTAATGAGTAATAATCATTGTGTATTGAGCATGCTTGGGCACCCGACATTGCCCAATTTAGACATTGGATGTGGCCATAGGTAGTATGATGGACATCTTATATGTAGACTTGGCACTATGCCAAGTAGGATGCATGTAAGTATGGGTTGATAGACTATACTCTAGACTAGAAAGAGATATTCTCAACACATTGTCCTCAGGTTGTGGCGTCGGAACGGGTGGGTCTCCAAATGACCTCGGAGGGGTTTGAAAGTTGTGCCCAAACCTTAGTAAGGTCTACTGTCTATGCCCCAGTCTGGTGATGTGGTCTATTCAGTCCATGTGGACCAATCATAGAGCGGCCAACCTACGATACAATAAACCACAATGTAGACTGGCATGGTCAGCCTACGATATGAACAACTGTGGGCACTATATATATAGACACAATTGGTAACCTCCTTGTCATATATTTAGATCGTTGAGTTTAGTTCTATCTTCATTGTATTGTGTGTGCCCTTTCAAGTGCATGGCATCCTCTATCTAGAGTAGTTTACTTCTATCGTTATCATGTGCGTCGTGTGTATCCTTTCAAGTGCATGACATCCTTTGTAGAGGTCGCTATCATGCCGGAGCAGCATAGGTGAACAAACTCTATCAAATTGTAATCAGGTTTATAAATAGTAATTTAGTATTATTCTCCATGTCTTTTGTATTAAGTTTCTTGTGATGTTTGTGTGCAAGTGTAAGTCATATTCTCTTATAGAATCGTGTTACTTTCTATTGCTTTTTAATTTATTGTGCATTTTGGTGATGGTATGGAGGCTTAAGATGGATCATTTCTCCTTTGGCAAGATAATCCTCATTTGAGTATAAGTTGCATTGCACATAAACTATTTTAGAAACACAACATGGATTAAATGATTAAAAAAAGTAGTAAAAGACATGTTGGACAATATAAGACTGAAACTTTTGAAGGTCATGGTTACCTTGGTATTGTGAGAAACCTGTGAGTAACTATTTCCCAAGTTCTTGTCTTTAAACAAAATATTTTTATGCAACTCTTGCCTTTTAAGTTCAGTCTGTGTGTGTGTGTGTGTCTATATATATATATTTATATGTATCTATATATACATATACATATATATATATATATGTATATCTATTTATACATGTGTGTGTGTGTGTGTTATGTATGTATGTATGTATGTATGTATATATACATGTATATATGTATGTGTATATATATGTATATATACATGTATATATGTACATGTGTGTGTGTGTGTGTGTGTGTGTGTATACATGTATATATGTACATGTGTGTGTGTGTGTGTGTGTGTGTGCACACACACACACACACACACATGTACATATATACATGTATATATACATATATATACACATACATATATACATGTATATATACATACATACATACATACATACATACATATATATATACATACATGCATGCATACATACATACATATGTATGTATGTATACACACACACACGTGTGTGTGTGTATGTAATTATGTAATTATTATAAGTTTGCGTACGCACGCATGCATGTGTATATATGTGTGTGCACACACATGCATGTGTGTGTGTGTGTGTGCGCGCGCGCGTGAGAGAGAGAGAGAGAGAGAGAGAGAGATTCAAATAATTAAATTTAACAAATTATTATATAATTGTATGTATACATGTATGTTTATATATCTTAAATAACTATGTAAATATGTTTTCTTGTGTTTATACAGAGGTTCTATAATTTATATATAAGTTATACATATAGATGTATACAAATAGGTGTGTGTGTGTGTGTGTCCATATCTCTCCTTGAAAAGGCCATAATTAAACATGGGTCAAAAGTGTGAACACATGGCCATCTTTTTGGCTAAGGGGATTGTTACAAGCTAAGCGTACTCAGACCCATCCCATCACCCCAAGATGGTGTGGGCGACATACCTCGATCGAGGTATAGGTATATGTGCATATCGCAACACGCCTCTCATCCAACGAGCCTCTCATCCAACGAGCCTCGGCTTGGATACCTCAATCGAGGTCAATCCAGGTCGAAGTGGCATCTACAGAGGTCCCTCTACTTAATCGAGGTCCAAGTGGGCATCCATGTTGAGCTCACCCAATGTTGAGTCATTTTCCATGGAGGACCTCAATTGAGGTCCACACAAGTGCCACACTAGAGCTCGTCGACCGAGGTCCATTTGAAAAGATGCAGGGAGGAAGAGGGCTTGAGCTCTTGCAAGCACACACACACACTCACAAAACCCTAATAGAGAACACACAAGGTGAGAGGCTGAAAATCTTCTTCTTCTCTACTCAACACTCAACACACTATATACAAGATAAGAGTACACACAATATGAAAGGTACTCAACCAATACATACACGGGTTCTCTATAGTGTGAACCCGACTAAATGAGCTGGCGCTATAACTATGCCAGTCTCTAGAATGGTTGTCACACAGCCTGTCATCCCACTGGCCGCATATCACCCAAGATCTCACCAACCATGCCAGTGGTGTAAGTGTGGGGCCTATCCCCCAGGCGGGTCATCAGTGGCCACCGCCTCACTAGACGAGCTCGATATCTCAACACTCCCCCTCGAGCTCAACTCCATCTCATGTACACCAAGCGAAGTCCTGAATCTGCGGAGCTTCTCTGTACCCAATGCTTTGGTGAAAATGTCAGCTACCTGATCCTCTGTGCTGACATAAACAAGGTCAAGATCTCCTGCCAAGACCTTCTCTCTGACGAAGTGGTAGTGGACCTCTATGTGCTTTGTACGAGCATGAAAGACTGGGTTCCTGGCCAACTGTATACTGCTAATGTTGTCACAGAAAATGACAACTTGTCTATCCACTGATAGACCCAAATCTGCAAGTAGCTCTCTCAACCAAGATACCTCACATGCTGCCATAGCAGCTCCTCTGTACTCGGCCTCTGTACTGGATAGAGCAACCGTAGGCTGCTTCTTGCTGCTCCAAGTCACAGCAGCACTCCCCAAAGAAAACATGAATCCACTGGTAGATCTTCTATCTGAGATACTACCAGCCCAATCAGCATCTGTGTACCCATGTACACATATCTCTGTCCCAGTCTCATAGAATAGTCCACAATGCAAAGTAGACTTCACATACCTCAGTATGCGTCTCACTGCATCCAATTGCGGTTTCCGTGGAACCTGCATAAACTGACTCACCAACCCAACAGCATAGCTCAAATCTGGTCTGGTGATCATCATGTATATCAAACATCCTACTATGCTCCTGTACATAGTAGGATCCTCCAAGATCTCTCCTGAATCTGCACTCAACTTGCCATTCTGATCCAATGGCACAGAAATAGGCTTACAGCCTGTCATACCATACTTGGACAACATGTCCAAGCCATACTGTCTCTGCAGTAATCCAATACCATGTGGTGACCTAATCACCTCAATGCCCAAGAAATATCTGAGCTCCCCCAGATCCTTCATCTCAAACTTCTGTCTAAGCAAGATCTTTACATCAAAGATCTCTGCATCATGGTCCCCCGTAATGATCAAGTCATCTACATAGATGATAACAAGCACAACTCCTCTATCACCATGTCTCACATACAATGAGAAATCTGCATTGGCTACATGAAAGCCAATAGTGACAAGATATTCAGAAATCTTGTCAGACCATGCTCTTGGTGCTTGCTTTAAGCCATACAAGGCTTTCTTCAACCTGCAAACATGCTCCGGGTGACCCTCATCCTCATAACCAGGTGGCTGCAACATATACACCTCTTCTTGCAAATCCCCATGCAAGAATGCATTCTTTACATCCATCTGATGTAAAGACCATTGCTTTGACGCAGCCACTGCTATCACAACTCTCACCGTTGCCATCTTGGCAACTGGGCTGAAAGTTTCCTCATAATCAATCCCATATGTCTGTGCATATCCTTTGGCTACCAATCTAGCCTTGTACCTGTTTATGCTTCCATCACTGTTATGTTTTACTTTGTACACCCACTTGCATCCAATAGCTTTCTTGCCTTCAGGCAATTGCACTAAATCCCAAGTTTCATTTCCATATAGTGTATCCATCTCCTCATCCATAGCTTTCTCCCAACACACATTTCCAACAGCCTCATCAATGCATGTGGGCTCAACAACCTGCACAACCTTTGCCATATATGCATAGTGATGTGCCACATAACCATCATATGTAAATCTCTGCACAGGGTTCTTCACTCTCCCTGATCTTCGTAGCTTTTCATTCATGGCTTCCATAGCCTTCTTTACACCAGGTGTTCTCATAGCTGGGATCCCAAGCTCCTCATCAAGGCTCATATCTGAGCCACTAGACTCTCCATCAACATGAGAATGCCCTGCAGAAATGTCAGGCATACCAAGGGGCTCAACCACTTTCTCTTTTCCTTTACGTGATGTACTAATCACATTTGCAGGACTGGTATTATGACGCAGCCTGCCACTCCATGGTCTATCAATAGACCCACTAGATGAGGACCCTCCTGGTCCACTCAAAGACTGTGATTGCTGACCTGCATTCTGTGCAACCACACTTCCACTCACATCAGCCCCAACAGCTTCTTTTTCAGCAACATACCAGCTGCTCATCTCATCAAACACAACATCCCTGCTTACCCTCAGCTCACGTGTAGCAGGGTTATAACACCTGTATCCCTTTTGCTCAAGGGAATATCCAATAAACACACATTTTTCAGCTTTCGGGTCCAGTTTAGTTCTCAGCTCATCTGGCACATGCACATGTGCAATGCATCCAAAGACTTTCAGATGAGACAAATCTGGTTTTCTGCCAGTAAACCTCTCCTCTGGTGGAGTTACATCACGTATGGCTGCAGTTGGAGTCTTGTTCATGATGTATACTGCTGTAGAAACAGCCTCAGCCCAATAGCAATGCGGCATATTCTTCTCTTCCATCAATGCACGCGCAATCTCAGCAATGTGCCTGTTTTTCCGCTCAGCAACTCCATTTTGCTGCGGAGTGTGTCTGCATGTGAACTGTCTCCGAATACCATTCTTCTTCAAAAATTCAGAGAACTCATTGGAGAAGTATTCTCCCCCTCCATCTGACCTTAGGCACTTGATATATTTCCCTGTTTGCTTTTCAACCAAAACTCTGAAATTCTGAAAGTGAGTGAACACCTCACTCTTCTCTTTCATGAAATATACCCACACTTTCCTTGTGTGGTCATCAATGAAAGTCACATAATACCTGCAGCCTCCCATAGATATGGTCTTCGTAGGACCCCATACATCTGAATGCACAACATCTAGTGCATTTCTGCTCACATATCTGTTACGTGGAAACACATGCTTTGTTTGCTTCCCAAATTGGCATGCTTCACAGATTTTATGCATACCTTCCACTTTAAATTTTGGCAGCCCTGTCACAATTCCTTTTGTCTGCATAGACTTCAATCTCTGCACATTCACATGTCCAATTCTTTTATGCCATAGGTCTGTGTCTGCAACAATTCCTGAACCATTTGCAAACATCGCAGCACTCATTTCAGGCATGTCTACATTCAACGTAAACATTCTGCCCACTCTGTTGCCTTTTGCAACCAACCTGCACTTGTCTTTGAAATCTTCAACATAACACCCATCAGGGTTAAACCGAACCTGCAAACCCTGCTCAATCATCTGGCCAACTGAAACCAGATTCTTTGTTATGTTCGGTACATGAAGTACATCTGCAAGGTACTTCACTTTGCCATCCTGCATAGACAATGGCACATCTCCAACGTGGGCAATTGGATGAGCAGTGTCATCCCCTGTTTCCACAAAACCTGGTCTTTCCGGGTTTTTCATCTCCTTGAACCACTCCCCATGACTTGTCATGTGGTTCGAAGCGCCTGAATCCACATATTATATATTATCTTTTTGTGCTGCATCAACATTTTCAGACATGGCATTCACGACATGCTGCATAACAAACAACCTTTCATTATCCTCATTATTTCTGCTTGAGGAGGATGCATAGTTGTTTTGCTGCACTTTTCCATTTTGCATGTCAGTCTGCTTCTTATAACATTCTGCCTGCATATGTCCAGGCTTACCACAATAATAGCATTCACGTGCATCATTATATTGCCTTTGCCAATTTCCACGGCCTCTTTGACTCCCCCTGCCTCTGAATTTGCCTCTTCCACCTGCGTGTTGTTATTGTTGTTGATTCTGGGGCTGTTGTTGCTGCTGCTGCTGGCCATAATTCTGATTACCTGTTCGGCCACCTCCTTGACCACGTCCACGGCCTCCTCTACCTCGTCCTCTTCCTGAACTCGTGTAGAAGGCCTATTGCTCTAAACTGTTTTTGCTTTGGGAAGACTGTTGGTCTTCACCCAAGCTCTTCTCTTCGATAATCAGCATAGACACCAAATCTGTAAAGTTGGGAATGTTTTCCCGAGTCTGAATAGACGTCTTGAACGCCTTGTATTGTGGCCCGAGACCACGTAGACAGACTTCCACCTTGTCATCATCATCTACTGACACACCAATAGATGCAAGGGATTCCACAATACCCTTTATCTTCAACGCATAGTGATTCACAGGCATGCTCTTTTTCTCCACAGTATGAAGTTCATTCTTCAACTGTATCTTACGTGCCTTGGTATTTGTTTCATAAAGCTTTACCAAGGTGTCCCACGCCTCCTTGGGGGACTTGGCATCCTAAATGTGCCCAATCATGGTGTCCTGTATACTAATGGAAAGCCAATACATAACCTTCCTGGCTCCTTGGTTCCAGTCTTTAAACTCTTTCACATCTGCAGTAGTCGGATTTATATCCGGTATCTCCGGTGCCTCTTCATGCTCACCTTCTATGTAGTCCCAATAGCCTTTTCCCATCAGGAAATTCGTCAACCTGAACCTCCAAGCATGGAAGTTATTCTTATCCAGCTTCTCAGCCACAATCTGTGTTATGCCATCATTAGACATCTTGCCAAACACACAATTTTACCAGAAACTGCACTCTGGTTTTTCCTGCACAAATGCTGTATTTTCTGCACAGCGCTACTGTAGTACTCTCAAATGTCACAACCAGTGACTTCAATGTGCATACATACACCCAATGGCAACTGTAGACTTCTTTGCAGCACCCACAGTGTCTACACAGTCAATCTGTCTTCCTGCAGTTCTTAAAACAGAGTTCTGCAGAGAATCTATGACTTACCCGCAGTGCTCGAAATCGCCTGCTTTCTGAAAAACGGAGGTCCAGACGCGCCTGAAACGCATTTTCGGCCCGAAATTTCAGTCCAAAGGACTATATAGTTGCCCTATAGCTTTACTCCCGCGAAGAAAGCTCCTCAATCAGAGACCGTTTGCCGGTGCCTCCCGTAGAGCTCCCGACAAGGGTGTAGTCACCAACACAATAGGGAAGAGTAGTTGAAGCTCTTACCCTTGTACCGCTTCCTGTGGTTCTCTTGCTTGCAGCTCAGCCCTTAGCACGAACCAGGCTCTGATACCATGAAAAGATGCAGGGAGGAAGAGAGCTTGAGCTCTTGCAAGCACACACACACACTCACAAAACCCTAATAGAGAACACACAAGGTGAGAGGCTGAAAATCTTCTTCTTCTCTACTCAACACTCAACACACCATATACAAGATAAGAGTACACACAATATGAAAGGTACTCAACCAATACATACACGGGTTCTCTATAGTGTGAACCCGACTAAATGAGCTGGCGCTATAACTATGCCAGTCTCTAGAATGGTTGTCACACAGCCTGTCATCCCACTGGTCGCATATCACCCAAGATCTCACCAACCATGCTAGTGGTGTAAGTGTGGGGCCTATCCCCCAGGCGGGTCATCAGTGGCCACCGCCTCACTAGACGAGCTCGATATCTCAACACATTTGACACCACACAAGACCTCAGTTGAGGTCCATGCATGATGAATCTATACATATATGGGTACGCACCATGTCATATGGAGGTCCATAAAATAAATATATTTTGTTTTGAATCTCAGCTATCCAGACCTCGATCGAGGTACTTGAAGCAAATCTTCACCATCCATACCTTGATCGAGGTAACAAGATCAAAATCTTGACCTTCCAAAAATTACAAATCTGCACCATTGCTACCTCGATCGAGGTATGTAATGGAATCTAAACCACTAACAATACCTTGATCAAGGTATGAAGATCATATCTATGTAGTCCATACCTAGGGAGTGCGACCTAGGGTGGGGAAGCCCCTTTCTGTTTCTAGGTGCTTCCACCCTGTTTATGGCAGTGCATATCTATAGCCAATATGTCGCTACCTATATGGAAGGATGCCTAACCATCAACAGATCCCATTATACTTTGCGAAACAGTTATACACAGAGTTTTTTTTGGGACATCAGGTGGACTACACAGACTATCAACCTAGTGGTGGTGCTGGTAGACAGCATATGCTGAACCAGGGTCCCAAGAGACCACCACCAAACCACTGGCCTAGTGGTGGTGTGGTAGAGAGCGTATGCAGAACTAGGGTCCCAAGAGACCTCCACCAGCCCTTTGCATTGCTTAGGGGAATCTCGTTTTTGTGCCCTTGTCTAGTGTCAAGGCACTAGGTTTGCACGTTGGTGTGGATGTACATTCAGCTACTACAGTGAGCATCTAGCACGTGGTGTAACTTTTTTCATGATCCAAGATCCCACTTATCAACGTAGTTCTTTATTTTATTGAATCCCACTTATCAAGATAGTTCTTTATTTTATTGAATCCCACTTATCAAGATAGTTCTTTATTTTATTGTATCAATAATTTCTTCAAAATGTTCTTTGTGCATTTGCTAGATACCTTTTGCGTAGGCACCAACGTCTAGGACTACCGATCTAGTCACATCTCATATGCCTGAGAGTCTCACACACATAGCAGAGTAGAGTAGAACTCCAGCAAGTGAGAGTAGAGCTAGACCAGTCTGAGAGCACGCGAAAGTGGAGTTGGAGAATATGAGAGGGAATCTTTTTGATGAGGTGATGAGGCATCGTATCGCCATAGAGCATCATTTCTAATACTATTTCCAATAGGTGTGACTGGTAGTTTATGGCAGGGGAGTGTGGCTGACCTCCTACTTCCTTCTACTTCACCTTATATCCTCATCTAGCCACTGATGTCAAAGGTCGATGTCCTTCTTCAACAACCCATACTCCATAGTTTCTTCATGACACCACCTATCCAGTTTGCATGGTTGCCCTTAATGCCACTGGGTTCTATGGATTGGGATGCGGTCACTTATTTCACCTATCTTGCATTAGTCTCCAGTTGGTGTGATGACCCAGTGGTCCCATTTGTAGATATGTGGTGGATGTGGCAACATCCAAAGTTTTAGGCTTAGATGATCTCTATCCTAGCACACAAGAGATCAATCCAACCACACTACACATGAGGATTTGGAGACTATAGTGCGACAGTTGGGCATTGGTGTTGATCAAATTCCTCCTAGATTAAACGAGCCTACACATATAGAGTGGAGTGAGTGTGATCTAGAGAGTATCCTCGAGGAGAGCACGAGGACAATATATATGAGCGGGTTGACAGATCAAGTCCTAGTTGTTAATAAACCCCTCCACAGGGCTATCGTGATAGTGTACTCAGTGTGCCAAGGAGCAAACACGTTTTGAGTGGGAGACATAGGTTCGCTAGTACTACACTTTATGGTTAGAGCGCTATTAGGCGACTGCAAGGTTAGAGAGATAATGAAGCGTGTAGGTCCATAGAGATGGTTAGGACTGGTCACCTACCTTCCATGCCGTAGGTGGGACAGGCGAGCGGCAATGGTAGTATCCCCACTCAAGTCAAAGAGGAGCCTCGACAAGCAGCATAGCTATCAGGTTTCGAGACAAGGAGGTGTTTGCAGTGTCCTTAGGCTCTGGATCAGATGATAGTGAATCAACCTAGAGTAGATAGGTTAGCACTTATACCTTGTCCTTTAGCTCTGGATCAGGTGTGATAGTGACTAACCTAGAGTAGCTACTAGGTTAGCACTTATTATTATTTTATCGAGATGTATCTTCTAGTGACTAAACCTGGAGTAGCTGGGTTAGCAGTTATACCTTGTCCTTTGTTGTTCATGATTTATTCAAATGGTACTTTATGCTTTGTACTTTGTTGACTATGATATATTGAGATAGTTCTTTGTACTTTATGCTTTGTACTTTGTTGATCATTATATATTGAGATGGTTCTTTGCACTTATGTGCATACTTTGTTGAAAAAATCTCACTCAACCACTTGCCTTCATACCCAAATGTCACTCCAAGAAATGCAAAAAGGAGACCTGAGGAGTCGTGTGATTTTGGAAAGTATGCCAAGTAGACTTGGCACTATGCCAAGTAGGATGCATGTAAATATGGGTTGATAGACTATACTCTAGACTAGAAAGAGATATTCTCAACACCTAGTCCTCAGGTTGGGGCGTCGGAACGGGTGGGTCTCCAAATGACCTCAGAGGGGCTTGAAAGTTGTGCCCAAACCTTAGTAAGGTCTACTGTCTATGCCCCAGTCTGGTGATGTGGTCTATTCAGTCCATGTGGACCAATCATAGTGCAACCAACCTACGATACAATAAACCACTATGTAGACTGGCATGGTCAGCCTACAATATCAACAACTGTGGGCATTATGTATATAGACACAGTTGGTAACCTCCTTGTCATATATTTAGATCATTGAGTTTAGTTCTATCTTCATTGTATTGTGTGTGCCCTTTCAAAAGCATGGCATCCTCTATCTAGAGTAGTTTACTTCTATCGTTATCATGTGCGTCGTCGTGTGTATCCTTTCAAGTGCATGACATCCTTTGTAGAGGTCGCTATCATGCCGGAGCAACATAGGTGGCAGGTACTGAAAGGGAGAATTACTTAAAAATGTTGGATGGATTTCCTAACCTTTTTGCAAACAGCTACTCACAAGTACGCCAAGTTACCCTAGTAGAGCACAAGATTGATCTCAAGCCCCAAAGTAAGCTAGTGGTACAGCGGCGGCGGCTAAGGCATTTGGGAGTAGTGCAAGCAGAGGTGCTTAAGAAGGAGGTAACTAATTTGCTTGAAGCTGGATTTATTTTTCCAATAGAGAATTCAGAGTGGATTTCTCCAGTTGTAGTCACTCCCAAAAAGGGTGGAAAATGGCGTGTGTGTGTGGACTTTCGCCCTCTGAATGCATGCACAAAGAGGGATTATTATCCTCTACTCTTTCAGGATGAGATTTTGGATCAAGTTGCAGGTCATGAGTTGTATTCAGTGTGTGATGGATACTCTGGATACTTTCAAATCTGGATTTGTGAAGAAGATCTAAGGAAAACCTTGTTTATCACCCCTTGGGGAGTATATGCCTATAGGGTGATGCCATTTGGCTTGACCAATGCACCAGCAACTTTTCAACGCTTCATGAGTCAAGTATTTGCACCTTACTTGGGAAAGTTTATAAGGGTCTTTCTGGATGATTTTTGCATTTATTCAAGCCGCATGGATCACTTGGAAAAGTTGAGGTTGGCCTTGCAAAGTATTGATGATGCAAAAGGGTGTCTTAATCCTAGAAAATGCCGCTTGGCACGAAGGAAGGTGGTTATCTTGGGACATGTTATCTCAGAAGAAGGCATAGAGATGGATCCTGAGAAGGTGCAGGCAATTGTGGCCCTCCCAACGCCTACCAATGTGAGGGAGGTAAGGAGAATTTTGGGTAAAATAAAGTATTACAACGCTTTGTTGACATGTTCTCTGAGAAGATGTATCCTATAAATCTATTGACAAAGAAGAATGTTTAGTTCCAATGGGGGCCCGATCAAATTCAATCTTTTTGTTTGCTCAAGGAATGCATGAGTCAAAGTCCAATTGTGCAGCCTCCTAGGTAGGGGGAGGACTTTTATGTGAACCCGTGTCTCATCACATTCAGTGGGTGCTATACTCTTGCAAAAGGGAGAGCAAGGGCATATGCAACCAGTGTATTATGCAAGTCGACAACTCATTGATGCTGAGGAGAGGTATGGTGAGATGGAGAAAGGTGATTTGTCTCTTGTTTTTGCAGTAAACAAGTTCAGGTCATACTTGTTACCTCGCCCTTTTTTCTTCCTCACATCTCAACCTTCTTTACAATTCTTGGTCCGCAAACCCAATCCTGCAGGAGGGAAGTTTGCAAAGTGGATTTGCGAGCTTTCAGAATTCTCTTTCACTTTTATTACAAAAAATACCACTAGGGCCTCTCTTGCAGATTTGCTTACAAGGAAGGAAGAAGGAAGAAGGAACAGGAGCAAAGGAAGAAGTATATGAAGATTTGGAAATGCCACCAACTGCTTTCACTATGCATTTTGATGGAGCCTTTAGCCCTTCCAGGCAATGTGGGACTGGGGGGATTGTTTTATTCGATCCAGAAGGAAAAGAGGTCATGGGCTAAGGGTAGGGAATTTCCAAAGGCTATATCAAATAATGTGGCTAAGTACAATGCATTAATTTGGGGATTAGCATAAAAGATGAAATTAAAGAGGTAGAGGCTAAAGGGGATTCACAATTGGTCATCCGACAAATGAAAGGATCTTCCTGCATGAGCGCACCTCCTAGGGAAAAACCACTTGCATCAATCACTACCTCAAAGAGTAGAGAGAAATTTGGCAACTTCATAACAGGATTGGTTACCAAGGCGGTCTTCAGCTTATCAAAAGTGCTCTGACACCTGGCAGACCATTGAAACGGGGTATTCTTCTTGAGAAGATTAGTCAGGGGGGAAGCTATGAGAGCATACTTAGATATAAAAATTCTATACCAACTAGTTAATCCCAAGAATCCCCTGACTTCTTTCATTATCTTTGGTTCAGGCCAATCTATGACTGCTTAGACTTTTGCGAAATCTGGAGAAATTCCGTCTTTGGATACCACAAAGCCCAAGTATTCAACATGGTCGACATAGAAAGTGCATTTGCTCTTTTTTGCAAAGAGTTGGTGCTTCCTTAGAATCTCAAGAACTTTACGGATGTGAGCTTCATGGTCAGCTACATTCTTTGAGTAAATCAGAATATCATAAAAAAAAACAAGAACAAAATCATCCAAGTACTCTCTGAGAATGTCCTGCATTAGGCGATTGAATGTAGCTAGGGCATTTGTCAATCCAAACGGCATGAAAGTAAATTCATAGTGCCCATAGCGAGTATTGATGGCTGTCTTCAAGATATCTTAATCATTAATCCTGATCTGGTAATACCCTGATTTGAGATCTATCTTTGTGAAGATCTGGGCTCCCTTTAGCCTATCCAGAAGCTCATCCCTTTGGTCTTACAAACCCTTGTTCTAACAGCTGCCTAAGCTATTCCTTGAGTTCAATGGCTTCAGGGATTGACATTTTGTACATGCGCTGGGCTACTAGTTGAGCTCTGAGGGTCAATTCTATCTCATGATCTACTTCCCGAATTGGAGGCATCTCAGTTAGCTCTGCTGGGAATAAATCATCATACTCACTTAACCATTCTGGTTCTTTAGCCTTTAACTTTGTGTCTACCGGATTCATTTTGACAACATAAATGAGCTACTTCTTTCTAAGTCCTTTCAGTAACCTAGAAGCTTTTACTTACTAATTGCAGATCTGGGGATCCTAAAATTCTAGTTCCTTGGACTTTGTTCCCATGAAGGTCACGGAAGGAAATGGTTCCATTGTGACAGTGAATGTCAGCTTAATTTTTGTGGAGCCAATCCATTCCAAGGATTTCGTCAAAAAAATCCCAAAGGTAAGACTCTGAACTGGCAGTCAGTTACATTCCCATCTAGATTAAACTGAATACGATCTCTCATGGGTGAGTGAAAAGAATCTTCCCACTGGCCAATTCATCTTGCATAGGTTTCCCTGATTTTTGTTCTAAGACTAGCTTACGCAAGTATCCTGGGGAAATAAATGAATGAGTACTGCTTGAATGCATCAAAAGCTTAAATGGCTTACCCTTATACTCAGCTAGAGCATGGAGGACAGAGAATTGACGATTTGGCCCTTGGTTTCCAATCGCGGCATAAATCGAACCTCTTTCCTCTTCTACTACTTCTGCTATCGCTCTGGCTGCTGATTGAGGCGGAACTCTTTCTCTTTGGTTACCCCAGTTCTAGGAGGGAGTTTTGAGATTACTCTGAACAGAGGCAGATGGTTGAGCTGGAGTCCTCCTGGGATTGCCGTGATTTTGGCGAGACGGCGGACCCTGATTTGACTGATACGAAGGGGCTGGTCTCTGCACTCTAGGTCCTTGACTTCCCTATTCTCTTGACATGGCAGGAGTCGGGTAGTCTTTAAGCTGGTGACCAAAACCCTAACACCCAAAACACCTGTTCTCACTTCTAAGCTCATCCTACTGAATCCTTGAAAAAGGTGGGGCTCCTGAGAAAGTGTTATGAGGGAAGGGTCTTCCTTCACTTCATAATCTCCTAACATCTTGATTTTGATTAGGGCCTTGCTACCTCTTTGGGGGTGGAAAGTTTGAAGCACTTCTTGGGGTTTGGAACCTTTTAAAGTTTGAGGGTGCAGGCTTCGGTGGCAACAAATGCTTTGGCAAAGTCCTTTGCCATTCTGATAGCTTCTACCATTGAGATTGGTTTGGCATTTTTCACAGTGTCCAATGGCTCGTTCATCCCTCGAATGAATTTGGCCATCAGCTGCTCTTCATACAAAAGTGGAGAATATTTAAGGAGAAGGGCAAATGCCTGATGGTATTCTTCAATCGTCCGGCTATCCTGCTTCAGTTCCAAGAACTCATTCATTTTGGTTTCCAGGAATCCCAGAGGACAGAACCTCTTCCTTGAGTAAGCTTTAAGATCTGACCAGGTCTAGGTATTTCGGTCGAGATGGTTTGTCATGCAATGGTTCCTTCATGCGACCCTGGCCGTTTCCATAATTTTCAATCTGGCAAGAGCCATCTTGCTCTTCTCGTTATAATCAGTTACATCAAAATACTCTTCCATTGCCTCGATCCATTTTTCCACTACTTCTCCTAGCTGTTCCCCTTCACCCTTGAAGGGACTAGGTTGGGATCGGTGCACGGCTTTACGAACGTCCGGATCTAACTCTTCATCGGTAAGAGGATCCAGCTGCCTACCACGGGCCGCGCGCCTCATGATTCTGACAAAACGATAATTTTATCAATTTAACTTTGTCATCAGATTATGACTATTTCATTATTGAGATTTATTTCTTAAGCAAATAAATATTCCATCATAATTCTTGAAAACAAGATTCACTCTGATAATTTTATTAACCAATATTCACAACCACAAAAATAATTTGGAATCTTCTATAAAACATCATTTATTATCAAAAGTTTTTGATATATACATAGAGTGTCTGGACTCCAAAAGTCACCGCGTCAATCGCGTATGCATAAACAGGCGATACTGCGATGGAGACATGCTATGATATACACGATTCATCTCACTGATAATGGTACTGTAATTCTTCTCCTAGGAATAAAGCGGCTAAGAAGTCTAAAAGTATGGCAAGAAATTCTAAAATTCCGGGGTGAATGATTATAGAGTTGTATGAACAACTCCTAGCCTTATCAAGATCATGGCTAGCGAGATATTCTGTCTGAGTCTCTATCGTTGATTGGTATTGATGCAAATACTTCGTCCTCCAGAGAACCACATATGCTGATGTCACTCTACTGGATCAGGATAGTATAGATCCTCAAAGTGACGAGCGAGTCTCACTTTGCTTTCTCGGGTTGTTGTAGTGGAGTTGATGAGATTTTCGAAGGCAAAGGCAATCATATCCTGACTCAAGGAGAGTCCAAGATTCACTCTGATAATTTTATTAACCAATATTCACAACCACGAAAATAATTTGGAATCTTGTGCAAAACATCATTTATTATCAAAAGTTTTTGATATATACATAGAGCATCTCGGCTCCAAAAGTAACCGCCTCAATCGCGTATACATAACAAGGCGATACTCCGATGGAGACATGCTATGATATACACGATTCATCACTGAGATAATGGTGCTATAATTCTTCTCCTAGGAATAAAGCGGCTAAGAAGTCTAAAAATATGGCAAGAAATTCTAAAATTTCAGGGTGAATGATTATAGAGTTGTACATAATGAACAACTCCTAGCCTTATCAAGATCATGGCTAGCGAGATATTCTGTCTGAGTCTCTGTCGTTGATTGGTATTGATGCGAATACTTCGCCCTCCAGAGAACCACATATGCTGACGTCGCTCTACTGGATCAGGAAAGTATAGATCTTCAAAGTGACGAGGGAGTCTCACTCTGCTTTCTCAGGTTGTAGCAGAGTTGATGAGATTTTTGAAGGCAAAGGCGATCATATCCTAACTCTGGGAGAGTCCAGGAATGCTAGACAGATTTGGGGTATCCATCTAAAAATCCAGTTCAATTTATGAGTTTTCAATTTATGTTCATTTCAAACATAATCTTAATAAGTGAAAACATTATTTCCCAGATTTACGTTAAAATTTTAGGTAATTTCTGTTGTTGTTTTGTAAGTTTACAACAATGCTCTGATACCAGCTGTGAGACCCCTCTGCCCCCTTCGCGCATCGGATTCCCGGTTGCTAGCAGCAGAAGTAGCTTCCTCTTGCACGGGGCAAGGGTTTCCCACTCGGGGCCTCGCCCTCGAATGTCCGGACATACACGAGACTAATCTGGTGGTCATTCCGAAACCGAAACTAGGAAAATTTTCCTTGCCCGGAAAACGGGGACGATTCCACCTTTTTTATTTTCTTAACGAATTTTCTAACGGGTTCAAGAGATTAGACTATCCTTTACCTGATTAAACCAGATATAGAAGGAAAACTATCACTGAAGAAATCAACGCTTTTTTCCTAACCGAAATCAAGCACAACCATTGATCTAATCATTTGAGGAATTCAATGCTTTTTTCCTAACCGAAGTCAAGCGCACAGCCATTAATCTACTCATTTGAGAAATTCTTCAGGTTTTTATTTAACTACTCGAATTCTAAGCGTATTTCTATTATTTCAATTTAATTATTAAAACTCCAATGATTCCAGCCCATCCGGCCCATGAGTTAGCCACCACCACCCAACCACTGGAATCAGTAGAACCAGACAATTACTCACCCACCCATAATTGAATGCCTTTCTTAACTTTTGCTTTCGAATACAGATACGCACACACTCCTCTTCAAAACTTTATCATATAAAATAATCCATTGATAAACAGTTATTGGTTACAGATGTCATAACTCAAAAATTCCATCCAGTCCCTTGTTTCTCAAAAAACAGTATCACTCTAGACTCTCCATTGAGACCAGCTGGTCAGCAAAACAACAACAACGAGATCCAGTAAAACAGATTACATTAATCATTTCGTCCATCATACATATCTTCCACGACATACGCATGGGTGTCCTAGGCACCGCGAGCCAGTGCATCGCCTAGTCTGAACCCTCCAGGATCCTCCTGAGGTGTCCTGGCGCTTCACTCAAGGACCGCTTCGTCGGCCCTCGCCCATCATACCGGAAGCGCACCATTTTTCAACCATACCGAGGCTGGTCAATAAGCTTTGCCACGTGAGCTGTCCTTTGAACACTCCCCGCCAGCTGTTGCAACCAAACTTCCCTTAGAAAAACATATACCAAATGCTCCCTCCAGCATTCTGGCGTAAGACAGTCCTTTAAGAAAACAGGGTTTCTATGAAAGTTTCGAGTTTGATTTTCTTTTGAATACAATGAGTATTTCTTGAATCAGTATCCCCAAAACTTCTTGAACGAAATTTTGAATTTCATACCAGAATTCCTCGAATTCTGTAACCTTGATCCACATATCACTTCGAAGAGTCTCAAACTTAGTTTCAAATTTGGCGAGAGTTTTGAGTGTATTTTTCTAAATTGGTCACATCTCCTTTCCTCGAAACTGACGAAAGAGTTTGGTCTTGGTCATAGTCTGATTCAAGGTTCGAGTCGGATAAGATTTTTCCTGAACTATCTTTCTCGAAAAGGTTTGATAATTCAGTTACTATTTTACCGAATTTCTTTCTTTGAATATACACTTAACTGATTTCTAAATTAGTTACGAATTCCAATGAGGAATAAATTAATCATTTATCTAAATATCTCGATCTCGATAGATTTTTTGAATTTCTTTTTTACAAACCGTGTGAATATAAAATGATAGAAATTTCTCTCTTAGAGTATTTAATTATTCATTTATCAATTACTCATAGAATTTAAGAGAATTCTAATTTTGATATGAAAATTCTTTATGCATCTATTTATGCATAAAAATCAACTTTAATGACATCACTTTTATACAAAAAAAAAGAATTTCTTTATGCATAAAAATCAATTTTGATAAGAATAATGCTTTTATAATAAAAAATTCCTTTATGCATCTTTCTATGCATAAAAATCAATTTTAATAAGAATAACACTTTTGTAATTAAAAAATTCCTTTATGCATCTTTCTATGCATAGAAATCAAATTTAATAAGAATAACACTTTTGTAATAAAAAAATTTCCTTTATGCATCTTTCTATGCATAAAAATCAAATTTAATGAGAATAACACTTTTATAATGAAAACAAAATTCAATATGCATCTTTCTATGCATAGAAATTAAATTTAATAAGAATAACACTTTTATAATAAAAAAATTCCTTTATGCATCTTTCTAATGCATAAAAATTAAATTTAATGAGAATAACACTTTTATAATAAGAAAATTTCCATTATGCATCTTTCTATGCATAGAAATTAAATTTAATAAGAATAACACTTTTATAATAAAAAAATTTCCATTATGCATCTTTCTATGCATAGAAATTAAATTTAATAAGAATCACACTTTTATTTTTTTTAAAAATCCATTATGCATCTTTCTATGCATAGAAATTAAATTTAATAAGGAATAACACTTTTATAATAAAAAAATTCCCATTATGCAACTTTTTATGCATAGAAATCAATTTTAATAATTAATATCAGTGATATCCATGCATATTCATAGGTGAATATGTACATGGAGTAAATAGAATATTTCTTTTAGATGCAAAAATGGTGGGAATTACTCTTTTGGAATAACATAAAAACAAACTTTCTTTTTCATAAAATTCTAGAAAATTTTGCCATAACCTCCTTTGTATGGCTGACCATTTCTCATTTTTATCATTCTTTATTTAACTTAAATTAACCCAAATTAGATTTATAGAACTCTAATCTACACAATTTTCTAAATTCAAGAGAGTAAACAATAAGAAGAGTTTAATTAATCCCTTGGTTAATCTTTCTAGGATTGAGAAAGGTTGGAATGTAAAGAAGAGAAGGGGGTGGCCTTTTTATCAAAGGCATAGCATTTGAATTTAATTCAAACATTTGTAAAACATAAAATTTAAGAAAACCGTAGACTTTTCATTAAACAAGTAAGAAAATTAGCTTACATGGAGCTTGTAAGCTCTCCTTTGGCTTGAGGGATTGAGGGTTCTACACTTGTTTGAAGCAAGAGTGGCCATGGCAGGAGTAGAGTAATAGTGCATAAGCACCATTAAGCTTTTACAAAGGGGGAGGCTTCTATTTATAGGAAAAAGTGAGCCTCTAACCAAGCAAACTGATTCTAGAATTTTCTAGAACAGTTTGGTCAATTTTTGACCATTTTTTGGGTCAGTTCAGCTTACTTTTTGGATCTAGTCTTGAAATAGGAGAGAAGAGATGAAAATATCTCATTTTTATGATTAAGAATTGGGGGTAATGATGAGAAAAAGGCGCCTACTTCATGAGCGGAGATCCCCACTCTGAGGTGTCAAATTTTATTTTTTTTAATTGTTTTCTTTGGTCTTTAGTCCACTCTTCATCTTATGTGAGAATTTACTCATTCTTGGGGGGTTTTTCTTTTATTCTTCAATTTATCTCCTCCCTATATTTGGATTAATCCTACCGGTCCATAGGAACCTTAAAAATAATGTTGCTTTGTAGCCCTTTGATTAATTTTCTCAGTTTTTACTCCTCACTCAATTCTTCCACATGAAGTGAGAACTTCATGAACTTATGCATATAATCTTTGACATTGTCCATTTAAGGGAGATCTCCCATTTCTCCACCATCCTTGATTTATTAAGGGCTGAAACAAAAGTTCTTCTTATCTCATTCTTGAAGTCCACCCAAGTAGTGATCAAATAGCCATGAGATTTTAAGTGCCTCCACCAAGCATGGGCATAGCCTTCTAGATGCAAAGTAAAAAATAACACCTTGAACCTATCACTACAAGGGCTAAGCTCAAAGTAAAGCTCCATTTTATCAATCCATTCTTCAAAATTTTCAAAAAATCTTGACCCTTAGGCTAAGGTCTTTTGTGCACATTATAATTTATTTCTAATGCACCTTAGGAATTTCTTTTTAAACTTCTATTTCTAGGAAATTTATTTTAATAAGAAGGGATATTTTTCCATCCAAATATATCTAAAAATTGGATCATCTCTCTCTAGAACATTTTCTCTCTCTAGGCCAAAACAAGTAGAAACAAGATCTTTTATTATTCTGAAAAGGGGATTGATTACAGGGGAAGAAACTGGACATCTTGAGGGGCTGGAGAGGAATCTTACATCCTCTCCCACTTGAAAAATGTGAGACGTCCTCATCTCGCAAAAACTGGGGGTAATCTCGCATCAGTTCGGCTTCTTTCTCCCAGGTGGCGTCTTCAAAAGGATAGAACTTCCATTTGACTAGTAATTCTCTCAGAATTCTATTCCTGAGGGAGGGCCTTGCTGCCTCTTTGGGGGTGGAAAGTTTAAAGCACTTCCCGGGGTTTGGAACCTTTTAAAGTTTGAGGGTGCAGGCTTCGGTGGGACCTTAACAACAAATGCTTTGGCAAAGTCCTTTGCCATTCTAATAGCTTTTGCCATTGAGATTGGTTTGGCATTTTTCACTAAAGTGTCCAATGGCTCGTTCATCCCTCGAATCAATGTGGCCATCAGCTGCTCTTCATCCAAATGTGGAGAATATTTGAGGAGAAGGGAAAATGCCTGATGGTATTCTTCAATCGTTCGGCTATCCTGCTTCAATTCCAAGAACTCATTCATTTTGGTTTCTAGAAAGCCTAGAGGACAGAACCTCCTCCTGAGATAAGCTTTAAGATCTGACCAGGTCTGGGTATTTCGGTCGAGACGGTTTGTCTCGCAATGGTTCCTCCATGCGACCTTGGCCATTTCCACAATTTTCAATCTGGCGAGAGCCATCTTGCTCTTCTCGTTATAACCAGTTACATCAAAATACTCTTCCATTACCTCGATCCATTTTTCCACTACTTCTCCTAACTGTTCCCCTTCACCCTTGAAGGGACCAGGTTGGGATCGCTGCACGACTTTACGAACGTCCGGATCTAACTCTTCATCTCGGTAAGAGGATCCGGCTGCCTACCACAGGCCGCGCGCCTCATGATTCTGACAAAACGATAATTTCGTCAATTTAACTTTGTCATCAGATTATGAGACTATTTAATTATTGAGTTTCTTAAACAAATAAATATTCCATCATAATTCTTGAAAACAAGATTCACTCTGATAATTTTATTAACCAATATTCACAACCACAAAAATAATTTGGAATCTTCTATAAAACATCATTTATTATCAAAAGTTTTTGATATATACATAGAGTGTCTCGACTCCAAAAGTCACCGCGTCAATCGCGTATGGATAAAAAGGCGATACTGCGATGGAGACATGCTATGATATACACGATTCATCTCACTGATAATGGTACTATAATTCTTCTCCTAGGAATAAAGCGGCTAAGAAGTCTAAAAGTATGGCAAGAAATTCTAAAATTCCGGGGTGAATGATTATAGAGTTGTATGAACAACTCCTAGCCTTATCAAGATCATGGCTAGTGAGATATTCTGTCTGAGTCTCTGTCGTTGATTGGTATTGATGCAAATACTTCGTCCTCCAGAGAACCACATATGCTGATGTCACTCTACTGGATCAGGATAGTATAGATCCTCAAAGTGACGAGCGAGTCTCACTTTGCTTTCTCGGGTTGTTGTAGTGGAGTTGATGAGATTTTCGAAGGCAAAGGCAATCATATCCTGACTCTGGGAGAGTCCAGGAATGCTAGACAGATTTGGGGTATCCATCTAAAAATCCAGTTCAATTTATGAGTTTTCAATTTATGTTCATTTCAATTATAATCTTAACAAGTGAAAACATTATTTCCCAGATTTACTTTAAAATTTTAGGCAATTTTTTGTTACTGTTTCATAAGTTTACAATAACAGTGGTCTGATACCAGCTATGAGACCCCTCTGCTCCCTCCGTGCACCGGATTCCCGGTTGTTAGCAGAGCGGAAGTAGCTTACTCTTGCACAAGGTAGGGGTTTTCCACTTGGGGCCTCGCCCCAAGTAATGTCCAGACACGAGACTAATCTAGTGGTCATTCCGAAACCGAAACCAAGAAAATTTTCCTTGCCCGAAAAACGGGGACGATTCCACCTTTTTTATTTTGTTAACAAATTTTCTAACGAGTTCAAGAGATTAGACTATCCTTTACCTGATTAAACCAGATAGAAGGAAAACTATCACTGACTTAGTTTGAAGAAATCAACGCTTTTTTCCTAACCGAAACCAGGCCAACCGTTGATCTAATTATTTGAGGAATTCAACACTTTTTCCTAACCAAAGTCCGGCATACAGCCATTGATCTACTCATTTGAGAAATTCTTCAGGTTGTTATTTAACTACTCGAATTCTAAGCGTATTCCTATTATTTCAATTTATTATTAAAACTCCATTGATTCCATCCGGCCCATGGATCCACCACCACCCAACCACTAGAATCGGTAGAACCAAACAATTACTCACCCACCCATAATTGAATGCCTTTCTTAACTTTTGCTTTCGAATACAAATACGCACACACTCCTCTTTAAAACTTGATCATATAAAATAATCCATTGACAAACAGTTATTAGTTACAGATGTCATAGCTCAAAAATTCCATCCAGTCCCTTGTTTCTTAAAAGACAGTATCACTCTGGACTCTCTGAGACCAGCTGGTCAGCAAAACGAGATCCAGTAACAGATTACAATAATCATTTCGTCTATCATACATATCTTCCACGACATATGCATGGGTGTCCTAGGCACCGCGAGCTAGTGCATCGCCTGGTCAGAACCCTTTTAGCCTCACGTTTTGTCTCTACTAGGGCTTTATTGCATTTTCGACAACCAGCTTTTGTAAGCTTGGGTGCATCTGGCTCTTAAAGGACGACTTTCTCTTTGTGCCTTCCCTCCAACGATATCTTACTCAACTCCTCGCCCGAATCCTTTGAAAACTCATCATGTACCTTAGTGGCCCCAAGGTATCTCAACCACTGGGCATCCATGGGTTTTCTTCGTAATAGGGCATTTCGTCGAGCTATATACCGTTTCTATTTCCACCATCGTCTAAGGCGCAGAGCATTGGTACGGCTTCGTGCTACAGTACCTTCTATACTTGATGTCTCCCCTCCTGATTCCTCATCCATGATCTGCCAATTAACCATGCAGATAGAGGTCGCCAGGATCCTCCTTAGGTGTCCTGGCACTTCACTTAGGGACCGCTTCGTCGGCCATGGCAGCCGTGGCCCATCGTATCGGAAGCGCACCATTTTTCAACCATACCAAGGCTGGTCAAGACCTGGGCAGGCTTTGCCGCGTGAGCTATCCTTTGAACACTCCCCGCCAGCTATTGCAACTAAACTTTCCTTAAAAAAACATATACCAAATGCTCCCTCCAGCATTATGGCAGAAGACAGTCCTTTAAGAAAACAGGGTTTCTATAAAAGTTTTCAGTTTGATTTTCTTTTGAATACAATGAGTATTTCTTGAATCAGTATCCCCAAAACTTCTTGAACGGAATTCTGAATTTCATACCAAAATTCCTCGAATTCTGTAACCTTGATCCACAGATCAATTCGAAGGGTCTCAAACTTAGTTTCAGATTTGGCGGGAGTTTTGAGTGTATTTTTCTAAACTGGTCACATCTTCTTTCCTCGAAACTGACGAAAGAGTTTGTTGGTCTTGGTCATAGTCTGATTCAAGGTTTGAGTCAGATGAGATTTTTCCTGAACTATCTTTCTCGAAAAGGTTTGATAATTCAGTTACTATTTTACCGAATTTCTTTCTTTGAATATACACTTAACTGATTTCTAAATTAGTTTACGAATTCCAATGAGGAATAAATTAAATATTTATCCAAATATTTCAATCTCGATAGATTTTTTAAATTTTCTTTTTACAAACCGTGTGAATATAAAAGGATAGAAATTTCTGTCTTAGAGTATTTAGTTATTCATTTATCAATTACTCATAGAATTTAAACATAGAATTTAAGAGAATTCTAATTTTGATATAAAAATTCTTTATGTATCTGTTTATGCATAAAAATCAACTTCAATGGGAATAACACTTTTATACAAAAAAAAAGAATTTCTTTATGCATCTATTTATGCATAAAAATCAATTTTTATAAGAATAATGCTTTTATAATAAAAAAATCCTTTATGTATCTTTCTATGCATAAAAATTAATTTTAATAAGAATAATAGTTTTGTAATAAAAAAATTCTTTATGCATCTTTCTATGCATAGAAATCAAATTTAATAAGAATAACACTTTTGTAATTTAAAAAAATTCCTTTATGCATCTTTCCATGCATAAAAATTAAATTTAATGAGAATAACACTTTTATAATAAAAATATTTTCCATTATGCATCTTTCTATGCATAAAAATCAAATTTAATAAGAATAACACTTTTATAATAAAAAATTTCCTTTATGCATCTTTCTAATGCATAAAAATTAAATTTAATGAGAATAACACTTTTATAAAAAAAAAATTTCTATTATGCATCTTTCTATGCATAGAAATTAAATTTAATAAGAATAACACTTTTATAATAAGTAAATTTCCATTATGCATAGAAATTAAATTTAATAAGAATAACCCTTTTATGTAAAAAAATCCATTATGCATCTTTCTATGCATAGAAATTAAATTTAATAAGAATAACACTTTTATAATTAAAAAAATTCCATCATGCATCTTTCTATGCATAGAAATCAATTTTAATAATTAATATCAGTGATATCCATGCATATTCATAGGTGAATATGTACATGGAGTAATTAGAATATTTCTTTTAGATGCAAAAATGATGGGAATTACTCTTTTGGAATAACATAAAAACAAACTTTCTTTTCCACAAAATTCTGGAAAATTTTACCATAACCTCCTTTGTATGGCTGACCATTTCTCATTTTTATCATTCTTTATTTAACTTAAATTAACCCAAATTAGATTTATAGAACTCTAATCTACACAATTTTCTAAATTCAAGAGAGTAAACAATAAGAAGAGTTTAATTAATCCCTTAGTTAATCTTTCTAAGATTAAGAAAGGTTGAAATGTAAAGAAGAGAAGGGGGTGGCCTTTTTATCAAAGGCATAGCATTTGAATTTAATTCAAACATTTGTAAAACATAAAATTTAAGAAAACCATAGACTTTTCATTAAACAAGTAAGAAAATTAGCTTACATGGAGCTTGTAAGCTCTCCTTTGGCTTGAGGGATTGAGGGTTCTACTCTTGTTTGAAGCAAGAGTGGCCACCAATTCACTTTGGAGAGGATTAGGCCAAAAACAATTGAATTATTAAAAAAATTCAATGTAGATGGCTCAGGGCAGCATAAACACCATTAAGCTTCAAAATTTTCATAAATATTCCTCCAGGTAACTATTCCCTTCATGATTCCCACCAGTAGGACACATCGAGAGACGATAGCTCCCCTAAGGCTCAACCCGATGGCCTAGCTCCTGGATTTTGAAGGCTTCAACATGATGGCCTAGCTCCTCGATTATCAAGACAACCATTCAATCCACTAAATTTTATAATCAAAATAAATTTGATCCCAGTTTAAAAAGCACTCGTAATCTTGTGTCCACCATGCCATCAAATTTACAGTGTTTGATCCTTTATAACTTGGACCAATTCCATAAGCTCAGCCTAGCCTCATCCAATCCCATGGCTACTGCTTGTCTAAATACATAATCAAAGTTATCTTTCCATTGAGAATATTTCTTTTTAATAAAAACAAAAGGAATGATTTTATTTGTTTTATATAATAATCCAAATAAATGTCATAAATTTGAGACATATTATCATAAAAATAATGCCATAGATCACTACAGGGAATCTTCTCACACCATGACCATCAATCTTAGACAGGGAAGGTATGCACCACTAAGCTCAGACACTCCTGAACCAATGTATGATACAAAGGATACATGGATACATGGACAAGTTTTTTTTTTTAATGACCTCCTCCCAAATTTGTAGTGAAAGATGCGACTGTGTGTCTTGGGGGAGAGAGAGAGAGAGAGAGAGAGAGAAGCGTGTAACTCAACTATATACACAAGAAAATCCCGGAAACCTATGTCATACATATGTCACTTGATCTAAGGCATATTTTTTCTTTAATTCTTTATGATTTATATGATTTTTTCTATTTTTTAAGATTTTATTGGCTACCATCTACTATTTGGAATGATTTTTTTATAGATTTATTAGTGATAAAAATAAAACATTTCTCATAAAAAATCCAAAAATATTTCAAAGTTGAGAAAAAAAACCCTATAGTGGTTGTCTTTTTTTCTTCTAAAAGTTAATGTTTTACATCAAAGTTGATACAAAACATCAACTTTACCACACTTAATGTTTTGCATCAAAATTGATGCAAAACATCAACTTTACCACAAAACTTGATGTTTTGCATCAAGTTTCAGATGCTTCAGAGAAGAAAGTTGGAGGATCAGAGGTCGATTTTCACAAACAGCCCGATTTCGCAATTCCGTTCGCGTGAGCATACTCTGACAACCTATTCCATAAATTTTGAGTACTAACATGACCATGTTTTGGTACGGTCTACAGACGCTACAGATCGCTCCATAAATTTTGAGTACCAACATGACCTTGTTTTGATGCGATTTGTAGACGTCATGTTGGCACTCAAAATTTGTGGAATCAGTCATCTGAGCATGCCAAGCCATCTGAACGAGATTGCAAAATCAAGTCATTTGGGGAAATCGACCTTCGATCCTCTAACTTTCTTCTCTGGAGCATCTAAAACTTGATGCAAAACATCAAGTTTGTGTGGTAAAGTTGAAGTTTTCCATCAACTTGATACAAAACATCAACTCTTAGTCCCAATGTTTAACCATGATTATAGAAAGATTGGACCTTGTAAAGGAATATAGGATCTGTGTGGTGATAAAAGTCTATACACCTTAGATGAGTATTTGGCTAGATTAAACCATTTGATTTTGTATCTCCCAAACCACAAATTTGTAATAGTTTGGGCAAAATAGACGATTCTAATTGTTCACATCAAGGGGTTAAATTTTTCCATTGATGTAATAAAATTTTCAAGAAATACAGAAGTTATCTTTTGTTACTATAAGTTTTTTCATTTTTAAAAAAATTGAATGGTTGTTGTGTAACTCTAAGAAAAAGAAGTTTTTCTTTTAGATAACCATGAGTCACACGTGCAAGTCAAACCAAAATGTTATTCTTTTAGACAACCATGAGTCACGTGGGCAAGTCAACACAGAATGTAGTGTTTGTTATGGAGAAGTTAGATAATGACATTAAAGAAGCACTACCTAGATCTCAGCCTACTCCCTTTCATGTGGAGAAGAGAATAACCTTGAAGAAGCTATTTGAAACTGGACATATGCTATGGATGAATATTTCAATATAGCAAGATAGTAAGATGGCACTCGCTCGCCTTAAGATTTTAGGAGTTTCTCATTCAATATAGAGAAAGCACATGGAGTCCAATCATTGGAATTATGATAAACTCAAGTGAGTGGACATGAAGGCCTATTTTCATTGTTTGAGGCCTTCTACAAAGCTTTGGGCCTCTTCCCTTTCAGAATTAATCTATAATCTCTGTAAACTTCACATTTATACTGCAAGGGGATTTTTGTTAGATATTTGCTAGTACTACACCGTGAGGTCATGCACTTCCGTGGGCACTTTTGTCCCACTGGGTTTTTCTCCATGGCCATCTAGGTATGAACATGCCTCTTATGGTTAGCTAGTATACAAGAAATGCTATTCACATTTTAGGGTTGCTTGCTCATTTTTGCTTTCTCTTTGTACTTTTAGAGAGCTTTCGTCTCTTTCCTTTAATAAGCTTGCCCATTCTCTCTACACCCTTGTGTTCTTGTCTTTAAGCATTGTGTGTGCGAATCTGGCTCTCCATTCTACGAGATTTAGGACTTATTGCATTATTATTTTGGCATATAATTTATGCAGGGTGATGATGGTATTATGATGTTACAGTCCAAGTACATATAGAGACTATTTATATGGTTTGGTCTTAAAGACTATAAGCCTATTACTACGCTAGTAAAGATAGGTGCTAGGCTTAGTCTTTAGGATGCAGGTGAATGTTTTGATGCATCACTTTATCAATAGGCTATTGGGCTTGGGTGTCTTATCTATCTATGTAATATGAGGCCATACATTTAGTTTGGAGTCTTCCAATTTAGTAGGTTTACACACAGTCCTAAAAGCAAGCATTGGTAGGCTGCCAAGCGAGTATCCTCATACTTACAAGTTTAGCAGGTTTACACAGTCCTGAAAGTAGGCATTAGTAGGATGCCAAGCGATAATCCTCATTCTTACAAGTTGCTTAGTCCATTAACCTATTCCATGCTAAGAGGCATGATATTCAGTTGTCTTTCAGTGATTATGATTGGACTCCTGGCTGTTATGATATGTAAGTGTTCAATAATGTCTTTTTATTTTATCTTGATAATTTATGTATATCATGATGGCTCATCAATGGCCACTTTAAGCTATGAAAATGAGTACAAGATAACTTTTATACCATCTTCACTGACATTCAGATGTGCATTAGCTATTTTCGAGGAACCTAGTGTTTTATGCTCACATAAAGCACATTGAGGTGCATTATCGTTATGTCAAGGAGATGCTCATTGCACAAGAGATTAGCCTAGCTTATGTCCCTATACACACTACAATGGCCATTTGGGGATTAATAAAGCATATGATCCCTATATATGTTTAGATCATCACTACTACAAAGGGGGATTTGTAGCCATTTATATAGTAGTGATGTGTGCATGTAGGCCAATAATGGATTGGGGCACTTTTTTCCTCCTTAGGAGGTTTTTTCCCTCAAGTGTGTGTACACACTCTTATGAGTACGTGTAAGTGACATTATCATGTCACTTCACTTATTCTTATCAATCTACTTTGAGTATTGTAGTTCTGCCTATCTCTTCTTGCTTGCTGCATCTGCGTGTGTGTTGCTAAATTTGCCTCCACTCTAACAAAGCTGATTCTCAAGATTTTGAATCCTTGTCTAATTACTAATCTTATATTATTTCTTTAAAGCCTCCCAAGCATTTGTGATTGTTGAGATATGCTAAATCAAAGCCATAACAAAATTATGATGTTGGTGACAATGGGTTCACACACGTCTCTTCTTCTTTATTGTAAAACAAGAGAGAGATCTAGCAAAAATTTAAAATCTAGATTCAGGTGACCTATCGGCATTTCCACTGGTCTTCTATATCAATTGTAATAGTAGTATCCCATAGAGCTCTCATATGTTAATAGTATGATGGTGGTAGTATGACCTTCATTAGCCCATTTCCACATGCATGCCATTGTGACACATACATTAAAATTCTAATTATTTTTTCTTGTAATTCAAATCTTTTGTTGTGTTACATCCTATGTGTGCAATTGATACGAAGGCTTGATATAGCCTATATGTGCCCATATGTGCAACTACATAAAGGCAAAATTACCTAAGTTTTATACACACATTATCCTTAGCCTTCAATGGTCAAGAGAGATTTCCCTTTCATGAGCTTTGGTTGGCCATGATTCTTCTAAAATAATAGATTGCAAGTTTGGTTGGCCATGATTCTTCTAAAATAGATTGCAAGTTTGGTTGGCCATGATTCTTCTAAAATAAAAATTATCGTTTTGGTTGGCCATGATTCTTCTAACATAACACCTTAAATGCATGTGGAGGGCTCGATAACATGGAGGAGAGGAGGAAGGCTTTTCAAGTACTTTAGGGATTTACAAATTAGTTGTCAACACCTTAAATGGATGGTGAGAGCTCTCCCAATTGGATAACATCTAGGAGAGGAGGAATTCTTTTCAAGTGCTTCATGTTTTTACAAACTAGGTGTTCAAACAAGTGTCAAGGAGAGCCATCACATTGCTTGCTAAACCCTTGTGTTAGTAGCCACCTTGTGTAACTTCAATATTAAGGAAAATTAGATAGAACAAACTGGATATGCACTTGTTAATCCCATTTGGATTAACACCATGATCCTCAATTGAGGACATTAATAAGTGTCATGTAAAGGCACTAAAAGGTTGAACATTATGAGACATTGGCCACCCAAGGCCTAGTTAGTAAGTTTTGGGCACCCAAGTGTAAATAAGGGCCAATTGCATATAAGGTATTTTCTCATAATGAAAGGATACAATCCCCTTTGTGCTATTGAGAGCTCTTCTCTTGTACTTGTGAGAGAGTGAGGAGTGAGAGCATTCTAGCATTGTGCTATTGAGAGCTCTTCTCTTGTACTTGTGAGAGAGTGAGGAGTGAGAGCATTCTAGAATTGTGCCTCTTTCATGCTTGTGTGTTTATGCTTGTACGAGAGAGTGAGAGAGAGTGTGATTGGCCTATGTGATGGTGTGAGCAACTCCACGGTGACAGTGTGGAGGTGGAGTTTGGAGTTTGGAGCATACATGTGAGCTTGGAGGCTTCAAGAGTCATGAGCTCGAAGCATTGGTAAGTACCCCATGACGGTTGTGTTTCATTGCTCATCCATTAGGTGAATGTGTAGAGTTCCCTCTTGGAGGTGTGGTCAAGCATAACATTTTTGGCACCACTGCCGAGGAGACACCTGTGTTTCTTCCATACTCTTTGAGTTTCAGCTCCCATTGCATAATTCATTGTTGCCTTTGCATTTTAGTAATGCATTGTGTGGAAAATGGAAGGATAAGGTGTGTGTGGTTGAGAAAAAAATTATAGTTTTAATACTATGAATGTTGTGGAAAGTAGTTTAGGAAAGGATTCATTGGTTACTCTTGATAAGTTTGATGTTAGCGCCACAAAAAACATCAACGGCGGTGAAGAAGCAGGTTGTGTGTTGTTTTCTTCTTTTTTAAAAAAAATTCAAAGAAATCAAAAACATAAGGCACCATTGATTGAGCCAGGAAGTTGCATTTCATTCCCTAGCATTGGCACAATCTAATTTCATCAATTGGATAAGTATTATACACCCAAAACTACAAATTGCCAATGCAGAAAACTTCATGTGAAAGTGCAGGAAGTTGTTCACGATGTGAACCATTTTCCTGCAGTTTCACGCCGCGAGTCGCTCACAAAATTAGCGCCGAGATTTACGTCGAAAATCACGGGATTACATTCCAAAAATAAAAACCCTTATCCTGACACCTCTGACACGATTCAGACTGCCAAAAATTGGATCACGTGAAAGTGCAGTAGACTTTCACGACGTGAACCATTTTTGAAGTAGTCCACGACATGAAACACTTTTTGTTTCACGAGGTGAACCATTTTTCTGCAGTTTCATGACGTGAATCATTTTTTCACGACGACGAAAACTAAGTCTTGCTATTTCACGACGTGAAATATTCTCTGCTAATTCACGCCTCCTGAACAGAGTGATAGAACTAGGAATTGAATCAATTTGAGTTGGATACTATCTTATCAATTCATACATACATGCACTTAAGATCTGGAAAACTCATCGGAGACGATCTTATGCCTGACGATAGTGCATCAAATCATCCAAAAACTTCCTATCAAAGAAGTGTGGGATCAGGATAGTCCGCAAGCACACACTTGAGTGTCTTGAGAAACCTGACCACCGTAGAAACCAGTAGTGAGGAATCCATGGAAGAAGGACTGAGATACACTGGGTTTGGGGAAGGTGACAAACCACACTCTCCAACCAAGTCCAGTGGGATCATTGATATAGCCTGGGGATTTTTTGGTCTCTAAACCAGTCATGATGAAGAAGCGTAATCTGCGGGCATGGGTCCGTCAGCTAGGACTGGACTCGATCCAAGACAAGAAGGGCCATTCTCCAGATGTTGAATTCTAGGCTGTCAAATACTAGCACCCCTCGAATTAGACGAGATATGGAAAGTGTAGTTAGGATGGGTCAAATATTCTTTCCCACCACCAAGGAAATGAGGTTGAATGACAACTCCGAGAATTGAGCTTAAGGAAACAAGAACTTGATACTCATAGGACAAGAGCTTAAGGAAACTTGATACTCATAGGACAAGAGCTGAGAGAAAGGAGACATATAATGTTAACCATCTCCAATCACGAGGAAAGGAATCTAAAATTGCTACAGGTAGAGTCGATGGGGATTTTTCAAACCTGGAACCCATCAATGAGGAGTCCAAAATAGAGGAAGGGTTTACAAACACCAGAGAAGAAGAGGGTAACATAGCCAACTTAGCTATAGAAGTTGAGGACCGGCTCTATACTAAGAAGGACATAGAGCTAATGATCAATCACCCTACATTCTTACAAGTTAATTACACAAAGACGGACAAAGGCTACTATTGGGGAATCTCACCAGGATACCACAACCGAACAAGTCCACGAACCTGAGATACCAATAAGAGCCAATATGGGTAGGGGATGAGGTCTAGGAAGGGGGGAGCAATTCCCTAGAAACCTAGAAACAATCCAACCATGGACCTTAATGGAGCCACAAGGATAGACTTGTTAAATATTGCAGCTAAGATGGGTCGGGGGATGGTCAGGGAGTTAAGTTCTACTCTAGAACCTTGACCTTCCTAGATGAAACCCCATATCATCTCAAAACTTGTCCAAAAATTCTCTGGGGATGGAGATCCTATCCAGCATGTAGAGATTTTTGAATCTACATGTGAAACCTGCGGACCAGTCAGTGATGTGACCATGATACATGCCTTTTCGCTGACCTTAGAAGGAAAAGGTCAGATTCAGTGGTTCAGAACCCTTAAGCCTGAGGACAAGGTTAACTTCACCAGGTTAAAAAATATTTTTGTGCACAGCTTTACACGTAGCAATGACACGTGGAGCCCTGTGGCCCAACTACATGTCATCAAACAGAAGGAAGATGAGTCTATGGAGAGACTATGTTTCTCGCCTGAAACACTTGAATTCAAGATGCAAAATTTGGGAAAGATTGACAGATGATCAATTGTTACCTTGTTTTAGGAGAGGGGTTAGGGATGTGCTGCAGACTAAACCATACCACCAGTGAATGTCCGCAGTTAAGGGCAAGACCATTACTGTATTCTGCGCATTGTGTAAAATTGGGCAATCATGACACATCATCGTGTAGATTTTCAAGGTTTCAAAATATAGCACAACTGCAACCAAATAGAGCCCCACTGGCCTTGCAGGCACCACCTGTGCAAACCACCGCCATTGCTATACAACATTGCTATACAACCCAACCCTTCTTACTTACATAGGGGGATGTTCCGGGTACAAGACGCTTCACCCTTGCCACCACCAGTTCTACCGCCACAACCACCATAGGCCAAGATCAATCAAGTAGTGATTGAAGAGCCATCAAAAGATATTGAACTGGCACGGAAACTAGAATTTAGTGGAGAATACTATGAGGATATGGGTGAGGTCACGCCAGATTATTATGTCCTACAGAATAACAAGCCAGTACATGTGTTTCAAACCACGGTACAGTGGAAGGGCAAGGAAATCAACTCAAATATGAGAAGAGGACCTTTACAATGCTATGGCTGTGGTGGGCCATATCGAGTAGCCGAATGCCCAAATAAGAATATGACTCATACAAACTAGCCACAACAAGTGGTGACCACACCCAATGACATGCCAGTGCTCACTTGCACTAAGTGTGGAATTGATCATCTGATCAAAGATTGTCCCTACCGAGCAAGTGGTTCAGCTTCTATTGCTAAAATCAGGCCACCATTTGTACCATTAGTGTACAATCTATGAAGTTCACACCGCTCAATGTCCTAACACAAGCTCAAGCTCAGTTAGGTGACAAAGGACAGAACCAGCCGGATGCTACTATTTTCAAATCTGGTTGCAGGAGAAGAGTGAAGAAATTAGGAAAGGGAGACATGCGGGTTACAATCCAAGACGGATCCGAAGAAGATACAATTGATACTGGATCCACACAATCAAAGGAAGAGGGGGGTCAAGGGATCAATCTGGAAGGGTTAGACCTGGGAAAACAAGGAGAATAACCAACAACCCCAAAGGGGGTTGGTGAATATCCTAATGCTGAGATGAAGAAATAAGGAAGTTAGAAGATGCCAAGGCCCTAGTTGAAAAGTACCAACAAATTCATGAAACTAAGTCAGCATCTATCCATTAGATGTACCACCCTAGGGCTTTAAATCTACCCACCCGAACTGAAGCAGACTCCCAAACAAGCACAATGACTAGAATGTTTGAGGAAAATGAGTTGGGGGAGTCCATTCATTCCTTCCCCATGGAAGAATACGAGACACCTCGATGGGAAGAACACTCTATATCGAAGGAACCCAGGGATATAGGAAGCCTAGCAGCTGTGTTATCCATGCCTGTCCATATGCCCTTGGGTCAGTTGTGTTACGCAATTCACCCACCCTATGGACAGATGTAAAAGAATGGATCGAAGGAGGTCTAAAGCCAGCGGAGAATATGGATGAGGCTCTGCCACCCTTGGTAGAAAGACCCTTGAGGCATACAAAGGAAACGCGAGTGGTTAAGATACCAGTTAACCAACTGGGACGCTACTATGAGAGTGACGAAACGAACGCTACCATTCCGATTCATCATAATGGATAACAGGCATTGGCCATCCTGGATGGTGGGGCAGGTGTCAACATCATTACCAAACATTGCTAGGAAAATTGGGGGAAGCCGGATCTAAAGAGAGAAGATCTAATCGTTAAGATGGCTAATGGTACATCTTCAAGACCCATTGGGCTCTTGGAAAATGTGTAGTTCAGACTCTTTACATTTCAATATCGTCATACATTTGTGGTCATGGACTTCCTATGAACTCCACGGTGACAGTGTGGAGGTGGAGCTTGGAGTTTGGAGCATACATGTGAGCTTGGAGGCTTCAAGAGACACGAGCTCGAAGCATTGGTAAGTACCCCATAACGGTTGTGTTTCATTGCTCATCTATTAGGTGAATGTGTAGAGCTCCCTCTTGGAGGTGTGGTCAAGCATAACAGCACTTTTTGATCAACTACTCACACTTTTCGATGGCACAACTTGTGAATTTTATGGGTCAATTCATAGAACTCTTGAATGTCAAAAGATTGGGCATGCCCAACATCATGTAAGGGTGGGTTCATCACCAATGGTTGTGGTGGCACCTTGAGGATATGGCTTTCAAGAAGACTATCCTTTTTAAGTTCACAACTATTACAAGCTTCAAATGTTTATCCCAAGTATTAATCAATGGGTTTGGATTAGTTGTAAAGGGTAGTGGGCTTGAACTTGGAGGTCACAAATTTAATTCTTGCCAACCTATCAAGTTTCACCTAGCACCTAAGCTAGACACAGTTTTACAAAAAAAATTAATGCCATGAAAATTAGTGGCCATGAAGTTCAAACATGTTGGCTTGCTCTCATGTAGTGTGAATGTTGTGTTTGCTTGGACATCTTCTTATAGCAACTTCTTATTAGCAAAACATGATTTTTCTACTTCATTTTTACCAATACAATTTAGCCAACCCTACTTGTCCTCCTTGCTATGAACCTAGCCTAAGGTTGGGGTCACAATAGAGTGTCGCATGTCCTCCTGCCTCCCCTTGCAAATATCCTAACCTATTCACACAATGGTAGACACAATGTTATAAGACTTAACACAAATATGTTTCAAATGGGCTGGAGCATCATAGGTGGGTCCTTACATCAATTCCTGTAGAGTATGGTCTAAGTGAGATGGTGGAAAACTTTTTGACCTCTCAAAGGATGGAAGCTATTACCCCCTCCGAGCATTTGTGACATGGATTTGAAGCGAACAATGTTTTGCCACATGAGATATGCAAGATGTCATCACCTTGTTATGAACTGGGCCTAAACCCTTACTAGATTAGGCAAAAGAGCCCATACATTATTAGGCTTCCATTATTTTAGCATGCACTTGACAGGTGAATCCCCTTAATATGGGAGAGGCCCTAGTCCCTGGATTCTAGGCTCCATATCATCATTCTTGTGTCAGCAAGGTGTACCAGGGTTACACTTTTATTTGACATTCTTGAGCTTTTAACCATTGTAGACTATATTTATTGATGAGAAAGTAAAAATATAGAGTTGTTTTTTATTTTTTGACGTTCAAAATGATAAGACATGCATCGAAAATCAACAAGCATGTGTGGAATGATTTTGGTCCTGTCTTTTAGTGGGACTATGAGATGAAGGGGTTTTTTTTTGGGATAATCACTTCAAATCCCATTGGTATACTTTGTGGACATTTGGTTAGATGTGCCATTGTTATTTTTTAATTATAAAAAAATGTTATGTTTTGAATATGTCATCTAGATTGGATCTCCCCAAATTTAACCTCTTTTTCCAACCCTTTTGGATGGGTCATTTCCTTGAGGCAGGACATGTAGAGAAGGAGGGAGTTGGGGATGGATCCTTATGGCCATGCCAACATGGCTAGGTTCATCAGCCGAAGCATGACAGTGACACATGTTCAACGAAACCACCTCTATCCCCAGCCAAGACTATACAAGGACGAAGCTTTCCCATAGTCGCAAGGCAATGACTTTCAACTACCAACAAGTTATGGTGGAAGCTCAAGCTTCTTAAAGGTTTCTATAAGCACTCAAAGTGGGGTGATTGTCTTTTAGTAACAACTATCGATGCATTCTATGAGCGTATGCATGCATGTTTCTCTACAAGATTCTGGCCCTAGTACGGGATGCATTGTCCACTATAAAATCTTTGAGAACAAGACTATTGTCAGAGTAGGTGGTCCCTAAAGAAGCTCGGTAGCAAAAGCTCAGCAAGGGATGCATCATCCATTCTAAAATGTTTGAGGGCAAGACTATTGTCAGAGTAGGTGGTCCCTAAAGAAGCTTGGTAGCAAGCTCAACAAATCATAGAAAGGGTATGTTTCATATGGAGGTTGTGGTGGACCTTTACATGCGTTTTTGCGAGTAAAACTCATCACATTTATAGCATTAAAGGTCCTAACCATACACATTATACGTTTCTCTCAGGTCTTTGAGTTGGAAGCCTTCCTTGATGCACAGATTTACTATAGGAAGAAGGTGGAAGTTGCCATGGAGAGCTCCTTGAAGTGTGGAAAGTCAAAGGCCTTGCCATGGAGGAGGACACACCTTTTTGCAAATACCCAAAATTGGATATGTGCAGCTTGTTTTTGTTGGTGAGAAAGATTTGAATTGTCTTTTTGAGCTTGACTTTAGTCTTTGAAGTTGGATTATTTGTTGTGGGTGTTAGGCAGGCTTTAAATTTGGCACCTAAGTCTAGGAGCCATAGAAAATCTAGTGGCACTTTTGCCATCAACCATGGGTGCCAAAATGTCACCTTTGGCTAAAATTTTGAGTGCCCCTTTTAATAACAAACCACTTTACTTTGAGTAATGAAAACATATTAGTTTTGTAAGTGCATTAAGCTTTCACAATTCAATAGACGTCTTCTCATGACACAAAATACATTATAGCAAGAGAATTTTTAAAGGCATCATAAATTATTGAAGACTTTCAAAACTTTCAAGTTATTGAAGACTTTCCATATTTATTATGCATTGTGTACTATATTATATATATTTACTATATTATATATATTATATAGGATATATACCCCTGGTCACTTAGACCCCTAAGGCTAGGTGCCATTGGGCACTTCCCTTGTTTTTTCAAAGTGCCACGTTGGCACTTTTACGAGAAAACGGAGGTGCCATTTGGCACTTGAAATTGTGAAAGGCTCCCGTACGGGTGCCAAATTTAAAGCCTGGTGTTAGGCCTCGTGGGGGCAGGGGAGAATATGCGGCAACAAGGCTTGGTGCTTGAGCCATTAGTTAGTGGGTAATCGCATTGAATTGGATCATTTGTTGTGGGTGTTAGGCCTCGTGGAAGGGGAGAATATGCCGCAACAAGGCTTGGTGCTTGAGCCATTAGTTAGTGGGTGAGCACATTGAATTGGGCAGAGGGAAAACGGTACCCCAATGGATGCTTTTGTGGTAAAAATATTGTCGAGAGGGCACAATGCCACATTGTTTTTGAATAAATATAATCCTGCTCTTCTATTCGTTGCCAAGTCCTTTGACGGGTCGTTCCTTCTGCTCGCACTGTTTTTGAGGTTTGACAGTCCAAATTTCGAATCAAGATTAAGTAGCTGCTTAATCAAGTTTATTTAAGTTTGTGATACTCTTAATTAAGTTATCGGAGAAACCTTAGTGTACTATTAAGGCAATTCCCGAGTCGGACTACGACGGTCGACCCGTCGCCGCTTCTCGCAACATTCGAAAAACCGTGGAGAAAGGAACCGGAGTCCGAGTTACCCAAAGTCCCTAACGCAGCAGACTTAAGCAGCTCTGCGCCTGCGTGGGCTAGGCGGCCTCCACCACCCCCCATTACCGCACTTTTGATTCCCCCACCCCACCCTTCAACAACCGACTTCGCACCCCCGCCCGCATTTTTGCAAAAACCCATATCTTAGTTTTCTCGATTTCTCCACAGCTGCTTTTCTCTCTCTCTCTCCATACCTAGCTACTGTTAGGGCTTATTCATAAAACTGAAAACAACCCATTTCATTTTACCGGCTTTTTGTGAAAACCCATATCTTAGTTTTCTCGTTTTCTCCACAGCTGCTTTTCTCTCTCTCTCTCTCTCTCTCTCTCTCTCTCTCTCTCTCTCTGCATGCCTAGCTACTGTTAGGGCTTTCCATTCACAACCCATTTCATTTTACCGGCTTTTTGTGAAAACCCATCTCTCCATTTCTCCGATTTGCTGTTCTCTTTTCCTCCGCCGCCCACTAGCAACCTCTGAGTAGACTTTTGGGTCCTCTGCTCCCCTTGGTTTGTCGACAAAATTACCATTTTTTCGTTTTTCCCCATTCCTACCTCTTTCATACCCAAATGGCCACTTTGAACATGGAGGCTTTGGTGAACAGGGCCACAGAGGATGTGGGAGGAGTGCCCAAGACCAAGATTGTCTGCACTCTCGGCCCCAAGTCCAGGGATGTGCCCATCATAGAGCGACTGCTGAGGGCTGGCATGAGCGTGGCCAGGTTCAACTTCTCGCACGGGTCGCACGAGTACCACCAGGAGACCCTGGACAACCTTAAAATCGCCCAACAGAACACTCAGATCATGTGTGCTGTCATGCTTGACACAAAGGTTGGTTGGTCATTTTGCTATCAAGACTTTGCGCTGTATTCGGTGAACACTAAGATCATGTGTGCAGTCATTTACACATAGGTATGTCCATTGTCATGTTGTTGTTTTCGATCTCTTCTCGTGTGGCCATTACGCTCTGTAAATGTGCCCACTTTTCACCTTGGTCGCCAAATTTTCTTTTTTTCTTTTGCTCTTATGGCACCAGTAACACGTGATTAATATTCACCTCTTCTGTTTCCTTCTGTGATATTACTATGCCAGAAATGATATGTTTGTCTTGGTTCTGGAGCGTATTCTGATTGTGCAATAAAACAGAGTACTCAATGAATTTTTCTTCTTACCTTAGTAGTTTCCCAAGAGTATCCTTTTTTGTGATGTATTCCAATAACACCCCAACTATTATGAGCCGGATCCCATGGGAAGGGGTGGTATTGGATAATAGATGATCCTCTCCCATCAGTTTTACTTGTTGGGAACTCCTCTTTCACACCACCAAAGTGGGGGTTGGGTCTCAGTTTGGCTTTTGCTGGCTGGCCTCTTCCTCGTGAAACTTTACGATGCATAACCCTGGTAAATTCAAGCTCTTTTGTGTGTTAGAATCTACTCTGCAGCATCCTTTCATGGCAGTGGATGGCTATTCCTCAATAAGACATCCTTCACCATCTGCCTGGAAGAGTTCTGACCTTGCACAATCATTAGGATAGCTACTCTCTCACAACTGTATGGATGTGTTAGGGCTGTGCAGAGCCGAACCATAACAGATGTCATTCTCTCGTTTTTCCTCCTTGGTATAACAGATGGTACCCCTTCTTGTGATAATATGACAGTATCTGATGGTTTGGGTAGCCTCAGTTTTTCTGCACGCTATCATTTTTACTTGTTGGGAACTTTTGTTGCACTTCACCAAAATGGGGGATTGGATTTTTCTTTTGCTGGCTGCTCTCTTCCTTCCATGACATTAGGATGCATCAAACTGCTATCGTGTGTGTTTGAATCTACTTTGCAGCATCCTTTCATGGCATTGGATGGGTATGCCGCAATAAGACATCCTTCGCTCCCGCACAGTTGTGAGGGAGTAGCTATCCTTAAATAAGTGTGCAATGTCAAAACCTGTTTGGGCCAGCAGAACCACCTGAAGTTAGCTTTCTAATTGAGGAACACAAAGGAAACCAGCATCTAGCTCACCTCCCAACCATATAGCTCATCCCCGAGCTAGAGATCTAGAGGCATCTAGAGACAAATCACATGTGCAGTAAGTCTTGGTGGCCCATACCACTAGGAAACACCCAGAGGGTGTCATCGCATGGAGTAGTCTCTGCAAGGCTAGGAGTCCAGGATAGAATGATCGATCGAGCCTTAAACTGACTAATACAATCACCCAACAATCAGGTGTTATATTCAGCCTAATGCCTCTATTAACCACTAGATCTCTCCTTGAGATGCCTTGATCCAGTTCCTAGATTAATTAGACTGAGGCTAGTCCTCTTAACATGTACTAGGCCAGGGATGTAACATGACATGTTTTCCTTCAATCTTAGGTCCCTTGTTTAGGCAAGTAAACACAACAGATCAATTTAAAGGGATTTTGGGGTTCATTGTTCATGTTTGGCAGTATGACAATCCACACATTATAGGCAATCATAGTTTAACATCAACCGCAGGCAGGGTATGTTGGCACTCATTACCTCATGGGGAAGACAGCAAGGATCAATATTCTTGCCTTTGTTTATCCCTGAACATCCACCCCCTCCCTGCGGAGCACGCGCGTGGAGTCAACGTTAATCGCATGAATTGCAAGTACACGAAAGGTAAGGCTGAAGTGGCCTAATCTACCGTATATTGTTGAATGCATTACACAATGTGTAAAACACAGACCCTTAAGAGGTCCAGCTGCATCCTACTGTGCATTAATGCATGACAAAAAGTTTTTTGCTGTTATGGCTGTCTCCTGGCTGAAACTGGCTGGTTGTGAATGCCTCCTTTTGACTTGCAACTTGCCCTTTTTTTTTTGAGGAATGGCACTTGCAGATACCGGCATATGGATGACCTCATGTATTTCTTTATTTGCTTAATTATAGGTTTCTGACGGCTGGTCATTTTCTGGTCAGCCATCACTTTTGGACCCAAAAATATTCATAGGTATAATTAATTGTGTTCATATTGTGGCCTAAAGATGCCCCATCTATGGGTGGCACTTCTGGGTGCCAATGTGGCCGTCAAATGTGCTCCAATTTTTTCTGATTCTGCCTCTAAATCTGTTTGCTAATGTTGAGAATCATATCCACGTGGCACTCATGCAAGTGATGCATGTGATAGCACTATGTAAGCATATAAGCAGTTTTTATTGTGCAGCCCACATGCTGTGGCTGCTAAAGAGTGGAAGTCAAAGTTGCAAAAAAGCTTCTGGTCTAGAGCGGCAAAAAAAAAAACCCCAAAAACACACACACACTCACTCACTCACTGAATTGAGATCCTGGCACCTTCCGATTGGGCTGTTTCTCATTTCCTGTAGTGAGACTGGCAGCGTTTTATATATTGTGTCTGAACTGGGTAGTTGATGTCCTGTTGTCCTAAAGTCTTCTCACCATTTTCGGGCGAAAACTTGTGACACAGAAAAAGGACCAGATATTAGCAGCTGTTGTCTCTTAGTTCTCTATTGTAAGGCACTTGATCATGTCACATCTGAATAAAAAGTAGAATGGATTTAGTTTACTTATTTGTCATTTTTAATGAACTTCTACACCCTGGCATTGGCCTGTATGTGCTTAACATTTGCTTATTTTCTCAGGGCCCTGAAATCCGAACTGGATTCTTGGAGGATGGTAAGCCCATCCAACTGATTGAAGGTCAAGAATTAACCATCTCCACTGATTACAGTCTGAAAGGCAACTCCAAAATGATAACTATGAGCTACAAGAAGTTAGCACATGATATGGCTCCGGGAAGCACCATTCTATGTTCAGATGGCACAATCACTTTATCTGTTGTATCATGTGACATTGATGCTGGGACAGTCACAGTCAGATGTGAAAACACAGCAGTACTGGGTGAGCGAAAGAATGTCAATCTTCCAGGGGTGGTTGTGGATCTTCCCACTTTAACTGACAAAGATGTGGATGACATTTTGAATTGGGGTGTGCCAAATAGAATAGACATCATTGCCCTTTCCTTTGTTCGGAAAGGCTCGGACCTTGTTAATGTTCGTAACCTTCTGGGCAAGAATTCGAAGAATATTTATCTGATGTCAAAGGTACGGTTTCTTTTCTATGTGGGTTGTGTGATTGAGATGTAGCCAAAATGTGAAGATCCTACATATTTTTGTTCTTTTTGTCAAGCTGGTCTAGAGGTGCATTTTTGTTTTCTTGTCACCTGTTGAGTGATCTTAACATGATTTATGTTATGTAACTGATGCTAACTGTAGGGTTGGTAGCCTAATCTGGGTTAGGGGACCCTAAAGATTAGTGCAGCAGGCTTATAACATGGGCTAGGGTGTTAATTAGTGTTATCCCATAAGTTATAGCTATTTTTAGGTCTATAATGGTTCTATAAGGGGATGAGCCTATTGAGTGCACTATTTTACTTTATTGTGCTGTTGGATGATGTAGGCTTGTGCCTAGGCACATGGTCCACTTGAAGCCTTAGCCTTTGTGCTTGGTGTGGTTTGCCGATGCATACCTACGGTTTGGGAGGTGAGCTGGTCTGCACAACCCCCTAATTTGGAAGCTAGCTAATCACGTTTGTTTTGTGTTTAGGAGATCTATGGGTGTAACAGCTGGTATCATAACTTGCCTAAACCATAAGACAAACGCAATTAGCTTCCAAATTAGGGGTCGTGCAGGCTAGCTTTCCTCCCAACCGTAGGTCTGCATCGGCAAACCCCCCGAGCACAAGGGCTAAGGCTCGAAGTGGACCGTGGTCCCAGGCCTAGGCACATACCTTTATCATCCGACATCACAATAGAATACAATAATCCACTCAATAGGCTCATCCCCCGTACACTAAGTAACATCATAGCCCATTTGATCACCCTGCTGCACTAATCTTCAGGGTCCCTAGCCCAAGATTAGTCTAGCTAATTCTACGGTCAGCATCAGGTACGTAACAGGAGACCCAATGAGATGTGACATGAGAGAGAGAGAGAGAGAGCCGCGGGGGGTGTGTGTGTGTGTGTGTGTGTGTGTGTGTGTGTGTGGAGGCAGGAGACGCAAGGGGTCTGTCTTTCATCGGAATGAGGGCTATGCAGTGATCTGACAAGACCCAATGAGCTGTGACATGGGAGAGCGAAGGGCTTTTTTTTTTTTTTTTGGGGAGGGGTTTGGGTGGAGGCAGGAGACGCAAGGGGCCTGTCTTTCATCGGAATGAGGGCTATGCAGTGATCTGACGAGACCCAATGAGCTGTGACATGGGAGAGCGGAGGGCTTTTTTTTTGGGGGGGGGGGGGGGGACGCCTTTATGTGAACTTTCATAATCATGCATGCTTGGATATTGAAAGGTACTGTCCGGTATGTTTATCTACTTAGTTTTTTTTCGACACTTGTAATTTATCAATACTAGACTGCAGCACATTGTGTTTGAACTTTGGCTTCTATGTTCAATATTTTCAACTGATGGTCTCAATCATGACGTTGTCATTCATATGCAGATAGAGAATCAGGAAGGTCTGGTGAATTTTGATGAGATCTTAAGGGAGTCGGATGCGATCATGGTTGCTCGTGGTGATTTGGGCATGGAAATACCCGTGGAGAAAATTTTCCTGGCACAGAAAATGATGATATACAAGTGTAATGCAGCGGGTAAGCCTGTGGTCACGGCCACCCAGATGCTAGAGTCTATGATCAAGTCTCCTCGTCCAACACGTGCAGAAGCAACAGATGTGGCCAATGCAGTCCTTGATGGGACTGATGCCGTGATGCTCAGCGGTGAAAGCGCGGCTGGGGCTTACCCTGAGTTGGCAGTGAAGACCATGGCCCGCATATGCTTGGAAGCAGAGTGGTCGCTAGACTACAATGCAATCTTCAAAGAGGTTATGAGATCAGTACCTCTACCCATGAGTCCACTTGAAAGTTTGGCTTCGTCAGCGGTGCGCACGGCTAACAAAGTCAGGGCTTCTCTCATTGTAGTCCTGACCCGAGGTGGGACAACTGCCAAGTTGGTGGCAAAATATCGTCCCTCAGTTCCCATCTTAACTGTTGCAGTGCCCGTCTTCACAACTGACAACTTATCATGGTCCTGCAGTGAAGAATCACCTGCCAGGCACAGCCTTGTTTACCGAGGGATGCTACCCATGCTTGCAGAGGGTTCAGCCAGGGCTAGCGATACTGAATCTACGGATGCAATCCTCAATGCAGCGTTGAAGGCCGCGAGTGCAAAAAGACTTTGCAAAGTCGGTGATGCAGTCGTTGCAATTCATCGAATTGGCAATGCCTCTGTTATTAAAATCATGGAAGTGAAGTGATGGGTTGGCTGTGAGAGTTAGGAGGGTTTTGTTGTTGCAGTTTTGCAGAGTTAGGGAAGTCCGAATAACTGTTTGATTTACCTTGTGTTGCCGTGATAATGCACAACGCTTGGGCATTCAAGATTTTCCGGCGCAGGGAGCTCATCATTTTGTTTGCTATTTTGATTCTACGTTGGCTGCCAGAGTCAAAAAACCAGTAAAGCTCTTATTCCTTTGGTGCCTATGTTGAGGTTGGCAACATTGGCAGCAGGGAAGAACTTTAAGAAACTTTTAATTATTCAGTTTGTTTCTTTAATGTGACATTGGTGGCTGTTCCTATGATTGGGATATGGTTAGTTAATTAGAAGGAAATTTGAGAAAGACTGGAATGGCTGTGTTGAGATCTCGAGGTATGTGAATTTGTTGAGCTTTTAGCTGCACTAAACTCTGATTGTTGACTACAGCTCATCCACTAGTCCATTTGAAGGTCAGCTCATCCACTAGTCCATTTGAAGGTGTCTACTTTTGAGTTTGTATGGGATTGATTCTTGTTCACATTGCACTGCTTTTCATGCATACAAGCTACATCAAATCCACCTCCATTATATCCTATGGTTGCATAGTCCCCCTTAGTGCCAAATTTTTGCAGTCTTCATCACTTGTATTTCCAACATCCCTCTTCAAGTGATTAATTTCTATCTCTATCATGTGTTAGAGGTTACACCCTAAGGTACATGCCACGAATGGTCTACTCTAGTTGCCTTTATACAATAGGCACACTATGTAAATATGACTTGGAATTTTACACAAGGGTAGGGTTGCAATTACAAGGTGAGTATGTCCTTTACACTTGGAAGAGTTGCTCAGGATTGCTTCCTTCATGGGAAGCCTCGTTGTCGTGTCCTCCTTTGTTGACCATCATGTCGGCCTTCTTGGTCTGCTTCTTATGCCAGCAATCCTTAGCCATGTGTTTTACCTTCTCGTAGTAGTGGCATGTGACTTTGTTCCTTGCTTCTTTGTATTTTAGTCCTCTTGATATTCTTGTTACGACCAGAAGAGTTGCTCGTGATTACTCTTCTTGGGAAAGCCTCATTGCCCTCTCCTTTGTTGACCATCATGTTCGCTCGTTGCTTATGTCATGTGTCCTACCTTCTCATGGTAGTGGCATGTGACTTTGCTTCTTGCTTTGTTAACAATTTCGTAGGCATAGTTTCGCTCGTTTGACCTACCATAAGGCGGCTTGTCATCTTACCTACTCGAACGAGCACTTGTTTTTTGTAGGATGGTGTTGGAACATGTACATCAGCCTTACTGAAGGTCAGAGAAGGAAAGTGTACGGATTTCGTGTATATAGTTGTTTAAGACTAGTAATAGAAAATTATTAATTGTTCCTCACTCCTTAGTTTGAGCTCAACAGCCCTTCCTTTTTAGTTTAATAGAGGACAATGATTTTGACCTAGATAGATGGGATTGTGAGGTGGTTAGAAGAGGGCAAATCATTAGGCACTTGGGGGTTCCCTTTGGAGTGGATATCACCAACAAGCAATTATCTGACCAGGCCTTAGACTTATCCAGAAATTGAAGAAATGGGAAGGGATTAGGGTTCCATTCCATGGAGTGACCATTTGCAACATTGTGTTGAATGCTTATATCATGTTTCTTTGTCTTGTCTCATCAACTTTAGCAAAGCTCAATGGAACATAATCATAGCCCTTGTAAGGATTTTTTATGGAGGAATAAAAGCAGCAGCAGAAGAGTGGTAGCCTGGCTAGCTTGGAACAAGGTAAGTATGCTTAAATTGGAAGGAGGCTTAGGTATACTTCATCTTCTCATCCATGTCCTAGCGAAAATTGCTCTCCTCCTACCCAAATGTCTTTTGCAAGAAGAAATTTGGTCTAGAATGCTTAAGGAAGTGGTGGAAGATTCATTTGTTCTTAAGAAAGGCAGATGGATGGGCTTGAATTGGAGAAATAAGCTCCTCTCTTTTGCCTCTCTCAAGATATCCAACTTCCCCTTATGCAACTTCCTATGTGGGAAATGGAAGGATGTGTTGGAATTGGCTGCCCTAGAGCTACAAGAAACTCCTTCAGCCTAGGGATCTAGCGGTCTCTTAATTTTAACCCTCCTTTGGCTCTTCTTGATACTGCCCTTGTAAAAAGACTGAACAATAAAGGCTTGAGGAATTTATCAGATTGTTGGGGCTGGTCTCTAGCTGGATGGAAGGAACTTGATCAGTTGGTAATAGACTTTGATCTTCTCCTAAGGGAAAAACAGTTGGTTGGACAGATAATGGTTAAGATTCGGAAAGTCTGGGTGTCTACTGTCTTTGATGACTCTTGCTGGAGGAAAGATTGGATGTGGTTCAATGGGGTGAAACTAGACAAAGGAACATCTAAAGGCTCTTTGCTTGGAACTAAGGAAAAGTGAAGTGAACCTTGAATTCTATAACAAGGTCTGGAAAGTCAATTAGAAAGCTGGAACTTGGAAGAAGAGATGGAAAACTTATATGGGAGGCTAACATTCCAGTGAAATTCTAGGTCTTCTTATGGAGAGTTTGCTTCTTGTTGGCTCTCCTCCTTGGTTTCAAGCTGCTACAAAGAAACTTCACTTCAAGCTGTTGCCCCGGGTGTAAATCAGATCTGGAGGATGGGAGAATGCATTTTGGAATTGCCCTGCCATAAGGGAAACTTGGACTAAAATTGAGAAATGGGTAGCCAAATCCTTGGGAGTTATGGGATTGTGGGGGGATTGGGTTCTTGGAAGGGGGGTGGATTTTGAAGATGATATTAATTTTCTATTTAATATTATTAGATTTGGTTGTTTGTGGGAAATTTGGATATCTAGGAATAGCATTGTGTTTTAGAAGGGAGGGAATACTTGAATAGATGTAACTAAGGTGACGCATAAGTGTATCCATCTGTGTTGGTCTATTTATTATGCTAACAAGTTAAATAATGCTAACATTATTTGTTCTCTGCAAACTGGGATCAATTGATCTACTAGCTTGCAGATCCTTTTACATAATGGGGTGTCTAATTCATGATATTATGCGGGAGTATCCAGGATGTGGTGTGAAGACAAAGCCCTCCAAATTCGGACCAAAGACTAGAAGATGATACCGTAAAGTGAAACACCCTTTCCTATACTTTTGTGGCCTTCATAGGAAACCCTCTGAGGACCAGACCAATGGTGAAGGTGTGGTATGGAAAGCAAATCTTGGAGAAGCTGCCACCAAAAGGATGCACTACTGAAGCAATGATGATAGCTTGTATGCAGCTAGGTTACCATGTATCTTGGAGCCAGTCCTCCTTTGTTTGGGAAGAGGGTAGTTCGAATCTGCTTTGTAATCCGTTGAACTACAAATTAAAGAACCTAGATTAGGCTTTTACTTTCCCAAAAAAGACTAGTAATAGAGATCAGACCATTTTTAAGTTTGGTTAGCCTAGTGTAAAAACTAATCACTTATATATAAGTCATTTTTTACCATAAGTAAGACATATTCATTCCCTTGCAATAGTTTTCTTGTAAGCTCTCCTTTATTCCTCTTCTTGTTTACTTACATGCTATTGAATTCTTACAAACATGATGGATGATTGTTTGAATATGTGATTGTAGGTTTTTCTCTTATATTAGCTTCTTCTTTCCTCAAAAGAGAACCATCGCAAAGGACCATCTCTTTTTGCCTTCATCTAGGCATCGATTCATTCCTTTGCAATAGTTTTCTTAAGAGCTCTAGACTCCATCCTTCTTCTTGCTTGTATGCTATTGGATTCTTACATGCGTAATGTATAATTGTTTGAATAGGTGTGATTGTAAGTTTTTCTCTTTTATTAGCTTTTTCTTTCATCACCTTTTGTGAAAGAAACCATCGCGAAGATAGAGGCATAGAAGAAAGATCTTGTGTGATTGTGAGAGCTAATGTGTGTGTGAGAGTGCATACAAGATCTGTTTTCTTCTATGCCATTCATTGTGTGGTTTACTGGCTTATCTTATTTTATGCACGAGCATGGATGTATATGTGTCAGAAAGAGAGCGAGCAAGATATCATTCATTTCAATGTTTGAACCCGTTACTTGCAATCACTTGTGGTTTACATGCTTATCTTCTTTTATGAACGAAAAGAAAGAGAAAGAGAGAGAGAGAGTGAGTGAGTGTGTGTGTGTAGAGAGAGGTAGAGAGGAGAGAAAGCTTGAGAACAACACATTAATACTACACTCCGAGAGAGTGAAGAGAGATTGGTCATCATCCGCATCGAACTCCAAGATTCCATCCTCATTGAGTGGGTAGAGCGCTCCCTACTGAGGGTAGAGCTGGTTCAATTCGAGCATTGTTATTAGGGTTCTTAACCCTCATGGTTATTAGATTCAAGAGGCTCAACAAGATCGCTCATTGTCACTGCTCATGATCCAGCCTACAGCCGAGGAGCGGAGAGGCATTGTTGCCACGGCACAACGAGCTACTCTTTCATGCAGCGCTTGCAGCAAATTTAACCCCGAGCTCGTGGCTTTCTCGCAGTGCCATACAGCAGACTGAGCCAAGATGAAGAAAAATAAAATGAAAAACCTAACCCTAAACCCACCTCTTTTACTTTTGAAACATTACCAAATCATCCCCCCTTTTCACTTTTTAATTAACTAACCCTCCCCCTTTAAAACTCCCCCCTTTCCTCCCTTTTCTTTTTTGAAAAAATTTCCCCTTTTTTTTTAAAGATTAAAACTTCCCCCTTTCTCCTCCCTTTTTTTGGCTCTCTTTCTTTCTCTCTCTCTCTCTCTCTCTCTCTCTCTCTCAAATCAAATCCCTTGTGCCTTTACACACTCACACAACAATGGATAACACACACAAAGATGGAAGTTTGAAATCTTCTTCTCTCTCTACCCAAAAGAAGTCTACAAAAAGGTAATTGAAAACAACATCAGTACTAGAGTACTATGTACAAGTGGTCCATAATGTGAACACGCTAAGTAGGTGAGCTAGCAAGATAAGTATGCCATAACTCAGCGGGTGGACTATGTAGGTATAGTCCGCTGTGAAGAATCACTGTCGTGTTGACTACCAAACACGCTAGTAATGTAAATGTGGAACGATCACTCAGGCACGTCGTGAGTGTCAGCTCTGGTTAAACTTGATATCTTAATAGGTCCAAGTATCCAAGGGGGATTGAGGGTTAGACCCGCTCTTGGTGTGAGCATCGGCATCATTTAGAGATGAGGGCCTAAGCTACCTAAGGGGGCTTGAGGGTTAGACCCGCCCTTGGAGAGCCGGCATCATTTTTATGGCTTGGAGGATATGGTTTTGATATAAGCAACTATCATGGATTAGATAGATCCTTGGACAGTCTTAGCATCATTTTTATGACTTAGAGGATATGGGTTTGATGTAAGCAACTATCACGGGATGGAGTTTGTGGATTAGCATGGTGGTTACATGCGAGACACTTGGCATATATTTTTAGGTATAAGCTTGCCTTGGTTGAGGCTTGTTGAACCTGTTGTCTGTGTTCTATTTAAGGCAAGGGTTAATGATCACGAACTATGGTGGCATTAACCTTTTTAAGGGTACCACACTCTAAGCTTTCCATTGTTTTCAAGAATGATGGACACCAACTCGGTGTGATGGATTTTATACATAAATCCCATGTCAACCCATGTCAATGAGCTTGTCTAGATCTTCTTTGACCATTTATCTATACTTGGGATTTACTACATAAATCCCACGTCAATGAGCTTGTCTAGATCTTCTTTGACCATTTATCTGTACTTGGGATTCAGGTGATAGGCTCTCTATTTTGATGGTGTCTTTCACCCTCATGGAGAGGATGGTGTGTTCCATCACTTCTGAAGGTAATCCCTTCATGTTAGTGTGAACACATCCTCTGGAATTCCTTGAGGAAGGATATCAATTCTCCTTCTTGATCAAGGATGAGATCTTTGACAACGAACATTAGCTTAGGTAGTTCAGGTGGGTTAGCAAGATTTACTTCTTTGACCTCGGTAGGGTCATCATATGAAGCATTTTCTCTCACTGAGGCTTCTTTAAGCCTTCTTGCCATGTACCACTCTATCCTCAATGTTGTAGGACTTAAGTACTCCGAAAATTGACTTACATCTTCCTCTTGAGGCTCACAAGCTCTTTCAGCTTAGCTTCTTTCTTTGCCTCAGGCTTGACCTTATTGAACTTGGTAGCTTGGTAGAGCTTTCTCATAGCCCATGGGCTCCTTGTCACTTTCATAGACCACTTTCTTGGTTTGAATGGTGACTTTGTGTAGGTCAGCTTTCCACTATCTCACGGGTGTAGGTTTCATATGAATCTACGGCCTCAACGTAACAAAGCCAGTAAAGATTCATCATCATGGTGGGGAGAAGATACGTCTTAGGCTTTCTATGCGGTCTCCTTCTTGGCCAAGTGATTGTGGGTATTGCAAAAGTTGATCCTTGTGTGGAGAAGTCCTTGCTAGATACATCACTAGCTACTCCTGGCTCGACATGATTGTTAGCTTCCCAAAAGGGATGCTGTACTAAGCATGAACATGGAGGTTATTTATGTCTGATCTAGTTGTGCAACCTTATTCCGAGTTTTTGTGGAAGAAGAGTGCCTATGGTTTTTGAGACATGGAATCAATCCTTAGAGTCATCACACTCTAGGAGAGGTTCATAGTCCTGGCTCTTATCTTCCCTATCTAAAAGATTATTGCAACATTTACACACGTTGACCAAAGCGATTGGGACAGATGTGCCAAACTCATTGATGAGAATGTCTTGACCCAAAGGATGAACCTTCCATGTCTTTAGGTTTATCTTCAAGGACTGTTTCCTTTGGGTATATAAAAGTGATTGGTTTCCCAACCATGAACCAGCTTGCTTCTCTCATGTAAGGTCTTTCGAGGATCATTGTGTGTATAATCCTCTTCTCTAAAAATCCATCACCATGAATGTGTGTGGTGGAAAGTTAATCCAACTTTGCATCATGCAAGATGCCTTTGGGTTTGGCTATGTTTCCATCACCCGTACGCTTCACCACACGGGGCTTGTGTCTACGAGTGGGGGGCTACATTTAAGCCATCTACAAGGTTTCAATGAAAGCATCATCAGAGCAGAAGCTTACATCTTTTTAGATAGCTTCTCAAGCTATAACCAAGTGATGATTGATCGAGTTGATCGATATAAGACAACAATTGCTATGAAATGGGGAACTTACATGCATTGCATCATGCCATTTGGCTTGACTAATGCCCTCGCCACCTTCCAATGCATGATGTGTACAACCTTCAAAGATCTCCTTTGAAATATTTGCAGAGATATTCATTGAGTGACGACCTAAGCACACATTCTAAGTGGAAGGAGCATCTTGCTCATCTTCGGCTAGTCTTTGATGACTCGAGGCATAGACTCTATTGCATCTCGTTAAATCCACTCATATGTCAATTCTAGGTTAAACACGATGTCATCCTTGGACTTATTGTTTCCAACAATGGAATCTACATAGATGAGAACAAGATCCATGTTATCTTAGATTTTATTTGCAGAGATATTCATTGAGTGACGACCTAGGCACACATTCTAAGTGGAAGGAGCATCTTGCTCATCTTCGGCTAGTCTTTGATGACTCGAGGCATAGACTCTACTGCATCTCGTTAAATCCACTCATATGTCAATTCTAGGTTAAACACGATGTCATCCTTGGACTTATTGTTTCCAACAATGGAATCTACATAGATGAGAACAAGATCCATGTTATCTTAGATTTTCCACCACCCATCAATTATAAGGGGGTGTAGAGATCCATGGGGCATGCATGGTATTAGCGAAGATTCATGTTCTTATATGCCACATATGTGCCAGATCCTTGTATATGATGATGATTGTTTTTGAATGGATAGATTAATGCCAATGGGCAAACAAAAAACTAAAGAAGACATTAGCAAGCACACCCATCCTAAGATCTCCCAACCGAGATCTATTTTTTGTGTGCCTATCAACGTTACAGTATTTTCTATTGGATGTGTGTTAGCACAGTTGGGGGGTGAAAAGATGCAGGGGAGAAGAGAGCTTGAGCTCTTGCAAGCACACACACACTCACAAAACCCTAAGAGAGAACACACAAGGTGAGAGGCTGAAAATCTTCTTCTTCTTCACTCAACACTCAACACACCATATACAAAGATAAGAGTACACACATATGAAAAGGTACTCAACCAAATACATACTAGGGTTCTCTATAGTGTGAACCCAACTAAATAAGCTGGCACTATAACTATGCCAGTCTCTAGAATGGCTGTCACACAGCCTGTCATCCCATTGGCCGCACATCATCCATGATCTCACCAACCATGTCAGTGGTGTAAGTGTGGGGCCTATCCCCCAGGCGGGTCATCAGTTTCCACCGCCTCACTAGATGAGCTCGATATCTCAACACTCCCCCTCCAGCTCAACTCCATCTCATGTACACCAAGAGAAGCCCTGAATCTGCGGAGCTTCTCTGTACCCAATGCTTTGGTGAAGATGTCAGCTACCTGATCCTTTGTGCTGACATAAACAAGGTCAACGTCTCCTGCCAAGACCTTCTCTCTGACAAAATGGTAGTGGAACTCTATATGCTTCGTGCGAGCATGAAAAACTGGGTTCCTGGCCAACTGTATACTGCTAATGTTGTCACAAAAAATGACAACTTGTCTATCCACTGATAGACCCAAATCTACAAGTAGCTTTCTCAACCAAGCTACCTCACCACATGCTGCCATAGTAGCACCTCTGTACTCGGCCTCTGTAGTACTGGATAGAGCAACCGTAGGCTGCTTCTTGCTGCTCCAAGTCACAGTAGCACTCCCCAAAGAAAACATGAAGCCACTAGTAGATCTTCTATCTGAGATACTACCAGTCCAATCAGCATCTATGTATCCATGTACATATATCTCTGTCCCAGTTTCATAAAATAGTCCAACATGCGTAGACCTCACATACCTCAGTATGCGTCTCAATGCATCCAAATGTGGCTTCCGAGGAACCTGCATAAACTGACTCACCAACCCAACATCATAGCTCAAATCTGGCCTGGTGATCGTCATGTAGATCAAGCTTCCTACTATGCGCCTATACATATAGTAGGATCCTCCAAAATCTCTCCTGAATCTACACTCAACTTGCCATTCTGATCCAATGGCACTGAGATAGGCTTATAGCCTGTCATACCATACTTGGACAATATGTCCAAGCCATACTGTCTTTGCAGTAGTCCAATACCATGTGGTGACCTAATCACCTCAATGCCCAAGAAATATCTGAGCTCCCCCAGATCCTTCATCTCAAACTTCTGTCTAAGCAAGATCTTTACATCAAAGATCTCTACATCATGGTCCCCCGTAATGATCATGTCATCTACATAGATGACAACAAGCACAACCCCTCTATCACTGTGTCTCACATACAGCGAGAAATCTGCATTGGCTACATGAAAGCCAATAGTGACAAGATATTCAAAAATCTTGTCAAACCATGCTCTTGGTGCTTGTTTTAAGCCATACAAGGCTTTCTTCAACCTGCACACATGCTCGGGGAGGTGACTCACATCCTCATAACCGGGTGGCTGCAACATATACACCTCTTCCTGCAAATCCCCATGCAAGAATGCATTCTTTACATCCATCTGATGTAAAGACCATTTCTTTGACACAGTCCCACTGCTACTCTCACTGTTGCCATCTTGGCAACTGGGTTGAAAGTTTCCTCATAATCAATGCCATATGTCTGCGCATATCCTTTGGCTACCAATCTAGCCTTGTATTTGTTTATGCTTCCATCACTGTTATGTTTTACTTTGTACACCCACTTGCATCCAATGGCTTTCTTGCCTTCAGGCAATTGCACTAAATCCCAAGTCTCATTTTCATATAGTGCATCCATCTCCTCATCCATAGCTTTCTCCCAACACACATTTCCAACAGCCTCATCAATGCATGTGGGCTCTACAACCTACACAACCTTTGCCATGTATGCATAGTGATGTGCCACATAACCATCATAGGTAAACCTCTGCACAGGATTCTTCACTCTCCCAAATCTTCGCAGCTTTGCATTCATGGCTTCCATAGCCTTCTTTACACTAGGTGTTCTCATAGCTGGGATCCCAAGCTCCTTATCAAGGCTCATCTCTGAGCCACTAGACTCTCCACCATCAACATGAGAATGCCCCGCAGAAATGTTAGGCATACTAAGGGGCTCAACCACTTTCTCTTTACCTTTATGTGATGTACTATAATCACATTTGCAGGACTGGTATTATGACGCAGCCTGCCACTCCATGGTCTATCACAACTGAACCACTAGAGGAGGACTCTCTTGGTACACTCAAGGACTGTGACTGCTAACTCGCATTCTGTGCAACCACATTTCCACTCACATCAGTCCCTACAACTTCTTTTTCAGCAGCATACCCAGCTGCTCATCTCATCAAAAACAACATCCCTACTTACCCTCAACTCACGTGTAGCAGGGTTATAACACTTGTATCCCTTTTGCTTGACAAGGGAATATCCCTGATAAACACACATTTTTCAGCTTTTGGATCCAGCTTAGTTCTCAGCTCATCTGGCACATGCACATATGCAATGCATCCAAAGACTTTTAGATGAGACAAATTAGGTTTTTTGCCAGTAAACCTCTCCTCTGGAGTTACATCATGTATGGTTGCAGTTGGAGTCCTGTTCATGATGTAAATTGTTGTTGAAATAGCCTCAGTCCAATAGCTATGCGGCATATTCTTCTCTTCCATCAATGCTCGCGCAATCTCAGCAATGTGCCTGTTTTTCCGCTCAGCAACTCCATTTTGCTGCGGAGTGTATCTGCATGTAAACTGTCTCCGAATACCATTTTTCTTCAAAAATTCAGAGAACTCATTGGAGAAGTACTCTCCCTCTCCATCTGACCTTAGGCACTTTACATTAGGAACTCAATGGAGTCTTTTTGGGCCCTTTAATTTGCCATGAGGTTATGGAAACGTTTAACTTTTTGACAAATAGGAGCCCGCCATGTAAGCAAAAACCATTGGTGATTAAGAGAGGTGTAAGAGTGGTCAAAGGATGCACTTTTCCCCCCAAAAAGGGGGGGGGGGCAATTTTACAATTTTCGGACCTCCATAACTTCTACATACAAGCTCCGATTTGAGCGGAGATTACAGATCCGTGATCTACGCATCAAGAGCTTTCCATAGATATGTTACATGATATGGTTTTATCCGCTAGATTTTAAATTCCATTTTCCTCCCAAAATTCAAATTCGAATAAAGTAGCCGTTTTGAAGCTTCAAATTAGAAAACGTTTCTTCTTAAGAGAAAAGGTTTGACTCCCTTAAACTGCCAAATAAAAGGGCCCAAGAAGACTCCATTAAGGTCCTAATGACATATTTTCCTGTTTGCTTTTCAACCATAACTCTGAAATTCTAAAAGTGAGTGAACACCTCACCCTTCTCCTTCATGAAGTATACCCACACTTTCCTTGTGTAGTCATCACTTTCCTTGTGTAGTCATCAATAAATGTCACATAATACCTGCAGCCTTCCATAGACATGGTCTTCGTAGGACCCCATACATCTGAACGCACAACATCTAGTGCATTTCTACTCACATTTCTGTTACGTGGAAATACATGCTTTGTTTGCTTTCCAAATTGCCATGCTTCACATATTCTCTACATACCTTCAACTTTAAATTTTGGCAGCCCTGTCACAATTCCTTTAGTCTGCATAGAATTCATTCTCTGCACATTCACATGTCCAATTCTTTTATGCCAAATGTGTGTGTCTTTGCAACAATTCCTGGACCATTTGCAAACATTGCAGCACTCACTTCAGGCATGTTTACATTCAATGTAAACATTCTGCCCACTCTGTTGCCATTTGCAAACATTGCAGCACTCACTTCAAGCATATTTACATTCAATGTAAACATTCTTCCCACTCTGTTGCCTTTTGCAACCAACTTGCACTTGTCTTTAAAGTCTTCAACATAACAACCATCATGGTTAAACCGAACCTGCAAAACCCTGCTCAATCATCTGGACAATTGAAACCAGATTCTTTGTTATATTCAAAACATGAAGTACATGTGCAAGGTACTTCACTTTGCCATCCTGCATAGACAATGGCACATCTCCAACATGGGCATAGTCATTTACAGACATACTCTTTTTCTCCACAGTATGAAGTTTATTCTTCAACTGTATCTTTCGCGCCTTGGTATTCGTTTCATAGAGTTTTACCAAGGTGTCCTACGCCTCCTTGGGAGACTTGGCATCCTGAATGTGCCCAATCATGGTGTCCTGTATACTGATAGAGAGCCAATACATAACTTTTCTAGCTCCTTGGTTCCAATCTTTGAACTCTTTCACATCTGCAGCAGCAGCAGTCGGATTGATCTCCGGTATTCCGGTGCCTCTTCATGCTCACCTTCTATGTAGTCCCAAAATAATCCTTTCCCATCAGGAAATTTGTCAACCTGAACCTCCAAGCATAGAAGTTGTTCTTATTAAGCTTCTCAGCAACAATCTGGTTTATGCCATCATTTGACAACTTGCCAGACACACAAATTTACCAGAAACAGCACTCTGGTTTGTCCTGCACAAACTGCTGTATTTTTTGCAGCGGTATTGTAGTACACTCAAATGTCACAACCAGTGACCTCAATGTGCATACATACATCCAATGGCAACTGTTGACCTCCTTGCAGCACACACAGTGTCTGCACAGCCAATCTGTCTTCCTGCAGTTCTTAAAACAGAGTTCTGCAGAGAATCGATGACTTAACTATAGTGCTCGAAATTGCCTGCTTTTTGAAAAATGGAGGTCATAACGCGCCCGAAATGCATTTTCGACCTGAAAAACTTATTGTTGCCCTATAGCTTTACTCCCGCAAATAAAGCTCCTCAATCAAAGATCGTTTGCCGGTGCCTCCTGTAGAGCTCCTGACACAAGGGTGTAGTCGCTAACACAAATAGGGAAAAGTAGTTGAAGCTCTTACCCTCGTACCGCTTCCTGTGCTTCTCTTGCTTGCAGCTCAGTCCCCCTTAGCATGAACCAGGCTCTGATACCATGAAAAGATGCAGGGGAGAAGAGAGCTTGAGCTCTTGCAAGCACACACACACTCACAAAACCCTAAGAGAGAACACACAAGGTGAGAGGCTAAAAATCTTCTTCTTCTTCACTCAACACTCAACACACCACATACAAAGATAAGAGTACACACATATGAAAAGGTACTCAACCAAATTCACACACACACACACACTCACAAAACCCTAAGAGAGAACACACAAGGTGAGAGGCTGAAAATCTTCTTCTTCTTCACTCAACACTCAACACACCATATACAAAGTTAAGAGTACACACATATGAAAAGGTACTCAACCAAATACATACTAGGGTTCTCTATAGTGTGAACCCAACTAAATGATCTGGCGCTATAACTATGCCAGTCTCTAGAATGGCTGTCACATAGTCTGTCATCCCACTGGCCACATATCACCCATGATCTCACCAACCATGCCAGTGGTGTAAGTGTGGGGCCTATCCCCCAGGCAGGTCATCAGTGTCCACCGCCTCACTAGATGAGCTCGACATCTCAACAGGGGGTACAACATGGAATTCCCTGTGACCTTTTCTAGTCATCAACTTAATAACGTTGTGGATGGCTAGCACCATTGAACGAAAGAGGTTAGCCATGAACGTAACTACACAACCACTGAAATAGAGGGGTTAGCCATGGTATATGTTGTGATAGCCATGGAGTATAGGCATTGTCTCATGGGGCTACTAAATTTGTTTTCGTTTATCAACCATCAAGCATTAATGTATTTGTGGTAGTGAATAAGCTGTGTACTAAGAGGAGCATCACCAAACAGATGGTTGCTCATTCTCTTGGAGTTTGATTTTACCGTCATTGTCTATAAAGGGTCTACGCATGTCCATGCCGGCCACCTATATAGAATTGCAAATCGAGAACCCTCTCTATGAGTGGAGGATGATCTTCCTAGGGCTCCACTACTCCACATTAATCATTCACCAGAATGAAGTGAAGATATCTCCCAATTCTTGGTCACTGGTTTTCTCATTAACCACCCCATGAATAAGGATAAAGCTAGATGCCTCATTAGGAAGGCACCCTCTACCAAGTGATAGCGGCAAAGCTTTACAAGAAGGGTCAAGATGGTATCATGAGGAAATGTGTTCATGAAGATGCCTTTATCATTGTTCTTGAGAAATCCCATTTTGGCATAGGTGGAAGACACTTTGTTCGCGGACACGGATGCGTTCAAGATTCTCCAAGTAGCTGGACTTTGGTGGCCTACACTCTTTAGAGATGTAATTGAGTTTTTTGAACATTGCAATGAATGCCAAAGATTTACCATAGTCTAAGGAAAGGACCGAATGCCCCAACCCCTGTAATTTTGAAACAACCATTTGAAAAATGGGGCTTAGAATTTGTGGGTCCTGTTAGCCTAGTTGCTAAGGGAAACTAGATGCATGCACACACTCGCATATGCACACACTTTTGCATGACATGCACCAGACATACGTGTACACACTTGCACATATGCACACTCACTTTGCAAATCTTGCACGACCCCTGTGTACTCGTGTGACACTCTCATGCACCCACTCGTGTGTACAGAAATTCCTCCCTCTAAAAAATACCCATCCCCCCTTTTTGTTTAAATTTTCTTAAAAACCAAAAACCTAATAGGCCTCTAGATCCATTTGTGCCAAAATATCCTTCACCATTTGGGACAGTTCCTGCTCCTTGAATTGTGAAATACACTGTATTGTCTGAGGATGCATACTTCATGCCCCAGTTAAACCCCCCTCAGTTGTTACCCATCGGGAGAATTTCATGACATATTCCTTTTACCTGAAGTAGCCCCTTACCTTGACAAGGTTGGCCTCATGGCCTTCAGCAACAAATCCCCATGGGGTTTGGATCTTCCTCATACCTTGCACTACATTGACTCCTACCATCATAATACAAACAATTCAAGGGCCATGCATCCAAATTCCATAGTGGTAGAAGGGAGCCATCGCCGAGGTTTGACACAATCACAACCGACAACCTTAATTTCAATGAGGTTAAATTTGATAACATAGTCATCCTCGAATAGGACTCATCAACAAGGATCTCATGTGGAGAGCCCTACACCTCCTGGCCTACACATCCAAATCCCACAGTGGGAAGAAGGGAGCCATGGTGGCTGAGGTTCGGCACCTAATCACCAACGATGGTCTCAATTCTAATGAGGCTAAATTTGACAACATAGTCATCCCAGAATGGGTGCCATCGGCCCATGTACCTCACTCACCAAAAGACCTAGGATTGCCTCAATAGGGTCCCTCACTATCCTAGCCAAGTTGCTTTCTCCGCAAACCAACAAATTAGGCCAAAGCATTCACTCTGCTGAGCTCCAAAGCTCTTGCAAGCAAGGTACATTGTGTAAATATGCTCACAAAGATCCTTTGTCATATGCCATTGACAAGATCTTCCACTCCCTATGCCATGCCCAACCTGTTTGCATCTTATGGTGCAGTGTCTCACCCACACCCCCAAGCTCCAAACTTTGCTAAAGAAACACAAACATGACCATTGCACAACCCATCCATTTCTTCCCCATGGCCAGTCCTGGAGGAACCTTCAACTGTTACCCACACGTTGTTGGTTCTAGCCTATTTGTAACCTCAACCGCTTGGAGAAGTCAACATCCCCAATCCACTCAAGCAAAAGCTCCTTTTGGCTTCGCAAGTGATATGTTTGAGACTCATGACTTCTTTCTTTGCACCTAATCCAAATCCGGGAGACGTGCGTGGAGCCCAAGATACCCATAAAGAGATTCATGGTGTACTTATGAGATGGCTCCCACCACCCTCCCCAAATCCATCACCAACTCCTACTTCATCCCAACCTCCACCACATCATCCACTTTGGTCAACAACCTTCAGCCCTTGGGACCATCACATACCCAACTTTGCAAGCACTCAAGGATGCTATAGATTTGTCTCTCATGGACCATTTCATTCCGTTAAAGTTGGCCCATGATTTTGTAGCTCCCCCTAGTACTTTAGAGAGACTTTAAACATCAACACTCATGGGTGGGTTGAGCTTATTGTCCATGTAGCAAAAACTTCCAAGTGTCACATCCTCTTGCAAATAACCTGCTTCAAGCCATACAAGGCTTTGCGAGCGTAGCACCTACACACAAAATATGGGTATGCATCACTCTCATAACCTGGTGGCTGCATCATGTATACTTCTTCTTGGCAAATCACCATGCAAGAAGGCATTCTTTACATCCATCTAATGTAAATACCAACCCTTGCAACCATAGCAATGATAGCTCTCACGGTTGCCATTCTTGCAAAACTGGGCTGAATGTCTCCTCATAGTCAATGCCATAAGTCTACGCATAGCCCTTGACAATGAATCTTGCCTTATACATGCTTAGTGAACCATCAACATTATGCTTGACTTTATACACCCACTTACATCCAATTATCTTCTTTTCCTTAGGCAAAGACACTAACTCCCATGTTGCATTTGCATCCAATGCTGCCATCTCCTAATTCATGGCATCTTCCCATTTCTTATTTCCAAGTGCCTACTTCAAACAAGTGGGCTCCAACTCTTGTATTGTTTTAACCATGTAACCATAATTATGGGATGTATATCCATCATATCTCAACTTGTCAACAGGGTACTTAACCCTGGTAGACTTGCGTACACCTGGATCACTACCAGGGTACTTAACCCTGGTAGACTCGTGTACACCTGGATCACTACCAGGTGTCCTCAAAACAACCTTGGTTCTCCTTACAACAAGAGTAACCACAAACAGAATGCCAAGCTTCTCATCAAGGCTTTGTAAACGACAGAAAAAAAGAGAGGAGAGCAAAAACTCCAAGAGAAAGGGCTCCCGGGCACTATATGGCACTCCGTAACCCATTAGGAGCACAATTCAGAGTAAAACCAGAAAACTACTTACAAAACACTTGGCTTGACTTTGGGAGAGAAGGAATTAGCCTTGTAGCTCTAGAAACTACTCCAATGTCACCCAAGAGTGGAGGGGGTAGTGGTAGGAAGCACTAGGCAGCAAGAGGGAGAGAAAAGTATAACAAAAATCTACTCCCAAACCATTGTGAAGTAGGCACACTTTTTAGCTTAGAATTAGGGAAAAAAAGTCTCTAGTTAGTCCAAATTCACCAAGAATATATGGTGGGTGTGGTCACACAGGGAAAAGGGAATGGTGAGAGGTAAGGTTTGAGAAGCATCAAGTTTCGGAAGGAGGCAAGATGGACAAATGGTGGGGGGATGGGCAAGCAAGCCCCTTGAGCAGGTTTTGCTAAGCAGGCCCAATTAATTAAGGTTATATTACGAGCATACCTAGGTGTTCGAATGGTCACTTTTAAGTGTCCGATCACTTACAAGGGACCAAAATTTCATCTTTTACAAAAATCACTAAAAATTAATTTGTTGTCTTTTTTTCAGACTTGTAGGAAGAAGATTATTGTTATATCCCAAGACAGAAAGCATGTTCCTACATTGCCCATCCCAAGATCTATGACTTGATATATGTCTAATGTAAGATTCCTCCCTAGCCTCTCAAAATGTCCAGCATATTTCCCTGTAATCAATTCCCTCTTCAGAAATATAAGAGATCTTGTCTCTGCCTGTTTTGGCATAGAGAGAGAAAATATTCTAGAGAGAGAATATTCAGATTTTGAATTTTTTGGATAGAAAAATATCTCATCTTATTAAAATGAATTCCCCTAAAACAGAAATTCAAAAAGAACTTTCCAATGTGCAGTTGGAATTAATTGAAAATGAGTATAAAGGACCTTAGCCTAAGGGTCTAGATTTTCAAAAATTTTAGATTATGGTCCAATTAAGGTTCTTGTGGGCCAATAGGATCAATCCATGTGTGGGGAGGAGATAAATCCAATTTTGTAAAAGAAGATACCCAAAAATGAGTAAATACTCACATAAGATGAAGAGTTGACTATGTACAAGGTTTATTAGTAAGAAACTATGAGTAATATCAAAAATATGAGATATTTTGGGTATAATGATTCCATTTTGACACATATGTAAGGAAGGGGAGTCCCTTAAATGAGGTTCATACTTCACATGCTTGAATGAGTTTTAAACTCAAAAATAATGTGATATTTTTATCTCTCCTCTCTCTTGAACCAAACCAAATTAAAATGGAACCAAACCGAATCAAAAAGTAACCAAACTAGGTCTAAATCTAGTCCAAATTCAACCAAACTGAATCTGGAAAATTCTAGAATTCAGTTAGCTTTAGTTAGATCTTCCCTCTCCTATAAATAGAACATGAGTCCTTTGAAAAAAATAGGAGAATTTTACTATACTAAAGTTATGCTGAAATAATACTAATTTTTACTATTCTCTTAAATTCTCTCCAAATTGGAAAAATTGGAGCTTCCCTCTTTCTTCAATCCCCATTGGTGGCTCCATCAACATACTAAACCAATTGATTGGTCAAGGGGGCCTCTACCGTGAATAAAGAATCAAGCAATTTGTAAGGTAATTGGTGAATTTTGATCTTTTTTATAATTTCTCAATGTTTCTCTCTTCTCAACCCCTCTCAAGCTTGAGAAGCTTAATTGGAATGGCTTTTGAATGCTATTGAAGTTAATTGATGAATGGTAGTGAAGAATTACATAATTTGATGAATGCTATTGAAGTTAATTGATTAATGATAGTAAAGAATTACATAAATTTCTATTTATGCTTAAATCTAATGGTTTTTTTATGTAATTTCTCTCTCTCACTCAAGAAATGGTCATACTCATGACCCATTCTTAATCCAAATGAAGCTTTTCATAAAGCTTTTCCTTAATCCAAGATTAGGTCAAATTAATGGCTTTTTTCTATGCTTTTAGTTTATGTATTTTATGAATATTGATGATTCAATCCATTATTGGATTAATGATCCAATTAGGGATCATTCTAATCATTCCCTTAATGATAAGCTTTATCCTTCAAAATAAATTGAGATTTATCAGTCATAGTAGCGGAGCTATGGCAAAATTTTTATAAAAATTACACATAAAATAATTTCATTCAAAGCATGAAAAGTGAACTTCCTACCATATTCTAGGAATTATCATCCTAGATTAATTGAAAGAATTTTATTGTAATCATGGAGAAATTGATTTTTATGTTATGCATAATTGATGATTATTTTATTATAAAAGTGTTACTTTTATCATATTTGGATTTCATGCATAGAGGTATGCATAAAAGAATTATTATTTTAATATAAAAGTGTTTCTTTTATCATATTTAGATTTCATGCATAGAGGTATGCATAAAAGTTGATTATTTTAATATAAAAGTGTTTCTTTTATCATATTTGGATTTCATGCATAGAGGTATGTATAAAAGTTGATTATTTTAATATAAAAGTGTTACTTTTATCATAATTGGATTTCATGCATAGAGGTATGCATAAAAGTTGATTATTTTATTATAAAAGTGTTACTTTTATCATATTTGAATTTCATGCATAGAGGCATGCATAAAAATTGATTATTTTATTATAAAAGTGTTACTTTTATCATATTTGGATTTCATGCATAGAGGTATGCATAAAAATTGATTACTTTATTATAAAAGTGTTACTTTTATCATAATTGGATTTCATGCATAGAGGTATGCATAAAAGTTGATTATTTTATTATAAAAGTGTTACTTTTATCATATTTGAATTTCATGCATAGAGGTATGCATAAAAATTGATTATTTTATTATAAAAGTGTTACTTTATCATATTTGGATTTCATGCATAGAGGTATGCATAAAAATTGATTACTTTATTATAAAAGTGTTACTTTTATCATATTTGGATTTCATGCATAGAGGTATGCATAAAAGTTGATTATTTTAATATAAAAGTGTTTCTTTTATGATATTTGGATTTCATGCATAGAGGTATGCATAAAAGTTGATTATTTTAATATAAAAGTGTTTCTTTTATCATAATTGGATTTCATGCATAGAGGTATGCATAAAAGTTAATTATTTTAATATAAAAGTGTTACTTTTATCATAATTGGATTTCATGCATAGAGGTATGCATAAAAGTTAATTATTTTAGTATAAAAGTGTTACTTTTATCATAATTGGATTTCATGCATAGAGATTTGCATAAAAGTTGATTATTTTATTATAAAAGTGTTACTTTTATCATAATTGGATTTCATGCAGAGGTATGCATAAAAGTTGATTATTTTATTATAAAAGTGTGACTTTTATCATATTTGAATTTCATGCATAGAGGTATGCATAAAAGTTGATTATTTTATTGTAAAAGTGTAACTTTTATCATATTGGATTTCATGTATAGAGGTATGCATAAAAGATATTCTTTTTATACTAAAAGTGTGATTTTCATCATAAATGGATTTTATGCATAACTTAGATGCATAAGAGAAATTCTTTTATTCTAAAAGTGTAATTCCTACCAAATTGAATTTATGCATAAGAAGATGCATAAAAGATTGATTTTTAAATTCAAAGTGTCATTCTCATCTAAATTGAATTTATGCATAGGAAGATGCATAAAAGAATGGAATTTCAATTCAAAAGTGTTATTCTCATCCAAATTGAATTTATGCATAGGAAGATGCATAAAAGATGGATTTTTAATTCAAAAGTGACAATTCTCATCTAAATTGAGTTTATGCATAGGAAGATGCATAAGAGATGGAATTTTAATTCAAAAGTGTCATTTTCATTTAAAATGAATTTATTTATAGGAAGATGCATAAAAGATTGATTTTTATTTCGAAAATGTTAGTCTTCTTAAATGGAATTTATGCATAAATAAATGTGTAGAGAAATCTTATATCAAATATAAGAATTCTCTTGTATTCTATAAAAAGATATGAAATGTGATAAGATGTGATAAGAGGTGTATGAGATGTGATAAGATGTGATAAGATGCGTATGGAAAGTGATAGGATGTGATAAGAGGTGTATGAGATGTGAAAAGATGTGTATGAGATGTGATAGGATATGATAAGAGGTGTATGAGATGTGATAAGATGTGATAGGATATGATAAGAGGTGTATGAGATGTGATAGGATATGATAAGAGGTGTATGAGATGTGATAAGATGTGATAAGATGCGTATGGGAAGTGATAGGATGTGATAAGAGGTGTATGAGATGTGAAAAGATGTGTATGAGATGTGATAGGATATGATAAGAGGTGTATGAGATGTGATAGAATGTGTTAAGATGAGTTTGGATGTGTTAAGATGTGTATGGGATGAGGTAGAGAGTGTATCTAATGGGATAAGATGTATATGGGATGTGTTAGGGCGAGAATGGATGTATGAATGTAGATATGGATGTATGAATGTGAATATGGATGTGTGGATGTGGAAATGGAAGTGTGGATGTATGAATGTGGATGTGGATGTATGCATGCAGATGTGTATGTATGAATGTGAATGTGAATGTGGATGTGGATGTATGGATGTAGATACGGATGTGTATGTATGTATGTGGATGTGGATGTATGAATGAGGATGTGAAAATGGATGTATGTATGTAGACGTGGATGTATGGATGTGAATGTGAATGAAGGTGTGGATGTGGATGTATGGATGTAGATACGGATGTGGATGTATGTATGTGAATGTGGATGCATGAATGAGGATGTGAAAATGGATGTATGCATGTGAATGTGGATGTATGAATGTGAATGTGGATGTGTGGAAGTGGAAATGGAAGTATGGATGTATGAATGTGGATGTGGATGTATGCATGTAGATGCGTATGTATGAATGTGAAATTGGAAGTATGATGTGGACGTACGAACATGGATATGTATGTAGAATAATGAATGTGAAGGTGTATGTGAAATAATGTGTAGTCTATATGAGTGCATGGATGAGAATGAGTATACATTGAATGGAATGTGGAATAAGTAATGTGGTCCGAGAGTGGATAATGTGGAAAGACGAGAGTTCGTTATAGAAACTGTATTTTGTTGACTGTTTGTAAATGACTGTTTTATGTCAAGAATGCTGGGGAAGCATTTTGACCGTCTTGAGGATTAAGGTCATGAAGACCGAACTGATAAAGTTGCAACTGCTGACGGAGAGTCAATGGAGGACGTCTCGCGTAGCAAGGTCGATCGAGGTCTTGACCAGCCTCGGTTCGATTTAAATGGTGAGCTTCCGGTACGGTGGATGAGGGACCAAGGAAGCGGCCTATGAGTGAAGTGCTAGGCTACCTGCGAAGGATCCTAGAGGGTGCTGACCATACGGTGCTCGGGCTCTGGGTCGCCGAAGATACCCACACGTGCGTCGTGGAAGATATTGGAACAAGGAGTAAGAGTTGTTTTCTGAAACCAGGCATGGATCTGGTTGATTGACCTTGCTGGTCCTCAACGGATGAGTCCATGGCTCTTTTATATGGATCTGTGGGTTGATCTTGCTGATCTTTCACGGAGATTCCATTCTGTTATATGAATATATTGCCGGTTACTATGAGCTAGGAACTATGGAAAAGGCCCCTGAGTGAACAGGTGGTGAGCGTTCTGGTTGCCAATGATGCCATAAGTACACCGATGAATGAATGACGGGAAATAAGGATTCAACCAGAGACTTTGAGGATTGTCATCAATGACATAATGATTTCATTAAAGGATTGTTTGAAAGTTAGTTGATGCTGAGAAAAAGGCAATTTCATATTGGGTGTGTAAGTGGTGTGACTAGTTTTATGTTTGCATGAACTTCCGGCTAGGGGGCCTAGGAACTCTTTTCCCTAGTACCCGGGACAAAACCTAACCAAATTCCTAATTGGATCCCATCACTACAGTGGTTGGGAGGTTGGCTAACCCATGGGAATGGATGGGGTTAGGTTGGACTGATGGATCCGTAAATCGAGATTTAATTTCTATTATTACGATAGATGAAGTAAATCTCGGATAGTAATTGTTCTATGGATAGGAATCAACGGCTGTGCCTCTTGATGGAAAAAAAAGCGTTGATCCCAATGATCCAAGTGCAAGTTTCTTCCATGATCTGACCAAGTACCGTTAGAGGTGCAGTCGGATCAGTTTGATCAGTAATGATCTTGACTACGTTAGAGTAAAGAGTTATCCTGGTGGAATCGCCCGTGCTTTCCGGGTAAAGGAAGTTTTTCCGGTTTTGGTTTTGGATAAATCGACGGATTAGTCTCTTGTCCGGATATCCGTGGGCGAGGCCCCGAGTGTGGGACCCTTGCCCCGCGCACGATGTGCTACTTCCGCTGCTAGTACCCTGAATCCGTTGCGCGGTGGAGACCGGGATCTTACAGTTGGTATCAGAGCAAATTGGCTAATAAAGATCATCTGAGAAGCCAAATATGTCAAAAATTTATCAAGAAGCACAAAAAGGTTGTAATTGTGTGATATAATTCATACAAATTGATATTCAAACTGAAAAATTCATAAATTAGTAATTGGGTCTTCAAATGGAAGTACCGCAATTCTATGGAACCCTGACTTGCTTGAGGCCTAGACATGATGGTATTTACCTTATAGTTCCAAGTATCATGTGACTACCCATATATACCGAGGGTATAACTGCAGCTCTTTACCGACAGTATATACGAGTAAATCTAAGACTTGAAATTATAAGCATTAATGCTATCCAATTGATGAATTCGAATGTGGTTGATATGATTTTTAATCCTGTTTGCGAACTGATGAATTGATTGGGATTCTGATTGAAAAATGATGACCCCTGAAAATGGGTTGAAATGTAATAAACTGAGCGAAACCACAATGTGGATGATTGGGACGAGTTCCTGTGATGATATTCATAACTAGAATGATGATAATGATTTCAGCAAATCACTATGAGATTAGTGGATTGTGCTGTCAAATTGCTACTGTTAACACTTGACACGGTAGATCAAGTTAAGGGATGACAAATTGAGAACTTACTTGTCTGAAATTCCCGTGGAAGAATGTTCATAAAGAAATTTTTCGGTCTAATGGACCATTATCGTGTTAAAGAGATGAATGATATGATTTGAATGAATTGTTATTTAATGATGAGTTCTATTTAAGGGATAATTATCCCCGTATTCTATTGGGTTGACCAGAATATAAGGAACCCTAGAATACATTGGATCTTAAGAAAAAGAGTTGTCCTCTACTTTGCGAGATGAGGACATCTTGCACTTTTTAAGTGGGGTAGAATGTAAGATTCCTCCCCCAGCCTTCGAGGTATGCAGGAGTAAGAATCTCCCTTCCCTCTCTAAAATAAAAGAAAGATTCTGTTTAAAAAGGGAAGACACTTTCCCCAGAATACTTCTCAGGAGCCCACCTGTTTTAAGGATTCAGAACGATGAGTTCACAAGTGAGAACCGGTGTTTTGGATGCCAAGGTTTTGGTCATCAGTTAAAAGATTGCCCAACTCCTACCATGAAAAGGGCACAGGGAAGTCTAGAACCCAAATTCAGAGACCAATTTCTTCATACCAATCTAATCAGGGTCCGTCTCGGACAAGATTGCTTAACTCCATTAACTAGTTCCGACCCATTGATTAGGGTCAAGATGACCAGTCAAATGCTTGGCGACATAGAGCAACAGATGCAGGCAATTCATAAAGATATAAAAGCTACCCAGGATCGACAGAAACAGTATACAGATGAGAAGAGGACAGTCAGAGAATTCAAAGAAGCAGATATGGTCTTCATTGAGTATGGACCAAAATAAGTTCTTTATCTCTTGGGGAGTATAAGTAAATATCCCCCAGATATTGTGGACCAAAGAAAGTAGGTGACTTAGCCTACGAACTTCTTTTATCTCCTCATCTCAAAATTCTTAATGCCTTCTATAGAAAAATGTGCCAAAACCAAATCATGGAAAGACGGTAAAACTCCAGTGGCAAGATACAATTGGCTTCTAAGTTACGCTAGCTCCTTCCTTTATATAAGTCGTAACTTTTACTTGCCGCTCGCAGTAATCTTACTTCCATCGATCTACTTTCTTCTTAATCTCCTTCATGGCTTGGCAGCAAGAATTGGTTTTATCCATGATGATTTCTCACCTTCAAGACGCAAGCGAGTCTGTGAAGAAGGATTTTATAGAACTGTATGAGCGCTCACTTTTCCCTCACTTGGGAACTTTTGTAGCTCAGACCAAATGGCGGACCTATCAAGACATAACTAGGGTAACACCCTGGGGTCAGCAGCACTTTCGTAACAATGTCCGCTTGGCTATGGTTATTGAAGCTTTGGGTTTGGGTCCCCGATACTATTGCGTGATGAGATCAAGGCATATTGGGTTTTCTGAGCGGGTCTTCTTACTGGCGTGTTTTCTTCCTCATCAGAAGATATGCCTTTACCCCGTTTTTGGCTTGCCTCTCAGAGGTCCTTTTGTTAGATCACCTCATACCACTAAGGTAGGTGCGGCAATAACCAGCCGAATTATTCCCATAGATGAGTTACCTTATACGTGCGCAGCTTGTGAGTGCTGCTTTTGTGACCATATGATGGACGGGCTTATGGAAGTGTAAAGAGTTCTTCTATCTTTACTGTATATGTTCCAAGAATGAATAAAGTTGAAATCTTGTTCTTGTCTTGAATCTTGCTCTCTTTGAGACTTTTCTTGGTGGTTAATCTTAATTAATTTTTTTCTCTAAGTCTCATATTCGTGCATCTTGCGAAATTATCCCAAGTTTGCGAGATGAGGACATCTCGTGTTTTTCAAGTGGGAGAGAATGTAAGATTCCTCCCCAGCCTCTCAAAATGTCCAGCATATTCCCCTGTAATCAATTCCCTCTTCAGAAATATAAGAGATCTTGTCTCTGCCTGTTTTGGCATAGAGAGAGAAAATATTCTAGAGAGAGAATATTCAGATTTTGAATATTTTTGGATAGAAAAATATCTCATCTTATTAAAATGAATTCCCCTGAAACAGAAATTCAAAAAGAACTTTCGAATGTGCAGTTGGAATTAATTGAAAATGAGTATAAAGGACCTTAGCCTCAGGGTCTAGATTTTCAGAAATTTTAGATTATGGTCCAATTAAGGTTCCTGTGGGCCACTAGGATCAATCCATGTGTGGGGAGGAGATAAATCCAATTTTGTAAAAGAAGATACCCAAAAATGAGTAAATACTCACATAAGATGAAGAGTTGACTATGTACAAGGTTTATTAGTAAGAAACTATGAGTAATATCAAAAATATGAGATATTTTGGGTATAATGATTCCATTTTGACACATATGTAAGGAAGGGGAGTCCCTTAAATGAGGTGCATGCTTCACATGCTTGAATGAGTTTTAAACTCAAAAATAATGTGATATTTTTATCTCTCCTCTCTCTTGAACCGAACCAAATCAAAATGGAACCAAACCGAATCAAAAAGTAACCAAACTAGATCCAAATCTAGTCCAAATTCAACCAAACTGAATCTGAAAAATTCTAGAATTCGGTTAGCTTTAGTTAGATCTTCCCTCTTCTATAAATAGAACATGAGTCCTAGGGGCATTTGGTTGTGCAGACATTGTGTGTACTGCAAAGATGTCTTACCGGTGTTATTGGATGTATGTATGCAAGTTGAGGTCACGTGTTGTGACAGTGTGGGTGCAATATAGTACCGCTATGCTGAGAATACAACAGTTTGTGCAGGACAAACAAGAGTGCTATTTTTGGTAAGTTTGTGTTGCAGACAAGATGTTGTGGAATCCCTTGCATCTATTGGTGTTTCTATTGATGATGATGATAAGGTGGAAGTATGTCTATGTGGTCTCGGGCCATAATATAAGGCATTCAAAGATAATTTAAATGTAGATACACTCCGCAACAGCATGAGGGGGAGTGTTGAGATGTCAAGCTCAACACGAGATAATTTAAATGTAGATACACTCCGCAACAGCATGAGGGGGAGTGTTGAGATGTCAAGCTCAACACGAGCTGACACTTATAATATCCCTGGGTGACTGTTTCTGCCACTTACATCACTAGCGTGCTTGGTAGGATGCTGACATCATAGATCTTCGCTAGTGATTCTATAGTTGGACTACACTAGCTACTAGTCCGCCATTGAGTTATGGCATACTTATCTTGCTAGCTCACTCACTTAGCCTGTTCACATTATGGACCGCATCATGTACATATTACTTTAGTACTTATGTTGTATTTCTCTTATCTTTTTGTTTATCTTTTTGTAGAAACCTTTTGTTATGAGAAGAAGAAGAATAATTTTTAGCCTCTCATCTTGTGTGTTATCTTCTAGGATTTGTGTGTGTGTGTGTGTGCTTGCAAGAGCTTAAGCTCTCTTTCTCCCTGCATTTTTTCAGATTGTGCCAATTTTTGTGGTGTAGAGATGAAAACATGTGTTAGAGAAGAGATACTAGAGGCCATTGTGACAATTTTTATGGTGTAGAGATGGAAAATAAGTGTCAAAGAAGCAAAAAGGGATACTAGAGGCCATTGTGTAAGTTTTGATGTAGAGATGGAAAAGAAATGTTGGAGAAGGAGAAGGGCTATTAGAGGCCCCTGTGCACATTTTGGTGGTGTAGAGATGGAGAAGAAGTGTTAGAGAAGGAAAGAGGAAGGAAAAGGGATATTAGAGGCCATTGTGCAACTTTGGTGGTTTAGAGATGGAAAAGAAGTGTGAGAAGAGAAGGAAAAGGGATGCTAGAAGACCATAAATAAGTGCTACAATGTTAACCCATTCCTAGGGTGGTTAAGAAGAGCTACTACCATTATCTTATATCAAGGAGTCAAGTTAGACACACCGGTAACATCATGACAATAGACACTTGGGTGTCATTGGACAACCTAAAATCATCTCGAAAGGCAATGGTCTTGCAAGAGGTGCCAATGGACAAAACATTGAAGTTCTAGGTTGCTTTAACTATGCTACTCAAACAATCGATGGAAATGTGGAATTTAGATTCCATGCTACCCTAGATCCCCTTGAGTATGATGTCATCCTTGGTTGAACTTGGGTATGTGACTCATTGTATTCAATTGATGAATACAATGATATGTTGAACACTCCTGCAGGCACTGTGAAATTGCTATTATAGGAGGAAGAGACCTTGGAGGAGTTGGAACTTCCAACCTACCTTACTTAGAATATCCCAAGAGTTATGGCTAGATTTGAACTTTACAATAAAATCACCACACTCCAAGTAGAGCTTTATCCACAACGAGAACACAATCTCATGACCCTCGAGTTATGGGATTTGTTAGGTCAACTAAAAATAAAAGCTCATCCATAGAAAATTCCATTCACAGAGGATATAAACATGCCATGTTTGGGGTACTTTAAACATACAATGTATATAGAATCTAACCCCCTTACGTGTAAGTTTTTTGTGGTTAAGTATGTGTTAAAAGCAGATTTGATCTTGGGGCATAAATGGACTATTTTTGCCCAAGCATCACTGTGCTTTGCTAGCAATAGGATAATCATGATGGTTAATGACACAAAGTTGACAATACCATACTGCACGGAAGAGAATCCAACCCTAATGGATTTCTATTATGTTGAACACAAAAAGGTACAAGCCTCTTCCTCGAAAGCTTGCCAAAACCTCGCAATCAATAGCTATTCTTGAAGAAGTTCCCCAAGCGCAACTATCTATCTCTAAAAAGGAACTCAAAGGAAAAGCCTCAACCTCGACAACTCCTCATAGACCAAACTGACCAAAGGAGATGGCTGCACGCTTAAAAGTCTCAACATCAGTAGAGCCACCACTCCACAAGTAACTCAAGTCTCATCGTCAACAAAACCCATGAGCCTCAAACCTACAACCTCAATGATGCCAACCAATGTGAAGAAGGGCCCCAAACCTTCCACTTCATCCATAAAGAAAACCCCACCACCACGACAACCAAGATCACGATATCTTAATGGTATCAAAATGTGGGTAGAAAAACTTCTTTTGTAGCTCAGGGCTACTACAAAGGTGCCAACCCAATTTGGGTATCTTGACAATCAAAGCACCTTCCTCAATGCAAAACTCAAAGGACAAGGAAGAATAAAAGTAATCCACAACGTCATCCACAAATGCCAATGCGAGTTCCTCAAAGAACTCCAACCACTCAATAAGTGTGGGTACCAAACAGATTACTGCAAGCACAAGAGTACTACCAAGGTAATACCAACGCTTGGATTCCCAAGCACATCAAGAAGGGCCCCAAGCCTACTTAAAGAATGAATCCTGAAAGGCATCAATCATTAAATCCTAATGTTCAAAAAAATGGGTGCCTATGCACGTGCTTTAAGAATAAGGATATTATGATGGAAATTCCATCATAAACAAAGGGCAGAATGCTTCACCAACACCTTCAACCCCAGAAGCTAAAGTTCGACAAGAATGGAGGCCCAAGCAACACCAAAACAAGCCGCTCAACTCTCTCGTGCATACAACACATAGACAAGAGCTTGTGTGTTCCGTCAACACTAATGGCAACTAACCAGAAGCTGTCCCTATCGCCTCGACAACAATTGAATCACAAATTCACGAATCAATTTCCACGTCTGCAATAAAAAATTATGAGTGCATCAAGGACAAACTCACAATGCTCTTTTCACCCCTCTAGATGAGAAGCATGAGTGCACAATGCGGCAGCCATAAGAACCTATTCTCTCAAAAAAGAGAGTAGCCACAAGAACCTGTTACTTGTAAGGCGGTAATAATAAACCAAAAAATAAAATAATTTTTTTTAAAAAAGAGAAAAATAAAAATAAAAAGAAGACAAAAACAAAAAGGAGTCACAAAAATAGCCTACCTAAAAATGGTAGAATATCACAAGAAACTCCCAACGATCTTTAATAGCCAATACATTTTTGTTAAGCTTATAGCTTACTATTATTTTGGCTTCGTTAATGTCAAAGTTTCTCTATGAGTACATATCCATACTCATGCATGGAGGAAATTTGCACTAAAGCCTCAACATTGACAACTTTCCAGGTACATCTTTGGATGGGGGGGCATGGTGGACGAAAGCTTGGTAAATAGTACAACCCATCGCATGGAATTTTCTTTCAAATTGTAAACCTTTCCAAACGAACCTAAATATTCATAACACATTCATCTATAGTCCTTCGTGAAGATGTCTATATTAGCCACGCAAGTTGTCGTAATTCTTTCATGCTTCACCAACACGTGGCTACTTCACCAAGCAGTAGCTCAATAAGAGTCTATTTGACTCATTTCGCGTACTTCATGTATACCTACTTCATCAAACACTTAAATATACATAAAATCATACAAAGCACACGGGAAGAAGCGTGTAGGAGCAGGCTCTACTCAACAACATTTTATAAGAATCCTGCCACAAAAATGAACATCATCAAAGGCCAAATGCTTCAAAACGATGAATGTTGCTTCAATGAATAAGATGAGGACTCACTGAGAATCACAATCTTGTTTTGATGATTTTATCTATGTTCCTTTGGATCCTTCCTTCTCTTCTCCCCCATCATTACCATCTCTTAGATTCCCAACAACTAACACAAATAACATGAAACTTTGCTTATGATTGCCAAAAACAAAGTGAGCAAAAAATAAAAATAAAAAAATGCTCACAAAATTATAAAAAATGCAATCACTCGCAAAACCCATACCACCCCCATTAGGAATTCTTGCTAATCTCAAAAGCCATCAACAAAGCTTGTCAATTCTCGCCGGATAAAGGTCTTCAATGCGATCACAAGGATGCAATCAGCATCAGGAAAGGGGGAAAGTTAACCCATTCCTAGGGCTTACAAGAGCTACTGCCATTATCTTATATCAAGGAGTCAAGGTAGACACACCAAAAGGTCATACATTCAAGATATGAAGCAATGGTGTCCAAATCTACAACTTAGATGGGTGCTCGTAATGGTTTGATGGAATACTTATGGTAATTTCTACTTCAAGAGCATGTGGTAGTAAGTTAGGATGAAGTACCAAGTGATGTACTTCATGGATATATTATTAGAGTAGTCATTGTAATAGCATTAGGCCTCTTACGAGCCTAAAGTACCCGACCGGCCATAGTTGAAGTGAGTGTGAACACTTATGGCCATGTATATAATATCTCTCTCATAAATACAAAGAACTCTCCCATTGTGCAATAGATTCTTTCTCTTTCTAATCCTCTTGCTAATTGCTCTCTAATCCATGCTAGTGAGTGTGTGTGAGTGAAGTGAGGTGAGAGGAGGGACGAGTACATGTAGTGCAACATGGCGGTGTGACAACGCTCGCGAGAGGCATGCTGGAATCGCTTCTCAAGGAGTTGTAGAGCTTGGAGACCTCAAGGATAATCTTCTTGTTGGATGTGTTCCAAGGAAAGATCCTCATGACAGTTGCGGTTCACCATGTAATCTTCTTGTTGGATGTGTTCCAAGGAAAGATCCTCATGACAGTTGCGGTTCACCATGTAATCTTCTTGTTGGATGTGTTCCAAGGGGGGTTGGGTGAGCCATAACATACAAATATAAGAGAGAGAGAGAGTGAGCCATAACATACAAATATAAGAGAGAGAGAGAGAGAGTGAGTAAGCGCTACAAAACTTTGAAAAGTTAGAGATGAGAGGGTTGTAGAGAGGCAATGAGATGATAGAGGGGTGTCAAGATGTGAAAGAGAAGCTTTCAAAGAGATATTAGAGTTGAGAAGGATGTTGAACCAATCCTACTGTGAAGCAGCTTAGAGATGTGGCTAAAGAGCTTTGAGGCATGGATAAAGGGTTGCTACAAAGCTAGAAGGTGTGCTACGAAGGGCGATGGGAGGTAAGAAAGAGAGACACAAGCTAGTGGTGGATAATAGAGGAAGAGCAACATAGATAAAAGAATCAAGAGAGAGAAGATATAGGTGTTTTATCCCAACAAAAACATCTAAGAGAAGGGAGGAAAATGGGAGAGAAGGAATGGAGAGCATGGGATAGTTGTGTATGTGGGAAGATGGAGGCTTGGAAGAGGTGAAGGGGGCTTTGGGAGAGGCACTTGTGAGGGGAAAGGGAGGCTATGGGAGGAGATTAAGGAGAGGGGGAAGGGTGGTTGTGGGAGGAGGGAGGGAGGCTATGGGAGGAGCTGAAAGGTAGCTTTCCAAAGCAACTTTCTAGTTTTTAAAGCTACACGTGTAATAGTGACACTTTAAAGGTGACATTCTAGCTTTCAAAAGTGACATCAAAAGTGGCTTTCTAGTTTTTCAAAGTGACATCTTATGAGCATCTTATAGGACCTAAATATTTGATCATATTTTTAAGGGGTTAAACAATCCAACATTTTTTCTAATATGTCTTCCTCCCATTGCTCCATTTTCTAATTCTCGTTTTAATCATGTGCACTCTTGAAGGCCCCTTATAACAGCTTAACCTTGCCTTAATGCCAGTCAACTTTGCTATTTATGAGTTGAGGGTAGTCAATTGGGTTGTAAGCCCAATTGAAACAAGAAACGAGCTTTAAGCCAAAGGGGAACTATTGTTGGCATCAAACCAACACTACTCAAGACATGTGACTCATGCAATACCCAAGGAGGGGCAAGAATCTATAAAGGAAATATATATATCACACACACAAAACATGCCTTCCAACAACATAGGTAGAAGTAGGAGAGATCTCTCACTCTCTATGTCACTCACTCATGTGGAAAGAAGGGCGCTTGCCCTTGGTCTAGATATGTGGAAAATAAATAAGTTGAATTTTTCTTTTCCCACCAGAATGTGTCGAATTCATAGAGTTTTGTAGAATTGTTTGTGGGATGAATTGCTAAAGCGTAAAGAGAATTTCGAGTAAATATTTGAAAGCTCCTATCTATTATTTAAAAAGACTTTTTGAGAGCTATTTTGTGGGCTTGGTTCAAGGGGTTGAAATAGAGTTTTCAAAGAGTCAAGGAGAATGTACAAGAATTCTCTCAACTCTTCTAAGGAATTTAATGCATATTTTGGAGGGAAAAAATACAAGTTCCATTCTTCATTCCTATGCATTTCAATGAAATCAAGGGAGGATGACTTGGGATTATTAAAGAACCTTCAATTTTTGTAAATCTTAGAGTTTAACTAGCATGGACTTCACTTTGAGAATTTTGGAAAAAAGATAACTTCCATTCTTAGTTCCTCTGCACTTCAATGGTGTTAAGAGGGGATGACGGGATTATTAAAAGACCTTCCATTTTTACAAATCTTAGAGTTTGACCAACATTGACTTCACTTTGAGAATTTTGGAAATTGGGGTTTATGCCTAATCTTATGGCCATAGTTGACTACCTGTGGGATTTGGTACAATGATAATCATGTGTGTAAGTGTGAATGCATTTTGATGCAAACAATCAAGAAGTCAAGTTATCAATAAATGCATGCCATCTTATCTACATGATATAGAGATTCGTGGTTCTAAATTAAGTAAGTACAAGGTGCCATTGTTGAACAAAGCATTTGGGGCTCTCTCAAGGATCAAGGGGATTCTCTGAAATCTAAAAAAAGGAAGCAAAGGCAAGTGAAGGGACATCCAAAAGAAGGTACAATGCAAGACGATATGGGGAGATGTTGGGAAGACATATGGCTAGTCATGCCAGTTAATAAGCCTTCTTGACAAAATAATCCAGGAGCAGGGATTTTATATTCACGTGATTACAAGATTTTTTTTGTTAATAACACTTGTGAACATGTTATTAACATGTTCACATGTTTTCATGTTCTCAAAATAGCAGGTTACCAGTGACCTGGTAACCTGCCGAAGCCCGCCGGGCTTTTTGTTTTCCCGGCGGGCCCGTCGGGAAAATCCATTTTCCCGGCGGGAAAAAAAGTTAAAAAAAAATGGTCAAAATATATTCATGTTCACAGTCATTCCTACCATTTTTGGGCCTTCTGGACTCATTTATGATGTCAAAAGTTCAAAATTCTTTGTACAAAAAAGGTTATCTCTAAATTTATCACCTTAAGCTCGATTACCATCAATTAGATCTTATTATACTTCCAATTGAGTCTAATTGACATCAATTAATATCCAATTGAGTCTAATTGGTATCAATTAAGTCTAATTGGGTGTCAATTGATCGATTGGGCTCAATTGACATCAATTGACACCCCATTGGACTCAATTGGGCTTAATTGAACTTAATTGGATTCAATCAATTGACACCCAATTGGACACAACTGGGCTTAATTGGACTCAATTGACATCGATTAACACCCAATTGATGTCAATTGAGCTCAATTGACATCAATCCTAGTCAATTGATATCCAATTGATGCCAATTGAGCCGAATTGACACCAATTGCACTCAATTGGTACCCAATTGATGTCAATTGAGTCCTCAATTAACATCAATTAACACCCAATTGAGTCCAATTGACATCAACTAATACCCAATTGAGTCAAATTGATATCAATTAAGTATAATTGGGTGTCAATTAATCAATTCGACTCAACTGATATCAATTGATATCCAATTGGACTCAATTGACATCAATTGGGTGCCAATTGAGTCCAAGTGACACCCAATTGATATCAATTGCATCCAATTGGACTTAATTGACATCAATTGGGTGCCAATTGAGTCCAAGTGACACCCAATTGATATCAATTGCATCCAATTGAGCTTAATTGACATCAATTTACACCTAATTGATGTCAATTGAGTCTAATCCAGTTCAATTCACACCCAATTGATGTCAATTAGGCTCAATTGACATCCAATTGATGTTAATTGGACTCAATTGACATCAATTAATACCCAATTGATGTCAATTGAGCTCAATTGACATCAATCGTAGTCAATTGACACCCAATTGATGCCAATTGAGCCGAATTGAGCTTAATTGATATTAATTACACTCAATTGGCACCCAATTGATATCAATTGAGTCTGATTAGACTCAATTAACATCAATTAATACCTAATTAAGTCTAATTGATATCAATTAATACCTAATTGAGTCAAATTGATATCAATTAAGTCTAATTGGATGTCAATTGATCAATTGGGCTCAATTGGTACCAATTGATATCCAATTGGACTCAATTGACATCAATTGGGTGCCAATTGAGTCCAAGTGACACCCAATTGATATCCATTGCATCCAATTGGGCTCAATTGACATCAATTCACACCTAATTAATGTCAATTGAGTCCAATCACGTTCAATTCACACCCAATTGATGTCAATTGGGCTCAATTGACACCCAATTAACTCAGCCCAATTGATATCAATTGAGTCTAATTCAAACCCAATTGAGTCTAATTACATCTAATTGGACTCAAGTGACATCAATTAACACCCAATTGATGTCAATTAAACTCAATTAACATCAATTAACACCCAATTGATATCAATTCAGCTCAATTGACATCAATCGTAGTTAATTGATACCCAATTGATGTTAATTGAGCCAAATTGAGCTTAATTGACATCAATTGCACTCAATTGGCACCCAATTGATGTCAATTGAGACTCAATTAACATCAATTAACATCCAATTGAGTTCAATTGACATCAATTAATACTCAATTGAGCCAAATTGGGCTTAATTGACATCAATTGCACTCAATTGACACCCAATTGATGTCAATTGAGACTCAATTAACATCAATTAACATCCAATTGAGTTCAATTGACATCAATTAATATCCAATTGAGTCAAATTGATATCAATTAAGTCTAATTGGGTGTCAATTGATCAATTGGGCTCAATTGATATCAATTGACATCCAAGTGGACTCAATTAACATCAATTGGGTGCCAATTGAGTCCAATTGACACCAAATTGATATCAATTGCATCCAAGTGGGGTCAATTGACATCAATTCACACCTAATTGATGTTAATTGAGTCCAATTAGGTTCAATTTACACCCAATTGGGCTCAATTGACACCCAATTGATATCAATTTGGCTTAATTGATACCTAATTTATATTAATTGGACTCGATTGACATTAATTAACACCCAATTGATGTCAATTGAGCTCAATTGACATCAATTGTAGTCAATTGATACCCAATTGATGTCAATTAAGCCAAATTGAGCTTAATGGACATCAATTACACTCAATTAGCACCTAATTGATGTCAATTGAGTCTAATTGAGCTTAATTAATATCAATTAGTATCTAATTGAGTCTAATTGATATCAATTAACACCTAATTGAGTCAAATTGATATCAATTAAGTCTAATTGGGTATCAATTGATCAATTGGGCTCAATTGATATCAATTGACATCCACTTGGACTCAATTGACATCAATTGGGTGCCAATTGAGTCTAATTGACACCCAAGTGATATCAATTGCATCGAATTGGGCTCAATTGACATCAATTCACACCTAATTGATATCAATTGAGCCCAATTGATATTAATTGAGCCTAATTCACACCCAATTGAGTCCAATTGCATCTAATTGGACTCGATTGACATCAATAAACATCCAATTGATGTCAATTAAACTCAATTAATATCAATAAACATCCAATTAATATCAATTGACTCCAATTGGGTTTAATTGACACCCAATTGATGTCAATTAAGTCCAAATAGATACAATTAGGCTCAATTGACACCTAACTGATGTCAATTGAGTCCAATTGGATTCAATTGAGTCTAATTGGGTTAAATTGGATGCAATTAGGCTTAATTGATGTCAATTGAATTAAATTGGATGCAATTTGTCCAATTGATGTCAATTGAGTTCAATTGGATGTAACTAGGCTCAATTGACACCTAATTGATGTCAATTGAGTTCAATTCATACCCAATTATTGTTAATTGTGTCCAATTGAGCTCAATTAACACCCAATTGATGTCAATTGGGCTCAATTAACATCAGTTAACACCCTTTTGAGTCCAATTGATGTCAATTGAGTCCAATTAGGTGTCAATTGATATCAATTGAGTCCAATTGATCAATTAATATCCAATTAGACTTAATTGATGTCAATTGGACTCAATTCATTCAATTTAGCATCAATTATAATTAATTGACACCCAATTGATATTAATTGACATCAATTAGGTATTAATTGATGTCAATTGAGCCCATGTGACATCAATTGTGTGTCAATTGAATCCAATTGATGTCAATTGAGCCCAATTGACATCAATTGTGTGTCAATTGATACACAATTAGCTTCAATTCGGCTCAATTGACATCAATTGACACCCAATTGATGTCAATTAGGCTCCATTGACACCCAATTAGACTCAATTTGACTCAATTGACATCAATTGACACCCAATTAGACTCAATTTAGCTTAATTAAGTCTAATTAGACTCAATTAGACTCAATTTGGCTCAATTGATATCAATTGACACCCAATTATACTCAATTTGACTCAATTGACACCCAATTAGACTCAATTTTACTCAATTGACATCAATTGACACCCAATTGATATGAACTGATGTGAATTGAGCTCAATTGCATCGAATTAGGCTCAATTGACATCGATTGATACCCAATTAATATCAATTGAGAGCAATTGATGTGAATTGATGTCAATTGAGCTCAATTGCATGGAATTAGGTTTAACTGACACCCAATTAATATCAATTGAGTGCAATTGAGCCCAATTCAGCTCAGTTGTAATCAATTGACACCCAATTGATGTCAATTGCATCCAATTTGGCTCAATTGAAACTTAACTGATGTCAATTGAGTCCAATTGATGTTAATTGGCACCCAATTGATGTCAATAAGGTTCAATTGATGTTAATTGACCCCCAATTGATGTCATTTACGTCCAATTGAGCTCAATTGACATCCAAATTATCCAATTGAAGTCAATTAGACTTAATTGACTTCAATTGTGTTAATTGGATATTAATTGATATCAATTAACATCCAATTGCTATCAATTGAGTCTAATTCGGCTCAATTGACACTCAATTTACATCCAATTGGGCGTGAATTGAGCTCAATTGTATCATATTAGGCTCAATTGACATTAATTGACACACAATCGATCACACAATTGAGTGCAATTGAGCCCAATTGATATCAATTGTGATCAATTGACACCCGATTGATGTTAATTGCATCCTATTGGGCTCAATTGAGCACAATAGGATGCAATTAACACCCAATTGAGTGTCAATTGAGTGCAATTGAGCCCAATTGAGCTCAATTGATATCAATTGACACCCAATTGATGTCAACTGAGCTCAATTGAGCTTAATTGATATCAATTGACACCCAATTGATGTCAACTGAGCTCAATTGACACCCAATTGATGTCAACTGAGCTCAATTGAGCTTAATTGACATTAATTGTAATAAATTAACACCCAATTGAAGTCAATTGGGCTTAATTAATATCAATTAACATCCAATTATTATCAATTGAGTCCAATTCGACTCAATTGATACTTAGTTTACACCCAATTTTTGTAAATTTGGTGTAAATTGGGCTCAATTGCGTCGAATTAGGCACAATTGACATCAATTGACACCTAATTAATATCAATTGAGTGTAAATCAAGTGTAATTGAGTCCAATTGGGCTCAATTGAGTGCAATGATGTCATGGACAATTGAGTCAATTGATGTAAGTATAGTTAGATTTAATTGGTGTGTCAATTGAACTTAAGGCCAGCAAATTATATAAAACTTTTTTTGTGCCAATAATTTTGAACTTTTGACATCATAAATGAGTCCAGAAGGCGCAAAAATGGTAAGAATGACTGTGAACATGATTTTTTTATTTTTTTATTTTTTTATTTTTTTTTATTTTTTTAATTTGCCCGCCGGGAAAATGGGTTTTCCCGGCGGGCCCGCCGGAAAATGTACATTTTCCCGGCGGGATTACTGGCAGAGAAGGTTTTTGCAGGTCATAAAAAATGCCCGTGAATATACATTATGATCACAAGAATTTTTATGTTAACAATAGGTTTTGTTAACGTGATCACGAAATTGTGAAGACGTTAATGAAATCCCTGTCCAGGAGGGATATATGAACTCCTCCAAGGTCATGGAATAAAGATTTTGCACTATTCAAAGTTTGATGTATCTGGGTCGAGACAATCCTTTTTTCCCCTTTTCCATATTTTACATTGGATTTGCAAGATGCCTTAGTTTTAGATTTCATACATGAAGTTTTGTTCATGTGATATGGGCCCCACCTTCACAAGCTAGGTGGTGCTACAGAAGGCATGAATCTTATAAATTTGATCCATGATCATCATAAAGGAAGAGGGGGGTTAGTTTTTCACCCATGAACTATTTTATGAAGTTTAACGTTTCATCAAAATTTCTCAAAATCCACCAAAATCATTTGGTGGATTATGAAGTTTAACGTTTCATCAAAATTTCTCAAAATCCACCAAAATCATCATAAAGGAAGAGGGGGGTTAGTTTTTCACCCATTAACTATTTTATGAAGTTTAACGTTTCATCAAAATTTCTCAAAATCCACCAAAATCATTTGGTTTAAGTGGCTACATAGGACTTTATCTAATATTTATCTCTCGTGATACATTATTGTATATGCTTATTGTGATTTAAGAATCCATGCATTTCCTTCATGTCATGTTCTGCTTTATTGTAGATGACCTTTTGAGAAATGAATTTGAAAGATGCTGTACCAAAGAACTTTACTCCAAAAAAAATGTAATAAGTTTTCATATCATGTTGTCAAGGTTTAACTTGTATATCATGTGATCTCAAATCAAATCCATAAGGAAATGGATATATAAAATTGGTGACCTAACTCCTCTTCACCACACGAATGTTAAAAGAATTGCCATAAATCGAGCTTGTATGCAATATAAGAAGGTATATCTAATGATCATTACCTATAAATGTATGGTTTTAGCATTTCAAACTAGATTGTCGTAAGATTTACATGAGTTCTACCCATGTTTGTGTGGGTGTGTGTGGAAAACGTGCCTATATCACCCCTTGGCATACACTTTTGTGTTGTCACTTACTATAACCAAATAAACATATAGAGTCTATAAAGACTATATATACGGCTCTGGTTCTATGGCAAAGTGTAAAATTGTTTCTTAAAACTAATATTTTAAAACATTTCCAAAGAAAAAAATAAGCTCTATCACAATGTGTGGCTTGCAAGGAAAGGGGGAGGGGGGTTTTGTGTGTATAGCAAAAATGAATATCGAGAGCTTATTATGATTGTAACACACTTTTGAGTTCCAACTGAACACAACAAATTTATACTGATGTTTACAAAATCATTCTTAAGAAAAGTGATGTTCTCAACAACGAGCACTAATTATGGAGGTACAAGATTAAAAGAGTACAATCTAGATGGATGGCCATGTTCGAAGAAAATGTGATTTTGAGCATGGAATCACATTTTGCTTGATTTGGAGGGGGGTGAAGGAAGTAGTAGAAATGCATAAGTGGTGGTGGTGGGGGGGAGGAGGGGGTGGTAAGCCACACGAAGATCTCACATTGTGAGAGGGAGGGGGGGAAGGGGTGTGTGTGTGTGTGAGAGAGAGAGAGAGAGAGAGAGAGAGAGAGAGAGAGAGGGAGGAGGAGGAGGAGGAGGAGGAGGAGGAGGAGTAAATAATATGAGGGATGAGAAAATATTAAGGTTTCCAAGGGGCTGGGGGAGGAGGCGCCGGGGGGAACAAGGGGGGGATGGCGGAGAAGAGGGTGTTGGAGTCGATGGTGCCGGTGTCGCCGCCGGAAAGGGAGATGAGGGCGGCGGCCAGAAGGGCGTTGCCGGCAATGGTGGGTTCCGTGAAGTTGTAATTGGTCCGCACGTCCGCAAAGCGGTCCTGGGCATCCGGCCCGCCCACCATAGCTCCCACTATCACGTGTGGATTGGGCGACTTGGTGTCTCTATACTTGTCCGCCGTCGTGCATCCCCTCGACCCCACGTTGCTTGGTATGGACGCCCCCCTGTGGTGCACGTGCGTCGGGTAGCGCTTCCCGTAGCCCACCACGTAGCTCATCTTGTTGGGGTTGTCGCCTAGTATGTAATCGATCTGCATCACAAAACCAAAGGTCAAAATAACGAAAAAAACCACAACACACACACTTTTTGAAAAAACACACACACACACACACACTTTTTGAAAACACACACACACACACACACACACACACACACATTTTGAGAAAACACACACACACACACACACTTTGAAAATTGCTCACACGTCTTATTATCTCAAGCTTAAAATATTAAACACCACGTATTAATAAGAAAAAAATTGAGATATTCCCACTCCAACAGTAATGCATCATGATACACTTGCAAAATCTTTTTCTTTTGTTTTTTTGTTTTTTGTTTTTTTGCAAGAATCATTGTTCTCGGTGAATACAAACAATTTCCATGCATTAAGCAAGAATCATTGTTCTCGGTGAATACAAACAATTTCCATGCATTAAGCAAAATTATTGGACTTCTAATAGTTGTTATATCAAAGAGCAACCAAAGAAGAAAAAAATGTTTTTTTCTCCCTTAGGCTAGGTTATTGATGTATCTCTTTGATTATCCTATTACTATAGTATTTAAAATATTATTCTCGATCAAGTTTTACTACTACGCTTACTATTATAGTATAAATTATTTTTTATATTTGGAAAATAATTAAGTTTTGAAATCCAAGTTATAGCCAACAGGTGTGTATTGGAGCGGTTAAAGGATCAAAGTCGCAATGAGTTGACACAAGTTTGAATCTTGCTCGCTACAGTGTTGTGCATCCATGTAGCCGGAGTAGGGTATTTGAGTTGTGTTTACATATATAAGGAGCTATTCATGCCAATAGGCTGGTGGGAGGCTGGAGGGTAGCTGGTTGCCCTCCATTCAGTTCACACCACCAAAATGCAAACGACTGGCTGCCCTCCAATGGTAGATAGAACCCCACGAAAACTGGCTGGTTAGATCTACCACCATCCCAATGTTCAGGTTTTTAATAGCTTTTGAAGGTCCTAGCCAATGGCTACTTGATAATTCAAAATAAAGTTCATTTTTCTTATATTAAATGTAGTCCAACAATTCCTTCTCACGTGGACCCAAACCCCCACCAGTGGCAGTGGTAGAGCAAGGCCATTGGTGGGCAACTATGTGGGTGGTGTGAACAGGCCTAAACCGATCATTTTTGGCAAACTAAAAAAAGAAACCCAAATTGTGGAAAGGATATACCTGAGACCTAGAGAAGTCACGGAGGGTGACAGATTGTAAGAAAGTGGGTCCGCAATTCCATCCAGGAACGTCAGTAGAGCTGAGGTAATCGGCATAGAGAGCGGACAGAAATGCTGCAGCCGCATTGTATTGCAGTGGTGCAGGTCGTCCATGATTTAATTGCACTAGTCCACCTACACAGATGCCCCACTACTTTCAACTTTTTCTAGCTCGAACCTCGGAGGGCATTCTCTCAAACCAAAAGGCCTACCTTTCGTCACGTTGTAAGCCTGGAATTGAGGTAAATATGAGCACATCGCGATGTCTGTTTGGTTGTTATAGAGCCGTAGAACATCCTCGTAAGGATAGCCTGGGTTCATCATGATGCGAAGTCTGGTTAAAATCACCTGCAACAAACGTGCAACGTTAGCACTCATCCAACCAAATGACAAGATGGGAAACTCTATTTTTAAATTCAACCTTATAGCATGCAAGCACTGTTTTCTTTAGAGACTCAACTTCAATCTCCTTTGGAATTAATGTTTATGTAATCAGATATAAACGTAAATATATTTGAATAATTATTATTAAATATTCAAAATTTCACAAGTTGTCTTTCTTTTTGGATTTGCTATTTTCATGCTGAATTGTAACTACAGTGCTCACAATGGTGAAGATTATAGAAATTGTAGGTAATTTGGAGGCATTTATTTAATAAAGTAGGTCTCTCTTAGCTTAAAAAAAAAAACTTATTTGTAGGTTTTGTGTGAACAAAGAAAGCATTGTCCATTGAGGGATGAATTCAGGTGAGAAAATAATACTATCCTTAGAAATGTGAGATTAAATAATAGATAAATAAATACTAAATAATATTAAATGATAAATAAATAATACTATCCTTATAAATGTGAGATTAAATAATAATAAATGATACTATCCTTTTTTAAATTTTTTATAAAGTGAGATTACTTAGATCAAAGTTTAAATTTGATTATTAATGTGAGAATTTTACCTGAGCGCCGGGGAGTTTGTTGTCCCAGCTGAAGACGCGGGTGTCGAGGGAGCCATCGACGCCGCGGGCGTGATTAGCAAGCTCGAGGTTGGTGGCGAGGCTGAGGTAGGTGGCGTTGCCGGAGGCGTAGTAGAGCCAGGCGCTGCTCCAAACATACTCGTCCCAGTAGCCCGACGAGTTGTAGAAATGCGAGGCATCCTGCACTTGCACGCTGTACCTCCCACGCGGCCCCCTCGCAAAGTGGTAGGCGACCTCGGCCCCGTGTAGAAGCTCCTGCGCATATTGCCTCTCATCCTTGAACACGATCGACGCCGCTGCCAGCGCCGCCGCCATCTCAGCCGCCAGGTCCGAGCACTGCCCACACGTGGCCACTGGCCTGTCGTAGTCCATGTCCTCCGGCCTCTCCCAGCAGCTGTGATCGTTGTTGTCGCTGGTGCTACCCACTCCAACCTATGATCACAAATTAACATCAACCAGGTGCTTATTCACTTCATCATTCTATCAACGTCCTTAATCTCAATGTTAATCGTTCAATCAGCCTTGAATCTCAAAGCTCGTTAATCATTATTCCATTAGCCTTTAATCTCCCTAAACCACCGCGTCATTAGCCTTTCAGTAAGTAATCTTTCAATCTCAACCGTCGTTAATTAGCGTTTAATCTCCCTAAACCACGACGTCATTAGCCTTTTAACTCCAATTAACCTTTAATATCTGTGATATGTCGCTACATCATTCGAATTTCATTCTTTTCTCAAAAAATCATTCAATTACTGTAATCTTCCGTGCGCCTTATACCGCAACAACTCGCTACTGCATTAGTATACAGCCTCTAATTCCGATTTTTGATCTCTACATCATTCAATCAGCTTTTAATCTCCTTTGTTTTATCACAGCTAGATCATTCTATAATTTGGCAGATCTCATTCAGATGCGTACCCTAGTGGCGATTCCAGCTCTGATCAAATCCCAACCATCCATTGCATCCGTGTGTTTTACACTTAATCTTTCTTTTGCTCTACTACATGAAGATCAGTGTAGTTTTCGAACAATAGATTGTTCAATTACAACTTCATCTCAAATATTTTCACTAAAAAATTCCGGTAAATTGAGCTGTTGGATGCATGGCACAGAGTTTTCTAAAATTCCATGTCATGGCTGTCTAATTCGACGCAAACCCAACAATCGTCGACTTGCAATCAGATTAGATCTCAATTAGCATTAATTAAGAGTGCTATAATCACGAAATCGCTCGCTTTCTACATGAAACGACTAGATTTACATGTAAACTAGGACAGGATTAATTATACTCTGTACTGTACAATGGGATTAGGTTAATTAATCTTCCTGACCTGTGCATAAACTTGGGTGATGCTGTTCGCTGTCTTGTTGAAGGTTTTGAGGATGTAATCCGTCCCCCATTTGATGAGATCTTTGACGTGGCTCAACTCCCCTATGGCTTCATACTTTGCGCTGTATTCGATCACACTCCAGCTTAGAATGGTGATTGTAAAAGCCCCTGGAAAGCCAAACTTTATGTTGTCTCCTGCATCGTAGTAGCCCCCTGCCAAATCAGCTGTCGGCTCCCCATCGTGAATCGCCGAGCTTGCACGCCACGATATGTTGTTGCTTTTCGTTAAAACTCCAGCTGGACCACACGATGTAAAGATTCAGTTTAGCTCGCACATGTTGTTATCTATAATAATCACGTGTTTGACTCGTCTTAATCTTAATTAAATCAATGCAGCACTAATGGGTCCTGATCCTTGCTAATTTAAACACTAATGGGTCCTGATCCTTGCTAATTTATACAACACCAGTTCACATGGAATTTGGATTGGGCAATTCTTATGGTTTTTTCAACTCGCAAACTAATTGTAATCTAAATTAACATCTTATAAATCAATCTTCTCTAAGAGTATTGGATCATTAAACTAATCAAAATTAACATCCCATAAATCAGTCTTCTCTAAGAGTATTGGTGAATCATTAAACTAATCACAATTAACATCTCATAAATCAATCTTCTCTAAGAGTATTGGACCATCAAACTAATCGAAATTAACATCTCATAAATCAGTGTTCTCTACGAGTATTGGTGGATCATTAAACTAATCAAAATTAACATCTCATAAATCAGTCTTCTCTAAGAGTATATGATCAATAAACTAATCAAAATTAACATCTCATAAATCAATATTTTCTAAGAGTATAGGATCAATAAACTAATCAAAATTAACATCTCATAAATCAGTCTTCTCTAAGAGTATTGGTGGATCATTAAACTAATCCAAAATTAACATCTCAAAAATCAAACTTCTGCAAGAGAATTGGACCATCAAACTAATCAAAGAACTTGAATCAAATCTAGAGAAGTGAGAATTATAAACTAATTGAATGTAATTAAGGGTTTTAACCAAATCATGTTCTCTATGACATAATTGGATAAAAAATGGCAGCTGCTTACATTTTTGTGCATTGAAGAAGAGGAGCGCCTTGTGGAGAGCCTGCGTGTAGTTGTCTTCAGGAGGGGGAGGCGGGTGGTGACGAGGGATCAGCTTTACTATCATCACTATGAAACCTGTAAACAAGATTGCGGCCAGCAGAGTCCACCCTATGTATTTTAAGAGCTTTCTACTGCACACAACGCAACCCAAGTCCACATGTTGATTCTTCTTCTTCTGATCAGAAGGCCCCAAAAGCCAGCTCTGCTGCGTCTCGTCTAGCCTTGCTAACGAGGCCCTATCCAGATCCAAGTTTCTGCTCCTATCATCATCTGTTGCCGAGTCCATTGATACATCAAAGGACCCTCCCCAAGCATCGTGAGCATGCATTTGGAATTTGATTAATCAAACTCTTAAACCAATTGAAAGCTTTTAATCAGAATGCTTGGGATCTCAAGCCACAACCACAAATTATGCTCTCATCTATATCCTTGGTTTAATCAGAGAGAGGACCCGATGAAGCTCTTCATAGAATGAAGTGCACTACTGAATGATTAAGCACCATTAAGCAGAATGCTTAGAGAGACGACCCGATTAAGCTCTTCATAGAATGAAGGTCACTACTGATGAAGCACCATTAAGCAGGTGCTTAGAGAGATCACCCGATTAAGCTCTTCATAGAATGAAGCTCACTATATACTGATTAAGCACCATTAAGCAGAGATCGAGACTCAGATCTCGACAGGAACAAAAATCTGGTGAGGTCGGTGCAAAATTCCGGCACTGGGTAATACCGCGCCAAATATAGCGTCAAATCGTGGAGCCCCTAATGACGATGACCTACTAACGTATGGAGGCCATTGACCATCTCCATCGAGATGCTACACAGAAGCCGGCAAACACGACGTGTGCGGGTTGACGGGTCGTAGCCGGTGCGCTAAACACAGAGACGCGATGGGTGGTCGTAAAGCTATAATATAACAGGATCACGCGCTCCAACAGCTCGATTATACAGATCGCCAGCTAATTTCGATTTGGACAAGAGCCTCCTGCATGCAGCTTGTTGAAACCCGGCCAGCAGCCTCTCTCCTCGCCCACCTTGCACGTTTCCCATGGTCGCTTCCTCCCCACCCCAAGGTAAGTCAGTAGTCCATTTTGAAGCTGCCCCTCTGTTGCCCTCACGCATCCCCCCCTTTCCTCCTGTGTGCTCCACATTCCTCACAAGTTTTTGTCACAACCCACATCCTTCATTGACTTCCATGGATTCTACTACTGCCCCTTTATGCACTTTTAAATTTCTTCTACAATGACCTACCACTTCACTACACACGCAATAAACCTTTTTTTCTAACAAGTTGGAAACAAAATCACCCTCAATTTATATTGGAAAAAAAAATTGCATAGGTTAACCGGTTTTATAACTACAATCTTGAAATCCAAAGCTAGGTAAAATTATAACGGGTTTTTTTCCAATTTGAGCCGTGAAAATTACACTAAAGGACGGTTATTTTCTGAGACTTCATACTATTCATATATTTAGCTTCAAACCAAAACTTATGTTAAAAATTTCAATGCTTATTTTTCATCACACACTCAAGGATGACAAAGCACTTTACAAACATCAATGCTCTCTCTCTCTCTCTCTCTCTATAGTAGGGCCCACACCATGAACTGACGCAAAAGTTATAGTGTTCTTATTTTGCACTATGGCAACAAAATAACTAAGTTAAGTTTTAGTTTACTCTCTTTTCTCAAATTATAGAAGGAAAAGTTACAAAACAATACTCTTGAGTAACAACGAGTCATCATTATTTTGATATTTTGCAAGTTTATCAAAGATGCACGTTCCCTTAACTTTCAACTTCTTGATTGGTGGACCATTTTATATGAAGCATAGTGGAGAAGGCTCATTTTTCTTTTGATTAGTCCATTTCTCCTAATTTGGATACATTTTTAATGGTTATTCTCAACATCAAAGCATACATATCACTTCTATCTTTTTGCCACATATAAGTTTGAAAGTTCAATGCAAATTTTAATCAAAAGTTATGAGAATTGGAGAGTCTTTGTTTTGCATTGACCATTTATTACAAGGACACAAAGTTTGAAAAATAGCTCACAAATCATTCACCTTGCTAGCTACAATTTGGGCTAAAGGTGCTCAAAGAGTATCTACATTTATAATTTGCTTGCAATACATTTCACCTTGCTAGCTACCGTTTGGGCTAAAGGTGCTCGAAGAGTATCTACATTTATAATTTGCTTGCAATACATTTCTCTTACATGTGTTGATGTGAAAGTGATGCAATTTTAACAAAGATGCATTTATAGTTTCCTCTACCTATGTACTCCATTTTCATTATTCATAATGGTAAGAACAAGAAGGCAATTCCCACTTAGTGGGACTTCTAGCTAGCAAACATCCAACTAGTCCCCCCCACCCCCAGGGCCCACACCATGACTTGACACAAAAGTTATAGTGTTCTTATTTTGCACTATGACAACAAACTAACTAAGTTGTTTCCCTTTATTCTCTTTTCTCAAATTATAGAAGAAGAGTTACAAAAGAATTCTCTTGACTAATAATGAGTCATCATTATTTTGATCAAAATTCAAAATTATGGGAAGATATTTTGCAAGTTTATAACAAAGATGTATATTCCCTTAACTTTTGACTTCTTGATTGGTGGGCCACTTTATATCGAGAAGCCTCATTTTTCTTTTGATTAGTCTGTTTATCCTAATTTGGAGACATTTTTAACGGTTCTTCTCAACATCAAAGAATACATATCCCTTTTATCTTTTTTTGGCACATATAGGTTAGAAAGTTCAATGCAAACTTTAATAAAAAGTTATGAGAATTGGAGAGTCCATTTGTTTTGCATTGGTGATTTATTACAATGACACAAAGTATAAAAAATAGCTCACAAATCATTTACCTTGCTAGCTGCCCTTCGAGCTAAAGGTGCTTGAAGAGTATCAACATTTATAATTTGCAAATATGTTTCTCTTACATGTGCTAATGTGAAAATAATTTGAGCATGAATTTCATACTCAAAAGTATAAATCAAAACAATTGGTAGAATGCACATATTCATGTCAACTATTATATCACCAAACCTTCACAATAATATTAATGGATATACACTTTCTTCATAGTAGACTCTTTGTTGGTGTAAAAGTTTCACCCCCACAAAACTTTACTGCTGTTGTAGTGCAAAAGAAAATCTTATGGAAAGTGATTTCTCTCTTGTGGAAATTTTTTTACATACAAATATCCTTAACCATTCACAAGTTCCTCTACCTATTCATTACCACTCCATAGTTCATAATCTCCCATGTAGTAGGAAATACCTTTTTGTGTTCTTCTATATATATATTTGTAATGGTGGCGAACATAGAAACTTGTGTTTCCATTATGGAGAAGTTTTCACACACAAAGATAGAATTTACAGTTTCCTCTACCTATGTTCTCCCTTTTCATTATTCATAATGGTGATAATAAGAAGGCGATTCCCACTCACCAAACATCCAATCTAAGAACTTTCTCCTATTAGTTTTTTTATCCATTGTTATGGCTCACCCTAACCCCCCTTGAAACACATCCAACAAGAGATTACCTGGTGAACCACAACTATCGTGAGGATCTTTTCAATGGCCGAGCTCGTAACCCTCGAGGTCTCTAAGCTCTACAACTCCTTGAGAAGCAATTCCACCGTGCCTCTTATATGAGCGTTATCACACCGCCACGTTACACTATGGGTACTCGTCCCTCCTCTCACCTCACTTCACTCACACACACTCACTAGCATGCATTAGGGAGAGAGATTAGCAAGAGGATTAGTAAGAGAAAGACTCAATTGCACAATGGGAGAGTATGTTGTATTATGAGAGATATATTCACTTATATACATGGCTATAAGTGTTCACACTCACTTAAACTATGGCCAACCGGGCACTTTAGGCTCATAAGAGGCCTAATGCTATTACAATGACTACTCTCATAATATATCCATGAAGTACATCACTTAGGACTTTATTCTAACTTGCTACCACACGCTCTTGAAGTGGGAATCACGATAAATACTTCGTCACACCATTATAGGCACCCGTGCAAGTTGTAGGTTTGGACACCATTGCTTCATATCTTGAATGTATGACCCTTCGGTGTATCTATCGTGACTCCTTGATGTAAGATAATGGCGGTAGATCTTGTTAACCCTAGGAATGGGTTAACGGCACCATCTTTGATGAACCATATAAATTGGTGGCTGATGCGTTTGGTCCTGAGGTTTCCTTCTTTGTGCAAGCTTAGGGGGCTTTGTGATGCACTTGGAAATCCAAGCGTTGGTATTTCCTTGGTAGTACCCTTGTGCTTGCAATAATCTTTTTGGTATCCACACTTGTTGACTTGATGGAGTTCTTTAAGGAACTCACATAGGTTTTTGTGGACGGTGTTGTGGAGTGCTTTCTTTTTCCTTGCCCTCTGAGTGCTGTGTTGAGGAAGAGGCTTTGACTGTCGAGGGACCCAAATGTGAATGGCACCTTTGTAGTAGCCTTGAGCTACAAGTCGCTGCTTCTCCACCCACATCTTGACACCATTAAGATACCTTGATTTTGGTTGTCTTGGTGAAGTTTTCTTTTTGGTTGATGTGGAAGGTTTGGGGACCTCCTTCACATTAGTTGGCATTGAGGGTGCAGGCTTGAGAATCATGGGTATTTTTGATGATGATGAGGCTAGAGTCTCTTGTGGAGTGGCTGTCAATGATGAGGCTTTTAAGCATGTGGTTATCTCCTTTGGTGAGGTTTGTCGATGAAGAGGCATAGTCTCTGAGGCTTTTCCTTTGAATTCCTTGTTAGAGATAGATGGTTGCGTGGGGGAACTTCTTCAGGAATAGCTATTGATTGTGAGGTTTTGGCATCAAACTTCATTGGTGAGGATGGGATTGAAGGAGTCGATGCTTTATCGGAGTCGGTTGTTGACACAGATGGTAGGTCATTGTGTAGAGGGGATTTCATGGAAGAGACTTGTAACCTTTTGTGTTTAGCATCATAGAAATCCATTAAAGTTGGATCCTCTTCCTTGCAGTATGGTATTGTTAACTTTTTGTCGTTGACCATGATGATGACTCTATCACTAGCAAAGTACAGTGGTGCTTGGGTGGCAATAGTCCATTTATGTCCCAAGATCAAATCTGTTTCCAACACATACTTAATTAACCAGAAAAAACTTACAAGTAAGGGGGTTAGTTTCAATATACATTATATGTTCAAGGTACCCGAAACATGGCATGTTCAAGTCTTCTATAAAGGGAATTCTTTTAGGATGAGTCCTGAGTGTTGGTTGACCTAACAAATCCCATAACTCGAGGGTCATGAGATTGTGTTCTCATGTTGGATAAAGCTGTGCTTGAGTTGTGGTGATTTTATTGGATAAAGCTGTGCTTGAGTTGTGGTGATTTTATTGGAAAGTTCCAAAAAAGCCAGAATCCTAGGAATTTTTTCAATACGATATGTTGGAAGTTCCAGCTCCTCCAAGGTCTCATCCTCCCGTAAGCAATTGTACATTACTTGTATAGAAGTGTTCAAGGTGATTGTTTGCATGGATTCATCTATGGAATACAATGAGCCACGTATCTAAGTTCCACCAAGGATGACATCATACTCAAGGGAATCTAGGGTAACATGGAATGTAAATTCCACATCTCCAACGATTGTTTGAGTAGCATAGCTAAAGTAACCTAGAACTTCAATGCTTTGTCCATTGGCTCCTCTTGCAAGACCATTGTCTGGAGGGATAAGTTTAGGTTGTCCCAATGACACCCAAGTGTTTATTGTCATGATGTTATGACTTGCTCGAGGGCTAATCAACATGCATTTACGCTTAACATCATTGCCTGTGTAGGAACATCTAACCATACCATGATAGAATCTTCAAGAGGAACCATGGATGTTTCAGTTTTTGTTTCAGCTCTTTAGATCCCGTTTTAGTTTCATATTTCCACTCACTTTCGTCCTCTTTTTGGCTCTCAGTTTTGTCAAGAGTATCCAATGTGTACACTGGCACACAGCCCTTTGACAATTCTAAATGAGGTTTGTTTGAAAACTTGCGAATCCTCACAGTCCTGTTCTATTGAGCTTTTTTATGTCGTTTTAAATTATGTTGAGCCCTTAAAGGTGCAAGTGTTGATGTTATGCTGGCTGCACCATGAGAGAAGACCATTCCTCCAAATGAGGTTTTGAGAGATTGCTTTAATTTGGTAAGGGAATTATCAAATTCCTCATGTGCTTTCTTAACCGCATATTTTGTGCAATCTGTCTTGAATGACTCTTCTGTAGAGAGTATGTCTTCCTCTTGAAAAGAGAAGTGAAACTCCTCTGGGTTTTGTATTTTGGTTGCTTTTTTAGGTTTGGCATTATTAGGCTCAATCACAACTGGTGATCTTGTAAGACACTCAACCATGCTAAGCATGCTCTCCTGAGCTTGCCTTTTGCATTCTGCATATGTCATGTGATCATGATTTTCAATTTGGGGTGGTTGGGTGGGTTCTAGTTTCTTGATTGGTTTATGAGGTGCACTTAGTGAAGAGTGAGAACTTGTTTTATTCTCACTAAGTGACGTACTACACTACAAGGGATTGGGCTCATACCCGCGCTCTTAGCCGCTAAAAATGACTTGTGAAAAAAAGTAGCGGGCTCGTGTATCAGCGCGTGTATAATCGCGGCCAGAGACATGCGTGTAAAAACGCGTGTACAATACCTCTCAGACGCGCGTATACACGGGTGTGTAGCCGCGTTTTTTTTTGCAGACGCGTTAATACACGCCAGTATACACGCTTCTTATTCTATTAGACGCGGTTATACACGGGTGTATAGCCGCATCCTGTTCAGTCCCAATGTCCCAGACGCGTTTTTACTTGCGTCTATACACGCGTTTCTTTTATTTAGATGCGCTTATACACGCGTTATTGCCAGTCTATACGCGTTTATACACGCGTAATTTCCAGTGTATCCGCGCAGATACACGCAATTTTTAGCAGTTTTGACGCGTTTATACACGCGAACAGAGAGCAAAAAAAAAATCCAGAGAGTGCTATTTGGTGCCTGAATACTGTTCCAGCATTCCAGCACCCAATAGCACTCTCTGGTTTAGGGTTTTTGGTGCATTAGACCATCCCATTAGACCATCCATGAAGAACATATGCACGAGGGAGATTAAGACAAGAACGACATGAATGCATGCATACATTATCATTACACGATTCAAGACAGCCATGAATGTAATACTATCGATCAATCAATTCAATATTACTATCAAAATTTCATACATGTATACAAGGGAGTCCATATCTCGAAGTAGCCCATGGCTTGAGTTTACAAAAAAATATATACAATCACATCCTAAATATGGAATGTGATACTACAAATCTGAGTACTACTCAGACCCAGATGATGACTCGGTGCTCCCCTCATGCTCAGATGAGCTCGCATCGGTCGGAATGTCCGAGGAGTAGTGCTCACGTCCACCCTCTGCAGCGGCGGCCGGTGGATCATCAGCAGCTTGTGCCTGTTCAAGTAATATATAGTATATAAGTATATATATATATATATATATGCAATTCAATAAACCAAAACCATTCGTTACGAATTTTCAAGTACCTGTCGACCGTATGGTCTCATGGCCAACTCAAACTGCGCGTCCGTAATACGTCCCTCGGCTCTGAAGATGGCCCACGTGTCACGTCTGCTATGCCGGCGAGCATACGCAGTATCGTGGGTTGTGGGCTTCCTCCCCGTAACCCGTCGCTGTATCATAATCAACACAATTTGTAAGATTAAAACAATTCATAGAATCAATGAATTAAGTAAACAATCAAATAAAGTGACAGGATACTTACGAACTCTGCCTCCCATGACTCGACGCCGCCAGATCCGAAATGCGAAGATCCAACGGTCTCCATCTGGATCCGTCGTGCCTCCACATGCTGCCTGCTCTTCACGCCACCCTCTGCTCGTTTCTTTGCCTCCTTCGACTCGCGTTTGTGCGCAGTGGCAGGTTTCTCGGCAGGATAGCCACCCGCAGCTACATTTAGCCGGTCATCGTACGCGAGTTTTTTAAGGTGAGATCTTTTATTACTTAAGATCTCCCTTATTCGCGTCCTTCCCCATACATCCGAGAATGTAGCATGTGGGGGATTGGGGTACCGACTGTGTACAGCCTCTATCACCTCCCCAACTAATCGGCTATTTTGATCTTTAAATTTAATAAAACAATTTCTATATGAGTTTGATACTACCCCACGCATGTACTCCATTACCTCCCTCCCCCTCGCATCCATCACTATCCCGCCCCTATCCGTCACATCATAGTAAACCACTCTCTCCATCTCTCTCATCTCCTCCTCTTCCGAACTGTCTCCTCTAACTCTTCTCCCTCTATCTCCTCTCTCATCCCGTGCCCTACTACCTCCCCCACCTCCCCCACCTCCCCCACCAAAGCACCCGCCGCATCCTCCACTCCCACTCTTCCTACTGCTGCGGGTGGAGTCACGACTGGGGGATTGTCTACGTGACGGTGGCTGTGAGCCCTGACGTGACGGTGGCTCTGAGGGAGCACGTGATGGTGGCTGTGAGGGTGTACGTGAGTGTGTCTGGGACGAGGTATGTCTCCTCGGTGGACGTGGAAGAGGAGAAGCTGCATGCCGTCTCGTCGGACTCGGAGGAATAGACGGCACTGGAGTGCCCTGGATACTCGCGGTAGGGGTATAGACACCAGGCAGGGAAGGAGGGGGATGAGCATACATATACTCTGTAAGCTCAACCGGACCAGGTTGGCGCCCAAAGTGATTCATCATCTCCATCAACCAATTGCTATACGCAAATGGATCGGATGAAGAACCTGGAATATCCATAAAGAACCTGCAGCAAACATCATCATGTACATCATTGACTCACACATTGTCATTACACAAGTCAAATGCCTGCAAACCATGAAATCTGAAACGCCGCAGTTTTCTGTCTGCAGAAACGCGTGTATACACCCGTTAAAAAACGCGTGTATATACCCGGCAAAAAACACGTGTATATGCGCGTGGAAAAACTCTGCAGACAGGTTACACGCGCTCCTACACGCGTTCGTACACGCGACCTGCGAAAAAAATTTCTCGAAAAGACCGACCCCCGACAAAAACAGAATGTCCTTATAAAAGGACCAGCCATTGTCGCCCCTGTCAGGATGCAGCAACCCAATCGTATGCAAAAAGACAAACCCAAAGAGCAAAGAGCAAAGTAAACAAATCTGACAAAAGAGACAAGGCACAGGACAAAGTGACTCACCTCTGAAAAAGTGAGTCCTCTCTGCTCCTTCTCTGCTCCCTCCTTCTCCCGTGTGTGTGCTCCTTTCTCTGCTCCCTCCTTGCTGTTGGAAAAGGCGAAAACAGGCGAAAACGCATGCACTGTTGATTTCTAAGTTCAAAATCTATATTTGGGGAAGGCGGGCTGTTTTTAGTTTAAATATGCCGTCGCGTTTATGGGTGCGTTTATGTTCGCGTTTATCAACGCAGGTATTTTCGCGTGTACATGATTTCAGCTGCGCTTATACACGCGTTTTGCAGAAAGTAGCCGCGTGAATACACGCGTTTTTTAGGAAGTAGCCGCGTTTATACACGCAAGTTTTTTAGGAGATAGCCGCGCGAATACACGCGTTTTTGTGCTTTCATTAAAAATATATAATGAGTTTGTGTTTTCTGATTTGTACACAGGATGTCATCAACCTCTTCAAGCAGTTCTGGGGAAGATGAGACAATGCGTCATCGTAATCGCGATGTGTGGTTGGGACAACGGATCAAATGTATGTGTAATCGATGTCAAGGATGCATTGTACGAGCACGTCGAATTACCTTGAATCACATCTCCATGTATGGAGAATGGAATCAAACAGGTTTAGAGGTGAGTAGATGTAAATTGATGGTATTCAAATGACTCATGGTATCCAAATTAAATTAATAGAGTTGTAACATATAATTTGATAAATTGAAGCAGGATGCAGTACCACACCCTAACATGGTACCCTACGCGCGACGAGAGCACGTAAAGCGTCGACGAGATGATGCTGGAGCTTCGGGATCTAATGTCAGAGATGAGTGGGAAAGGGACGACAATAGCCCTGCACCCCACGAAGTTGTGGAAGAGGAGGTGCTTGATGATATGGTGCGGAATCTTTTTAAGGATGATCCCAAAGGTATGGACGACGATGATATGGAACAAGAGCATCTTTATAAAGCTTCATCGACACCGGTGTTTGACGGGTGCACATTCTCAGTTTTACGTGCTTCCCTTGAACTACTTAATATACAAACAGTTTATGGATGGAGCAATGCAAGTCTTGACGCATTGTTGAAGTAAGCATTCTAACTTATAAATTTGAATTAGTGGTTTAAGGTTTAGGATTTAAGACTAATTATAATTGATGATATTGGATGCAGGCTATTGTCAAACATGCTTCCAAAGGAAAATAGACTGCCCACCTCAAGAGACATAGCGAGGCGCTATGTGACATCTCTTGGAGGACTGGATTATGATAAAATACATGCATGCGTCAATGATTGCATTCTCTTTCGTGGGACGCATAAGGAGGCTCTGACATGTCCCACTTGTGGTGAAGCAAGGTACAGAACAGATATGAAGAGTTTTGATGTACCTCGTAAAGTCTTGCGACACTTTCCTATAATTCCTCGCATCAAACACATGTTCAAGTGCAAATCCATAGCAGAGCTCATGTCATGGCATTCCTCACATCGATCGGATGATGGCATGTGGAGAATTCCCGCAGACACTCCTGCTTGGAAGCATATTGAAGATGAGTGGCCCAGCTTTAAAACAGAGCCCAGAAACTTGAGACTTGGCCTGGGTATGGATGGAGTGAATCCATTTGGTTTCAAAAGCACCGCGTACAGCGTGTGGCCAGTTGTGCTGGTGAATTATAACCTTCCACCATCAATGGCGATCAAGAAGGGACATCTTATGTTATCCCTTCTAATTCCAGGGAAACATAAAGTCAAGCATATGGATGTTTATCTTGAACCACTGATTGATGAGTTGGAGGAACTAAGGACAGAGTAAAGTAATTGACAGAACATTGATTGATGATCTCAATTTCACTTGTATCCTTAATAGTGATGTGATGAGCAGATGGGTTACAAGATATGAGGATGCAAAGACAAAAAGGCAAGCAGAAAGAGCTCTCTTTCGGAGGCAACATGGCTCTCGGAAGGCGTACCCTAAGCATCTAGCAACACTTCCGAATGATATCCATGTTGATTGGTTGCATGAGGAAATGGAGAGAGCAGAGAGTGACGAGGGGCTGCATATCACGGCGGAAGAATGGGAGTATGCACGAGGATGCATGTCAAAGGTACATAGAACTAATGTTTTGCATTAGTTGTAAGTGATTTTCTTTTAATATTTATTCACATTGCTTACACAAATATTGCTTCTATTTTGGTCCAGTGCACTATGTTCAATGCTATATGGTGTGAAGGCAAGCATTTTCGAACACAAAGAATTGATGAAAAGAGAAATACACAAGATTGCGGTGTCATTAGTAGCTTTGAGGGAGCTAATGGAAAAATGGATGATTATTGTGGCATAATCCAAGACATATTTAGGCTTGACTTTCGTCGCTTCTTTGTGTATGTTTTGGATGTCAAATGGCAAATGAACGTGGTGGAAAAAGGGCCTGATGCAACGATAAAACGCCATGCAAGTGGATATGTAACTATTGACTCTACAAAGTTCTGGCAAACAAAGAAAGATAGGCTCGTATTGCCACAACAATGTGAGCAGGTATGCATTTTTTTACTAATGTGTTTCATGTACATATATATCTAAGCTCGCGTACCCCTTGACTTTTGATATGCTAATTAATTACTGTACTGTGGGTATTTGAGTAGGTTATCTATCTACCAATGGTGCATGACATCAAATGGTGGTACGTCATCCCTATTGCACCACGTTCCAAAGTGATGTATAATACATTCACTGATATGGAGCATATGGAGGATGTAACAAGCCGCAATGAAGATGACGTCGAACATGCCATTGAAGATGTTGTGATCGATGATCAAGAAATAAGAGATGATCGTGATAATGAGGATGAGCATGCCATTTCTCATGATCATGAGAATGACCCTACCATTGAGGATGATGGTGATGATGATGAGGATGATCAGGACATCGATACCATTATCAATGGAGTACAGAATATCGATAGTGGAATAAATTTAATCGTAGCCTTACCAATTGATCAAATGGATATTGATGTTGATCGTTTGACAAGGATGGATCTTATTGAAGATGAGATCGAACCCTAACCAATCCGTCACTGTATGTTCTAAATTGATGACATTTCTATCATCTCATATGCATGATTTATTTTTGAATATATTTCATTGTTGTAAATGCATGTAGTGGGATTGTGTAATGATGTATACTGTAATGTACTATGAGATGGTTTAAGGAAAATAGTTTTTAATTTTGTTAAGGAATTCAGTTTTTTTTCAGTTTTTCTCTGCCATGCGTGTATTAATCCGTGTACAGTGGCGTGTATTTTTCCGTGTATGATAGCGAGTATTACCCCGTGAATATTATCGTGTATTTTTCCGTGTATAATAGCGAGTATTACCCCGTGAATATTATCGTGTATTTATGCGTGTATTACTGCATGTATATAAACGCGTTTATACACGCGTTGATAAATGCAAATATACACGCGAAGTTAAATGCTAAAATACACGCGCCCGATTTTATTCAAATACAAGCGCGACCATACACGCGTTCGTAATTTATCGCGTGTATGAAACGCGTGTATGGCAGCATTGTCTTGTAGTGCTAGAACTTGTTTCATCTTGTGACTTTCTTTAGATTGTCAGTCTTTCATTCTGTTTGTCCATGTGACGAGATCAAATTTTCTTTTGGGCTTTTGTATCCTGCGTCGCACATATGGGTTTTGTGGTTTTGTGTGTTGGCTTTTGATGTGGATGCTTTTGCATCATGTGTAGCTTTTAGCTCTTTTGGGTTATGTCCTCCCACAGGCTCCTTTTCTGTGTCCTTTAATTCAACCTTGGTTTCGATAGTTTGTTGTCCCTTGTTTTTCTTGGGCTTAGAAGGTTTTGTTTCCTCTTTTGGGTTCTGCTTTCAAGCATGTTCTTCTATCCATTTTGAGATATTGTCTTTTGTGTTCTTTTTGACCGTTTCTCATGCCTTGGATTGTAAGCACGTTCAAGGATACCGTGGACAATTGCCCATTTTGTACACTTAAGATGTTAAGAGTTATATTTTGTGAAACGAGTTGCATGAAAGCAACTCGTCTTGGACAATCTTGGAACATGTGATCAATGCCACATCGTTCACACATGGGTTGCAAAGTGTCGGTGACTATGGGCATGGAAGTATTACAAACTGTGCAGTCTACCACTTTGTGAGGTCCACGACAATAGAAACACTGAAGTGTTCGATTAACTGTCTCTTGAGTGGTTTCTACCCTTTGGACTGTTTGTGTTTGTGTTTGGTGCACGGGAGATGGAGGTTTTGAGGAAATTGTTGATGAATTGGGACACTTTTTAGTATCAGGATCAAAGGATTTACAATATATGTAGTATAGAAAAATGGGTGTCTTGTATGCACAATGGGGATTGGGATGGTCATAGTGATTGCACAGAACACATGAAGGCATTTCGCTCCTCACTTGTAGATGTATTAAGGATGGTTGGTTTTGAAGGAGCTCATATTCTCTTAGAGATGTCGATTAAAAACTTTTAAGAAAGGCTCCATAGAATTCGGGGAATGACAATTCCGAGATCAATCTTTCTTTTGCCATTGCTTCACTTGGTTTAGATGAGGGACACCTTGTAGCATGATTATCTTCCGTCATCTAAACGTATTGCTTCTTTACAACATTGATCGAATGTTTTTGGGTTGGATACAATGATCAAGTTGTGTAAGCTGTTTTTCTTTAAGCCCATCATGAAACATCTCTTTAATTGAAAATTGTTTAATTTTTCCCTTGACTCACATCGTGTGTCCAAGAGTTTTATCTATAGGATAAAGTCTCTAATGGATTCATTTGGTTTACCGCTCAATTGAATAGAGTTCTTTTGCTGCACTCCACTGATCACCTTGTCTTGAAAAGCCATGGATAAAGGCTGTTTTAAAGGTTTTGAAGGTCTTGATCGCCGACATTAATGTGATGAACCATCGACTAGCCTTTCCCTCTAAACATAGGTTCAATGCATGTACCTTGGTGGGGCAGTTGGGATTTCCAAAGGCTTCACATCTCTGTTCAGACATTTGTATGAATTGAACATGATCAATTGTTCCATCGTATTTGCCCATGATTGTGAAAATTTGTACGGTCGTATTTCTGTATGAGTCACTAAGGCCATATGTGAGTGCTCTTGATGGTAGGGACTCACTTAGTCGTTGGGCAACCCCCCTTCCTAGACTAGTCACTATATCTAAGGTGTGGGCATCCAGGGGTTGAAAAGCTTGAAGATGTCAGCCATTGGGTTCAGTCTTTGTGTGATTCCTGGCAATCCCTCTATCGTTGCCATGTCTGATTGCCTATTTGCTCCTTAATGAGCAAGCACACGCTTTTTTTTTGGCTTTTTATATTCTCTCACAGCCCGTTTTTACAGCCTCAAGAAGCTTGGTGTACTATTTGTTGGGTCAAATGAGTGTCCGTTCGCCCTACTTAGCTTAGGCGCTCTACGCACGTGAACAACCTTAGAGATATTTTTCTGAAAAAAGTGCATGCTAGTAGCTTCCCAGAAATGATTAAGACTTAATAAAAATTAATCCTTGACTAATATTTCTCTCTTTTACACTAATCAAGGACTCTAATCAATCATTAATTTCTAATTAATTCACACAATTGAGCACATCATTCGATAGAGCAAGGGAATGCTAATCTATGTGCATCAACAAATGTGCAAATTAATCTAAAATAAGAGATTAATTAGACTTAATTCTGGTCTCCTCTTTTAAGATAAAATTAAGTAGAGTTAAATTCCTCCAATTGAAGAAATTGATATAATTAAGTGTTTTGATGCATCTAGATGCTCTTACTCAAAAACATTAATTTTGACTACTCACATAATCAATTTAGACCCCAATTAATACATTTTCTAAAATTTTTACCTCTTGAACAAGATTAATCACCCTTAAATGACAAAAACTAGTCCATTAAGAGAAATTAGTCAAATTCAAGGGTTTTTTGATGGTTTTAAGAAAATTTTTGAAGGATTAATCTACTCGTAATGCTTTCTAACACTCTAATGCAAACAATTTCAACAAAAACATAATTAAGCTAAAATTAATGATTTTAGTTCTATGTTTAACACTAAAGAGAGCTAACATTCACTAGAAATTGCATTATATTGTATTGTTTGATGCAATGGATACAAACTAAGCCTAATACAACCTATGTGGAAGCCCTAAGAACATGAAAAATCACAATAATAACAACAATAACAATAAATTAAGCAAAAAAACATTCTTTACAAAAACAAAAAAGAGAGCTATTCTACACCAAATCACACACAAATCACCATTAAATCCACATCTTTTTCATGGAGAACCATTAATCAAGAAAATGGGCAATGGGTAATGCGTATATTAGAGGAAAAATGATGGAAAAAGCCAAGGAATGGCTCCCCGGCAACGCCAAAAATGTTATGGCTCACCCTAACCCCCCTTGAAACACATCCAACAAGAGATTACCTGGTGAACCGCAACTATCATGAGGATCTTTCCAATGGCCGAGCTCATAACCCTTGAGGTCTCTAAGCTCTACAACTCCTTGAGAAGCAATTCCATCACACCTCTCGGGAGGAGCGTTGTCACATCGCCGCGTTGCACTACGGGTACTCGTCCCTCCTCTCAACTCACTTCACTCATACACACTCACTAGCATGCATTAGGGAGAGAGATTAGCAAGAGAAAGACTCAATTGCACAATGGGAGAGTATGTTGTATTATGAGAGATATTCACTTATATACATGGCCATAAGTGTTCACACTCACTTAAACTGTGGGCGGCCGAGCACTTAGGCTCATAAGAGGCCTAATGCTATTACAATGACTACTCTCATAATATATCCATGAAGTACATCACTTAGGACTTCATCCTATGCTATTACAATGACCACTCTCATAATATATCCATGAAGTACATCACTTAGGACTTCATCCTAACTTGCTACCACACGCTCTTGAAGTGGGAATCGCCATAAATACTCTGTCACACCATTACGGGTGCCTGTCCAAGTTGTAGCTTTGGACACCATTGCTTCATATCTTGAATGTATGACCCTTTGCTGTATCTATCGTGACTCCTTGATATAAGATAATGGCGGTAGATCTTGTTAACCATAGGAATGGGTTAACATCAACTCACTATGCTAGTTTCTTATTCTCACAATCTTAATTTATTTTACATTTATAACCACTACTCCACTTAACCATTAGGGAGCATTTGGACATATTTTGGGCCTTTTACTAATGAAAGTAATTAGCAACGGACCAATAGAAATAGAGGATTGTGCACATTTGCTCTCCTTTAGGGAGGGAGACTAGGCTATAGGAGGGGGACTAGGCTTTTAGTACTAATAATTACACTTGTCCCTTTAAAAAAGTAGGGGGTTTAGGGTAGGTATGGTCCCACCATTTTTCGTGGCTCCAAAAATCCTTAAAATTTTGAAATTTTTGAGATCCCCCCAAAACTCACATTTCCCCCCAAAAACCCATCTCAAATTTCATTGTAATAAAAAATTTCATTTTCAAGCTCTTGAACGTCTAAATTAAACTCTTCCTCCCTTTCTCTTCCATCTCTATCTCATTTTCCCAGCCCTAATGAAACCATCAAAGCCCGAAACCCTAAACGTTCTCCTGCATCTTAATCTCCCTCCCTTCTTAGAGCTCCATCTCTTTCATCTTCAAGGCTCCCGTAAAACCCTAGTCTGCACATCTCTTTCCTTTTTACTCTAACCCTAACCTTTCTACTCTAGCTTCCAAGAAGATATGGCTGCACCAAGAAGACCAAAAGACGAGATTGAGGAGATATGCTTGCACAATAAGAAGGACGATGATGGTGCTTGGGTGGGAGAGGCATTTTGTAAGAGCGCTTGGGTTTATCTACAGCTTGCTACAATTGAGCCTCACCGAGTTTGATGGCGAAATGTACTGGAGCACCATCATTGGAAAGGTCGTTTACAAGGCTTTAAGAAGGTTAGCAATGGAAAACTAGTGGCCATGGTACAACATGTTTACACAGCATAAGATATCCATCTTCGCCAATAAACTCAATTTCCATACAATTATAAGTATCGCAGGTAGAAAGGGGCATGTGAGATTTTATGACAGAGATGTTTCAATCTAAGTCAACTTATTTCTTATTTGCAGATATTTTTCCTTCAAACAATGGTAGAGGAGCAGCCATTGGAAAGCCTTACTGGAACATTTCAAGCATTGCATGCAGACATTGGTCAGGCAATGTTTTCTTGTAAAACAAGTGCAGAACTTCTTAAGGAAAAGGTCTTCTTTTACCGGCACTCTTATTTGGTGCCAAAGCAGGATGATGGGTTTGGTAAGCTATAGATAATCACATCTCCACCCCTATCTTCTATAGAATGGCCAATTCCAGATGCTTATACTGTAATGGTCATGAAATCAAAGATGCTTTGTGATATACAAGGGTCTTTGAAGTTTGCAAAGCCTCTCAATCTGTGAGTCTTAGTTGGGTATGCCCAATACATCTTTTTGCCAAGATGTTTAATCAATTTTGTTTCTCACAAATACCTACCATGTTTGTGTGTAAGAAGGTATTAGGTGATGACATGGTAGCCTTGCTTGGAGACCAGTGGTGGAGGACTGTAGAAGGGATACATAAGGATGACACATTCAAGTGTAATATAGTAGAATCTAGTGTCTCATTTCGGTATCTCAAAGCTCGTGCCACACTACACATACGCTTCTATTATGAGCGGTGGATGAAAAAGAATAGTTGTTGGGTCCCAATGCAGGCAGATGAACAAGTTGTTTTGCCTCTCGACATATGCGTTCGGTTGCCCAGTGGTGCAGTGGAAGTTGTAGTAGGTGCAAGTAGACATTGGAGCCTCCTAAATATTAGAGAGCACCTCAATATCATGGGAGGTGAGGATATTAGCAAAGCACAATTCAAGGTGAACAATAGGAAGATTTGAAAACGACTAGAGCCAAAGACCTTGGTAGATCCCGATTGGGATGTTGATGAATTTTGAATTTTGTGAATTTTGAAGTTACCTCAAGTATGTTAATTTTGTAAAGTCCTTGCCCTCAAAAAAGTGTACTGAGCAATGAATTTTTGTCTTGTAACAGTTATGAATTTAGATTTTTATATTAAAGTTATAATATAACTCAACAAATTTACTCTAAAGCTATCTTGTATATGCACAATAATGGTCAGCTCAGTGTAGGTACTAGGGTTCCTATTCCAAATGGTTTAGTGGCACATCGATTTACAGCACATGGTTTTTTTTATGTCGATGGTTTCGGAGTCCATCCAAAATAGTACATAAAGACCAATCCATAAGGGAATCGAGAACATAATATCTTACAACTTATATTCTCTATATACAAAAGCTGCCCATGGATGCAAATTCTTCTAATGAGAGGACTGTTCCTAGCAAGGTTGCTAGGCCAGCTATTTTAGCTGTTTCTTCTAATGATGACTCCTATTCCTCTGTTGGGGATACAGATGATCAACCTATCCAGATATCTAAAAGATTCAAGAAAGACCTTGAAGACGTAGACAAACTGATAGATGAAGCCAAAGAGGTGCATCAAAGAATTCTTCACATGAACAACCCAGAGAAGAAGACAGAGGAAAAATCTGCCGTGCAGAATTAGAAAGGTCTTGTATCAAGGGACTTAGGCCCAATAGAACTCATTGTAAGACTTGTACTGAACTGTTGTATCTTAGCAATGACTAATGTGATAAAAAATTTCTACATGGACATGTGTCTACTCTACAAAGTACTCATAACGATTTTGAAGCAAACATCTTTAAAATTCAGTTTTAACCAAAGATAAGTTATGAGAATAAAAATTCTCAACAATCTATTTTATTATGGCAAAGCACAATACTCACAAAATGCAAAAACGAGTAGGGCTCAATAAAAATATAGAATGTTTATACAAAAATGAGCCAAGCTCAATAAAAATACAGAATCTTTACAACGTATCCTTTGGACATATACAAAATGCCTCTAAGCAGTTTCGAGCTCTATAGCCTCAGCTGCCTTGGCCTCCTCCTTTGACTCAGCCTTTGGCACCTTGGCCTCCTTCTTTGTCTCCTTTGTTGGCACCTTGCCTACCTTTTCCTTGCCCTTGCCTCCAAATTGCCTGCAAATGGAAGCTTCCTCTTTGCCTTGCCCTTGCTTCCCTTCTCAGGGACTCCTTGTTTAAAGCTGAAATGCTTAATAGGGGAATGAAACGTCATCTTTTTTCTCTTCTTTGATGCACTAGTGCCAGCAACTGGTGGAAGTGGCGAGTCAGGGTCATCAGGTATAATTACATTATTGAGGATAATGTTTATTGCCTTTGCCCGCACACTCCACAGCCAAAACTCGTCTGAGTAAACATACTACAAAACAACATAAAAGTCAATTAGAATAATGCGGGATCTCTCATGAAATGAACATAGAGAAATTATATTACAGTGACACAAGAAACTTACACAGCTATCAAAATTAGTGTACTTGGAAAGGAGGAACTTCTAGAAATTTGTGACTACGTGCTAGCCACAAGAGTGTGAGTCCTTTTGCATAGGAACGGGTTGATTGAGAAATTTCCACTCTATATCCTTTTTTAATTTAGGACATAGAGTTTCAATCAATGCAACCCCCCTCTTACATGCCTTACAGTCAACAATATAAAGAATGACTTACAATCAACAATTAGGAAGCAAGAAGGAAACAATATAAAGTATAATGACTTACAATTTAGATTGTCTGTGCATTCCATAAAAATTGTTCAGAATTTCACCACATTAATTAAACAAGTAGACCAGTGCCCTGAAATTGAGAAAGTAAACAGAAACCTAACACATGCAACTAATAACTTAAATTCCATCAACAGCTTGAAATCCAAAGAAAATACATACTTCTCTATATATGGCAGCACAACAAAGCAGGTACCTGGACTAACTCCCTGAAAATAAGGAGCAAGGTCCTCAATGCAACCGCCCTCTTACATGCCTTACAGTCAACAATATAAAGAATGACTTACAATCAACAATTAGGAAGCAAGAAGGAAACAATATAAAGTATAATGACTTACAATTTAGATTGTCTGTGCATTCCATAAAAATTGTTCAGAATTTCACCACATTAATTAAACAAGTAGACCAGTGCCTTGAAATTGAGAAAGTAAACAGAAACCTAACACATGCAACTAATAACTTAAATTCCATCAACAGCTTGAAATCCAAAGAAAATACATACTTCTCTATATATGGCAGCACAACAAAGCAGGTACCTGGACTAACTCCCTGAAAATAAGGAGTAAGGTCCTCTTCAGACCTCGAGATGGGTCAATCAGGATAGTTGATACCAAAGGATCACAAATATATACTTGCTTTGCTTGGTCTGGGAAAAGCTCTTTCAATAGCACACTGCAGATTGAATTAAAAACATTAGGAAAGGGAAAAAGAAATCAAAATAAGAAAGCATTCAAAAAAAGGCGAAGAGTACACACCTCAAACAAGTAAGCACAATACTGTCATTGATCTCTATATTCTTTTCAACAAGCATATAAACATCCATTGGAGCGATATGGAGGTACTCCTTCTGCTCGGCGCTATACGAGACATTGCATATGATCTGACCAGGCACGCACCGCCTTAAGTCTATCGTTATTCTCTGCCTCCAACTTCAGAAGATTTTCTGCTAATTCATTTCTTACAACATTCTCTTCTAATAATGTCTCCTTTCCCTTCAGATCCACCCCCTTTACAAGCCTCTTTAGCCCTTGTGGACCTGGTGTTGTCACCTCTTCAATAACCAACTTGTCAGAAGCCTTATTCCTCTTCAAAGAAAGAGGAATGGAGAGGATTTCTGTTGCCTTCCTATCCCTGAATGGTAGAGGTCGCGTGAACTTATCATACCTATACCTAACTCTGCTTACTAATGTCATGTCCTTGTCCATTAGTGTGACCCTCCTGGCATGGGCAACACAAATGTTACTATCATTTAATAAGTCTATAAGGAAGTCCTCGCATGACTCTTGAAGACATGCGAGGACTCTACTCTTCCATTTAAAGTAGCCTTTCCACTTTATTCTCTCGCTAATGGATCTGACAATCCTCAACATTAGGAACTCAATGGAGTCTTTTTGGGCCCTTTAATTTGCCATGAGGTTATGGAAACGTTTAACTTTTTGACAAATAGGAGCCCGCCATGTAAGCAAAAACCAATGGTTTGTAAGAGAGGTGTAAGAGTGGTCAAAGGGTGCACTTTTTCCCCCAAAAAGGGGAGGGGGCAATTTTACAATTTTCGAACCTCCATAACTTCTACATACAAGCTCCGATTTGAGCGGAGATTACAGATCCGTGATCTACGCATCAAGAGCTTTCCATAGATATGTTACATGATATGGTTTTAGCCGCTAGATTTTAAATTCCATTTTCCCCCCAAAATTCAAATTCGAATAAAGTAGCCGTTTTGAGGCTTCAAATTAGAAAACGTTTCTTCTTAAGAGAAAAGGTTTGACTCCCTTAAACTGCCAAATAAAAGGGCCCAAGAAGACTCCATTGAGTTCCTAATGGAAAGGAGCTTTGGGGATGAGGAGATTGACAGCCGCGTGTGCCTTCCTTATCTCCACAAACATTTTTCTTTGCCTCTGCAAAGTGACCCTCGCCTTTGAATATTCCTACTGTGTTGGGTTTGACATCAAGAAGCATACGTTCACTTGCGACGTCCTTTGGAATTTCCTCTGGAAGATCTAGAACTGGAACTAGATTTGGCACTGGGGATCTAGCGCTGGCACTGGAACTCTCCTGACAGTCTGTTTCGTGCATGCCATTGTAGTACTAGAAAAGAGAAGGCAGAGTAATTAGCTAAAAGTCACACGACCCCCATCCACCATCGTGCGATAAGGTGAATCCAAATGTGGACCAATGTTGATTTCGCGCAGTGAATGAAACAAGAACTTATCAATAAAATTCACCCAACCGTCCATGGAGCGATATGTCGATTCAAAAACATGGAGAATAGCCATATCGCACCGTGAACGAAATCAGCGAAAGCAAAGGGGAAGAGAGAACTTATCAATAAAATTCACCCAATCGTCACGAAGCGATATGTCGATTCGAAAACATGGAGAATAGCCATATCGCACCGTGAACGAAACCAGAAAAGGGAAAGAGAGAACTTATCAATAAAATTCACCCAAGCGTCCACGGAGCGATGTGTCAATTCGAAAACATGGAGAATTGCCATATCGCACCGTGAACAAAATCAGTGAAAGAAAAGGGAAAGAGAGAGAAAAACTTACAGACGCTTGAAACAAGGGCTGGATGGATGGATTCAGCGAGCTTCACGAGCAAAGCGTGGAGAAACACAATGGAAAAAAATTGTGGAAGAAAAAAGCGTGGAAAAGAAAATATTTCTCCTTTTTATAGAGCAAAACGCAATCATGACATCGATTCCATCAGCCCTACATGTGGCAATTCATGAATCGAGGATGACATAAGCCCTACCACAAGTGGCATTCGATCCTCAATCATGTGACGTCAGCCCTATTATTTGACCTATATAAAGATGGTGCGAGTTTTTTTCTGCTTTTCTCTGTGCTTGAAATTTTCTCACTTTCCATACCATCCACAGTGCGAGTCCGCTTTTTCCATGGCCCATACCATCCACGGTGCAATAGTTGCTCCGTTGCTTTCCCCTTATTGCACGGTGAACGGTCTCCACCCGGATTAGAGCAGTGATGGAGGTTAAGAGTTCTCACTTGTACAATGCTGTAGATGATGTGGATGATTTATGGCTAGAGGAGATTAAGGACGAGCCTGGCGCCACAGAGCATCTCTTTGATCTATTGAGGAGGACTGGGCAAGAGAAATCCCTTTGCCATGTAGAGCCTATGTTCAACGTTCCTTTCAGTCTGGAGGAGATTATCAAGGACATTCCTAGAGGGAGAGTGGACAGAGTATTGCAGGTTGGTCGACGGAGGGACACCGTCTCTTATGGGTCCATTACTACGTATGTCCACATGTCAAGCCTCACAATCACCTCGTCTCAGAATTCAAGCATGTCGAAGAGGTGGGACACTTAGTGCATGGCAGGAAATGCAAGTTGCTAGAATATCATTTTGGGTTTGTTGCCTATCAAGATTTGTGTTGACATGTGCCCAGTGCATGGCAGGAAATGCAAGTTGCTAGAATATCATTTTGGGTTTGTTGCCTATCTCTTTCTTCATGCTGATAAGGAGGATTACATAAAAGAGGAGCTCAAAGGAAGGATTGATAAATTAGACAGTCCTTTATTTCAAGTGCTCAGTCTGCAGAAGAAGTCTGTAGAAGAAGAGGTCCTAGACCTTGTGTTCGAGAAGGAGGAGGAACTTCTCAGCACAAATTTTGATGTGGCAGAGTTTAAGGCCTCCACCATCATTGATGAAGGAACACCATCCGTCCATGGGGAGCGATTGACGTCCAATTCTATCATCCCTAGGCTACCGTCCTTCCTAATTAATGGGAAGTATTACCTCCTCCTCTCCCACATTCAAAAACTCTATAATTTTAGGGAGGATTACTGTCTTGCTATAATAGCAGATGGTTTTGAAGCTGCGTCCGGTGTTCTCGATGTAGAGAATGAGCATAAGGATGAATTTCTTGCATTGGACACAGAAGTGATAGAAAACTTCTTAGAGGCCCCAGAAGCAATGTCCTTGTGCTTTAAAAAAGCCAAGGAGAATGAAGCTTCTCTTCCTTCAGAGGAAGAATTTCAAGCCCTTTAGCAAGATATGGGCATTTCTGAGTTTGGCAAGGAACCTGTTCCCGAACTTGACCAAGAAAATGAAGAGGGCTCCATCAACCTTTGGGATGCAGCGAAGTTGGAGGAGGATGAGAACCAGAAGAAGGTAAATTATTGCTTGTCTGTTGCTTGAATTAATTATTTCTTTAGTTTGTCTGGTTTAATTCTTATTGCTTTGTCTATTTATTCCCTCCTTGTTCTTTGTCAATGCAGATAGAGCTTGACGATACCGATGGATTTCTTGGACGAGGTGGTGCTGGTCGTGCAAGAGTTGGGCAAGATGCCGCTCTTGCACACTACTTCTCTTCTATCGACAAAAATATATTTATTATATATCATAGCAAGTACTCCAGGGATGCAGAGATTCCACTCCTTACACTGAAAGCCCTATCTAGGTATACAGGGTATGCATTTATACCTTATAATATACATAAAGTCATGCTTATAGAGAAGTATGCTGCCATCTGTATCTTTCGATACGGCCCTGGTTTTTGGCCTGATCAAGCAGGTTATTTCCTATGTTATTCAAGCTATGTCCTAGGTGCATGAGTGGAGGATGTAAAGTCACTCAAGGCCTATAGTCGTAAGAGGTTTTTGCATTATAGAGGGAAAATGCCTACCGAAGAGGGGGAGCAAGAAGAGAAAAGAAGAGACTCAAGAAATTAGCTCTTTTGGTTGTAAATATTTTCACTGTAAATCTTCAATATAATGGAATGGTGCAATTATTTTTTATTTTCAAGTCAAAAAGCTTTACAACTTTCTTCTAAATTTTTACTTCCTAAGTCAAAAATGTTTACAACTTTATTCGAAATACTTTCAATTTCAAAGTGGTGTTTCTACTCCCAAATTCTTCCTATGCGTCTTCGTGAAGATCTCCATGCTGCATGACGTACTGGTCCTGTGCCAGCTTTCCACTTTAGTGATCTTCTCTGTTTGGCATTATTTCGTGCTGCCCTTGCTAGATTACTCATACGTGCCCTTTCCATGGTAAATTTTTCCCAAAAGTGCATCTGTAAAACCAGTTAAACATTTCCTCGAGGTAATTTGTACGAGTCTTCCCTCCTCCATGCCGGGTGTTTTTAAAATATACTCCTCTAGCTTGATAGTGAGATTTCTCCATTCCTTGTATGCTCCACATGTCCAGAGAACCATACTCATTCATGAAGTATGCACCATGAGCATAAAGAATGTGCTGAAAGAGTCAGTAGTTATTCATACTCGTTTCTTAATATCCAGTAGGAAGGAGCAAATGTGTTTACCATGTAGTGCGTAATGTTGGTTTCACCCCATGTATCAACCATAGACTTTGTAAAATTAGAAAGCTCGTCTTGAAATTTTTGTCGCTCCTTTGTGGTTGTCCTGCTTTTGGTCTAAAGTTTCACCATCTTATTGAAGTATGACCAAACCTTCTCACGTAGAATTACAAGGCTTGAATTGGTGCAGTCAAATGTTGTACATTTGCATAAATCCTTCCGTAAGTTCCAAGGCTTGGTTGAGTCCTTGACATTTTCTGTCTTCTCCAAAAAATGTCTTGCTTTATTTCCACTCATGGACACTTATTGTGCAACCTCATGATTCATGCCAGAGGTCTTTTTGTTAACAGTAATCTACACATTGCCACCATGGCACCCAATTGAGTTGAGTAGTTGCTCTACTTTATGAAGAGCTTCTTCTTGTCGTTCTTTGACTTGCATGGTAAATGCATAATCTATGTGACACTTGAGCAAATGGTCAAACACACGCATGAATGCATGCAATGTATAGAAGACGACATTCTTCAGTTCAAATGGAATTATAGGATTCCATTCTAGGTCTCTCAAATGCCTGCTTGGCATAGCTAGCATGTTGGCAGATAAGACACCTCCAACCCAATTGTTGCCAGCAACATCGTCCATGGGGTCGTGCTCAATATCTTGATTCTCAAGCATCCTCTTCTTTCTCGACTTTTGTTTGTTTTCCCTCACCATTCTCATGCACCACGGAGGACAAGGATTTGGGGTGTTGGCACCCTCTGGACACCCAAGCAAGCACTTTATTGTCTTTAGGTCAAACCCCAAATGCCAATCTACTGTATAAGTGCCCTTGCCCTCTACCTCAAGTTTTTCTCCGTGAATCTGTACTTTCATGATAGTGGTAATCCAAGGTATCCTATCAAACATCCAAGCGAGAACTTCATGTGTCTCTTTTGGTACTTCAAATGCCCCCCTACTAATTTGTTGTTCTAGTTCTTTTTATTGAAGAGGATTTATACGATAATAAGGAGCTCTATGAGGTGGTTGGCTACCCAAAATAATCTCTATAGTATGGTTTTCAGGACGTGAAAGAGGCAAGGTAGGAGGTAAATCGTTTACAAAACAATCCTGCAACCTAGCCATGAGAGTGTGATTATTTTCATATGCTTGCATTTCATTAACTAAAATCATGTATGCACGTGATTGCTTCCAAAGTGCACGTTTAGCTTGGGTATGGGATAATAATGGATACATCTTAAGAGAATGATTACCAACTAATTGCATGAGAGTACCATTATATGGTGCGAAATCCATAGTATGCATGGAATAATCAATATGTGGATTGAATTCATGTCTAAATGGTATACCAAGTATGATGTCACTAGAATGCAAAGGTGCCAATGAGAAAGTTTTGTTTTTGTTTATAAGGTCCAATTTATATCTCAAGGTCACATGCTTCACGAGTTCCCGTGTAGCGTGTGCCTTGAAATGCAGATTTAACCTTATAACACGAAGGATGAGTCTCCAAATGCCACCTACAAACTGCCTCTTCAGAAATAACATCATGCGTACTACCATAATCATGCAAAATAGTGATATCGTTTCCATTAATAGATACTTTCATATAAAGCAAAGAGTGAGGAGTGATTGAAGTACTTGCCGATTCGCTTTGCATACCCACTTCTTCATTGTTGAGTTGAATCGAGAGCCGTATCACCATCACCATCATAGTATGTGTCATCTTCGATATTGTGAAGTTGTGCCACGTGAGTAGGACAAAAAGTACACTTGAGTAGGACAAAAAAGTACACTTGTCGGCTCGATGTCCCACTCAAATGACACTTGAAGCATGTAGGCACATTATTGCCTTATAAGGAGGTTGGGTAGGGCGAGGTGTGGGTGCATTACTATTGTGACTAGAATTGGGATTGGGGTGTACATTGCTTGGCGTGGTAGCATTAAAATTATTCTTTACACTTGAATTGGAAAAAGTGTGTGCATTGCTACTACCATTATAGAAATTACCATTATTACCATTCCATGGACGTCATTGTTGTGATGAAGGAGATTGATAAAATTGAGGGCATCAAAAAGAAGATCTGAAACCTTGATTCCCCCCCACGAAAGAAGATTGTTGATTGGGTGGAGAAGCATACAAACCACTACGAGGTAATTGACAAGGCAAACCTTTCTTGCACGCGGAATCATGAGCAAGAGAGATTGCATCATCAAGAGAAGTTGTCTTGAACATGTCCACATCCGCTTGAATAGTTGTCTCAAGACAGAGAAGATTCCATGCTCGATGATTGGTAAGGTGGAAATGTGGAGGAAGAAAAGCAGACTTGAATTTGTCTTGGAATTGATCCCATGTGAGAGGCTTGGTAGGACCCATACAAAGTGCATTCCACCACAATGAAGCTTGATCACTCAAATGATTAGCACACTTTATTTTATCTTCCTCAGAGAAGCCTTCATCAACAAAATAATCATCAAATTTAGTCAACCAAGAAAGAACTAAACAACCATCTTTTTTACTGCCGTCAAATTTGGAGAACGTGAATGCACGACGGCTAATCTTGGAGTCCTTGTGAGTCCGTTTGTGAGTTGAAAACGGATTTGAGAATCTTGATCAAGAGATCATCTTCGGGAGGCATGACATTAGGAGATTTTTCATGACCGCGCTAGCATTTATGTTGTTCTTCAAGTTGTATCTCGAGTAGAAGAATGTGCTCCTCCAAAGTAGGAGTGGGAAGAGGTAACACAATCGAAATGGTTGGTGGTTGAGTGGCATCATCAGAATCCATGGCTGTAGATGCTTGGTAGAACTCGGGGATGTAGAGCAAGACATGGACTGGAAAAAATATACCCCTTTAAAAGAGATATATATATATTTGTTTTTTTTTTTGTTTTATACTTCTTCTTCTCTTTCCCTCCTCTCCTCTCTCCTCTCTCTTCTTCTTCTTCTCTTTCCCTCTTCTCTTCTCTCTCTACTTCTTCTCTCTCCTTCTTCTTCTCTCTCCTTCTTCTTCTCTTCTTTCTTCTTCTCTTCTCCTTCTTCTTCTCTCATAGGTTCACCACAGGCAGCCATGCAGGTGCCTTGTAATCCCACAGAGCATTGGAGAGTGGAAACATACCGGGTATAAAGGTGAGTCGTGAGTGGTATTTACCTATGTCTCTTAGGCGACACCCACGCGTGAGATTGTGGGGAGGTGAGGTGCGCTAGTGCTGTTGTCGTCGGTCATCGGTCTGCTCCGTTCGTTGCCTGTGTTGTTGTCGGCACTTGTTGCCGATGGTGTCGGTGTTGTTTCTGGTGCTTGCCAGTCCTCCAGCTATACTATAGGCTCCTTATGCTTGCCACCAACATCGTCGGTGTGTTGGTGGTGTTGGGTGTACTTGCTAGCCGTCGGTGTTGTTTGCTTGCCTGTGGCCAGTGTGCTATCTTGTAACGCTTGTCTGCTCGGGCAGCGCTTTGATAACTGGTGTCACCTTGGGGTTTCATGTCGAAGTTCCTCACCTTGACGCAAAGGATAGCAGTCCCGAGCCGTCTGAGTGCCCAATGCATAACCTTCTTTTGTTCTTCTGATAAGAAAGTATGACGATACAATTCTCTCTGATCCCTAGTTTTGGCTTTGATACCAATATTGGAAGCTCACAGTTGGCCCTCTATAAAAATCAACTTGAAAGAAATACTCAAGCTTAAAATAATGATGTGAACACACTAGATAGGTGAACTTTGGCAAGATAAGTATGCCATAACTCGGTTGGACTAGCTAGGTGTAGTTTAGTTGTAGAATCACTGGCAAAGATCGTCAGCGAGCCAAACACACTAGTGGTGTAAATGTAGAACAGTCACCCAAGTGCATCATAAGTGTCAGCTTGTGTTGAGCTTGGAATTTCAACACTCCCCTCAAGCTCAACTCCATCTTCAAGACTTTGAGCATAGTGCGACATCTGCGAAACTTCTCTGCTCGAAGGCCTTGGTGAAAATGTCAGCCACCTGCTCCTTTATGTTAACATACATGAGATTAACATCTCTTGCCAGACCTTCTCTCTGATGAAGTCGGTGGCAAGGTGCATGAGTAAGAAATCTTATGTATCACGTGCGTTCAAGGGGTATTTAAAAAACCCTTCCTGTGAATTTTTCATGAATAAAATAAACCCTTTTCCTTTATGGACTTACAGGTTTTTTTTCCAAAATTGATTTAAAAAACCCCTTCTATAAATGTATTTCTATAAATCTACCTTAAAATTTTGAATTAAAAAATCCCTTCACTTAAACTCATGTGCTATACTTATATATTTTTAGGTGAACCCCCCAAGTGAAGCGATAATAGACTTCTGTGTTAATTGGTCCGTGCATGAAACAATGGGTTCCTAGCCAACTGTATGCTACTAAGGTTATCACAATAGATGATAACTTTCTTGTCCACATGTAGTCCCAATTCTCCAAGTAGCTTATGTAACCAAGCTACCTCACATAATCTTATACCACAACACCTCTGTACTCTGTTGGTTGCTTCTTATTGCTCCACGTAATAGCACCACTCCCAAAGGAAAACATAAAACCACTAGTAGATCTTCTATCTAAGATGCTACTAGCCCAATCTACATCAGGTGTATCCATACACCTATAATTATATACTAGCCTCATAGAAGAGACCATAATCCACTATGGACCTCACTTAGCATAGTGTGTGCCTCATGTTATCTAAATGTGGCTTTCAAAAAACTTGCATAAACTGACTCTCTAACCCAAATATGTAGTTCATGTGTGGCCTGTAATTGTCATGTAGCTCAAGTTGCCCACTATCTTATTGTATATAGTGGCATTCTCTTAAATATCACCTACATTTGCACTCAACTTGTCATTCTAATCTAATGGTATAGAGATGGGCTTACAGCTAGAGCCATACCATATTTGGAGAACATATCCAATGCATAATGTCTTTTTGATAGCCATATATCCTTAGGCATCTTGATGATACCTCAATGCCAAGAAAATACCTAGCCTCATCCGGATCCTTCATATCAAGCTTCTGCGAGAGGAGACCCTTCGCATTCTTAAATTTCTCTTCATTTGCCAATAATCAAGTCATCGACATTGATGGTGATGATGATCACAATCCTGTGATCACTCTTTCCCACATAGAGTGAATGATGATCAACATTTTCCATATGAAAGCTAATGGTGATAAGATACTGTGTTATCATGCCATGCTCGCGGTTCCTACTTTAAGCCATACAAGACTTTACGTAGCCTACGCACATAATCTAGGTGACTCAAATCCTCATAATAACCAAGTGGCTATTCCTAATATACTTCTTCTTGTTGTAACTCACCATGCAAGAATGCATTGTTTACATTTATTTGATGTAGAACCCAACCTTTTGATGCAACTATTGCAATAATAGCTCTCACGGTTTCCATCTTGGCAATGGGGCTGAATGTCTCCTCATAACAAATGCCATAGGTCTGAGCATAACCTTTGGCCAACAATCTCACCTTGTACTTATTAATACTTCCATTTGAGTTATGCTTCACTTTGTAGACCCACTTACATCTAATAGCCTTTTTACCCTCAAGAAAAGGTACAAATCCCATGTCTTACTTGTGTCCCATCAGAACATTTTAGAGGTCCTTTTAGAAGAGAGAGAAAATAGAAGCCCACCAATCAGCAAGAGGCTAATGTAACGTTGGAAAATATCTAAATGAATATAAAAATACATTAAATTTTTTTATAGTATATTAAAAAACCACTGTATTCATCAAAAGGTAATATCTTTTTAGAGAAAATAACTACCGATAGCATTGAAGATGCCTAACAAAGTACAAGGCATATCTTATGGAGCATATCTTCTCTAATATTATAGAGGAAGGAAAATTTGAATTATCTCCCACTTTTTGGGTCTTATTCTTCATGTCTTATCCACTCATTAGTCTGTTCTTCTCCTCTCTCTGATCTATTTTTTTAGAAATGGCTACAACCCATCGCTTCGTATTATATCGGGCTTGTCTTGTATCTAAGGATATTGATGAAATAGCTCAAAGGACAAGGAGACCTAGAACAATAGTGCATTCAATAATTTTCTCCAATATAGTCAATGAGAAGAACCAATGGATTCAACTTGAAATAAGTAAGGGAACCATGGTGATTATGCAACCAAGAAGTAGAAATCTTTCAAACACCAAGAATATTTACATTACATCATGGAAGGGAAGAATCAAGGACTTAAAGATAGAGCCTAGGAAAACAAATATAAAGGAGGTTCTTGTGTAGCATGTCTGCAAAAGCACAAGGAGCTTTGTTATGGCTCATCGAAATGCCCCTTGAAACACATCCAACAAGAGATTACCTGGTGAACTGCAACTATCGTGAGGATCTTTCCAATGGCTGAGTTTGTAACCCTTGAGGTCTCCAAGCTCTACAACTCCTTGAGAAGAAATTCCACCATACCTCTCACGAGCATTGTCACACCGTCACGTTGCCCTATGTGTACTCCTCCCTCCTCTCACCTCACTTCACTCACACACACTCATTGTAGCATGCATTAGAGAGAGAGATTAGCAAGAGCAAGCCTCTATTGCACAGTGGGAGAGTTCTTTGTATTATAAGAGATATTCACTTATATACATGGCCATAAGTGCTCTATGAAACAGATAAACATGAAGAACATTAAAGGAGTTAATTGGACTCCTATTGAGATGCTGGTTGTTGAAGTAGCCACTTGTTGTGGGCGAGGCATTAAATAATTACGTCGATATGCGAGGCTAATTTATATATCTTTCCCAAGGATTAGAGATCAATGTATTGTGAAGATTCTAGCTTTGTTTGGAGAGGTTTACAATTTGAAGGAAAATTCCAAGCGATGATGGGTTGTACCTGGAAGGTTGTCGATGAGTGATGAGGTTTTGGTGCAAATGTCCTCCAGTGTATGAGTATGGATATGTCGTCATGGAGGAGCAGCTGCTACATTAACTTAGGTAAAAGAATAGTAAGCTATACGCTTAACAAAAATGTATTTCACTATTGAAGATTGTTGTGAGTTTCTTGTGATCTTCTACTATTTTAGGTAGGCCATTTGTGTGACTCCCTCGTGTTTTTGTTTTATCTTTTTTTTTTTCATTTTGTTTCTTTTTGGTGATGACGGGAAGAGTGTTAGTAAAGTGAGAAATAACAACACGAGTGATGTGGAGAATTAGTAGTTTGTGCCGGAAGCTTAACATGTGAAAGCTTAAAGCGTGAAAGGTTAAGGTGTGAAGGGCTTAAGCCGTGAAAGGCTTAACTCGTGAAGTGTTAGGGCGTGAAAGCTTAAAGAGTAAAAGATTAAAGCATGAAGTGTTAACTCATGAAGTGTTTTTTTTCAATACATTAAATTTTGTTACCACCATACGAACAACAGGTTCTTGTGGCTACTCTCCTTTTTGAGAGAATAGGTTCTTATGTCTACCATATAGCTTCTGTACACTCATGCTACACATCCAACAGAGGGATGAAAAGAGCATTGTTAGTTTGTCCTTGATGCACTCATAAGTCTCCATTGTAGACATGGGAATTGATTATTGAATTTGTGGCTCAATTGTTATCGAGGTGGTAGGTACAACTTTTGGTTGGTTGCCATTAGGGTTGACTGAACAGACAAGCTCTTGTGTATGTGTTGTATGTACGAGGGGGTTGAGTGGCTTGCTTGGTTTTTTGTTGGTCTCCATTATTTGTCAAACTTTAGGTGAAGCTATTGGGGTTGAAGGTGTTGGTGAAGCGTTCCTCCCTTTGTTTGATCTTGGCAACCATATGATGGGATTACAATTATAATACCCTTGTTCTCGAAGCACGTATACATGTACCCATGTTTGATGAACATTATGAATTGGTGGCTGATTCTTCTAGTGTGTTGAGGTTTCTTTCTTTGTGCAGGCTTAGGAGACTTTTTTGATGCGCTTGGGAATCCAAGCTTTGGTATTACCTTGGTAGTACTCTTGTGCTTGTTGTAGTTATATTTTTGGTACACCCACACTTGTTGAGTTGCCAGAGTTCTTTGAGGAACTCTTCCTCTTTGGCCTTTGAGTTTTGTATTGAGGAAGAGGCTTTGATGAGCAGGGCACCCAAATTGTTTTGGCACCTTTGTAGTAGTCTTGAGCTACAAGTAGCTGCTTTTCCACCCACATTTTGATACCATTAAAATACCTTGATTTTGTTTGCCTTGATGGAGTTTTCTTTTTGGATGAAGTGGAAGGTTTGTGGCCCTTCGTTGTTATGGGCTACCACACCTCCAAGAGGGAACTCAATGCATTCACCTAAAGGAAGAAAAATAGAATAGAAATGTCACAGCCGTAATGTACCCTCTCCAGCCAAGGGAAGTAGTTCTTCTAAATGTAGGTAAGGTGCTTGTAGAGGGTATGGCACATAAGGCTGCTTTATTGGTGTGACCTTAGAGTAGGCTTCTGGTAGAATCCTTCGAGTTGGTTCAAAAGGTGTGATTTGCAATAGTACTTTGAGCATCATCTTGGGCTTTAATAGAGGATTGCCAGCTCGAATGAAGCTCTCATATTCTGCACCAAACAATGACTGCAGAATTATATTATCACTGAAAGCTTCAATATTGTCTTAGGGAATAGGATAGCGTACCTCCTAAGGTTGCCATTGGGGAGATGGGTGAGGTGCCAGTATCTCCTTGGGGGCGAGAGGGTTAGTAGGAAAATCTATGTGTTGAGGAGTGAAAGTAGAGGATATGCAGTCAGCTTGAGATGTGTTAGTAGGTGGGGAATTAGGATAGGGATTAAGGAGTTTACTAGCGACATTAGAATATATGGGGTAGGTGGAAATGGAAGATGAAGACGATGCCTCTTCTTGACGACCATGACCTGTGCTAGGGGGTGGGTGGCTAGGTTTGTGAGATTTCATAAACTCTTGAAGGTCAGGGATATCCTTAGGATTTATGTGGTCGGATATTCAATATGGGTGGCATCAAAATTGTAGAGTACATTGGTTAACATGGATTCTAAGTGATTGTAGATATTAAAGTATAGTTTCAGAATTCCAAAAGGGTTATATAAGGGATACTAACATAAGTTTAGATGCTGGTGAGTATTGTAAACTTCTAGCCACCCACGGCTTATAATCCACACTGATAGCTGTGTGCTACCACCTCGTAGTTGGTTGGTGTCTCAGGAATGTCATCTGGAACAAACAGGTCAAATTTTTGACACTGTTGTCCAGAACTTTAGAGTTTTGGAGTACTCGACACCAACTACAAAGTTTTAACACAATAGGATGTAATGGATAAAAGAAAAAATATTGTGGATTAGTTAATACTCTTCCCCCCGTAAAATTCCCATTATAATTGTGGGGTCAACATCGCATTCATTATTTTGCTTAATGAGGGTTAGTTCACCTAAGCCTAGGTCCTCAGACAGATTTATATCATATTGAAGTAAGGAGAGTGTTAGTGTGTAGACAAAAACAAATTAAGAGTTTGAGGAGGGGCCCGAGGAGTTACTGGCAACTGACTTAACTCCAAGGCATGCTCAAGGAGTAGGCGCATGTCATCTGTAGGCTCCTGCCGTTGACTTCGGTCTTGTATTGCCAAACAACTAGCATTCCAACTCTTGTAGACAAGAGTCATTGTTGGTGTGAGGAGACTAGATATTGTGGTTTCGTGGATCATCTTTGCAGCATCCAACTCAAATCGCTGGGTTGCTTCCTCTTGGACACGCTTGGCTGTAGCTTCTCTTTCTTGAGCTTCTATGATTCTCTAGAGCCTTTCGGTAGCCAACCTCTATCTTGTAAACTGTTGCATATTTTGTGCCATTTCCTCTTAGTGTGCTAAGACTATCCTTTGTATCTTGTCTTAAATGGCACTGATGGTGTTGTTAAGTGCTCTCACTTTCTCTGCATGTGCCTTGTTTGATTGTTCTCTCTCTTGTTGTAAGTGAGTGGCTTTGCCTTTCTGCTTATTTCAGATTTGAGGATAACTATTGGATCTGCCATTACAGCTCCTCTTCTTTGGCCATGGTTTTGTGGTGGAGGTCTTGTACTTGCTGGGCACATGAAGGGCTGTGAGCTCATGGTTGTGGGTGATCTCCTTCTGGAGTTGCTCTTTAGCCTGTTCCAACTTTGCCTTAAGGTCTGTATTTTCTTTGATTCTCTGAAAAATGGTTAAATTGGCAAAGAACCACATTATTTCTTTCCAGTGCCTTTTATCTTGTCTCTTGCTCTTGAGTGGTCTTCAAACTCTTCATTATGACTTGGTGCATGGCCTCTACTGCTGCCAAGTGGTCCTTTAAAGTCTGCACTTGTGTGTTTGACTCGTTAACCTGCTTCCAAAGTGGAACATTATGATCATGCAACATGTGTGTTGTGAGGAGGTGGCAACACCATACTTTTTTCTCCTGATCCCATGGTACACTTGTGCTTGCACCTTCTTTGAGTCCAGCATGTGGTAGGTTTAATAGTTCATCCAAACCTTCCATTGTTTCCTGCATGAATTGTTCACAATCAACATTTTTTAGGAAGGATAGTTGGGGTATTCTTCCCTCATCTTCCAAATGTCTTCTTTTTCTTGGGGTTGATGGCTCTTCACCTCTTGTCCTTTTATCTGTATCCATGTGGTGTGTTGGATCTTGAACTAGGATCGTTTGCTGTCTCAATTTTGTGTGATTCCTTAGCTGACACTGGAATTGATGTGCTGGTTCTGGTTCTATCTCTTGCGGGTGTGTCTGCCAAGGATGAATCCTTAAGTGGGGACAGGTTCGTGATCAGCTATGCCGGGCTCATCGGGGGAGTAACTTGCTACGTTTTCTTGTGAGTGGCCTGGCTGATTGTGGCATTGTCAGAGCTTTCTGGTATGATCTTATTTCCTGTGCCAGCTCAGCCTCTAGTCTTTGTGATTTTGCAACAGCTACATTCAGGATGATGCCTCTCATTTCTTTTTGTTTTTTTCTTCCTCCCTTTCTTTATCTCCTTCATAATGGCTTGTGTTTCCACTAGTACAGCTTGGCCTTCTTACATCCCTTCAATTGTCAGTGCTGGTTGCTATGGGTGTGGACTTTGATTGCTGGTGGGAGCTGCAGAGCGTCACAGATGAGTTCTTATGTGATTAAGAGCTGCTTTGTTATGCCGTCGACCTTTGTGGATGATGCCACACCTGGTGGCTTTGTCATAAGTCTTGATATACATTGGAGTGCAAACTGGAAATCTGGGAACGCAGAAAAAGACAAGAGCCTATCGAGATGAGTTGCGACTACTTCTTGAGCAAGCCTTGGAGATAGGTTTATTACCAGTAACTCCTCGGGCCCCTCCTCAAGCTTTGACTCTCTTTTTTTCTACACTAACACTCTCTTTACTACAATATTAACTCAATTTGTCTGATGATTTGAGCCTTGGAGAATTAACACTAATTAAACAAAATACAGAGCATGATGCTAACCCTACTATAATCATGGGGATTTTCTGGGGAGACCTAGTACTAACTGATTTAAAGGATGTTTTCTTCTATCCATTACACCCTATTGTGCTCAACCTTCGTAGTTGAAGTCGAGTGTTGCAAAACTCAGACATCCTCGACAACAGTGTCGACAAACTAGACCTTTTTGTTCTAGATGATATACCTCATACACCGGCCAATTATGAGGTTGTAGCTTGCAATTACGAGTGGATGATCAGTCATGGGTGGTTAGAAGTATATAATACCCATCAACATTTAAATCTCTATGAGTATACACTATATCATCCTTTTTGCATTCTTAAACTGTATCAAAATTTCCACAAACATCTAGAAGCCATGCTAACTACCATACTTTATAATTTTGATAAAATACATATTGAGTATCCTAACATATCTCAGGATTGCCAAAGCAATGTTAGTAACCACTTCGATCAAGGATCTGGACAAATACCCTAAAAGAAACAGCAATGTTTGTGCAGCTTTACCATTGGTTTTAGTTGGGTGTTGGTGCTGCATGCTTTTTCTACCCTTTCCTTCGTTATTGGAAAAAACAGTTTAGACGATGGCCACTAAGCGGGGTTTGGGTACCCACACTGCCGTATTGCCTTGGTATTATCCTTGCACCTGTAGTAAATCCTTTCAAACCCATTTCTTATGAATGCCTTGTGGGATGTTGGTATGTCTGGAGTACTGCCAACCTACTTGTGAAGGCCAATTCTGATTTTTGGTCCCTTTTTGAATCTTTCTTATTGTCTTCGTATCATCCTTCTTCTCCTCCTTGTGGGGTTGGTTATTGAGTTGAACCTTGGGCACCCGTTTTCGTGTACCCTGTGACTTTGGATATTGTTTGTGGAACTGATGCTTTTTCTGTTTTATGAGTTGATGTCACCATGCTCGGTGTTGCTACCTCCTCACTCATGGTCTATTTCCCTATGTTTGTCAGGATCCATAAGGGTATGGACATGACATTGTCACCCTCATTTAATAGTGTTGTTCTCTTCTCCCATTGGTTATTACATTTGCTGGCACAAATCTAAGATCATCCTAGGATCATTTCCTCTTCCATGGAACCTGCAGGCATGACAAACACTTTCCCAAAACCAAGGAAATATTTATGATGGAAATGTTAACACTTAAAAATCCCTCAGCTTTTGTAGTTAGTGCACACTGCATACTTATGCATCAGTGGGTTCAAGGTGTAGTCTATCTAAGGCTACCCATGTCTCATACGAGATCAAGTTATGACTAGATTCCATATCTATTAGTGCAATGCTCGTTGCATGGCCTTTAGTTGTAGTGAGTTCCACCTTAAGTCATGCTGGCTCAATGTTCAGTTCCTCTACGTTCGAGAGAGTCAAGGAAGCCATGTTGATGTGTAACATTCTCTTATGGAGTAATTGTTTAGCTTTGGCCTCCCTTGCCTTAGCCTCTTCTTGAGTTTGCTAGATTTTTTCCTTTGTGAGCTGTTTTTGTTGTTTTTAAGAGATGTTCTTGCAAGAGCATCTCTTGGGTCAGTGGTCCAAAATATTTTTTGAGTTTGCTCCATTGACGTAACCCTCCATCTGTACACCGTCAATCATCTCAATTCTAACTGACCCCTGAGGTGTGATCTCAGGCACTTGGAAGGGTCCTAGGCCTCTGTATTTGAGTTTCTTTTTTCCTGGTGCTTCCTACACCATACATGAGGACAAGGTCCCCTGTTTCCAGCTCTTTTGGTTTCAAATTTTGTCAAACCAATGCTTCCTATGCAGTTTCTCGACCATGCATCCATGCGATGCAATTAGGCTGGTCTCATCAAGCTTCTATGAATTGATTAGCTTCTCATTTAATGCATTCTCCGTCAGACGTTCTTGCACTGCAATCCTTAAGCTCGAAACTAGGTATTCCATAGGCATTACTGCCTCAACACCATAAGGAGACCATAAGCTAGACGGAAGGGAGTGTATCATGTCACTAGCTTATATGATGTTCATAGGGCCGTTGTCAGCTTATGTTCCTAGTTCGTTTGACTTGCTTCCAAGGTTTTTGTCAAGATAGTACACAAAATTTTGTTTGTGCTCTTTGCTTGACCATTAGCCTGTGGATAATAAGGTGATGACTTTCATGGAAGACTACTAAGAATCTAATAAAATGTGAGCCGTGATCACTAACTAATTCTAATGGACAATCGAATCTTGAGATAATTTGCTCATATAAAACCTTTGTTGTTGTTCATGCATTACCTCTCTTCGAGGCTTTGGCTTCTGCTCATTTGGTGAAATAGTCCGTGGGGGCCAACGATCACATATTGGGCTTGTGATGGATGTGTCGGTGGACTAATAGGTCCACAAAAATCCACTCCCCCTTTTTTTAAGGGTTGTCTTACAATAATAGGGGTGAGCAGCATCTTGTCCCTTTGTTGTGGGATAGAAAAACGGTGACATTCTTTGCACCTTTTGACAAATTCTATAGCATCTCCGAACAATGTGGGCTACCATAAACTTGCTTGAAGTACCTTGGAGCTGTGATCTCACCAGCAAAATGCCCTCCAGCTATCCCTGAATGAGCTTCATCTAATATCGTTTGATGGTCATCTGCTCTCACACATCTTCTTAGGACATTGTCTTTACCAATAGTTCTCCCGCAATTAATTGATAAGGTATAGTAAGCTTAATAAGCCTCTGCATTTTATCTTTGTTTAAAGGTGTTTTCTGCAGAAAACCATGAGCTAGATAATCAAATATATCCTCGCTCTATTCGGGTGCCATGTCCGGTTTGAACAAACAAAGCATCAGGGAGATCATCTTCAACACCAATTCCCCATTTGAAATTCTTGACATATGATTAGCTAACACATGTTGTGTCCCTTTTCTTACCGTAACTGTAAAGTCGAATTCCAACAATAATAGCAACCATCGGTGATTCTTGTAAGGCTTATTCACCAAGTATAATAAGGCTTGATGGTCCACGAAGAATACGAATTTGTTGGCCAATAGGTAATGTCGATACTTCTTCTTGACAACGTAAACCATGGCCAATCCTTCTCTCTCTATGGTGGTGTAGTTCACCTCTGCAGCAATATTTTATTAACGACTAGCAAAGAAGACTGGATAGTCCAATTTGAACTCACTAGGCTGGGCTAGTACGCATCCAATAGCAAAGTTTGATGCATCAATATGCACATGAAATATAAGGTCCCAATTAGGACATCGTAGAATTGGCACGCTAGCCAACGCCTGCTTCAGTTGATCATATGCTTCTTGGCATTCCTTAATCCATTCAAAGACAATGAGTAGCTTGTATAATGGCTTGGCAAGTTTAGCATAGAAAATTATGAAGCGGCGGTAATACTCCACGCGGCCCATAAATCTTTGCACACCTTTATAATTAGTGGGCAGTGGTGGCAGCTCCAATATCAACTTGACCTTACTATCATTTGTGGATATACCATTCTTTGAGACAATACGTCCTAATATCACACCATGTTTGACCCAAAATTGGCACTTTAAAGGGTTTAGGGATATAGGATATAATTGACATTGCTCGAACACCTTCCTTAAGCAAGCCATATGGTCCACCCATTGAGAGTGTACACACAGATGATCAATGAATACCTCCAACCACTTTTGCAAGTAGTCTTTGAAGGCTATGCACATCAATTGTTGGAATGTTGCTGGGGAATTGGTGAGAGTGAAGGACATGACTTTGTATGCAAATATCCGCCATTGTATTGAAAGCTATCTTATGCTGGTTTTCTGGTGCTATTGACACCTGATTGTAACCTGAAAATCCATCCAAGAAGTTGTAAGCTTTTTCACCAGCCACTCTCTCCAAAACATGTTCTGTATATAGGGTAATGGGTAATGGTCTTTCCTAGTCTCTGCGTTGACCTTTTTAAGATCGACACATACCCTAAGTTTCCCATTCTTTTTTGGCACTATTACGATTGGTGACAACCAATCCATGTGCTCAATCTCATAGATGAAATCCGTAATATCAATGAGCTTGTCTATTTCCTCCTCCTTTACAATCACCACATACTTAGGATTCATCTGGTATGGTTTCTACCTAGTTGGCCTTGTCAATCCTTCCATGATAAGAATTGTATGCTGCACTACCTCACGTGGTACACCTTTCATCTCCTTATAATTCTAGGCAAAACAGTCCTTAAATTCCTTAAGAAGGGCAATGAGCTTATCTTCTTCAGCCAAAGTCAAGTCCTTATTAGCAATGAATACAGGTCTGGCTTCCTCCCCTGGTCCCTCAATATCAACTTCCTTGACCTCCACCAGGCCATCGTATGATGTGGATAGCCCATCCTCCTTAACCCTTGTTGCCTTTAGTCGGATCACTTTTCATTCGTCAACAGTGTGTAGGTTTTGAAGTGGCCTGGTAGTGAGAGCAAGTTTGGTTTATCCTTATTCTCACTTTTTGTCTTAGCCATGACTTTTCTAGCCTCACGTTTGGCTTCTACCAAAGCTTTATTCCGTTTTTTTTTAGCCCAACTTTTGTAAGCTTAGGTGTTTCTGGCTCTTGAAGGGTGACTGTCTCCTTGTGCTTTCCTTCCAATGATATCTTACTTAATTCCTCACCCCAATCCTTGGAAAACTCATGGCCTCAAGGTATCTCAACCACTAGGAATCCATGGGTTTTCTTCGTAATAAGGCATTTTGTCGGGCAATATATCATTTCTTTTTTCGCCATCTTCTGAGGTGTTGATGAGCATTGTATGTCCTTGTGTTACAGTCCCTTCTATGCTAAAGGTATCCTCTTCTGATTCTTCATCAATGGTTTGCCAATTAACCATACAGACAAAGGTCATAGTAGGGACAGTTCCAGATTCCACATACTAGGTTGCATCACATCTATGGCTAGCACATACATCCAATTTTCATTGAAGTCCGGAGGAGGAAGTGATGCATACATTTCCATTTCCTCTTCTTCCTTGGAATTTTCTACCATGGTTTGGCATAGTTGTATAGATGTGGTCCGCTCCATTGTGACATAATCATTCTCGAACAATTGCCCTTCCTCCATGGGGTGTGTTTTCCATGTTCTCAGATCTATCTTTAAAATTTGCGAATCCCTACGCACATACACATGATCTAATGCCCAATCATGCACCAATTTGGATTCCCTCATGAAGGGTCTCCCCAATATTATGTCATATGAGTCGGGTTGGCGCAAGAAGTCCATTACCACAAATGTATGATGGTAGCAAAATGTAAAGCGTTTGGGTTTCACATTCTCCAAAAGTCCAATGGGTCTTGAAGATGTACTGTCTGCCATTTTAACGATTAGATTTGCTCTTTTTAGATTGGGTTTTCCCCAATTCTCCTAACAACATTTTGTGATGATGCTAACCCCCATCCCACCATCCAGGATAGCCAGTGCCTAGTACCCACCATGATGAATTGAAATTGTAGCATTTGTGTCGTCGCTTTTGTAAAAACATCCCAGTTGATTAACTGGTATCTTAACAACTCTCGGTTTCCCGTGTGTGCATTAGGGTTCTTTCTGCTCTAGAGGTGGCAGAACCTCCTTTAGTCCTGGCTTTAGTTTGCCTTCTACCCACTCCTTTATGTTTGTCCATAGGGTTGGTGAACTATATAACAGTTGCCCCAATGGCATTTGTATAGACATGGATAGTACAACCGCGATACTTCCTATGTCTCTTCTGGGTTCTCTGGTGATGAGTGAGGGTTCTCCCTAGGTGTGTGTCTCGATTCATCCATAGGGAAGGAATGGCTGGACTCACCTAGTGCATTTTCCTCAAACATTCTAGACATTGTGTTTTCTTGAGATCCCTCTTCTATTTCTTCTGGAATTGGAGTAGGTACGTCCAATTCCCTTTCCCTTGTTGGCCCAATTAGCCCTTAGCTTTGGCTTCATGAAGCTGTTGACATTCTTCTACGAAGGCCCTGGCATATTTGAGCTTTCTTATCTCCTCATTGGCATTGGGGTACTCACCGACTCCTTTAGGAGTTGATGGTCTCTCCCTTTGCTCCTTTAGGTCCGGCCCTTTGTGGTTGATCCTTTGATCCCCATCTTCTCTGGATTGGGTGGATTTTGTGTCGATCGTATCTTCTTCGGATCCATCTTGGATTGTGATCCTTCTGTCACGCTTACCCACTTTTTTCACTCTTCTCTTGTGGCCAATTCTGGAAATAGTCAAATCTGCTCGGTTCTTCCCCTTGTTCCCTAATTGGGCTTGGGCTCGTGTCACAGGACATTGAGTGGTGTGATATTTCCAGGCTACACACTAATGGTTCGGATGGTGGCCTGATTAGAAGTGGAAGCTGAACCACTTGCACGATATGGACAATCCTTGATCAAATGATCAATACCACATTTAGTACAAGTAAGTACTGGCATGTCATTGGGCAAGGCAGTCACTTGTTGGGGTTAGTGTGTATGAACCACATTCTTGTTTGGGCATTTAGCGATTTGATGCGGCCCTCTGTAGCCAAAACATTGTAGCGGTCCTCTCCTCATGTTCAAGTTCATGTCCTTGCCATTCCACTATACTATGGTTTGAAACATAGGTACTGGCGTGTTATTTCCGTAGGACGTAGAATTCTGGTGTAACCTCCGCATGTTCTTCATAGTACTCTCCGCTAAGTTCTACTTCACATGCCATATCAATATCTTCAGATGGCTCTTCAATCAATACTTGGTTAATTTTAGATTGTGGTGGTTGTGGTGGTAGAAGAGGTGGTGGTAGAGGTGAAGTGTCCTGTACCCCGACCATCCTCCTAGGTAAATAGGAAGGGTTGGGTTGTCCTGTTGCTATAGTGATTTGTCTAGGTGGTGCTAGTAAAGCCAATGGAGCTCTAGGTGCTGGAAGCTGTGCAATAGTTTGGAACCTTGAATATCTGCACATTGAAGTGTCATGATTTCCTAATTTTACATTGTGTGCACAATAGAGTAATGGCCTTGCTCTTAATTATGGACATTCAGTGGTAGTGTGATTCAATTTGCACATAGAGCACCACACCAATTCCCTACTACGGGGGTAAAGTTGGTTATGCCCATGCCGAGATGTTTCTCTTCCCTCCTTTACCTTCAATTTCTCTTCCATCCTTTACCTTCAATTTCTCTAGTATTGCGTTACGAAGCTCGTCCAGAGTCATGTTTCCGACTTGCTTGCTCCAAGTTCCAATTTCTTGGCGACTCAAGACACACAAAGTCGTTGTTGCTGAAGATATTCTGACATCTTTTAGTTGCGGCAATTCTAGAATATTATCTTCATATTCAATTGCCAGTTTGCAACATGCATCTAGAGTGGCTGGTCGGGCTAGTACCAGATAATCATGCATCTTATGGTCTCTAACCCCTCTCTAGGAAGCAAGGTAATAACTGATCGTCAATTAACCTCTCCTGTAGTTTGCACCTTGATAAGTGCTTAAGTCGAGACACATAGTCTCTCATTGACTCCATTTCCTTTTGTTTGTTGATATTGTGCAGCTGTGCCACTAGGCTCTCCATCGGTCTCCACTTCTAGCAAACCTGGGCACAAACACATTCTTGAGTCGTGTGAAGTTAACCTTATCCTCAGGTTTGAGGGTTAGGAACCACTTATGTGCTTTCCCTTCTAGGGTCAGTGAGAAAGCATGAATCATTGTCACATCACTGATAGGTCCACAGGTTTTGCCATGTGGATTCAAAAATCTCTACATGTTGGATAGGATCTCCATCCCCAGAGAATTTTTGGACGAGTTTGGAAATGATGTGTGGCTTCATCTGGGGAGGGTCGGGATTCTAGAGAGCGGTGCTCCTCGGCCTATCTCTGCAGCCATATGCAACAAATTCATCCTTGTGGCTGCATTAAGGTCAATGGTTGGATCCACGCTTGGTCTTTGAGAAATTTCTCCCCCCCTACCCCTAGACCTTGTCCTCTTCCTGTGTTGGCTCTTCTAGGTATCTCTGGTCCATGGGATGGTCCTGCCACCACTGCACCTTGGAGTGGCTCATCATTAGCATCCTCTGCACGCCTTTGCAGAATTAAAAGCTCCATGTCCTGTAGGAATGTAGGATGATTAATCATCTTCTCAATGTCTTTTTTGGTGTACAGATGGTCCTCCACTTCACCCGTTGCTTTTTCTAGATTATCCTCTTCTTCTAGGGTTACAAACCCTTCCTTAGCTCTGGGCTCTTAATTTATGGGTTCTAAGTTTGGATTTTATCCCTCATTTCTTCCCATGACTATTTTCGGCTCCTTACCCCACCATGATTGGAGTAGGTTTGAACCTCCCATCTTCTTTTGTTCAGCTCTCGCCCTTTGAGTATCAAGCTCTTGTTTCCTCAAGCTCAACTCTCGTAGGCTATCATTCCACCTCGATCCTTTTTAGATCTAACTCTACTTCTTCTGAGGTGGGAAAGAATACTTGACCTGTCCTAGCCGCACTCTCCATGTCCTGTCTCATTTAGGGTATGCTGGTGTTTGATAGCCTTGAATTTGACATTTGGATGGGCACTTCTTGCCTTGGACCAAGTCCAGCGTTGGTTGACGGACCCATGCCCGTAGATTGCGCTTCTTCATCATGACTGGTTTGGAGACCAAAAAATCCAGAAGCGATATCAATGATACCACTGGATCTGGTTGGGGAGGGTGGTTTCTCCTCTTCCCCAAACCCAGAGTACCTCAGTCCTTCTTCCTTGGACTCTTCAGTACTAGTTTCAACGGTGGTGAGGTTCCTTAAGACACTCAAGTGAGCGCTTATTGAGTGATCTAAACCCTGACTTTTTTATAGGAAGATCCTGGTGGGTGATTTGATGCACTATCATCAGGTGTGTAAGATCGTCTCCGATGAGCTTTCTAGATCTTAAGTGCATGTATGTATGATTTGATAAGCTACTTTGATGTCCAAGTTAAGTTTTAATCAGATTCTGTCGATCTATTTCTGAGGCCATGAGATTGCAAAAAACAGTTCACATTGTGAACGATTTTCTACACTTTCACGTGTTTAAAATTTTTTGTTCTTGGAATCAGAACTCCTCATCATTACCTTGTTATGGGCGTCAATCTTTTCAAGACTTCCTTAGTCGTAACCTAACTCTACCAAGCTCGTAATAAGTTGGATTTGATTAAGGCGTGAGATTGCAAGAAAAAGTTCACGCCATGAAGGGATAAGGTTTCACATTGTGAACAAAAAATGGTTCACGCCGTGAGTTTCTAAAATGGTTCACGTCGTGAACGAATTGGTTCATGCTATGAAGAGTTTTGAAAAAGTTCACACGTTGTGAACGATTTTTTGCACTTTCATGTTTCTTAGATTTGTTAGATCTCGTGGTGTCAAAGGTGTCAAGATAAGCTTACCTATTTTTGGCAAGGTAATCCCGTGAATTGCAATGCTAATGTCCGGAGCGGTTCACGACGTGAAGTTATAGAAAATGGTTCACGACGTGAACATTTTCCTACAGTTTCATGTGAGAACTTCTCGTGTCGACTAATGTGACTCTAGGTGCAAAATACTTATCCAACAATTTCCAAAATGATTGTGCCACATCTAAGGAGTGGAATACAAGTTCAAGGCACAATCAATAGCTCCTTATTTTTTAGATTTTTGTGAATTTTTAGAAAAGAAGAAAAACAAAACACCAACCTTCTCATTCACGTTAATGCTTCCAGTGATGTAAATATCAAAATTAACTAGAAAAAATAGTGAAGCTCTATTCTAATACCACTCCACCACACACATACACAACAAACACAACCAATTTCACATAATTTTTTACTCCCACACAAATCTTATCCATTCATTTCCTACACAATGCACTACCAGAATGCAAAGGCAATCATGATCTTTTGCAATGGGAGCTAAAACTCCAAGAGGAAGGAAGAAACAAAGGTGTTTCCCCCAGCAGCAGCAGTGCCAAAAATATTATGGGCTACCACACCGCCAAGAGGGAACTCAATGCATTCACCTAAAGGAAGAGCAATAGAACACAACTATCATAGGGAACTTACCAATGCTTTCGAGCTTGAGTCCCTTGAGGCCTCCAAGATCACTTGTTAAGCTCCAAATCTCCAAGCTCCACCTCCACGCTGTCACCATAGAGTTGCTCACACCATCCCATAAGGCAATCACTCTCTCTCACTCTCCCACACAAGCATGAATCATATACAAGCATAGAATGTAAGATTCCTCCCTCCACTTTTTGAGGTGTATAGGTGTAAGAACCTCCCCTTCTAATCTTGTAATTATTTCCCTCTCTGAAATAAAAGAAAGATCCTGTTTTACCCTGTTTTGGCATGGAGAGAGAAAATGTCTAGAGGGAGGTAATCCAAAATTGAGATATTTTTGGATATAAAAATCCTCCTAGAGTCTAAAATGGTTTCCCCTAAAATAGAAATTCAAAAAGAACTTTCCAATGTGCAATTGGAATTAATTGAAAATGTGTATAAAGGACCTTAGCCTAAGGGTCTAGATTTTTAGAAAATTTTGGATTATGGTTCAATTATAGTTCCTATGGGCTAATAGGATCAATCCAAGTGTGAGAGGAGGAGATAAATCTAATGAATAAAAGAAAATACCCAAAAATGAGTAAATGCCCACATAAGATGAAGAGTTCAATTTTTGGATTATGGTTCAATTATAGTTCCTATGGGCTAATAGGATCAATCTAGGTGTGGGGAGGAGATAAATCTAATGAATAAAAGAAACTACCCAAAAATGAGTAAATGCCCACATAAGATGAAGAGTTGACTGAGTACAAGGTTTATTAGTTAAAAACTATGAGATATTACTAAAAAAATGAGATATTTTTGTATAATGATACATTTTTTTACACCTTGGGTAAGGAGAATTGGGGACTTCAAGGAGGCGCCTATTTCACTCATGTGGTGGAGTTTTTAACTCAAAAAAATTGTGATATTTTTATCTCTCCTCTCTCCTGGATCAAACCAAATCAAAAGGGAGCCAAGGTTCCAAATCTTGTCTGAATTCAGCCAAACTGAACCTGGAAAATTCTAGCCTAGTTGGACCTGGTTAGAGGCCTCCCTCACCTATAAGTAGATCCTTAGTCTTCTATAAAAAATCTGTGAACTATACCATTCTAGTATTATACTAAAATAATGATATTTTTTATTATCTCTTAAAAATCCTCTACTTTTGGAGAGAGTGGAGCCTCTCTCTCTCTTCAACCATCCTTGGAGCTTTCCTTTCAATACACAAACCAATTGATTGGTTGGGGGCTTCTTCTATGATAGAGACACAAGCAAAAACAAGAGGTAAAGTATAATTTTATGATTTTTTCTATACTATTCTCAATGTTTTCACTTCTCAACCCCTCTCAAGCTTGAGAAGTTTCTCAATTAAGTGTTTATAATGCAAATCAAGCTTTTTTTAAGTGTTATAAAATAATTAATTAAGAAAAGTTTACATTTATGCTTAAATTAGAATGCTTTTATGTTTATCTCTCTCTCCCCCAAAGAATGGTCATTCCTATGACCAATTCTCTATTCAATTGATGCTTCTCATAGAGAAATTCTCAATTCACAAATCAAACTCTAGGCTTGTGAAGCTAGAGGTCAAGAAAATGGTTTTTTATACTTATATACTTATAAATTATGGTAATATTATGAGATAAATCCATAAATTGGATTTAAGATTAAAAGATAGTTATACTATCATAATTACATTACTAGGTCTTATTTTTTTCAAAAATATTAAAATTTGTCCGTAATAGCAGCGGAGCTATGGCAAAATTTTTAAGAAATTGATACATAATTCATTCTTATATGCATAACATGAAAAGAAGACTTCCTACCATATTCTAGGATTGAATATCCTAGGTTAAAAGAATGATTTTCATCACATGCGATGAAAAACTAATTTTAAAGATTTATGTATAATTAAATAATTAAGAAAAGAGAAAAATGATGGTAATTTTATTTAAATGATGAAAAAGGAATTTCCATGACATTTGGAATTTAATCATTTAAATAGGAAGAGTGGAATTCTTAGCATATTGGAATTAATGGATATTTTATCTAAATTTAAAAGAGAAATTTTAGATAAATTTATTTGATGTCTCAAAAAAGGAATATTAAATATAGTTAAATTGAGAAATTGAGAAAGAATATGGAAATAGTCATTGAGAAAAAGAACCTTTATCTAAGCCAAACAATTGGTAGAAATTTAGAAAAAGTCCCATTATCAGTATCGAAGTAGGAAAAGCTACTAAATAGAAATAAGATGTGAATGGGATCCGATAGGATGTGAATGGATGTGATAAGATGTAAATGGGATGTGATAAGATGTAAATGGGATATGATAAGATGTAAATGGGATATGATAGGATGTGAATGGATGTGATAAGATGTAAATGGGATGCGATAGGATGTGAATGGATGTGATAAGATGCAAATGGGATGTGATAAGATGTAAATGGGATGTGATAGGATGTGGTGTAATGAAAATGAATGTGGATGAGATGTGAAGTAAATGGACGTGGATGTGAATGATGAGATGAGAATGAGATGAGAGGATATGTGAAAGGGTGAGATGGAAAGTAAATGGATATGGATGTGTATGTGAAAGAATGTGATGTAAATGGATGTGGATGTGTATGTGAAAGAATGTGACGATGTAAATGGATGTGGATGTGTATGTGAAAGAATGTGATGTAAATGAATGTGGATGTGTATGTGAAAGAATGGATGTGGATGTGTATGTGAAAGAATGTGATGTGATGTAAAGGGATGTGGATGTGAATATGTTGTAGATGTGGTTTAATGTAAAGAGATGTGGATCTGAATGTGATGTGGATATGGATGAGATGTGATGTGATGTAAAGAGATGTGATGTGATGTGAATATATGTGGATGTGAAGTGATATATGTGGATAGTCGTGCATGTGAATGATTGGATGGATGTGGATGAATGAGATGGGATGTGTATGAATGAGATATGATGTGGATGTGATGTAATGTGGATAGAATGTATGCGATGGGATGGGGATACAATGAATTTGATGAATGTGGATGTGATGTGATGTGATGTGAGTCGGCTAAGTATGAATGGGTGAGATGTGATGTGAAATGGATGTGATGTGATATGATGTAAATTGGGATAGATGTGAATGTGTGATGTGAATGGATGAGATGTGATGTCATGTGTATCAGGATGTGAATGAATGATATGGGATGTGAATGAATGATATGAGATGTGAATGGATGAGATATGATGTCATGTGAATCGGGATGTGAATGAATGATATGGGCTGTGAATGGATGATATGTGATGTGATGTGAATTGGGATATGAATGAATGATATGGGATGTGAATGAATGAGATGTGATGTAAAATGGATGTGATGTAAATTGGGATAGATGTGAATGGATGATATGTGATGTGAATGAATGAGATGTGAATCAGGATAGATGTGAATGAATGATATGTAAGGTGAAATGGATGTGATGTGATGTGATGTGGATCGGGGTAGATATGAATGGATGAGATGTGAATGAATGTGATGATGATGAGATATGGATATGGGTAGATGCGAGCGGATGATATGTGATGTGAATGAATGAGATGTGAATCGGGATAGATGTGAATGAATGAGATATGAGGTGAAATGGATGTGATGTGATGTGGATCGGGGTAGATATGAATGGATGAGATGTGAATGAATGTGATATGATGAGATATGGATATGGATAGATGCAAGTGGATGAGATGTGATGAGTATAAATGTGGAAAGATGTGATGAGATGGAAAATGATGTGATTGGATGAGAATGGATGTGATTGGATGAGATGGAAAATGATGTGATTGGTGGATGAGAATGGATGTGATTGGATGAGATGGAAAATGATATGATTGGATGAGAATGGATGAAAGACGATGGGAACAAATGATTGGACTTGGATTAAGTAATGTGGATTGATGTGGAGCAATCTGGAAAGACGAGAGTTCGTTATAGAAACTTTATTTATGACCTGTTTTTAAATGATTGTTTTATGTCAAGAATGCTGGGGAAGGTTATTTTCTGAATTCGGGCATGGATCTGGTTGATTGACCTTGCTGGTCCTCAAACGGATGAGTTAATGGCTCTTTTATATGGATCTGTTGGTTGATCTTGCTGATCTTCAAAGGAGATTCCATCTGGATTTTTATAAGTGAATATATTGCGAGGTACTTTAAGCTAGGAACTATCGATAAGACCCCTGAGTGGACAGGTGGTGAGCGTTCTGGTTGCCAATGATGCCATAGGTACATCGATGAAGGAATGATTGGAAATTAGAATTCATCCAGATATTTTGGAGGATTATAATCAATGATACTATGGTTTCGTTAAAAGATTGTTTTAAAGTCAGCTGAATTTGTGAAACGGGCAATTTCATATTGGGTGTGTAAGTGGTGTGACTATCCTGAAGTTTGCATGAAGCGCCGGCTAGGGGGGGCCTGGGAACTCTTTTCCCTTGTACCCGGGTGACAAAACCTAACCAAATTCCTAATTGGATCCCATCACTAGCCATGGGACTGGATGGGGTTAGGCTGGACTGATGGATCCCTAACATGAGACTCAATTCTATTATGGTACAATAGATGAAGTAAATCCCAGATAGTAATTGTTCTATGGAAAAGAATCAACGGCTGTGCCTCTCGATGAGGAAAAAAGCGTTGGTCTCTATGATCCAAGTGCAAGTTTCTTCCTTGATCTGACCAAGTGACTTACAGGTTCGGTTGGATCAGTTTGGTCAATGATGACCTTGACTACGTTAGAATTAAAATATCCTAGAGGAATCGCCCGTGCTTTCCAGGTGAGGGAAGTTTTTTCGGGTTCGGTTTAGAAGAACTGAGGGATTAGTCTCTTGTCCGGATATCTGTGGGCGAGGCCCTGAGTGAGAGGCCCTGCCCTGCACAAGAAGTGCTACTTCCACTACTAGCACCTCAAAACTCATTGCGTGGAGGGGGCAGGGATCTTTCAGCTGGTGTATCAGAGCGAATTGGCTAAAGTGGATCAACCGAGAAGCCAGAAATGTCAAAAATTTATGGAGTACCAGTAAAAGATTGAAATTGTGTGATGAAATTCATAATAATTAATATTCAGAATGAAATTCATAAATTGGTAATTGGGTCTTCAGATGGAAGTACCGCAATTACTTACTTGAGGCCTAGACATGATGGTATTTACCTTATAATTCTAAGGACCATGACTACCCGTATATACCGAGGGTATAACTGCAGCTCTTTACTGGCAGTATATACGAGTAAGTCTAAGACCTTGAAATTATAAGCAAAAATGCTATCCAGATGATGAATTCGAATGCTGGTTGATATGATTTTAGAATTGTGGTTGAGAATTGATGAGTTGATTTGGATTCTGATTGAAAGATAATGATTCCTGAATTCTAGTTGAAAGAAGATAAGTTTAACAAAACCACAATGAGGATGAATGGGACGAATCCCAATAATGATGTTAATAGCGGGAATGGCAATAATGACTTCAGCAAATCACTACGAGATTAGTGGATTGTGCTGACAGATTGCTGTTATTTGACCTTTGACCTAGCGGCTCAAATTAAGTGATGACAAATTGAGAACTTGTATAACTGAAACTCCTGTGAAGGAATGTTCAGATGGAATTTTCGGTATGATGAATATCATTGTGTTAAGGATATGAATGATATGTTCTGAATGAATTGATATCTGATAATGAGTTCTATATGTTCTTCCTGTAGAAGGGATCTTTATCCCAGGATTCTATTGGGTTAACCAGACTATAAGGAACCCCAGAGTCAGTTGGATCTTAAGGGAAAGAAATGTCGTCCAACTGCGAGATGAGGACATCTTGCGTTTTTTAAGTAGGGTAGGATGTAAGATTCCTCCCTCCAGCTTTTGAGGTGTATGGGTGTAAGAACCTCCCCTTCTGATCTTGTAATTATTCCCCTCTCTGAAATAAAAGAAAGATCCTGTTTTACCCTATTTTGGCTTGGAGAGAGAAAATATCTAGAGAGAGGTAATCCAAAATTGAGATATTTTTGGATATAAAAATCCTCCTAGTGCCTAAAATGGTTTTCCCTGAAACAGAAATTCAAAAAGAACTTTACAATGTGCAATTGGAATTAATTGAAAATGTGTATAAAGGACCTTAGTCTAAGGGTCTAGATTTTCAGAAATTTTTGGATTATGGTCCAATTAAGGTTCCTATGGGCCAATAGGATCAATCCAAGTGTGGGGATGAGATAAATCCAATGAATAAAAGAAAATACCCAAAAATGTGTAAATGCCCACATAAGATGAAGAGTTGACTGAGTACAAGGTTTATTAGTTAAAAACTATGAGATATTACTAAATAAATGAGATATTTTGGTATAATGATACATTTTTGACACCTTGGTAATAAGGAGAAGGGGGGAATTCAAGGAGGCGCCTATTTCACACATGTGGTGGAGTTTTTACCTCAAAAAAATTATGGTATTTTTTTCTCTCCTCTCTCTTGGATCGAACCAAATCAAAAGGGAGCCAAACTAGGTTTAAATCTTGTCCGAATTTAGCCAAACTGAGCCTGGAAAATTCTAGAACCTAGTTGTGGACTTGGTTAGAGGCCTCCCTCACCTATAAATAGAACCTAGTTGGACTTGGTTAGAGGCCTCCCTCACCTATAAATAGATCCGTAGTCTTTTGTAAAAAAATCTGTGAACTATACCATGCCAGTATTATACTAAAATAATGATATTTTCTATTATCCCTTAAAAATCCTCTACTTTTGGAGAGAGTGGACCCTCTCTCTCTCTTCAACCATCCTTGGAGCTTTCCTTTCAACACACAAACCAATTGATTGGTTGGGGGCTTCTTCTATGATAGAGAAGCAAGCAAAAACAAGAGGTAAAGTGTAATTTTATGGTTTTTTCTAAACTATTCTCAATGTTTTCACTTCTCAACCCCTCTCAAGCTTGAGAAGCTTCTTAATTAAGTATTTATAATGCAAATCAAGCTTTTCTTAAGTGTTGTAATGAATAATTAATTAAGAAAAGTTTACATTTTTGCTTAAATTAGAATGCTTTTATGTTTATCTCTCTCTCCCCCAAAGAATGGTCATTCCTATGACCAATTCTCTATTCAATTGATGCTTCTTATGGAGAAATTCTTAATTCACAAATCAAACTCTAGGCTTGTGAAGCTAGAGGTTAAGAAAATGATTTTTTATACTTTTATGCTTGTAAATTATGGTAATATTATGAGATAAATCCATAAATTGGATTTAAGGTTAAAAGATAGTTATACTATCATAATTACATTACTAAGTCTTATTCTTTTCAAAAATATTGAAATTTGTCAGTAATAGCAGCGGAGCTATGATAAAAATTTTAAGAAATTGATACATAAACCATTCTTATGCATAACATGAAAAGAGGACTTCCTACCATATTCTAGGATTGAATATCCTAGGTTAAAAGAATGATTTTCATCACATGCGATAAAAAACTAATTTTTAAGGTTTATGTATAACTAAATAATTACGAAAAGAGAAAATTATGGTAATTTTATTTAAATGATGAAAGAGGAATTCCCATGACATTTGGAATTCAATCATTTAAATAGGACGAGTGAAATTCTTAGCAAATTGGAATCAATGGATATAATATCTAAATTTAAAAAAGAAATTTTAGATAAATTTATTTGATGTATGAGAAATATTTAAATGATAAAAGAGGAATTCCCATGACATTGGAATTCAATCATTTAAATAGGAAGGTGGAATTCTTAGCATATTGGAGTTAATGGATATTTTATCTAAATTTAAAAGAGGAATTTTAGATAAATTTATTTTTATGTATGAGAAATATTTAAATGATAAAAGATGTGGTGTAATGAAAATGAATGTGGATGAGATGTGAAGTAAATGGATGTAGATGTGAATGATGAGATGAGAATGAGATGAGAGGATATGTGAAAGGGTGAGATGGGAAGTAAATGGATGTGGATGTGTATGTGAAAGAATGTAATGTAAATGGATGTGGATGTGTAGGTGTGAAAGAATGGATGTGGATGTGTATGTGAAAGAATGTGATGTGATGTAAAGGGATGTGGATGCGAATGTGATGTAGATGTGGATGAGATGTGGTGTAATGTAAAGAGATGTGGATCTAAATGTGATGTGGATGTGGATGAGATGTGAATATATGTGGATGTGAAGTGATAGATGTGAATGTATGGATAGATGTGAATAGTCATGCATGTGAATGATTGGACGGATGTGGATGAATTATATGGGATGTGTATGAATGAGATATGATGTGGATGTGATTTAATGTGGATAGAATGTATGTGATGGGATGGGGATACAATGAATGTGATGAATGTGGATGTGATGTGATGTGATGTGAGTCGACGGATAGGTATGAATGGGTGAGATGTGATGTGGAGTGGATGTGATGTGATATGATGTAAATTGGGATAAATGTGAATGGATGATATGTGATGTGAATGGATGAGATGTGATATCATGTGAATCTGAATGTGAATAAATGATATGGGATGTGAATGGATGAGATGTGATGTCATGTGAATTGAGATGTGAATGAATGATATGGGATGTGAATGGATGAGATGTGATGTCATGTGAATCGGGATGTGAATGAATGATATGGGATGTGAATGGATGAGATGTGATGTGATGTGAATCGAGATGTGAATGAATGAGATGTGATGTGAATCGAGATGTGAATGAATGAGATGTGATGTGAAATGGATGTGATGTAAATTGGGATAGATGTGAATGGATGATATGTGATGTGAATGAATGAGATGTGAATTGAGATAGATGTGAATGAATGAGATGCGAGGTGAAATGGATGTGATGTGATGTGGATCGGGGTAGATATGAATGGATGAGATGTGAATGAATGTGATGTGATGAGATATGGATATGGGTAGATGCGAGTGGATGAGATGTGATGAGTATAAATGTGGATAGATGTGATGAGATGGAAAATGATGTGATTGGATGAGAATGGATGAAGGACAATGGAAATACATATGATTGGACTTGGATTACTAAGTAATGTGGATTGATGTGGAACAATGTGGAAAGATGAGAGTTCATTATAGAAACTGTATGTATGACCTATTTTTAAATGACTTTTTTATGTTAAGAATGATGGGGAAGAATTTTGACCGTCTTGTGAATGAGGTCGTGGAGACCGAACTGATAAAGTTGCAACAGTTGATGGAGAGTCAACAGAGGACGTCTCGCGTAACAAGGTCGGTCGAGGTCTTGACCAACAATTTGAATGGGTAGCTTCCAGTACGGTGGATGAGGGACCAAGGAAGGGGCCTATGAGTGAAGCGCTAGGTGACTTGCGAAGGATCCTAGAGAGTGCTGACCATACGGTGCTCGAGCTCTGGGTCGCTGAAGATACCCACGCGTACGTCGAGGAAGATATTGGAACAAGAAGTAAGAGTTGTTTTCTAAATTCGGGAATGGATCTGGTTGATTGACCTTGTTGGTCCTCAAACGGATGAGTTCATGGCTCTTTTATATGCATCTATTGGTTGATCTTGCTGGTTGATCTTGCTGATCTTCAACAGAGATTCCATCTGGATTTTTAAAAGTGAATATATTTCCAGGTACTATGAGCTAGGAACTATCGAAAAGGCCGCTGAGTGGACATGTGAGATCCCTGTTCCCACCGAGCAACGGATTCGGGGTACTGGCGCAGCGAAAGTAGCGCTTCTCGCGCGGGACAGGGGTCCCACACTCGGGGCCTCGCCCACGGATATCCGGATAAGAGACTAATCCGTCGGTTGTTCCAAAACCGAACCCGAAAAAACTCCTTTACCGGAAAGCACGGGCGAGTCCACCACAGGATAACTTTTTACTCTAACGTAGTCAAGATCATTTCTGATCGAGCTAATCCAATTACATCTATAAGATACTTGGTCAGGTCAAGGAAGAACTTGCACTTGGATCATTGGGATCAACGCTTTTTTCCCCATTCAAGAGGCACAGCCGTTGATTCCTATCCATAGAACAGTTACTGTCCGGGATTTATTTTATCTATCGTAAAAACAAAAGTTTGAATCTCGATTTATGGATCCATCAGTCCAGCCTAACCCCATCCAATCCCATGGGTTAGCCAACCGCCCAACCACTGTAGTGATGGGATCCAATTAAGAATTTGGTTAGGTTTTGTCCCGGGTACCAAGGAAAAGAGTTCCAAGGCCCCCTAGCCGGACGTTCATGCAAAAATAAAACTAGTCACACCACTCACACACCCAATATGAAATTGCCTTTTCACAGATTCAACCAGTTTAAAACAATCCTTTAATAAAACCATAGTATCATTGATCACCATCTTCCAATTTATCCAGTTGATTCTTAATTTTCCCATCATTCCTTCATCAGAGTATCTATGGCATCATTGGCAACTAGAACGCTCAGGGGCCGTTTCGATAGTTCCTAGCCCTTAATACTCGGCAATATAATCACTTATCAAGATGGACTCTCGTTGAAGATCAGCAAGATCAACCAACAGATCCATATAAAGAGCCATGGACTCATCCATTGAAGACCAGCAAGGTCAATCAACCAGATCCATGCCCGATTTCAGAAAACAACTCCAACTCTGTTCCAATATCTTCCTCGACGCACGCGTGGGTATCCTAGGCGACCCAGAGCCCGAGCACCGTATGGTCAGCACCCTCTAGGATCCTTCGCAGGTGACCTAGCGCTTCACTCATAGGCCGCTTCCTTGGCCCCTCATCCACCGTACCGGAAGCTCACCATTTTAATCGCACCGAGGCTGGTCAAGACCTCGGCCGACCTTGTTACGCGAGACGTCCTTCATTGACTCCCCGTCAGCAGTTGCAACTTTACCATCACGACCTTAATCACAAGACGGTCAAAATGCTCCCCCCAACATTCTTGACATAAAACAATCATTTACAAACAGCATTTACAAACAGTTTACAATACAATTTCTATTTTAACTTTCATTTTTCCACATTATCCCTCATCAATCTACATTACTTATTCCATATTCCATTTATATGTATACTCATCCCATCACATCATTTCCATCTCATCACTTCAGATTCCCTCACATCACATATCGTATATTCACATCCATACATCCACATCTATATGCGTACATTCACATCTACATGCATACATCTACATCTCTATGCATACATCCACATCCACATTCACATTCACCTCCATACATCTACATCTATATGCATACATCCACCTCCACATTCACATCCACATCTATACATCTACATCTACATGCATACATCCACCTCTACATCCACATCTACATCTATACACCTACATCTACATGCATACATCCACATCTCCATTCACATCTACATCTATACATCTACATCTACATGCATCCATCCACCTCCACATCCACATCTACATCTATACATCTACATCTACATGCATACATCCATATCTCCATTCCCATCTACATCTATACATCTACATCTACATGCATCCATCCACCTCCACATCCACATCTACATCTATACATCTACATCTACATGTATACATCCACATCTCCATTCACATCTACATCTATACATCTATATCTACATGCATACATCCATATCTCCATTCCCATCTACATCTATACATCTACATCTACATGCATCCATCCACCTCCACATCCACATCTACATCTATACATCTACATCTACATGTATACATCCACATCTCCATTCACATCTACATCTATACATCTATATCTACATGCATACATCCATATCTCCATTCCCATCTACATCTATACATCTACATCTACATGCATCCATCCACCTCCACATCCACATCTACATCTATACATCTACATCTACATGTATACATCCACATCTCCATTCACATCTACATCTATACATCTATATCTATATGCATACATCCATCTCCACATCCACATCTCCATACATAATAAAATTCTTTTATTTAATCTAGGATGATAGTTCCTAGAATATGGTAGGAAGTCCTCTTTTTAAGCTTTGAATGAAATTATTTTATGCGTAATTTCTATAAAAATTTTACCATAGTTCCGCTACTATGACTGATAAATCTCAATTTTTTCTAAGGGATAAGGCTCATTATTAACGAAATAATTAGAATGGTCTCTAATTGGATCATCAATCCATAATGGTCTCTAATTGGATCATTAAGAAAATAATTAGAATGGTCTCGAATTGGATCATCAATTCATAATGGATTGAATCATCAATATACATAAACTAAAAGCATAGAAAAAAGCCATTAATTTGGCCTCAAGCATAGCTTAATCTTGGATTAAGGAAAAGCCTTATGAAAAGCTTCATTTGGATTGAAAAGGGTCATGAGTATGACCATTTCTTAAGTGAGAGAGAGAGAAAAACCATTAGAATTAAATATAAATAGAATTTTATGTAATTCTTTACTATCATTACTTAATTAACTTCAATAGCATTTCAAAAACCATACCAATTAAGCTTCTCAAGCTTGAGAGGGGTTGAGAAGAGAGAATCATTGAGAAATTATAGAAAAGATCAAAATTCATTATACTTATCTTATAATTTGCTTGATTCTTTGATCACGGTAGAGGCCCCCAACCAATCAATTGGTTTAGTATGTTGATGGAGCCACCAATGGGGATTTAAGAAAGAGAAAAGTGTCAAAAACTAGTGAATTATTAAAGAATTCATAGTTCTTGGCTTAGGTGGAGTAGAGTAACAATGCATAAGACACTATATATTTTGGCTTAGGTGGAGTAGAGTAACAAAGCATAAGATACTATATATTTTGGCTTAGGTGGAGTAGAGTAACAAAGCATAAGACACTATATATTTTGGCTTAGGTGGAGTAGAGTAACAAAGCATAAGACACTATATTTTTTTCAACAAGGGAAGGCTTCTATTTATAGGAAAAATTGAGCTCCTAACCAAACAAACTGATTCTAGAATTTTCCAAGTCAATTTGGTTGAATTTGGACTAGATTTGGACCTAGTTTGGTTACTTTTTGATTTGATTTGGTTCCATTTTGATTTGGTTTGGTTCAAGAGAGATGAGAGATAAAAATATCACATTATTTTTGAGTTAAAAACTCATTCAAGCATGTGAAATATGCACCTCCTTTAAAGAACTCTCCTTCCTTACATATGTGTCAAAATTCTATTGCTCATAGTTGTTTTTTCTAATAAACCTTGTACATTTTCAGCTCTTCGTCTTATGTGAAATATGCACCTTCTTTAAAGAACTCCCCTTCCTTACATATGTGTCAAAATTTTATTGCTCATAGTTTTTTACTAATAAACCTTGTACATTTTCAACTCTTCACCTTATGTGAGCATTTACTCATTTTTGGGTATCTTCTTTTTCAAATTGGATTTATCTCCTCCCTACACATGGATTGATGCTATTGGTCCATAGGAACCTTAATTGGACCATAATCCAAAAATTTCTGAAAATCTAGACCCTTAGACTAAGGTCCTTTATACCCATTTCTAATTAATTCCAATTGCACATTGGAAAATTCTTTTTGAATTTCTGTTTCAGGGGAACTTATTTTAATAAGATGAGATATTTTTCTATCCAAAAATATTCAAAATCTGAATATTCTCTCTCTAGAATATTTTCTCTCTCTAGGTTAAAACAGCCACAAACAAGATCTCTTATATTTCAGAAAAGGAATTGATTACAGGAGAATATGCTAGACATAAAAAAGGGGGTTGGAGGAGGAATCTTACATTCTACCCCACTTAAAAAATGCGAGATGTCCTCATCTCGCAAACTGGGATAATTTCGCAAGATGCACGAATATGAGACTTAGAGAAAAATTTTAATCAAGATTAACCACCAAGAAAAGTCTTAAAGAAAGCAAGATAGAACAAGATTTAAACTTTATTCATTCTCGAAACTTATACAGTAAAGATAGAAGAACTCTTTACACTTCCATAAGCCCGTCCATCATATGGTCACAAAAGCAGTCCTCACAAGCTGCACAAGTATAGGGTAACTCATCTATGGGAATGATTCTGCTGGTTATTGCCGCACCTATCTCAGTGGTATGAGGTGATCCAACAAAAGGACCTCTGAGAGGCAAGCCAAAAACGGGGTAAAGGCATATCTTCTCATGAGGAAGAAAACACGCCAGTAAGAAGACTCGCTCAGAAAACCCAAGATGCCTTGATCTCATGACGCAGTAGTATCGGGGACCCAAACCTAAGGCTTCGATAACCATGGCCAAGCGGACATTGTTACGAAAGTGATGCTGACCCCAGGGTGTTACCCTAGTTATGTCTTGATAGGTCCGCCATTTGGTTTGAGCTACAGAAGTTCCCAAGTGAAGGAAAAGTGAGCGCTCATACTGTTCTATAAAATCCTTCTTCACAGACTCACTTGCGTCTTGAAGGTGAGGAATCATTATGGATAAAACTAATTCTTGTTGCCAGGCCATGAAGGAGATTAAGAAAGAAAGGAGATTGATGGGAGTAAGATTATTGTGAGCGACAAGTAAAAGTTACGACTTATATAAAGGAAGGAGCTAGCGTAACCTAGAAGCCAACGGTAACGTGCCACTGAAGTTTTACCGTCTTTCCATGATTCGTGTTTGACACATTTTTCTATAGAAGGCATTAAGAATTTTGAGATGAGGAGATAAAAGAAACTTGTAGGCTAAGTCACCTTCTTTCATTGAATTTAGATATAAGGTCACAATATCTGGGGGATAACTTCTTATACTCCCCAAGAGATAAAGAACTTCTTTTGGGCCGTACTCGAATGAAAACCAAAATCTTGGTATCCAAAACACCGATTCTCACTTCTGAACTCATTGTTCTAAATCCTTAAAACAGGTGGGACTCCTGAGAAGTATTCTAGGGAAGGGTCTTCCTTTTTTTAAACAGAAACTTTCTTTTAATTTAGAGAGGGAATAATTATAAGATCAGAAAGGGAGATTCTTACTCCTGTATACCTCGAAGGTTGGGGAGGAATCTTACATTCTACCCCACTTAAAAAGTGCGAGATGTCCTCATCTTGCAAGGTAGAGGACAGCTCTTTTTCTTAAGATCCAATTTTATTCTGGGGTTCCTTATATTCTGGTCAACCCAACAGAACACTGGGATAAATATCCCTTATATAGAACTCATAATTAAATAACAATTCATTCAGATCATGTCATTCATATGTTTAACATGATAATGGTCCATTAGGCCCAAAAGTTTTCTTCGGAACATTCCTCCACGGAAATTTCAGTCAAGCAAGTTCTCAATTTGACATCCCTTAACTTGATCGGTCAAGTATTAACAGTAGCAATCTAACAGCACAACCCACTAATCTCATAGTGATTTGCTGAATTCATTATCATCATTCTAGTTATGAATATCATCACAGGGACTCGTCCCATTCCCCCTCATTGTGGTTTCATTATATTTCAACTAATTTTTAAAAATCAACATTTTTCAATCAACATTTTCAATCAGAATCCAAATCAATTCATCAATTCTCAAACAGAATTAAAAATCATATCAATCACATTCGAAATCATCATCTAGATAGCATTAACGCTTATAATTTCAAGTCTTAGATTTACTTGTATATACTGTCAGTAAAGAGCTGTAGTATACTCTCGGTATATACGGGTAGTCACGGCCCTTGGAATTATAAGGTAAATACTATCATGTCTAGGCCTCAAGCAAGTCAGGGATTCTATATAATTGCGGTACTTCCATCTGAAGACCCAATTACCAAATTACGAGTTTCAGTTTGAATATCAATTTGTATGAATTATATCACACAATTATAACCTTTTTGTCTTTCTAGATAAATTTTTGACATATTTGTCTTCTCAGTTGATCTTTATTAACCAAATGCTCTGATACCAACTGTGAGATCCCTGTTCCCACCGAGCAACGGATTCGGGGTACTGGCGCAGCGGAAGTAGCGCTTCTCGCGCGGGACAGGGGTCCCACACTCGGGGCCTCGCCCACGGATATCCGGATAAGAGACTAATCTGTCGGTTGTTCCAAAACCGAACCCGGAAAAACTCCTTTACCGGAAAGCACAGGCGAGTCCACCAGGAAAACTTTTTACTCTAACGTAGTCAAGATCATTTCTGATCGAGCTGATCCAATTACATCTATAAGATACTTGGTCAGGTCAAGGAAGAACTTGCACTTGGATCATTGGGATCAACGCTTTTTTCCCCATTCAAGAGGCACAGCCGTTGATTCCTATCCATAGAACAGTTACTGTCCGGGATTTATTTTATCTATCGTAAAAACAAAAGTTTGAATCTCGATTTACGGATCCATCAGTCCAGCCTAACCCCATCCAATCCCATGGGTTAGCCAACCGCCCAACCACTGTAGTGATGGGATCCAATTAAGAATTTGGTTAGGTTTTGTCCTGGGTACCAAGGAAAAGAGTTCCAAGGCCCCCTAGCCGGATGTTCATGCAAAAATAAAACTAGTCACACCACTCACACACCCAATATGAAATTGCCTTTTCACAGATTCAACCAGTTTAAAACAATCCTTTAATAAAACCATAGTATCACTGATCACCATCTTCCAATTTATCCAGTTAATTCTTAATTTTCCCATCATTCCTTCATCAGAGTATCTATGGCATCATTGGCAACTAGAACGCTCAGGGGCCGTTTCGATAGTTCCTAGCCCTTAATACTCGGCAATATAATCACTTATCAAGATGGACTCTCGTTGAAGATCAGCAAGATCAACCAACAGATCCATATAAAGAGCCATGGACTCATCCATTGAAGACCAGCAAGGTCAATCAACCAGATCCATGCCCGATTTCAGAAAACAACTCCAACTCTGTTCCAATATCTTCCTCGACGCACGCGTGGGTATCCTAGGCGACCCAGAGCCCGAGCACCGTATGGTCAGCACCCTCTAGGATCCTTCGCAGGTGACCTAGCGCTTCACTCATAGGCCGCTTCCTTGGCCCCTCATCCACCGTACCGGAAGCTCACCATTTTAATCGCACCGAGGCTGGTCAAGACCTCGGCCGACCTTGTTACGCGAGACGTCCTTCATTGACTCCCCGTCAGCAGTTGCAACTTTACCATCACGACCTTAATCACAAGACGGTCAAAATGCTCCCCCCCAGCATTCTTGACATAAAACAATCATTTACAAACAGCATTTACAAACAGTTTACAATACAATTTCTATTTTAACTTTCATTTTTTCACATTATCCCTCATCAATCTACATTACTTATTCCATATTCCATTTATATGTATACTCATCCCATCACATCATTTCCATCTCATCACTTCAGATTCCCTCACATCACATATCGTATATTCACATCCATACATCCACATCTATATGCGTACATTCACATCTACATGCATACATCTACATCTCTATGCATACATCCACATCCACATTCACATTCACCTCCATACATCTACATCTATATGCATACATCCACCTCCACATTCACATCCACATCTATACATCTACATCTACATGCATACATCCACCTCTACATCCACATCTACATCTACATGCATACATCCACATCTCCATTCACATCTACATCTATACATCTACATCTACATGCATCCATCCACCTCCACATCCACATCCACATCTATACATCTACATCTACATGCATACATCCATATCTCCATTCCCATCTACATCTATACATCTACATCTACATGCATCCATCCACCTCCACATCTACATCTACATCTATACATCTACATCTACATGTATACATCCACATCTCCATTCACATCTATATCTATACATCTATATCTACATGCATACATCCATATCTCCATTCCCATCTACATCTATACATCTACATCTACATGCATCCATCCACCTCCACATCCACATCTACATCTATACATCTACATCTACATGTATACATCCACATCTCCATTCACATCTACATCTATACATCTATATCTACATGCATACATCCATATCTCCATTCCCATCTACATCTATACATCTACATCTACATGCATCCATCCACCTCCACATCCACATCTACATCTATACATCTACATCTACATGTATACATCCACATCTCCATTCACATCTACATCTATACATCTATATCTACATGCATACATCCATCTCCACATCCACATCTCCATACATAATAAAATTCTTTTATTTAATCTAGGATGATAGTTCCTAGAATATGGTAGGAAGTCCTCTTTTTAAGCTTTGAATGAAATTATTTTATGCGTAATTTCTATAAAAATTTTACCATAGTTCCGCTACTATGAATGATAAATCTCAATTTTTTCTAAGGGATAAGGCTCATTATTAACGAAATAATTAGAATGGTCTCTAATTGGATCATCAATCCATAATGGTCTCTAATTGGATCATTAAGAAAATAATTAGAATAGTCTCGAATTGGATCATCAATTCATAATGGATTGAATCATCAATATACATAAACTAAAAGCATAGAAAAAAGCCATTAATTTGGCCTCAAGCATAGCTTAATCTTGGCTTAAGGAAAAGCCTTATGAAAAGCTTCATTTGGATTGAAAAGGGTCATGAGTATGACCATTTCTTAAGTGAGAGAGAGAGAAAAACCATTAGAATTAAATATAAATAGAATTTTATGTAATTCTTTACTATCATTACTTAATTAACTTCAATAGCATTTCAAAAACCATACCAATTAAGCTTCTCAAGCTTGAGAGGGGTTGAGAAGAGAGAATCATTGAGAAATTATAGAAAAGATCAAAATTCATTATACTTATCTTATAATTTGCTTGATTCTTTGATCACGGTAGAGGCCCCCAACCAATCAATTGGTTTAGTATGTTGATGGAGCCACCAATGGGGATTTAAGAAAGAGAAAAGTGTCAAAAACTAGTGAATTATTAAAGAATTCATAGTTCTTGGCTTAGGTGGAGTAGAGTAACAATGCATAAGACATTATATATTTTGGCTTAGGTGGAGTAGAGTAACAAAGCATAAGATACTATATATTTTGGCTTAGGTGGAGTAGAGTAACAAAGCATAAGACACTATATATTTTGGCTTAGGTGGAGTAGAGTAACAAAGCATAAGACACTATATTTTTTTCAACAAGGGAAGGCTTCTATTTCTAGGAAAAATTGAGCTCCTAACCAAACAAACTGATTCTAGAATTTTCCAAGTCAGTTTGGTTGAATTTGGACTAGATTTGGACCTAGTTTGGTTACTTTTTGATTTGATTTGGTTCCATTTTGATTTGGTTTGGTTCAAGAGAGATGAGAGATAAAAATATCACATTATTTTTGAGTTAAAAACTCATTCAAGCATGTGAAATATGCACCTCCTTTAAAGAACTCCCCTTCCTTACATATGTGTCAAAATTCTATTGCTCATAGTTTTTTTTTCTAATAAACCTTGTACATTTTCAACTCTTCGTCTTATGTGAAATATGCACCTTCTTTAAAGAACTCCCCTTCCTTACATATGTGTCAAAATTTTATTGCTCATAGTTTTTTACTAATAAACCTTGTACATTTTCAACTCTTCACCTTATGTGAGCATTTACTCATTTTTGGGTATCTTCTTTTTCAAATTGGATTTATCTCCTCCCTACACATGGATTGATGCTATTGGTCCATAGGAACCTTAATTGGACCATAATCCAAAAATTTCTGAAAATCTAGACCCTTAGACTAAGGTCCTTTATACCCATTTCTAATTAATTCCAATTGCACATTGGAAAATTCTTTTTGAATTTCTGTTTCAGGGGAACTTATTTTAATAAGATGAGATATTTTTCTATCCAAAAATATTCAAAATGTGAATATTCTCTCTCTAGAATATTTTCTCTCTCTAGGTTAAAACAGCCACAAACAAGATCTCTTATATTTTAGAAAAGGAATTGATTACAGGAAAATATGCTAGACATAAAAAAGGGGGTTGGAGGGGGAATCTTACAGGACAGGTGGTGAGCGTTCTGGTTGCCAATGATGCCATAGATACACCGATGAAGGAATGATTGGAAATTAGAATTCAGCCGGATATTTTGGAGGATTATTATCAGTGATGCTGTGGTTTCTTTAAAAGATTGTTTTAAAGTCAGCTAAATCTGTGAAACGGGCAATTTCATATTGGGTGTGTAAGTGGTGTGACTATCTTGAAGTTTGCATGAAGTGCCGGCTAGGGAGCCTGGAAACTCTTTTCCCTGGTACCCGAGACAAAACCTAACCAAATTCCTAATTGGATCCCATCACTACAGTGGTTGGGCAGTTGGCTAACCCATGGGACTAGATGGGGTTAGGCTGGACTGATGGATCCCTAAAATGAGACTCGATTGTGTTATGGTATGATAGATGAAGTAAATCCTGGATAGTAATTGTTCTATGGAAAAGAATCAACGGCTGTGCCTCTTGATGAGGAAAAAAGCGTTGGTCTCTATGATCCAAGTGTAGGTTTCTTCCTTGATCTGACCAAGTGACTTACAGGTTCGATTGGATCAGTTTGGTCAGTGATGACTTTGACTACGTTAGAATAAAAATGTCTTGGAGGAATTGCCCGTGCTTTCCGGGTGAGGGAAGTTTTTCTGGGTTCGGTTTTGGAAGAACCAAGGGATTAGTCTCTTGTCTGGATATCCGTGGGTGAGGCTCCGAGTGAGAGGCCCTACCCCACGCAAGAAGTGCTACTTCCGCTGCTAGCATCCCCGAATTTGTTACGTGGAGGGGGCAAGGATCTTTCATAGAAGATGCACAAATGCTAGAATGCTCTCTCTCTCAATCTCTCTCAAGACACAAGGGAGATCTCTAAATAGCACAAGGGAGATCTCTAAATAGCACAAAGGGGGATTGTGTCTTTTGATTATGAGAAAATGCCTTATATACATTTGGCCCTTATTCACACTTGGGCACCCATAACTTACTTAACTAGACCTTGGGTGGACAATATCTCATAATGTACAACTTTTATAGTGCCGTTACATGACACTTATTAATGTACTCAATTGGAGGAGCATACTTGTTAATCCAAAATGGGATTAACATCCGTCACATTGGTTGGTGCTAAGGTTGTGGGATTGAGACTCATGGATGCTGCTGTTAATGAGGCTTGAGTATCTTGCGGAGTGGCTGTTGATGATGAGGCTTTTCAGCATGCAACCATCTCCTTTGGTGCGGTTAGTCGATGAAGAAGCATTGGCTCTAGGGCTTTTCCTTTGTGTTCCTTTTTAGAGATAGATGGTTGTTCTTGGGAAACTTCTTTAGGAATATCTGTTGATTATGAGATTTTGGCATTTGTGTAAGATTCCTCCCTCCAACTTTTGAGGTGTAAAGGTGTAAGAACCACCCCTTCTGTTCTTGTAATTATCCCCCTCTTTGAAATAGACTCGCTTGCGTCTTGAAGGTGAGAAATCATCATGGATAAAACTAATTCCTGTTGCCAAGCCATGAAGGAGATTAAGAAGAAGGGAGATCGATGGAAGTAAGATTACTGTGAGCGACAGGTAAAAGTTACGACTTATATAAAGGAAGGAGCTAGCGTAACTTAGAAGCCAACGATATCTTATCACTGAAGTTTTACCGTCTTTCCATGATTTGGGTTTGGCACATATTTCTATGAAATACATTAAGAACTTTGAGATGAGGAGGTAAAAGAAGCTTGTAGACTAAGTCACCTACTTTCATTGAATTCAGATATAAGGCTCACAATATCTGGGGGATAACTTCTTATACTCCCCAAGAGATAAAGAACTTCTTTTGGGCCGTACTCGAATGAAAACCAAAACCTTGGTATCCAGAACACCGATTTTCACTTCTGAACTCATTGTTCTGAATCCTTAAAACAGGCGTGACTCCTGAGAAGTATTCTAGGGAAAGGGTCTTCCTTTTTTAAACAGAATCTTTCTTTTATTTTAGAGAGGGAATAATTATAAGATCAAAAAGGGAGATTCTTACTCCTGTATACCTCGAAGGCTGGGGAGGAATCTTATAGCATCATCAAGCTTAATCTGCATTAAACAAAGAATTTGGCTTTCACATAAATTCAGTCTCACTAAAGAATAGATAAATTACCTTTTGGTTCTCATCCTCTTCCAACTTGGATGCATCTCAAAGGTTGATGGAGCCTTCTTCATTTCCTTGATCACAAGGGGGGGTGGGCAAGGGCTCTCTTCCCATTTCAGTAATTCCTAACTCCTCTTGAAGACTTTGAAATTCTAGCTATGTGGGAAGAGAAGATTCAGTCTCCTTGGCTTTTTCAAAGCACAATGACATGGCTCTAGGGGCTTCAATAAAGTTCTCTATCACCTCAGTGTCCAACTTCAAAAGCTCCTCTTTATGTTCATTTTCCACATCGAGTATACCCCTGGCAGCTTCACAACCATCTGCTATAATTGCAAGGCAATAATCCTCCCTTAAATTCTTGCCATTTTAAAGAAAGGAGGATAGCTCAGGGATGACGAAGTTTCATTTCAAGTGTTCTCCATGCACAGATGATCCCTCATCAATAACAGTGGATGCCTTAAACTCTGCCACATCAAACCCTGTGCTTAGAAGGCACTCCTCATCACCAAAAACTAGGTCCATAACCTCATCATCAGATTCAATCTCTGTGACAAATGAAGCTTGTGAAACCTTTTGACCCTTGTGAACTTCCAGTTCATCCTTTGTGTAGTCCTCTTTGTCTGCATGAAGAAATAGATAAGCAACAAATCCAAAGTAGTACTCAAGAACTTTGCACTTTTTCTTGTGCATAGGGAAGTGATCAAGACAAATCTTTATCCTCTTATCTTTTGAATAGGCATCCCACATTCCTAACATGCTCTTCTTTTTCAGATGAGGATAGGGCAAAGCTAGACATGTGAACATATTGTGATCCCTCATTTATAATTTCTATACTAACCAATTTACTATATGCCTTCCACTCTTCCCCTAACATAGAGCTTACCATGTCCTTAACAATTTGTTTTCTAAACTAAAGGGCACATTGAATATAGGCTCAACATCTGGAAAACGTTTATCTTGCCCAGCTCTCCTTAACAAATCTAATAGGTTTTCATTGGCACTAGGCTCATCTATTACCTCTTCAAGTGTCTCACATCTTCCACAGGATCATAGCAGTGAACCACCTGAACCATTTGCTCCATACTCCAATTGCTAGCCACGGTGCAAGGACAAACAACTAACAAGAAGTGAAATTTCCTATTGCACGGTGAACTGAAGGCGCAAGTGAAGGGAGACGAAAGCCAAGCCATGACACGAGGACAAATAATTGACTAGAAACAAACTCCCTTATTCGCACGGTGAACTGAAAGATTGAGTGGAGGAAGGGGGACCGAAAACAATCTACGGTAGGAGGAAGGGGAACCAAAATTAAAAAATTAAAATTCAAACAAGGTGGCACGACTATATATAGATATTATTAGGGTTGATGTCATACATGTATGATGGAAGTAAAGGGATAACATCACCAAAGTGTGCCGTTGTGCCACGTGTAGGGCTGGCATCATCACCCTCCAGCCATGTGTAGGGATTACATCATCACCGTAGAGCCATGTGTAGGGCTTACATCATCCTTACATAATGATGACATCGCATTCTATAAAAAGGAGAAAATATTCAAAAAAAATCGGGTACCATTAATGGCGCAAGAACTTTTTAAGTCATTATTTTCAAACTTTTTTGCAGCATCTGCCCTCCTCTCTCTATGGCGTGAGTATATAGTACAAAACGAAATGAAAGAAGAGAAGAAATTACTTACAAAATGAGAAAGAAAGGAGAATTTCCCACTGGAGCCGAAGTGCGAAGCCCCTCGCTTCCTTAGTCAGGAAGCACTCGCCACCGCTTGTTATTGAAAAGCACCTAGGTGCTTTCTCATGAAGTTGCATGCATGCCTCCACTCCTCGGCCGTACACACGCTAGGCTTCTCCAAATTATTCTTTGCTGCTCTCTTGATATTTACTCTCCTATTAGAGAGAAAAATCTTGATCCGCCCCTTCATCCACACCTCGGAGAAGAAAAGACCCACATGTGACACAAGGAACTCCTACTTAAGCACATCGATAACGTATTGCTTAGAAAGTTCATCTTGTGCTTTCCACTTTTTGAAGGAGTTCACTAACTCCAGGTTTACAAGCACATGCATATGGTTCATGACTTGCTTTCCTCATGCATCCATCATGAGGGCACCATCTACATCCACGTTGTATGGTAGGAGGCATGGATCGAATGGTGGAATGGGTCGAATGGTGGAATGGGTCTCCTGGGGGCTAGGTCATAATGTGTAGATGAAGAGCCCCCCTATTGAGGAGACACATCGAGAGACCTAGTGTTGCTTTTTCCAAAGAAAAATTAGCATGCTCCCCCCCACTAGCATGTCTACTACCCCCCCAGACTCCCTACTACTATGTCGTCGTCGTGTGGTGAAGACAGACGTGAGGGAGCAGGGGTGGGTCTAGTAGATGAAGGTGGTATATAGGCTCACAACCATATCATGATGGGCCTGCACTACTCGGCCCCGTGCCTAGCAAAGGCATGGTCTACCCTGACTGAGAAAGTGGGGTAGATTGTCCCCACGACGTCAATTGGCCAAGTGGGATAGTCTACCCCCACGGCATCGACTAGCCCAATTGTAAGCCCACCTTCATATAAGATTAAAATATAAGACTTATAGTGTAAGGTTCCTCCTCAGCCCTAAATGATGTATAATCTCTCTTGTCAATCCCCTGTAATCATCCCCTATTTGAAAATGCAAGAAAATAGTATTTTCCTTTGTTTCTGGCTTAGAGAGAGATAATTCAATTTTGAGATATTTTTGGATACAAAGTTTCTCCTTATATTTAAGACGAATTCCCCTAAAAGAAAAGTTCAAATTTTTTTTCCAATGTGCATTAGAAATTAACTGATTATGTGTATAAGAGACCTTAGCCTAAGGGTCCACATTTTTAGAGAAATTTCTGATTAAGGTCCAAATAAGGTTCTAAAGGGCCAATAGTTTTAATCCAAGTGTTTCAATAGGAAAATTACAAAGAATAAAAGAAAATCCCCCAAAAATGAGTAAATACTCACATAAGATCAAGAGTTGACCAAGTATTGGGTTTATTAGTTAAAAAATGAGGTTTATTAGTAAAAAAATGAATTTTTGACACCTCAGTAAGGAGGGAGGGGGCTCATGAAGGAGGCACGTAAATAAAATGATTAATTATTATTTTTAATTCAAGAAAAATTGGATATTTTATCTCTCGTCTCTCCTCTTTCAAATTAAATCAAAAAGTGAGCCAAATTGGTCCAAAACTTGTCCAAAATGTATCAAACTGAAGCTAGAAACCTCTAGATCCCAGTTGGACTTGGTTGGTGGCCTCCCTCACCTTTAAATAGACCCTCATTCCTTTGTATTTTCATATTTTTGTATTTACATGCCAATATAATCTTCAAATTAGTGTAATTTTATTATCCCTCTATTTTGCCTCACTTTGGGAAGCTTTGGAGCTTCACAAATCTCCATCCTCCCTTGGAGATTACCCTCCCCATCTTGGTGGCCAAGCTTTCCTTGTGGGCTTCACTTCTTTTAAAAAGAATCAAGCCAAAAACCAAAGGTAAGCCGTAATCCATGGTGTTTTTTCTATCTTTTTTAATGGTTATCTTCTTCCCAACCTCTCTAATGCTTGGAAAGCTTTTTAATCAATGTTTTTTTTAAAATCAAGCTTTTTAGTGATTCAAAATGTTTAATTAGATTAATGCTAATCTTTTATGCTTAAATTTAATATTTTAGTGATTCAAAATGTGTAATTAGATTAATGCTAATCTTTTATGCTTAAATTTAATATTTTTGATTAGTAAATCTCTCTTTTTGAAAGATTAATCATCTCTTTGGGTGGATCCTTTTAGAAGGATGGATCTTAGTGTTAATCTCATTATCTTAATCAAAATGCTAGGCTTGACAAGCTAGAGAAAAAGATTAAGTATTTTTATGATTTTAATCTAGATAAAAATGATAATTAAATCTTTTAAACTTGTTTATGATTAAGAAAAATCATATTAATTCATTTTAGGATTGAAAAAGAGTTATGCTAATATTTTTGTAAGTATTTTCATATAGGAATGATAAATGGATATTCTTAAGATTAATCAAGATATTTAATTACAATGATGTTTATAATTATGCTATGTATGAAAAATAATTTTTTTTGTGTAAAAGAGGAATTCCCACCACATTTCATAATTATGAGTATATAGCTAGAAGTAGAGTTTTTGAGAATTCTCAAAAAATGCAGCAAAACTATGGTAATTTTTTAAAAAAATAAATTTAAATTTATGCATAATTTTGTTAATACAAAAAGAGGAATTCTCATCCTATTCTAGGCATAAACTTTTTTATGCTAAAAGAATGATTTTTGTTACATTTATGAAAAATATTGTTATAGTATTTATACATAATTGTTTAAATAGAGAAAAGAGGAATTTGGATTATAATTATCTTTATATACGTACATGCATAAAACTTTAGATGCAAAAAGAGGAATTCTCATCATATTCTAGGCATAAACATTTTTATGCTAAAAGAATGATTTTTGTTACATTTATGAAAAATACTTTCATAGTATTTATGCATAATTGTTTAAATAGAGAAAAGAGGAGTTTTTATATTTATCTTTACATATGTACATGCATAAAAATTTAGATACAAAAAGAGGAATTTTCACGATATATTATGTACAAACATTCAAAATCATAAACGACATTAGTGAGTATTGCCTCAAGATGTTTTATATGTATTTTTCTATATAGTTTTATGATACCCAAGGGATAATATAATGAAGAGATAGATAGATTTAGATATTGATGGGTATCATAAACCTCAACCCACCCATGGCTAATTACCCACTGTTAGCTGCTCCTGCGAGCAACAACCTCGTAGTTGGCCGGTGTGGATGGCATGTCCTTTAGCATTAACAAGTCGAGTTTGTCGACACTGTCATCCAAGATGGCTGATTGTTTGTAGCACTCGACACCAACTCCGAATATTGAAGCACTATGGGATGTAGTTGGAAAAAGAAAATGTCAGCGGGATGAGTTAGTACCCCATCTCCTCTAAGCATACCCATTACTATGGTGGGATCTGCATCTTGCTCTGTGTTTTGATGTATTAGTGTTAGATCACCTAAAATGAGGTCTTCTGTTAGGTTAATCTCGTATTGAAGTAGTGAGAGGCTCAGTGTAGACAAAAATAAAGTGAGAGTTTGAGGAGGGTCCTGAGGAGTCATTAGCAAGGAGCCTATCGCTGGTCGATAAGTTGGCGTAACTCATCCGTCTACTCACTTCTTTGAGGCCTTTCTTTGAGAGTGAGTTGTTGCTCCAATTCTTGTATCCTTTGATCTTTGTTGTTGAGTAGTGTGGAAATGGCAGCTTCTCTTGCATTCCAAGTAGTGAGCTCTATGTACCTTCTCTCTACTTCTTCTCTTGCAGTGCTATGGGTGTTTACCTAGGTTTTGCATCTTCTAGTTGTGTGAGGCGATCCTATATGCCAGTTCTTGGTTGTTGTGAAGTTGCTGTAACAACATGTTCAAGAACCTGCTGGTGACTCTCTAGAATCTTCTCCATTGCCTTTTTCAGCTGCTTGATTGCCTTGTTCTTGGCACTAGTACTCTCATTCAACTCTCTTATCTTCTTTGCATGTGCTTTGTTTAGAATTTCTCGCTCTCAAGTTGCAAGCTAGTTACCTTTTGTTGAGCGGCAATATTTTCTTCGTTGAGCTCGTTTATTTGTCTAGTAAAGCCTTCTTCTTTAACTTGAAAGGTGGGATGAGCTTCCTTGAGTTGGGTCTTGTGTTGCGCATTGTGCTCTTTGTTATGTGCCACTTCTTTTTGGAGCTTCTCTTTAGAATGTTCTAGCTGCATGATTAGGGCCTCATTTTCCTTATGTCTCCTGATAATTGTTTTACTCAGTAGAGCATGTTATGCTCCTCCAATGTTGTTATCTTTGCTTCTCATCCTCTGCAGCCTTTAAACCTTTAACAATTGTATCTTTCTGTGTGGCCTCGAGTGGCTGTTGTAGCTAGCTCTTCTTTCAAGTCTTGTACCTGGCTTGTGGTGGCTTTGATATTCTTCAGAGGTTGACAAGCTTGTTGTGTAGTAGATGTGTGGTCACGAGGTGGCATTGCCATACTCGCTATTCCTATGACCATACATGAGCTTGTATAAGCGAAGCCTTCTATTTCCTGAAGTTGGAGTTGTAGCACTTGGTCCATTCCTTCCAAGCTCTCTTGTAGGAACGTAATTGCATCTATTGGCATGGCTAGCTACTTTAAGAATGAACTTGTGCCTTCAAAAAAGTAGTTGAATTCTAGGCATTGTCGTTTTGCTAGGGCTGGGACTATCCTTCTACTTTTTCCACTTCTTGACTTTTTTGGCTTTGTCCTCCAGATGAGGCTCATGAGGGACCAAGGTTGTTTCCTCGATATCCTTAATGACCTTTGCCTATAGTTGTGGCTACCCCTCCTTGTCTATTTGTTCTCCCTCCTCACTGGATGGGGGAAGATCTGAAAGTATTATATCATGGAGAGGCAAGAGGTTTTTGAAGACCAAGGCTGTTGCACTGGATGGGGGGTTTGGAGTATAGATTCAGGAATAACAGGTTCCCCTGTCTCCACCACAGGTAATTGCTCGGTGAAACTGATGGTATCTAGTCTTGATTTGGCATTCATGGTTTTTTGTTATCACCTACAAATGAATGTCCTAGCCTTCCAAGGCTGCATTGTAGTCAGTGATGTCTTTGGCCACATATTCTTCCATTATTAATGCTTCTTCTTATGAAACATCCCTGCCCCCTCCGCGCAATGGATTTGGGGGGTGCTAGCAGCGGAAGTAGCACTCTTTGCACGGGGCAGGATCCCTCACTCGGGGCCTCGCCCACAAATATCCGGACAAGAGCCTAATCCCTCGGTTCTTCAAAAACCAAATTTGGAAAAACTTCCCTCGCCCAAAAAGCACGAGCGATTCCTCCAAGATATTTTTACTCTAACGTAGTCAGGGTCATTACTGACCAGACTAATCTGACCGAACCTATGAGTCTCTTGGTCATATCAAGGAAGAAACTTGCACTTGGATCATAGAAACCAATGCTTTTTTCCCCATCGAGAGGCACAACTATTGATTCTTTTTCTATAGACAATTACTATCCAGGATTTACTTCATCTATCGTATTATAATAGAATTGAGTCTCATTTTACGGATCCATCAGTCTAGTCTAACCCCATCCACAGTCCCATGGGTTAGCCAACCGCCCACCAACCACTGTAGTGATGGGATCCAATTAGGAATTTGGTTAGGTTTTGTCTCGGGTACCAGCAAGAAAAGAGTTCCTAGGCCCCCTAGCCGGATATTCATGCAAATTTAATGCCAGTCACACCACTTACTCACCCAATATGAAATTGCCTTTTTCATAGATTCAGCTATCTTTAAAACAATCATTTAATAAAACCATAGTTTCACTGATCATAATCCTCAAAATCTCCAGTTGAATCCTTATTTCCAATCATTCCTTCATCGGTGTATCTATGGCATCATTGGCAACCACAACGCTCACCACCTGTCCCTCTGGGGCCTTTTCGATAGTTCCTAGCTCATAGTACCCGACAATATATTCACTTATAAAAATCAAGATGGAATCTCTGTTGAAGATCAGCAAGATCAACCAATAGATCCATATAAAAGAGCCATGGACTCATTCGTTGAGGACCAGCAAGGTCAATCAACTAGATCCATGCCCGGTTTCAGAAAACAACACTTACTCCTTGTTCCAATATCTTCCACGACGCATGTGTAGGTATCTTCGGCAACCCAGAGCCCGAGCATCGTATGATCAGCACCGTCTAGGATCCTTCACAGGTGACCTAGCGCTTCACTCATAGGCCGCTTCCTTAGTCCCTCATCCACCGTACCGGAAGCTCACCAGAACCGAGGCTGGTCAAGACCTCGTCCGACCTTGCTACGCGAGACGTCCTCCGTTGACTCTCCGTCAGCTATTGCAACTTCATCAGACTAGGTCTCCACCACGACCTCATTCACAAGACGGTCAAAATGCTTCTCTAGCATTCTTGACATAAAACAGTCATTTAAAAACAAGTCATAAAATAAATACAGTTTCTATAATGAACTCTCGTCTTTCACATTGTTCCACATCTATCTACATTATTTAATCCATATCCAATTCATATGTATACCCATTCTCATCCAATCACATCATTTTCCATCTCATCCCATCTTTCCTCATTTATTCTCATCACATCTCATCCACTCGCATCAATCCATATTCACATCCCATCACACCTCATTCATTCACATCTATTTCAATTTACATCACACCTCATCACATTCATTCCACATCTCATCACACCTCATCACATTCATTCCACATCTCATCCACTCGCATCAACCCATATTCACATCCCATCACACCTCATTCACTCACATCTATTTCAATTTACATCACACCTCATCACATTCATTCCACATCTCATCTCATTCATTCTTATCCCGATTCACATCTCATCCATTCACATCCCATATCATTCATTTACATCCAATTCATATTATATGAACATCACATCTCATTCACTCACATCTGGATTCACATCACATTACATCTCATCCATTCACTCACATCGACATCACATCCTTTCATATACACATCCACATCCATTCTTTCACATACACATACACATCTATATCCATTCTTCCACCACATACACATCCACATCTATTGTTTCACATACACATCCACATCCATACATACACATCCACATCCACATCCATTCTTCCACATACACATCCACATTCATACTTCCACATACACATCACATCCATTCTTCCACATACACATCCACATCCATTCTTCCACATACACATACACATTCATACTTCCACATACACATCCACATTCATACTTCCACATACACATCCACATCCATTCTTCCACATACACATCTTATCACATCCTATCACATCCCATACACATCTTATCACATCCTATTTTCATCTTATCACATCCATTCACATGCTATTCCCATTTAATAGTTTTTCGAGGTTGATCCCGATAATGGGACTTTTTCTAAATTTTTACCAATTTCTTGGCCTAATTAAAGGTTCTTTTTCTCGACAACTATTTCCATATTCATTCTCAATTTCTCAAATGAATTATATTCAATATTCCTCTTTTGAATAAAAGGATTCATGGGATTTACAGAAATCAATTCTACCCATATTTCCACTTTTGATAAATAATCATAAATTGAATTATACTAAAAATTCCTCTTCTTCTCATTTAATTTCTTGGATCTCAATTACCATGGAAATAAAATACCCATTAATTCAATATGCTAGGAATTTCTCTTTTCCCATCTAAATGATGGAATTACAAATTTCATAGGAACTCCTCTTTTAACATTTAAATATTTCTCATAGATAAAATAAATTTATCTAAATTTTATCTTTAAATTTAATTAAAATACTCATTAACTCCAATATACTAGGAATTTCTCTTTCCCCATCTCAATGATGGAATTCCAAATGTCATAGGAATTCCTCTTTTACCATTTAAATATTTCTCATAGATAAAATAAATTTATCTAAAATTCATCTTTGAATTTAGATAAAATACCCAATAATTTCAATATGCTAAAAATTACACTTTTCTCATATAAATATTTAAATTCCAATATAGTGGGAATTCCTCTTTCATCATTCAAACTTATCTATACAAAAAGATAAATTTAACTAGAATCTTTCTTTAATTTTTAAATAAAATATACATTATTTTAGCATCCTAATTTTTCACTTACTTCATTGGAATACATGGATTTCCATTGTCATGGGGATTACTCTTTTAACATAAAAATGAATTACTAGAAATTTCTCTTTTTCCTAATTAACTATTTATGCATAAACATAAAAATCAAATTTTCCATGATTATAATGAGAATCATTCAATTTTAATATAGGATGATTAATCCTAGAATATGGTAGGAAGTCCTCTTTTCATATGGTAGAATATGGTAGGAAGTCCTCTTTTCATATTATGAATGAAAATGATTTATGTGTTAATTTTTTCAAAAATTTTACCATAGCTCCGCTGCTATTACTAATAATTCTCAAATAATTTGAAAGCATAAAGTTTAGTAATATCCCTATGATTAGAATAACCACTAATTGGATCATTATCCAATTATGGATTGATTCTTAATTTTACCATAAATTTAATAGCATAAAAGTATTAAAAAGCCTTTATTTTGGCCTCCAATGAGACAAGCATAGAAATTACTTATAGATTAGAGAAATGCTTCATGAGAAGCTTCATTCGAATTGAGGATGACCATTCTTTGGGGGAGAGAGAGAAATGCTTAAAAACCTTTATAAATTAAGCATAAATAAAAATTTATGTATTTCTTCATTACAATACATTAAAGAACTTCAATAGTGTTCAAAAGCCATTCAATTTACTGCTTCTCAAGCTTGAGAGGGGTTGAGAAGAGAAACATTTGGGGATTTAAGATAAAGAAGACAATAATCCACACTTTACCTCCTAAATTACTTGATTCTTTGATCACAGCAGAGGCCCCCAGGCAATCAGTTGGTTTGGTATGTTGATGAAGTCTCCAAGGAAGATTGAAGAGAGAGAGAAGCTCCAATCTCTTCAATTTATAGAGGATTTTTAGAGGATAATAAAAAATATCATTATTTCAGTATGATACTGGCATGGTATAGTTCTTATATTTTTTTACAAAGGGCTAAGGATCTATTTATAGGTGAGGAAGGCCTTTGACCAAGTCCAACTAGTTTCTAGAATTTTCCAGGTTCAGTTTGGCTGAATTTGGACAAGATTTGGACCTAGTTTGGCTCCCTTTTGATTTGGTTTGATCTAGGAGAGAGGAGAGATAAAAATATCACAATATTTTTGAATTTAAAACTCCACCACACATGTGAAATAGGTTCCTCCTTGAAGAGCCCCCTTCTCCTTACCAAGGTGTCAAAATTGAATCATTATACCCAAAATATTTCACTTTTTTTGTAATACTCATAGTTTTTTTACTAATAAACCTTGTCCTTAGTCAACTCTTCATCTTATGTGAGCATTTACTCATTTTTTAGGGTTTTTATTTTATTCTTCAATTTATCTCCTCCCTACATTTGGATTAATCTTATTGGTCCATGGGAACCTTAATTGGAGCATAATTCAAAAATTTCTGAAAATCTGGACCCTTAGGCTAAGGTCTTTTTTTTACCTATTTTCAATTAATTCCAATTGCACATTGGAAAGTTCTTTTTGAATTTCTATTTCAAGGGAAACCATTTTTGACACTAGGAGGATTTTTATATCCAAAAATATCTCAATTTTGGACTACCTCCCTCTAGACATTTTCTCTCTCTAGGTCAAAACAGGGTAAAACAGAATCTTTATTTTATTTCAAAGAGGGGAATAATTACAAGATGAAAAGGGGAGGTTCTTACACCTATACACCTCAAAAGCTGGAGGGAAGAATCTTACATCTTCGATCTATTGCTACGTGGTGATCGGCCTCCGTGAGGTGTCTTTAATGAGGCCTCTCATATGCTTTGGCTTCATACCTTCCTTGACACCTTTGGACATTTCCTTTATAAACTCTTTGGTATCTTTGAGGATAGCTTGTCCTAACTATAGGTTTGTTGTTAGTTGTGCTGGATCCACCCTCACCTCCTATTGTTTGCTGTTGGGTTTGTGAGACATCGTGTTCTTGATGGGCCGTGGGTATCATAATGTTTCCTACATGGCTAAGAATGTTTGTTAGGAGATAGCGATTGCAAACCTTTAATTGGTGGGACTTGAGGTAGTGATCCATTTCCTTGTGTAGATACCATGCCCAATCGTCTTCCTTCTCCTCATGCACTTTGTCTATTTTGTGAAGAGGTATGAGGTTGTACTTGTCCACCGGCTTTATCTGCATGATCATAGACATAGCAGAGCAGGCTCTCTCATCAACCTCTTCCTTCATGTTCGCATATTCTACCTCGGTAGAATTTTATGAGATCTTCTTCAACATATCCTCTACTAGCATTTGATCAATGTGATGGGGATGTGATGTGACAGAAGGTGGCAAATTAAAGTGCCTCTCTGATCATATTCTTTGTGATATGTACATGCTCCTTGGATCCATCCAGATTTGTGATGGTTCCTCTTTTGGTATTCTTGTTGTATGATTTGAGGTACTCTACATCATACATTGTTTGATTGAAAGTCGTGTGGAGTACCTCAACCATCTTGCCCAAGCCCACCTTTTCCAGCTTGTATTGTACATCTGTCTTCCACAACTTTAAGGCACTCGAGGCTATGGTACTAAAAGAAAAGCTTTCCTTGCTCTGTCTCGATATCTTTTTAGATCATTGTTCCCTTCAATTCCTTGGCATAGGGGCCTAGATAAGTGAGCTTTAGGCCGCGATGCCCCCTCTTCCAATGCCGGATCTTGCTTTGTTCTTCTCTTCTTTTTCGCCACCGCTCGTGATCTGGTGGCACCGGCTTGAGTGATTGCCGGGGTCTCTTCATACTTTATATCGGAGGCTTCTGTGGCCATCTATAACAAAATCAAGAGAGTGAACATGTAGGATCCTCTCTAAGATGTGTTTGATGATGGGAAGAGAGTAAGTACAATGAGAAACAACATAATTGCAGTGTTGTTCTAAATTAGCTGAGTTAGTATGTCACGACGTGAAATGGTATTTCACCGCTATTAAATAGTAGACACATGAAAAGGTTCTTCCATGAAAGTGCAGAGCATGTATTTCACGACATGAAATGGTCAAACCCGTGAACATGCAAAGGTGCATTTCACGACGTGAAAAGGTTATTCCGTGAAATAGTAGAGTATGTATTTCACGATGTGAAATGGTCATACGCGTGAACATGCAGAGGTACATTTCATCACCAGTGAAATGGTTAATCTGTGAAAATGCAGAGGTGCATTTCACAACATAAAACGGTTAGTCTGTGAAAATTTAAAAGTGCATTTAACGACATGAAATGGTTAATCTATGAAAATGTAGAGGTGTATTTCATGACGTGAAATGGTCTGTGAAAGTACAGAGGTGCTTTAAGATCCTTGACCCCACTGCGCAACGAGTTTTGGGGTGCTAGCAGCCAAAATAGCACTTCTTGCGCGCAGGGCAGGGTCCCACACTCGGGGCCTTGCCCACGGATATCCGAACAAGAGACTAATCCGTCGGTTTTTCCAAAACCGAACCCGAAAAAACTTCCTTTGCCCGGAAAGCACGGGCGATTCCACCAGGATAACTTTTCCCTAACGTAGTCAAAATCCTTAACTAACTGAACTGATCTGACCAAACTCGTAAGTTCCATAGTCAGATCAAGGGACAAATTGCACTTGGATCATAGAGACCAACGCTTTTTTCCTCATCGAGAGGCACAGCCATTGATTCTTTTTCCATAGAATAATTTTTGTCCGAGATTTACTTCATCTATCGAACTAAACAGAAATTGAGTCTCGATTTACAGATCCATCAGTCCAGCCTAACCCCATCCAGTCCCATGGGTTAGCCAACCACCCAACCACTTTAGTGATGGGATCCAATTTAGAATTTGGTTAGGTTTTGTCCCGGGTACCAGGGAAAAGAGTTCCCAGGCCCCCTAGCCAAATGTTCATGCAAACATAAAACTAGTCACACCACTTACACACCCAATATGAAATTGCCTTTTCCTCAGCATCAGCTATCTTTAAAACAATCCTTTAATGAAACCATTGTGTCACTTATCACAATCCTTAAAATCTCTGGTTGAATCCTTATTTCCAAATCGGTGTACTTATAGCATCATTTGGCAACCAGAACGCTCACCACCTGTTCACTCAGGGGTCTTTTCAATAGTTCCTAGCTCATAGTACCTGGCAATATAATCACTTATAAAAATCAAGATGGAACCTTCGTTGAAGATCAGCAAGATCAACCAACAGATCCATATAAAAGAGCCATGGACTCATCCGTTGAGGACCAGCAAGGTCAATCAACCAGATCCATGCCCGGTTTCAGAAAACAACTCTTACTCCTTGTTCTAAATATCTTCCTCGATGCACGTGTGGGTATCTTCGGTGACCCAGAGCCCGAGCACCGTATGGTCAGCACCCTCTAGGATTCTTCGCAGGTCACGTAGCGCTTCACTCATAGGCCGCTTCCTTGGTCCCTCATGCACCGTACCGGAAGCTCACCATTTAAATCGAACCAAGGCTGGTCAAAGACCTCGGCCGACCTTGCTACGCGAGACGTCCTCCGTTGACTCTCCGTCAGCTATTGTAACTTTATCAGGTAGGTCTCCACGACCACATTCTTAAGACAGTCAAAATGCTTCCCCAGCATTCTTGACATAAAACAATCATTTACAAACAGGTCACAAATACAGTTTCTATATTGAACTCTCGTCTTTCCACATTATCCCTCATCAGTCCACATTACTTATTCCACATTCCATTTCATATATGTACTCATTCTCATCCAATCACATCATTTTCCATCTCATCAACTCAATTTCATTCACATCACATATCATAAATTCACATGTCATCACATCTCATCCATTCACTCATATCGACAACACATCATTTCACATACACATTCACATTCATTATTCTACATACACATCCACATTCGTACATCCACATCGTACATCCAATTCCACATTCACATTCATACATCCACATTCACATTCATACATCCACATCCACATCTCATTCGCACATCCACATCCACATTCATACATTCATATCCACATCTCATTCGCACATCCACATCCACATTCTCATTCATACATCCACATCCACATCTCATTCGTTAGGTTATCGTAAAACCAATTCTTTCTCTGTAGTTTCTCAACCATAAGACTGTGTGATGTAATTAGCCATGTTTTCCAAGTCAACCAACCTCTCGGCTAATGCATTATTTGTAAGCCTTTCTTGTATCACAATACATAGGCTTGGAACTAGAAATTCCATAGGCATTATCACATCAATGCCATAGGTTAGAGGAAAGGGAGTATATCCCATCGCTACCTTGTACAACGTATGATAAGCCCATAATGTTGCAGTCAGATTCTGTTCCCAATTCTGTTCCCAATCCGCTCTACTGGCTTCTAAGATCTTTGGTCAAGATAGCACATAGAATCTTGTTAGTGCTCTCAACTTGGCCATTTTCTTGTGGATAATAAGGTGATGATTTATGGTGTACTACCACGAATCTCGTGAGTAAATGTTCAATCACCTCATTGATGAAATGTGATCCTCAGTTCACTGACCAATTCTAGCGGGCAAACAAATCTGGAAATAATTTGTTCACACAAGAACTTGGCCGTAGTTTGAGCACCAGCTTTTTTAGAGGCTCTCGCCTCTTCCCACTTGGTGAAATAATATGTGGCCACGATCACATATCGATCTTGTGTGATAGATTCACTGTTGGACTAATGGGTCCAACAAAATCAGTGTCCCATTTCTCAAAAGGTTTTCTTATAATTATAAGGGTGAGTGGCATCCTGTCTTTTTATTGTGGAATAGCAAACCGTTGACATTCTTCACAAATTCTATGGCATCTATGAACAATATAGGCCACCATAGTCCTTCTTAAAGAACCTTGCAAGTTGTGACTTCTCCAGCAAAATGTCCTCTCTGGATATTCTCGAGTGTGATTCTTCTAATACTATAACAACTTAATCTTCTTACACACATCATCTAAGGATATCGTCTTTGCCTAGCTTATATAGTTCTCCTATAATTAATTAATAGGATGCAGCCAACTTAATAGTTCAACGTATCTTATCCTTATTCAAAGGCCGATCTTGTGGAAAACCATAAGCTAGGTACTCAAATATATCCTCGCTCCACTCAAGAACCATATTAATATTGAATAGACGTGCATCTAGAAGATCATCATCCACCACTTACAGGTTCTCCGTTTGGAATCCTAGACATTGGTCTGCCAAGACATGTAGTGATCCTTTTCTTACCGTTAACGGTAAAGTCAAATTCCAGTAACCATCGTGTGATCCTCCTTGTGGTGTATGGCTTGTTCACCCGATACAATATGGCTTGATGATCCACAAAAAATACAAACTTATTGGCCAACAAGTAATACCTGTATTTCTTAACAGCATATACCATGACCAACCCTTCACGCTCAGTTGTGGTATAGTTTATTTTTGCATCATTTAATTGTTGATTGGGGGCAAAGAAAAATGGATAATCCAATTTGAATTTCCTAGGTTATGCTAATACGCATCCTATAGCAAAATTTGATGCATCGATGCGCACATGGAATACAAGGTTCCAATTGGGTGGTCTTAAGATTGGTGCACTATCTAGTGCTTGCTTCAATTGATCATATGCTTTTTGGCACTCTTTAGTCCATTCAAAGATGATGAGTAGTCTATACAATGGCCTGACAATTTCAGCATAGAATATGATAAATCAACGATAGTACGCAATGACCTGATGATGAGTAGTCGATATAATGGCTTGGAAATTTCAGCATAGAATATGATGAATCGTCTAAAGAGAATGTGGGGGAGAGAGAAAGCTTCAAACCCTAGCAAGCAAACACACACACACACACAAGAGAGAGCGAGACACAAGAGAGAGATGGATAGTTGAATTTTCTTCTATCTTCTTTTCTACTCAACTAACTTAACATAAAGATAAGAGTACACACTATATGGGTTAGTACTCAACTACTACAACATACAAGGGTAGGTCCATAATGTGAACTCGACTAAATGAGTTGGCTCTATAACTATGCAAGTCTCTAGTAATCCAAAATGGCTATCACGCAGCCTGTCATCCCAGTGGCCACATATCACCCATAATCTCACCAACCGCCAATGGTGGTGTAGATGCGGAAGCTATCACCTAGGCGGGTCATCAATGTCCCTTGTAGCACTAGTTGAGCTCAATATCTCAACACTCCCCCTCGAGCTCAAGTCCACACACTGCACTCCAAGAAGCTCCTAAACCTATGGAGCTTCTTTGTGCTCAATGCCTTCATGAAGATGTGAGCCACTTGATGCTTTGTAATGAGATATACCAGATCTACATCTCCTGCTTAGAACCTTATCACTCACAAAGTGCTAATGCACCTCAATGCGCTTCATTCTAGCATGATATACTGTGTTACTGGCCAATTGTATGTTACTCATGTTGTCACAATATATGACAATTGCCCTATCCACGCGCTCTCCCATGTCACCAAGTAGCTTTTGAAATCAAGCTACCTCACAAGCTGCCATAGCAGCACCCCTGTACTCTGCCTGTGTACTCAACAAGCAATTGTTGGTTGCTTCTTACTACTCCAACTCATAGCAGCACTCCCAAATGGGAACATAAAGCCATTGGTAGATCTCTTGTTTGCAATACTACCAACCCAATCAACATCTATGTACCCATGCAACTATATCTCTGTACCAGCCTCATAGAAAAGTCCATAAGCAACTATGGACTTTATGTACCTGAGGATCCATCTAGCCGCATCCGATTGTGGCTTCTTAGGGGCCTTCATAAACTGACTCACAAGTCCAACATCATAGCTCAAGTCTGGCCTTGTAATGGTCATGTAGATCAAACTACCCACTATGCGCTTGTATGTAGTGGGGTCCTCCGAAAGCTCACCTGTATCCTGCGGAGAGATTTCTGTTTTGCTCCAATGGGACTGAAATAGGCTTACAGCCTATTATACCTTACTTGGACAACATGTCCAAACCATACTGCCTCTACAATAGCAAAATGCCATGAGGTGATCTCACCACCTGTATGCCCAAGAAATACCGTAGCTCACCCAAATCCTTCATCTCAAAATTCTTCTTCAAAAGCATCCTGACATCATGTATGTCTACATCACTATCACCAGTGATAGTGTCATCCACATAGATGACTAATAGCATGATCCCTTTATCTGTCTTTCACATATAGTGAAAAATCTACATTGGATATTTGAAATGCAATGGTAACAAGATACTCCCTAATCTTGTTTGACCATGCTCTGAGTTCATGATTCAAGCCCTACAAGGCTTTGCGTAACCTCACTCTCATAACCTGGTGGCTACATCATGTACACTTCTTCTTACAAATCACCATGCAAGAAAGCATTCTTTACATCCATTTGATGTAAAGGCCAACCCTTTGCTGTAGCCATAGCAATGATAGTTCTCACGGTTGCCATTCTTGCAACTGAATGTCTCCTCATAGTCTATGCCATAAGTCTGTACATAGCCCTTGGCAACCAATCTTGCCTTGTACCTTCTCACTAAACCATCAACATTGTGCTTGACTTTATACACCCAATTACATCCAATTACCTTCTTTTTCTTAGGTAAAGGCACTAACTATGTTGCATTTGTAAGTGCTGCCATCTTCTCATCCATAGCATCTTCCCATTTCTTATTTCCAATTGTCTGCTCAAATCAAGTGGGCTCAACCGCCTATATTTCTTTTACCATGTAAGCATAATTTTGGGTTGTATATCCATCATATATTAACCTGTCAATAGGGTATCTAACCCTCGTAGACCTGCATACACCTGGATCACTGCCAGTGTCCTCAAAATAGCCCTGGTTCTCCTTACACCAGGAGTAACCATAGACGGAATTCCAAGCTCCTCATCAAGACTCTGCCCAGAGCCACTAGAGTCACTATCCACATATGAGTGACCTGCTGATAGATCATGCACAAAAGGTTGATCTACCTTTGTACCTAAAACAAGAAGGGGAAAGCGATGATGGTGCTCGTACCCCGTGTAATACCGCTTCCTTCCTTGCTTGTTCTTGCCTCTTGCTTGCCTCCTTAGCTCTCATACAAACCAGGCTCTGATACCATAAAGAGAATGTGGGGGAGAGGGACATCTTCAAACCCTAGCAAGCAAACACACACACACAAGAGAGAGAAAGACACAAGAGAGAGATGGATAGCTGAATTTTCTTCTATCTTCTTCTTCTCTACTCAACCAACTTAACATAAAGATAAGAGTACACACTATATGGGTTAGTACACACTATATGGGTTAGTACTCAACTACTACAATATATAAGGGTCGGCCCATAATGTGAACCAGACTAAATGAGCTGGCGCTATAACTATGCCAGTCTCTAGTAATCCAAGATGGCTGTCACACCACCTGTCATCCCACTGGCCGCATATCACTCATAATCTCACCAACCATGCCAGTAGAGTAGATGCAGAAGCTATCACCCAGGTGGGTCATCAATGTCCTCAGTAGCACTAGCTCGATATCTCAACATTATCAATAGTACCCAACATGTCCTTTAAATGATTGCACACCCTTATAGTTTGTTAGCAGTAGTAATTCGAGAATTAACTTAACTTTTCTCTCGTCGTTGGAAATACCATTCTTAGACACAATGTGTCCTGATATAACACCATGCTTGACTAGAAAATGGCATCTTAAAGGGTTTCAGGATATGCGATATAATTGACATCTCTGAAACGCCTTCTTTAAGCAAGCCAGATGTTCAGTCCATCGTGAGTGTGCACACAAATCGTCAATGAACACCTCTGAGAGGTCCCTATCCCCACCGCGCAAGGAATTCAGGGGTGCTAGCAATGGAAGTAGCACTTTTTGCACGGGGCAGGGTCCCACACTCGGGGCCTCGCCCACGGATATGCGGACAAGAGACTAATCCATCGGTTCTTCCAAAACCGAACCCGAAAAAACTTCCCTTGCCCGGAAAGCACGGGCGATTTCTACAGGAAGGATAACTTTTCTCATCACTCCACATCCTTTCACATTAGTCCCCATCTTTTCTCATCTTCCCACAAATTTTTTTCTTCATCGATCCCTATCACATCACATCATTCCCACATCAAATCACATCCAATCACATCATCCACACATCAATCCAAATCATCCATACATCCATCCACATCAACCACATCATCCACATCATCCACATCAATCCACATCATCCATACATCCATCCACATCAATCCACATTATCCACACATCCATCCACATCTTTCATACATCCATCCACATCAATCCACATGTCAATTCACATCATCCATACATCCATCCACATCAATCCACATTATCCACACATCCTTCCACATCTTTCATACATCCATCCACATCAATCCACACGTCAATCCACATCTTCCATACATCCATCCACATCAATCCACACGTCAATCCACATCTTCCATACATCCATCCACATCAATCCACACGTCAATCCACATCTTCCATACATCCATCCACATCAATCCACACGTCAATCCACATCTTTCATACATCCATCCACATCAATCCACACGTCAATCCACATCATCCATACATCCATCCACATCAATCCACATTATCCATACATCCATTCACATCAATCCACATTACCCACACATCAATCCACATCATGCATACATCCATCCACATCAATCCACATTATCCACACATCAACCCACATGAATCCACATTCATTTCATAAGTATTCCCATTCTCATCTAATCACATCTTTTTCTATCTCATCACTTATTTCCTCATTTATCCTCATCAGATCTCATCCACTTGCATCTACCCATACATCTCATCACTTCACATACATTAACATCTATCCAATTTACATCGCATCCATTTCACATCACATCTCATTCATTCACATCCCGATTCACATGCTAACACATTCATTCACGTCCCTTATCGTTCATTCACATCCCGATTCACATCACATCACATCCATTCAGATCCCTTATCATTCATGCACATCTGGATTCACATGCTATCACATTCATTCACATCCTACATCATTCATTCACATCTCGATTCACATGCTAACACATTCATTCACATCCTATATCATTTATTCACATCTCGATTCACATGCTAACACATTCATTCACATCCTATATCATTCATTCACATCCCGATTCACATGCTAACACATTCATTCACATCCTATATCATTCATATACATCTTGATTCACATGACATCACATCTCATCTATTCATACACATTTATTTGATTTACATCACATCTCATCACATCCATCCATCCATTCATTCCCATCTATCTGATTCGCATTACATCTCATCACATCTATTTACCTCACATTCTCGTCACTCTTAATCTCATTGCATCCATCCATCCATTCATTCCCATCCATTCATTCGCATCACATATCATCACATCTATTTACCTCTCATTCTCATCACTTCTATTCTCATCACATCTAGTCTCTATTCATTCTCATCGATCTGATTCATATCACATCTTATCACATCTAGTCTCTATTCATTCTCATCTATCTGATTCATATCACATCTTATTACATCTATTTTTATAGAATGTAAGAGAATTCTTATTTTTGATATAAAGATTCTTTACGCATCTATTTATGCATAAGAACAACTTCAGTGAGAAATAACACTTTTATAAAAATCCGTTTATGCATCTATTTATGCATAAATTCTATTTTAAGGAGAATAATACTTTCAAAATTAAAAATAAATCTTTTATGCATCAATCCACATTATCCACACATCCATCCACATCTTCCATACATCCATCATCAATCCACACGTCAATCCACATCATCCATACATCCATCCACATCAATCCACATTATCCACACATCCATCCACATCGTTCATACATCCATCCACATCAATCCACACGTCAATCCACATCATCCATACATCCATCCACATCAATCCACATCATCCATACATCCATTCACGTCAATCCACATTACCCACACATCAATCTACATCATTCATACATTTATCCACATCAATCCACATTATCCACACATCAACCCACATCAATCCACATTCATTTCATAAGTATTCCCATTCTCATCTAATCACATCTTTTTCTATCTCATCACTTATTTCCTCATTTATCCTCATCAAATCTCATCCACTTGCATCTACCCATACATCTCATCACTTCACATACATTAACATCTATCCAGTTTACATCCCATCTTATCACATCCATTTCACATCACATCTCATTCATTCACATCCCGATTCACATCCCGATTCACATGCTAACACATTCATTCACGTCCCTTATCGTTCATTCACATCTCGATTCACATCACATCACATCCATTCAGATCCCTTATCATTCATTCACATGCTATCACATTCATTCACATCCCGATTCAGATCCCTTATCATTCATTCACATCCCGATTCACAGGCTACCACATTCATTCACATCCTATATCATTCATTCACATCCCGATTCACATGCTTAAACATTCACTCACATTCTATATCATTCATTCACATCCTGATTCACATGCTAACACATTCATTCACATCCTATATCATTCATTCACATCTCGATTCACATGCTAACACACTCATTCACATCCTATATCATTCATTTACATCGTGATTCACATGACATCACATCTCATCTATTCATTCACATTTATCTAATTTGCATTACATCTCATCACATCTATTTACCTCTCATTCTCATCGCATCTATTCTCATCACATCACATCTCATCTATTCATTCACATTTATCGTGATTCACATCACATCTCATCACATCTATTTACCTCTCATTCTCATCGCATCTATTCTCATCACATCCATCCATCCATTCATTCCCATCTATCTGATTCACATTACATCTCATCACATCTATTTACCTCACATTCTCATCACTCCTATTCTCATCGCATCCATCCATCCATTCATTCCCATCTATCTGATTTACCTCACATTCTCGTCACTCCTATTCTCATCGCATCCATCCATCCATTCATTCCCATCTATCTGATTCGCATCACATATCATCACATCTATTTACCTCTCATTCTCATCACTTCTATTCTCATCACATCCATTCTCTATTTATTCTCATCTATCTGATTCATATCACATCTTATCACATCTATTTATAGAATGTAAGAGAATTCTTATTTTTGATATAAAAATTCTTTACGCATCTATTTATGCATAAGAACAACTTCAGTGGAAAATAACACTTTTATAAAAATCCGTTTATGCATCTATTCATCCATAAATTCAATTTTAAGGAGAATAACACTCTCAAAATAAAAAATAAATCTTTTATGCATCTTTCTATGCATAAAATCAAAATTGATGAGAGTAACTCTTTGTATGCATCTTTCTATGCATAAAGAAATAAAAATAAATTTCATTATGCATCTTTCTATGCATAAAATCAAAATTGATGAGAGTAACTCTTTTGAAATAAAAATAAATTTCTTTATGCATCTTTCTATATGCATAAAATCAAAATTGATGAGAGTAACTCTTTTGAAATAAAAATAAATTTCTTTATGCATCTTTCTATGCATGAAATCAAAATTGATGAGAGTAGCTCTTTTGATGAGAGTAGCTCTTTTGAAATAAAAATAAATTTCTTTATGCATCTTTCTATGCATGAAATCAAAATTGATGAGAGTAGCTCTTTTGAAATAAAAATAAATTTCTTTATGCATCTTTCTATGCATAGAATCAAAATTGATGAGAGTAACTCTTTTGAAATAAAAATAAATTCTTTATGTATCTATTTATACATAAAAATCAATTTTGATGAAAGTAACACTTTTATAATCAAAATATTCCCAATATGCATCTTTCCATGCATAGAAATTAATTCTAATGAAAATAACACTTTTATAATAAAAATATTTCTAATATGCATTTTTCTATGTCTAGAATAAAAATAATACTTTTAGAATACACAAGCGGTGGGGATTGCTCTTTTTGAGTAATAAAAAGATAAAACTTACTTCACCAAATTTAAGAAAATTTTACCATAACCTCCTCTGTATGGCTGACCATTTTTCATTTTTTTCACTCTAAAATTTACTAGAAATTATCCAAGATGATTTAAATCATTCTAATCTAATCAATTTCCACTTTATTAAGAGTAAACAATATGAAAAGTTTATTTCCATCAATTTGATTACACATCTAGGATAAAGAAAGGCTGAATTCAATAATGAAGAGAAGGGGGAAAGCCTTTCCAGCAAGGCATAACATCCATTTTCATTTTAAAGAAAGCAAAAATCAGAAAACCATAAAATAGAATAAGAAAAAGTAGAATTTCTAACTTACTAGGAATTTTGTGAGCTTTCCTTTGGCTTGATGGTTTGAGGGATCTACCCCTTGTTTGCAACAAGAGTGGCCACACCAATTCTTTTGAAGAGGAAATGGTCAAAAACAAATGAATTATCAATGAATTCACTATTTTTAGCTCTGGGGAGGAGTACAGTAACAGTGCATAAAACACTATTAACCATTTACAAAGGGGGAGGATTCATTTATAGGAAAAAGTGAGCCTCTAACCAAGCAAACTGATTCTAGAATTTTTCAGATAAGTTTGGTCAATTTTTAACCATTTTTAAGTCAGTTTAGCCTACTTTTTGGATCTAGTTGAAGCAAGAGAGAGGAGAGATGAAAATATCTCAATATTTGTGAGTTTAAAACTCAACCACACATGTGAAATAGGCGCCTCCTTCATGAGGGAAATTCCCCACACTGAGGTGTCAAAAATGCATCATTTCTTCTAAATATCTCTTCTTTTTTAACTAATAACCTTGTCCTTAGTCAACTCTTCATCTTATGCGAGCATTTACTCATTTTTAGGGGATTTTCTTTTATTGTTCCATTCATCTCCTCCCTACATTTGGATTAATCTAATTGGTCCATAGGAACCTTAATTTAAAAATTTCAAAAAATCAGGACCCTTAGGCTAAGGTCCTTTTTACCTGATTTCAATTTATTCCAATTGCACATTGGAAATTTCTTTTTGAATATCTGTTTCAAGGGAAACCATTTTAGACACTAGGAGGATTTTTTTATCCAAAAAATATCTCAATTTTGAATTACCTTCCTCTAGACATTTTCTCTCTCTAGGCCAAAATAGGATAAAATAGGATCTTTTTTTTTATTTCAGAGAGGGGAATAATTATAAGATCAGAAGGGGAGGTTCTTACACCTGCACACCTCAAAAGCTGGAGGGAGAAATCTTACAACCTCAAGCCACTTTTGCATGTAGTCCTTAAAAGCTATGCACATCAATCCTTGGAAAGAAAGTTGCAGGGGCATTAGTGAGGCCAAAAGGCATAACCTTATAAGCATAGGTCCCCCACATTGTGTTGAAGGCTATCTTGTGTTGGTCTTCAGGTGCAATGGACACTTGATTGTAGCTTGAAAAACCATCTAAGAAGCTCTAGGCTTCTTCAACTCACCTGTTCTAATACATGTTCTGTATATGGTAATGGGTAGTGGGCTTTCCTGGTAGCTGCATATTGACCTTTTTGAGATCAACACACAATCTTAGTTTTCCATTCTTCTTTGGCACGATCACGATTGGTGATAGAAAATATGTGTGCTCAATCTCATAAATGAAGTATGCATCTATGAGTTTTTCAATTTTCTCCTTTACAATAGCTGCATATTTGGGACTCATCTAGTAAGGTTTCTGCCTAGATGGTCTAGACCCCTCGATGATTGGAATAGTGTGTTGTACCACCTTGGGTGGTACACCTTTCATTTTTGTGTACTTCCAAGAAAAACAATCCTTAAACTCCTTCAAGAGAGCGATGAGCTCCGTTTCTTCAGCAGCAGAGAAGTTAAGACATTAGCAATGTAGACAAGTTTGGGATCCTTCCTTGGCCCAGCAATTTCTACATGTTTAACTTCTACTGGTCCATCCTAAGATATGGGGACTGGTCATTCTCCTTCACTCTTTTGGCCATCAGCTAGACTAATTTCCACTCATCAATGGTGTATGTTTTGAAATGGTCTGGAAGTGAGAGCCAGTTTATCTTGTCATCCTCATCATCCTTGTTCTGATCCATCGCCTTCCTTGCCTTTGCCTCTGGCTCGGTTTCAGCCAGAGCCTTATTTTGTTTCCTTCGTCCATCCTTAGTAAGTTTAGGTGGATCAGGATTTTGAAGAGTAGTTTTCTCTTCTAAGGTGATTTTACTCATCTCCTCACCCCAGTTCTTAGAGAACTCATTGTGCACCTTAGTGACATCAAGATATCTTCGTTTGCCTTCTAAGATGATTTTACTCATCTCCTCACCCCAGTTCTTAGAGAACTCCTTAATGACATCAAGATATCTTAGCCACTCGAAGTTCATGGGTTTACTTTGCAGCATGGCATTGTGTTGAGCGATATACCTCTTTTGTTTCTGCCATGAGGCATTGGGTGTTGTTGGCGACCATGCGGTTTAGGCCCTTTTGTGCTTGAGGCTTCATCCTTTGTTTCCTCTTCCATGAGTCGCACATCCACCATGTGCACTAAGGTAGTGGGAATGGTTCTGGATTCAACATAATTTGTTCCTATGGGGGGGCAACACATCTATGGTGGCAAGTACATGCATCCAGTTTTCATTAAAGTTCGGAGGTGGAAGAGATGCGTACATCTCGTTCTCTTCCTCTTCCTATGAGTGTTATTTAATTGGTTGGTAAACTTATAAAGGATGTGGTTCATTATGTCGTGACCGAATCATCATCCAAACAATTTACCTTCCATGGGGTGTGCCTTCCATGCATGGAGATCAATCTTCAGAATTGCGAATCCTTTCATATATACACGGTCTAATGCCCAATCATGCACCACCTTGGCTTCCCTCATGAAGGGTCTGCCCAATATAATATCATATGAATCTGGTTGGCACAAAAAGTCCATTACAACAAATGCATGATGGTAATGTAACAAAAAGACCTAAGCTTAACGTTTTTTTAATAGCCCCATTAGCCTTCAGGATATTCCATCTACCATCTTAACGATTAGGTCTGCTCTTTCTAGCTGTGTTTTTCCCCACTTTTCCCCAACATCACTTTGGTGATAATTCTCACACCTACACCTCCATCAAGGATAGCAAGTTCTTGGTACCCATTATGGTGGATTGGAATTGTGGCATTCGCATCATTTTGCGCCCGTAATACCTTCCCAATTGGTTGACAAGTATTTGGATACATCTGGATGCTTCCCTTTCCTCAAGTACTAGGTTTTTCTCAGCTTGAGGTGTTTCTCCTCTGTAGTGGTCATTGGGTTCATTCTTACTTCTACCCAATCCTTGACATCTAAACTATATGGACCTAGTCGAATTCGCCTACAATGCTTCTTATCACCGAAGTATCGGGATGAGCCCTTTCAAAGCTTTGTATGGACAAGACTGCCAAACACCATTAACTTGGTTCGTCCCATTGATTAGGGTCGAGATGTCTAGACAGATGCTTGATGACATGGAGTAGCAGATGCAGTCAATTCGTAAGGATATAAAAGTTGCCCAGGATAGACAGAAGCAGTATACAAATAAGAAGAGGTCAGGCAAGAAATTCAAAGATGTAGATATGGTCTTCATTCGAGTACGCCCCAAAAGAAGTTCTCTATCTCTTGGGAAGTACAAGAAGTTATCTCCCAGATACTATGGGCCATATCTGATTACAAAGAAAGTAGGTGACTTAGCCTATGAACTTCTTCAGCCTCCTCATCTCAAAGTACATAATGTATTTCATGTCAGTCTACTTAAGAAGTATGTACCGAGCCCGAATCATATGCTTAATGATGAACTCTTAACTTCTTCAGCCCAAAAGCAGATGGAACTCCAACCTGAAGAAATTCTTGATGTTTGAGAGAAGGTTCTCATCAGGAATAGAATTCTGAGAGAATTATTAGTCAAATGGAAGTTCTATCCTTTTGAAGATGCCACCTAGGAGAAAGAAGCCAAAGAATTGATGGGGGATCACCCCCAGTTTGCAAGATGAGGACATCTCGCGTTTTTCAAGTGGGAGAGGATGTAAGATTCCTCCCGAGCCCCTCAAGATGTCCAGTTTCTTCCCCTTTAATCAATCCCCCTTTTCAGAATAATAAAAGATCTTGTTTCTACTTGAGAGAGAAAATATTCTAGAGAGAGGTAATTTAGTCTTTAGATATCTTTGGATGGAAAAATATCCCTTCTTATTTAAATAAACTCCCCCGAAACAAAAGTTTAAAAAGAAATTCCTAGGGTGCATTAGAAATAAATTATAATGTGCACAAAAGACCTTAGCCTAAGGGCCCCTGTTTTCGAAAAATTTTGGATTAAGGTCCAAACAAAGGTTTGACAGGCCAATGAGATTAATCCAAATGTAGGGAGGAGATAAATTGAAGAGTAAAAGAAAAACCCCCCAAAAATGAGCAAATGCTCACATAAGATGAAGAGTGGACTAAGGACCAAAGAAAAGAATTTAAAAATTGAATTTTGACACCTTAGTGTGGGGATCTCCCCTCATGAAGTAGGCGCCTTTTTCTCATCATCACCCCCAATTTTTAATCAATAAAATGAGATATTTTCATCTCTCCTCTCTCCTGTTTCAAATCTAGATCCCAAAAGTAAGCTGAACTGACCCAAAAATGGTCAAAATTTGACCAAACTGATCTGGAAAATTGTAGAATCAGTTTGCTTGGTTAGAGGCTCACTTTTTTCTATAAATAGAAGCCTCCCCCTTTTGTAAAAGCAAAATGGTGTTTATGCACTGTTACTCTAATCCTGCTGTCCTGAGCCATCTACATTGAACTTTTTAATAATTCAATTGTTTTTGGCCTACTAATCCTCTCCAAAGTGAATTGGTGGCCACCCACTATTGCTTCAACAAGAGTAGAACCCCCAATCCCTCAAGCTAAAGGAGAGCTTGTAAGCTAATTTTCTTACTTTGTTTACAAATTTTAATGAAAAATCTATGGTTTTCTTGATTTTAATGTTTTGTAAATGATTGAATGAAACTCAAATGCTATGCCTTTGATGAAAAGGCCACCCCCTTCTCTTCTTTACATTCCAACCTTTCTTAATCCTAGAAAGATTAACTAAGTGATTAATTAAACTCTTCTTATTGTTACTCTTGAATTTAGAAAATTGTATAGATTAGAGTTTTATAATTCTAAATTGGGTTAATTAAGTTAAGTGAAGAAAGATAAAAATGAGAAATGGTCAGCCATACAAATGAGGTTATGGCAAAATTTTCTAAAATTTTATGAAAAAAGAAAGTTTGTTTTTATGTTATTCCAAAAGAGATTCCCACCATTTTTGCATCTACAAAAAATATTCTAATTACTCCATGTACATATTCACCTATGAATATGCATGGATATCACTGATATTAATTTGATTTCTATGTATAGGAAGATGCATAAAGGATTTTTTATTATTATAAAAGTGTTATTCTTAATAAATTTGATTTCTATGCATAGAAAGATGCATAAAGAAAATTTTTATTATTATAAAAGTATTATTCTTATTAAATTTGATTTCTATGCATAGAAAGATGCATGAAGAAATTTTTTTTATTATAAAAGTGTTATTCCTATTAAATTTGATTTCTATGCATAGAAAGATGCATATAGGAATTCTTTTTTTTTAAAAGTGTTATTCCTATTAAATTTGATTTTATGCATAAATAGATGCATAAAAGGATTTTTTAAATTATAAAAGTGTTATTCCTATTGAAGTTGATTTTTATGCATAAATAGATGCATAAAGAATTTTTATATCAAAATTAGAGTTCTCTTAAATTCTATGTTTAAATTCTATGAGTAGTTGATAAATGAATAATTAAATGATCTAAGAGAGAAATTTCTATCATTTTATATTCACACGGATTGTAAAACAAAAATTCAAGAAATCTATCGAGATCAAAATATTCAGATAAATGATTAATTTATTCCTCATTGGAATTCGTATAACTAATTTAGAAATCAGTTAAATAAATATTCAAAGAAAGAAATTCAATAAAATAGTAACTGAATTATCAAACCTTTTCGAGAAAGATAGTTCAAGAAAAATCTTATCTGACTCGAACCTTGAATCAAACTATGACCAAGACCAGACCAAACTCTTTCGTCAGTTTCGAGGAAAGAAGGTGTGACCAGTTTAGAAAAATACACTCAAAACTCCTGCCAAATCTGAAACTAGGTTTGAGACCCTTCGAATTGATCTGTGGATCAAGGTTATTGAATTCGAGGAATTCTGGTATGAAATTCAGAATTTCGATCAAGAAGTTTTGGAGATATTTATTCAAGAAATACTCCTTGTATATTCAAAATAAAATCAAATTGAAAACTTGCATAGAAACCTTGTTTTCTTAAAGGACTATCTTACGCCAGAATGGCCAGAATGCTGGAGGGAGTATTTGGTATATGTTTTTCTAATGCAAGTTCGGTTGCAACAGCTGGCGGGGAGTGTTCTAAGGATAGCTCACATGGTAAAGCCTACCCAGGTCTTGACCAACCTCGGTATGGTTGAAAAATGATGCGCTTCTGGTACGATGGGCAAGGGCCGACAAGGCGGTCCCCCTGAGTGAAGTGCCAGGACACTTAAGGAGGATCCTGGAGGGTTCTGACCAGGAGATGCAAAGGCTCGCGGTGCCTATGACACCCATGCGTATGTCGTGGAAGATATGTATGATGGACGAAATGATTATTGTAATCTATTACTAGATCTCATTGCTGACCAGTTGGTCTCAGCAACGAAGAGTCCAGAGTGATACTGTTTTTTGAAAAACAAGGAACTGGATGGAAATTTTGAGTTATGACATTGGTAACCAATAACTGTTTGTCAATGGATTATTTTATAGGTTAAAGTTTTAAAGAGGAGTGTGTGCATATCTGAATTCGAAAGCAAAAGTTAAGAGAGGCATTCAATTATGGGTGGGTGAGTAATTGTCTGGTTCTACCGATTCCAGTGGTTGGGTGGTGGCTAACCCATGGGCTGGATGGGGTTAGGCTGGAATTGGTGGAGTTTTAATAATTAAATTGAAATAATAGGAATACGCTTAGAATTTGAGTAGTTAAATAAAAACCTGAAGAATTTCTCAAATGAGTAGATTAACGGCTATGCCTGATTTTGGTTAGGAAAAAAGCATTGATTTCTTCAAAGTGATAGTTTTCCTTCTATCTGGTTTAATGAGGTGAAGGATAGTTTAGTCTCTTGACCCCTCTTTAAAAAAATCAAAAAGGTGAAATCGTCCCCATTTTTCGAGCAAGGGAAATTTTCCTGGTTTTGGTTTCGGAATGACCACCAGATTAGTCTCGTGTGTTCGGACATTCGAGGGCGAGTCCCCGAGTGGGAAACCATACCCCGCGCAAGAAGAGGAAGCTACTTCTGCTCTGCTCTAGCAACCAGAAATCCTGTGTGCGGAGGGGGCGGCAGAGGGGTCTCACACACTTGCTGTAATTTTTCAATATAATGAAACATCATTTTTCTTGTTGATGTAATGTGTTGTAAGAGTTTTTTTTACGTTATTGCCGATATATTATAAGAGAGTGTTTTGTTTCTCTAGCTATTGAAGAGATTACATTACTAAAAGTGCTAGAAATGAGAGAGATAATGAGATCATACCGGTACCCAAGTGGTATGACGAGAAGATAGAAGTTGAAGAGATTACGAAATTGGAAATTGGCAGCCATAAATAGTTCTCTCTTTATGCATAAATAGTTCTCTCTTTATGCATAAATAGTTCTCTCTTTATGCATGCATAAGGCTTTTATTGCTTTTATGCATAAGATCGTATGCATAAGGGGCTTATGTAGACGTGATTTTTCATAAACCTTATAGGTAGGCTCATGCATAAGGCTTGTGCATAAGCTTTTATGCATAAGTCTTGTGCATATACATAGCCTTATCATTGCTCTCATGCTGGCCTCATTTCCATGTTTTATAGGTCACCTTTTTTAAGCCCAACTCTTCTCAACCACTCAAGATAAGCTCTTACACACAAGCTCTCTTAATATTTATGCTTTTTAATTATTTACATTTGTGTAAGTATGCTAGGGTTTAGGGTTAGTATGTATGCTCATAGGCATATTCTCTTATGCATAAGTCTATTGAATCATACTCTATGTATGCATAAATAGAGTATGCCTTAGAGCATACTCTATGCATGCATAAAGAGAGTATACCTTATAGTGTCATGCATATGAAGCCATAAGTCTTATGCATAAGCTTACCTTAGATTCTTATGAATATGAAGCTAAGAAGCTTATGCATAAGCTTACCTCATAGGCATATTCATACTTTATGTATGCATAGATTATGTCTCATAGGCTTATACATGGGCATAAGGCTTACTCTTATGCATAAGGCTAATGCATAAGCTCTTATGTCCCATAAGGCTTCTTTATAAGCTCTTATTCATGAGGCTTACACTTATGCATAAGGCTCATGCATGAGACTCATGCATAAGCTCCTATACCTCATGAGGCTTGTGCTTATACTCTTATAGATGTGGTCATGGAGAGTAGGTTCCTTTATACCCGAGGATGGTTCCAAACTCAATCAAGTATGTAGATCTACATACAAGCCTTAATATCATAAATATACGTTGGTCTCTTTTTGTTAAAACAAAGCTGTAATAAGTATGTTTACATTTTGTAGATTTTTTCATCTTATGGAGGGTCATCTATAGTACACATCCTATACAAAAGGATGACCTAAACCTCAATGGGTGTGTTGTTAGCCTTTTGTGTCCAAGAAGTTCACGTGTGAATAGAGCTGATCACGAGTACTTTTCACTATATACTCACTATAATAGAATGATCATGAGTACTTTTCACCCTATACTCACTATAATAGAATGAGAGTCTAGCAACATTTTTATAACTAGAAGGGTAGGTAGGTGTCAAGCCATTTTTTTTGCTAGAAACACTGCTATTTTTGTTTCTTAGCAGCAAAAATAGCAATGAAATATCGTTGCTCAGCAGCGACATCATTTCATTGCTATTTTTGTTGCTCTAAAGAGCGACTGCTATTTTGGCTGCTCCTGAGCAGCCGGAGAGCTCAGCACAACAATAAAAGAGCTGGGGGCAGAGATTGGGGAGTCTGCATAGGACTCCCCAACTTTAAAAAAAAAATTAAAATAGAGTCACAGTTTCAGATTTATAACACAAATATAAGAAACACATACATTGTGAAGAATGCAATTGAGCCCAAAAAGTTATTATATTTCAAAAATTGTTGGGCCTTTGGCCATATATACATAAAGTTTTACAATGAAGAGGTATGAAGAGGTGTCTAATTGGAATCCTCATCGGATTCCGAGTGATTATCATTATTGTCTTCCTCGTCCTCTTCACTTGCTTTACGATGCTGATAATTTGAATCCTCCTCTTCATCTTCCCCTTCATCCTACATACATGCCATCAAGTGCAAGGTAAGCATATGCCTCGTGTACGCATCCACGTCCACAATTACAAATGGGAGGCTCTATACCCATAGTCATAATCCTCCCTTATTGGGTCACGCCAAAACAAGCTCTCTCTAACAAAAAACAATTAAGAAAATATACAATTACATTAGGGGGCATTTGAGCATAAAAAGGGCCCTGTAAGGATTCCTAATTTTAAGGAATTAAGACTAATTTTATTGAGGCTTAAGGAGATAAAGCTCATAATGATGCCTACTTTTGGGCCTAAAAGCTAGGGATCTTTCTAATTTTTGAACTAGGATTCTCTTTCTAACTATTAAAACCCCCTACTAGGATCATTGATATCTACGCTTTCAATCTTATTTACTCCACTTTAATAGTATTTGAAATTCCCCCCACATTTTGTTTCTTTCAATCATTTTACTATTATTCATCACATTTCCTACCAACCTCTGCAATAACATTCTCTCTCTCTCCCTTTTTCCCAAGCCGCTCTTCTCCTTTTGCGAATACAATAGGACAACCCTGAGTCTATCTCCCTCTCTCTCTCTCTCTCTCTCTCTCTCTCTCTCTCTCTCTCTCTCTCTCTCTCTCTCTCTCTCTCTCCCTCTTCATAATAAAATATGCCTATTGTGAATACAATAGGATAGTCGTGAGTCACTTCAGAATAGTCTCTTCCATTTTTTGAATGGCAATAATTTCAGATTCAACAAGAGTCCGGAAGGTGGACTTGCATATTCACATATTGAATGAATCATGCACCAATCAAGAAAGAAGGTCTGAATGCACATGAGAAGCATGCAAGAAGACAACAGGGACGGACTAATGTGGATCTTTGGGTTGGTGATATTTATATCCTAATGATCCTTCTTCACATTGTCCTCCACCCTTCACTAATCTTCCTTCGTTTGATGGAGAGGGTGAGAATGGGTTGCTTGGGTATTTTAGAAGGTTAAGCATGAGCGATGCATGGAGAGTCCAAATGAAAGATCCCTGCCCCCTCTGCGCAATGAATTTTGGGGTGCTAGCAGCGGAAGTAGTACTTCTTGCGTAGGGCAGAGTCTCTCACTCGGGGCCTTGCCCACGGTTATCCGGACAAGAGACTAATCCCTCGGTTCTTCCAAAACTGAACCCAGAAAAAACTTCCCTCGCCCAGTAGACATAAGCGATTCCTCTAGAATATTTTATTCTAATGTAGTCAAGGTCTTCACTAACCAACCTAATCGGACTGAACCCATAAGTCTCATGGTCATATCAAGGAAGAGACTTGCAATTAGATCATAGAGTTCAACGCTTTTTTCATCATCAAGAGGCATAGCCATTGATTCTTTTCCATAGAACAAGGGTTATTTGAGATTTACTTCAACTATCGTAACATAACAAAATTAAGTCTCATTTTAGGGATCCATTAGTCCAGCCTAGATCCATCCAATCCCATGGGTTAGCCAACTGCCCAACCACTTTAGTGATAAGATCCATTTAGGAATTTGGTTATGTTTTGCCTTGGGTACCAAGGAAAAGAGTTCCCATGCCCCCTAGCTGGTGCTTCAAGCAAACTTCAAGATAGTCACACCACTTACACACCCAATATGAAATTGCCTGTGATTCAACTGTCTTTAAAACAATCTTCTAATGATTTTCATTAGATTTAAATTCTATGCATAGAAAGATGCATATTGAAAAAAAAAATTATTATAAAAGTGTTATTTTTATTAGATCTAAATTCTATGCATAAAAAAGATGCATATTGGAATTTTTTAACTATTAAAGTGTTATTTTCATTAGATTTAAATTCTATGCATAGAAAGATGCATATTGAATTTTTTTTAATTATAAAAGTGTTATTTTTATTAGATTTAAATTCTATGCATAGAAAGATGCTTATTGGAAATTTTTTAATTATAAAAGTGTTATTTTCATTAGATTTAAATTCTATGCATAGAAAGATGCATATTGGAAATTTTTTTATTATAAAAGTGTTATTTTCATTAGATTTTAATTTCTATGCATGGAAGGATGCATAATATAAAATTTTTTATATTATAAAAGTGTTGTTTTTATTGAATTTAAATTCTATGCATGGAAAGATGCATAATAGAATTTTTTTTAATTATAAAAGTGTTATTTTCATTGAATTTAAATTCTATGCATGGAAAGATGCATAATAGAAATTATTTTATTATAAAAGTGTTATTTTCATTGAATTCAAATGCTATGCATGGAAAGATGCATAATAGAATTTTTTTATTATAAAAGTGTTATTTTCATTGAATTCAAATTCTATGCATGGAAAGATGCATAATAGAATTTTTTTAATTATAAAAGTGTTATTCTCAATGAATTCAAATTCTATGCATGGAAAGATGCATAATATAATTTTTTTTTAATTATAACAGTGTTATTTTCATTAAATTGAATTTCTATGCATAAAAAAATTCTTTTTATTTTAAAAGTGTTATTCTTATTAAATTGATTTTATGCATAAATAGATGCATAAAAGGATTTTCTTTTATATAAAAGTATTATTTCCATTGAAGTTGGATTTTATGCATAAATAGATGCATAAAGAATTTTTATATCAAAATTAGATTTCTCTTTGATTCTATGTTTAATTTCTACGAGTATTTGATAAATGAATAAGCAAATACTCTGAGAGGGAAATTTCTATCGTTTCATATTCACTCGGATTGTAAAGAGAAAATTTAGAAAATTTATCAAAGTCGTAAATTCAGATAAATGATTAATCCCTCATTGAAATTCATGATTAATTTAGAAATCATTTAAGTGAATATTTAGTGAATGAAATTCAATAAAATAGTAACTGAAATATCACCCCCGAGAAAGATAGTTCAGGAAAAACCTTATTAGACTCGAACCCTGAAGAAGCAGACTATGACCAAGACCAAACTCTTTCGTCTGTTTCGAGGAAAGAAGATGTGACCAGTTTAGGAAAATACACTCAAATCTCCCACCAAATCTGAAACTAAGATAAGACCCTTCGAACTGATATGAGGATCAAGGTTACGAAATTCGAGGAATTCTATTTTAAAATTCAGAAGTAGGATTATGAAGTTTTGGGGATACTGATTTAAGATATACTCATTGTATTCAAAAGAAAATCAAACTGAAATTCAGTAGTATGATTATGAAGTTTTGGGGATACTGATTTAAGATATACTCATTGTATTCAAAAGAAAATCAAACTGAAAACTTGCATAGAAACCTTGTTTTCTTAAAGGACTGTCTTACGCCAAAATGCTGGAGGGAGCATTTGGTATATGTGTTTATCTAAGGGAAGTTCGGTTGCAATAGTTGGCGAGTAGTGTTCAAAGGGGGACTGCTCACACGGCAAAACCTGCCGAGGTCTTGACCAGCCTCGGTACGGTTAAAATGGTATGCTTCCAGTACGATGGATGAGGGCCGACAAAGCAGTCCCTAAGTGAAGTGCCAAGACACCTAAGAAGGATCTTGGAGGGTTGACCACGCGATGCATGGGCTCGCGATGCCTAGGACACCCATGCGTATGTCGTGGAAGATATTGTATGATGGACCAATGATTATTGTAAACTGTTACTGGATCTCGTTGGCTAATCAGCTGATCCCAAACAACGGAGAGTCCAGAGAGTGATGCTGTTTTTGTTGAGAAACAAGGATTGGATGGAAATTTTGAGTTATGACATCTGTAATCAATAACTGTTTGTCAATGAATTGTTTTATAAGTTAAAGTTTAAAGAGGAGTGTGTGCGTATCTGTATTCAAAAGTGAAAGTTAAGAAAGGCATTCAATTATGGGTGGGTGAGTAATTGTCTGGTTCTACCAATTCCAGTGGTTGGGCGGTGGCTCACCCATGGGCCAGATGGGGTTAGGTTGGAATCAGTAGAGTTTTAATAATGAAATTGAATAATAGGAATACGTTTAGAACTCGAGTAGTTAAATAAAAACCTGAAGACTTCTCAAATGAATAAATCAATGGCTGTGCCTGATTCAGTTAGGAAAAAAGCGTTGATTTCTTCAAGTTAAGTCTGTAATAGTTTTCCTTCCATGCGGTTTAATCAGGTGAAGGTTAGTTTAGTCTCTTGACCCCGTTAGAAAATTCCTTTAATGAAATCAAAAAAAGGTGGAATCGTCCCCATTTTTCGGGCAAGGGAAATTTTCTCGATTTTGGTTTCGGAATGATCACCAGATTAGTCTCGTGTCCGGACATTCGAGGGCGAGGCCCCGAGTGGGAAACCCTGCCCCACGCAAGAAGAAGCTACTTCCGCTGTTAGCACAACCGGGAATCCGGTGCACAGAGGGGGCAGCGGGATCTCACAGCAGCTGGTATCAGAGCGCTGTTGTAAACTTTTGAAACAGCAGCAGAAATAGCCTAAAATTTTAAAGTAAATTTGTAAAAAATTTGTTTTCACTTGCTAAGATTATGTTTGAAATGAATTCATAAATTAAAAACTCATAAATTGAATTGGATTTTTAGATGGATACGCCAAATCTGTCTAGCATTCTTGGACTTTTCCAGACTTAGGATATGATCGCTTTTGCCTTCAAAAATCTCATGAACTCTACTACAACTCGAGAAAGCAAAGTGAGGCTCGCTCGTCACTTTGAGGATATATACTTCCCTGATCCAGTAGAGTGATGTCAGCACATGTAGTTCTTTGGAGGGCGATGTATTAACGTCAATACCAATAAGCTTCAAAGACTCAGGCATAATATCTCACTAGCCATGATCTTGATAAGGCTAGGAGTTGTTCATTATGTCCAACTCTTTAATCATTTGCCCCGAAATTTTAGAAATTCTTGCCGAATTTTTAGATGTCTAAGCCGCTTTATTCCTAGAAGTAGAATTATAGCACCTTTATCAGTGATGAATCGTGTATATCATAGCATATCTCCATTACAGTATCGCCTTTTTATGCGTACGTGATTGAGGTAGTGGCTTTTGGAGCCGAGACGCTCTATGTATATATCAAAAACTTTTGATAATAAATGATGTTTTGCAAAAGATTCCAAATTGATTTCGTGGTTGTGAATATTGGTTAACAAAATTATCAGAGTGAATCTTGTTTTCAAAAATTATGATGGAATATTTATTGTTTAAGAAATAAATCTCAGAAATTAAATAGTCATAAATCTAATGACGAAGTTAAGTTGACAAAAATCTTGTTTTGTCTGAATCATGAGGCGGGGGCCATGCTAAGTAACTGGATCCTCTTACCGATGATGAAGAGTTAGATCCGGATGTTCCTAAAGCTTTGCACCGATCCCAACCTAGTCCATTTAAGGGTGAAAGGGATCAGTTAGGAGAAACAGTGGAAAAATGGATTGAGGCAATGGAAGAGTACTTTGATGTAACCAGTTACAATGAGAGGAGCAAGATGGCTCTCGCCAGATTAAAAATGGATTGAGGGTGAAGGGGATCAGTTAGGAGAAGCAATGGAAAAATGGATTGAGGCAATGGAAGAGTACTTTGATGTAACCGGTTACAATGAGAGGAGCAAGATGGCTCTCGCCAGATTAAAAATTATGGAAATCGCTAGGGTCGCATGGAGGAACCATTGCGAGACAAACCATCTTGACCGAAATACCTAGACCTGGTATGATCTTAAAGTTTACCTAAAGAAGAGGTTTTGTCCTCTGGGCTTCCTGGAAACCAAAATTAATGAGTTCTTGGGTAAGTCATTCAAACTTTTGATTGATTCAGGTAGTACTCATTCATTTATTTCCCTTGGATGTTCGCATAAGCTAGTCTTAGATCAGAAATCAGGGAAACATATGCAAGTTGAATTGGCCAGTGGGAAGATCCTTTTCACTCACCATGAGACAGATCGTATTCAATTTAATCTAGATGGGAATATAACTGACTGTTAGTTCAGAGTCCTACCTTTGGGAGTTTTCAACGGGATCCTTGAAATGGATTGGCTCCACAAAAATCAAGTCGACATTCACTGTCATAATGGAACCATTTCCTTCTGTGACCTTCACGGAAACAAAGTTCAAGGAACCGTAATTTCAGGATCCCTAGTTCTGTAATTAGTAAAAGCTTCTAAGTTATTGAAAGGACTTAGAAAGAAGCATCTCATTTACGTTGTCACAAAATGAATCCGGTAGACACAAAGTTAAAGGCTAAAGAACCAGAATGGTTAAGTGAGTATGATGATTTATTCCTAGCAGAGCTAACAGAGATACCTCCAATTCGAGAAGTAGATCATGTGATAGAATTGACCCTCAGAGCTCAGCGAGTAGCCCAGTGCACGTACAAGATGCCAGTCCCTGAAGCCATTGAACTCAAGGAACAACTTAGGCAGTTGTTAGAACAAGGGTTTGTAAGACCCAGTGTTTCAACTTGGGGAGTGCCAGTTCTCTTTCAGAAAAATAAAGATGGAATTCTCAGACTCTGTGTGGATTATAGAGGTCTCAATTTGACAATTAAGAATAAGTATTCTATACCCATAATTGATGAGCTTCTCTAAGTGGAGCCCAGATCTTCACAAAGATAGATCTCAAATCAGGGTATTACTAGATCAGGATGCAAGATATCTCGAAGATAGCCATCAATACTCACTATGGGCACTATGAATTTATAGTCATGCCATTTGGATTGACAAATGCCCCAGCTACATCCAATCGCCTAATGCTTGCAGGACATTCTCAGAGAATACTTGGATGATTTTGTTCTTGTTTTTTTTTATGATATTCTGATTTACTCAAAGAATGCAGCTGATCATGAAGCTCACGTCTGAAAAGTTATTGAGATTCTAAGGAAGCACCAACTCTTTGCAAAAAAGAGCAAATGCACTTTCTCTATCGACCATGTTGAATACTTGGGCTTCCATGTATCCAAAGATGAAATTTCTCCAAATTCTGCAAAAGTCCAAGCAGTCATAGATTGGCCTGAACCAAAGACAATGAAAGAAGTCAGAGGATTCTTGGGATTAACTAGTTGGTATAGAATTTTTATACCTAAGTACGCTCTCATAGCTTCCCACTTGACTAATTTTCTCAAGAACAATATCCTGTTTCAACGGTTTGCCAACTGTCAGAGCCCTTTTGATAAGCTAAAGACTGCCTTGGTAACCAATCCCATTCTGAAATTGCGAGATTTCTCTCTACCCTTTGAGGTAGTAATTGATGCTAGTGGTTTTGCCTTGGGAGATGCACTCATGCCGGAAGGTCTGCCCCGCCGAAAGGTCATGCAGTGGCTTATGAATCCCAAAACTGAGAACACATGAGAGAAATTATGTTGTCCATGACCTGGAGCTACTTTCAGTAGTATATGCCCTGAAGTTGTGGAGACATTACCTACTGGGTCAAAGATTCACTTTGATGGACAGATCATCAGAGCTTAAAGTGGATCTTCACTCAGAAGGATCTCAACATGCACCAAAGAAGGTGGATGCAAACCTTGTAGGAATTTGATTTTGAAATCAAGTACCGCCAAGGCAAAGAAAATGTGGTAGTAGATGCCCTCAGTACAAAAGACTCCTTGCTGTATGGATTTTATTACTAGACTACCTTTCTTACGAGTTCCATCGGCATATTTCTATAATGAAAGGCATACGATACCGCTAATGCAGCAACCAAGCTTGGGATAATCAGTCTATCCACCATTATACTCTTACAACTCCATCTTTGTGGTAGTTGATAGACTAACCAAAGTTGCCCACCTGATTCCAATAAAAGAATCCTACACTACAGTGGATGTGGCCAGAGTGTTCCTCAAGGAAATCTGCAGATGGCATGGCCTACCCATGAGAATAGTAAGTGATTCGAGATCCCAAGTTCATGTCAAGATTCTACTCTGCATTTTTCAAAGCAGTAGGAACTTTCTTGGATCTCAGCACAGCTTGCCACCCCGAGACCGATGGTCAAACAGAAAGGGTGAACCAAGTAATCAAAGATATACTTTGGTTATACTGTGTGGCAGGGAACCCAAGAAGTGGCTAAGCTATCTGCACCTAGTTGAGTTCGCCTACAATGCCTCTTATCACCAAAGCATCGGGATGAGCCTACTGCCTAACAGTATTAACTTGGTTCGACCCATTGATTTAGGGTCGAGATGTCTAGACAGATGCTTGACGACATGGAGCAGTAGTTGCAGTCAATCCACAAAGATTTAAGAGCTATAGACAGAAGCAATATGCAGATAAGAAGAGGTCAGATAGAAAGTTCAAAAAAGCAGATATGGTCTTCATTCGAGTACGCCCAAAAAGAAGTTCTCTATCTCTTGGGATGTACAAGAAGTTATCCCCCCAGATATTGTAAGCCATATCTGATTACAAAGAAAGTAGGTGACTTAGCCTATGAACTTCTTCTGCCTCCTCATCTCAAAGTACATATTAATGTATTTCATGTCAGCCTACTTAAGAAGTATGTACCGAGCCCGAATCATGTGCTTAATAATGATGAACTCTTAACTTCTTCAACCCAAGGGCTAATGGAACTCCAACCTAAAGAAATCCTTGATGTTCGAGAGAAGGTTCTCAGGAACAGAATTCTAAGAGAATTATTAGTCAAATGAAAGTTATATCCTTTTGAAGACGCCACCTGGGAGAAAGAAGCCAAACTGATGCGGGATTACCCCCAGTTTGCGAGATGAGGACATCTCACGTTTTTCAAGTGGGAGAGAATGTAAGATTCCTCCCCAGCCCCTTAAGAGGTCCAGTTTCTTCCCCTGTAATTAATCCCCTTTTTCAGAATAATAAAAGTAAAAGATCTTGTTCCTACCTGTTTTGGCCTAGAGAGAGAAAATATTCTAGAGAGAGATAACTCAGTTTTTAGATATCTTTGGATGGAAAAATATCCTTTCTTATTAAACTAAATTCCCTTGAAATAGAAGTTTAAAAAGAATTTCCTAAGGTGCATTAGAAATAAATTATAATCTGCTCAAAAGACCTTAGCCTAAGGGTCCAGATTTTCTAAAAATTTTGGATTAAGGTTCTAAGGGACCAATCAGATTAATCCAAAATAGGAAGGAGATAAATTGAAGAAATAAAGAAAAACCCACCAAAATGAGTAAATACTCACATAAGATAAAGAGTGGACTAAGGACCAAAGAAAATAGTTAGAAAACTGATTTTTGACACCTCAGAGTGGGGATTCCCCCTCATGAGGGAGGCGTCTTTTTTCTCATCATTTCTTCCCAATTTTAAATCAATAAAGCGAGATATTTCATCTCTCCTCTCTCCTATTTCGAGTCTAGTTCCAAAAAGTAAGCTAAATTGACCCAAAAATGGTCAAAAATTGACCAAAATGATCTGGAAAATTCTAGAATCAGTTTGCTTGGTTTGAGGCTCACTTTTTCCTATAAATAGAAGCCTCCCCCTTTGTAAAAGCTTAATAGTGTTTATGCATTGTTACTCTACTCCTCCCTAGAGCCAAATATATTAAATTCACTTGATAATTCAATTGTTTTTTACTAAATTATCTCCAAAATAATTGGTGGCCACTCTTGATCCAAACAAGAGTAGAACCCTCAATCCCTCAAGCCAAAGAAAAGCTCACTTTTTCCTATAAATAGAAGCCTCCCCCTTTGTAAAAGCTTCATAGTGTTTATGCATTGTTTCTCTACTCCTCCCTAGAGCCAAATATATTAAATTCACTTGATAATTCAATTGTTTTTTACTAAATTATCTCCAAAATAATTGGTGGCCACTCTTGATCCAAACAAGAGTAGAACCCTCAATCCCTCAAGCCAAAGAAAAGCTCACAAAACTCCATGTAAGCTAAAAATTCTACTTTTCAAATTCTAATCTATGGTTTTCTGATTTCTTTGCTTTTTTTAGTTGATTAAAGTGAATCTTGATGTTATGCCTTGATGAAAAGGCTACCCCCTTCTCTTCCTTAAGAATTCAGCCTTTCTTTATCCTAAAATTAGTGACAAATAAATTGATTTAAACTTTTCTTATTGTTTACTCTTTAGAAAGTGAAAATTAAATAGATTAGAGTACTTTACTTCAGATAAGGATTGATTTTAAAGTGATATTAGAATGTAAAAATTGAGAAATGGTCAGCCATACAAAGGAGGTTATGGCAAAATTTTATTGAATTTTATCGAGACTAAAGTTTATTTTATGTTATTCTAAAAGAGTTATCCCACCATTTGTGCATTCTAAAAGGAATATTTTTATTTACTCCATGTACATATTCACCCATGAATATGCATGGATATCATTGATATTAATTATTTAAATTAATTTGTATGCATAGAAGTATGCATATTGGAATTTTTTTTTAACTCTAAAAGTGTTATTTTCATTAGATTTAAATTCTATGCATAGAAAGATGCATATTGGAAATTATTTTTATTATAAAAATGTTATTTTCATTAGATTTAAATTCTATGCAGAGAAAGATGCATATTGGAAATTTTTTTACTATAAAAATGTTATTTTCATTAGACTTAAATTCTATGCATAGAAACATGCATATTGGAAATTGTTTTAATTATAAAAGTGTTATTTTCATTAGATTTAAATTCTATGCATAGAAAGATGCATATTGAAAATTATTTTACTATAAAAGTGTTATTTTCATTGGCTTTAAATTCTATGCATAGAAAGATGCATATTGGAAATTTGTTTTATTATAAAAGTGTTATTTTCATTAGATTTAAATTCTATGCACAGAAAGATGCATATTGGAAATTTTATTATTATAAAAGTGTTATTTTCATTAGATTTAATTTCTATGCATGGAAGGATGCATAATAGAAATTTTTTTATTATAAAAGTGTTGTTTTCTTTGAATTTAAATTCTATGCATGGAAAGATGCATAATAGAAGTTTTTATTATTATAAAAGTGTTATTTTCATTGAATTCAAATTCTATGCATGAAAAGATGCATAATAGAAATTATTTTATTATAAAAGTGTTATTTTCATTGAATTCAAATTCTATTCATGGAAAGATGAATAATAGAATTTCTTTTATTATAAAAGTGTTATTTTCATTGAATTCAAATTCTATGCATGGAAAGATGCATAATAGAAATTTTTTAATTATAAAAGTGTTATTTTCATTAAATTTAATTTCTATGCATAAAAAGGTGCATAAAGAAATCCTTTTTATTTTAAAAGTGTTATTCCTATTAAATTGATTTTATGCATTAAAGGATTTTCTTTTATATAAAAGTGTTATTTCCATTGAAGTTGGACTTTATGCATAAATAGATGCATAAAGACTTTTAATATCAAAATTAGATTTATTTTTAATTCTATGTTTAATTTCTACGAGTATTTGATAAATGAATAAGCAAATACTCTGAGGGAAATTTCTATTGTTTCATATTCACTCAGATTGTAAAGAGAAAATTCAAAAAATCTATTGAAGTCAAAAATTTAGATAAATGATTAATCCCTCATCGGAATTCGTGACTAATTTAGAAATCATTTAAGTGAATATTCAATGAATAAAAATCAATAAAATAGTAACTAAAATATCACCCCCTTTGGAGAAAGATAGTTCAGGAAAAACCTTATCAGACTCGAACCTTGAATTAGACTATGACCAAGACCCACTCTTTCGTCAGTTTTGAGGAAAGAAGATGTGGCCAGTTTAGGAAAATACACTCAAATCTCCCACCAAATCTGAAACTAAGATAAGACCCTTCGAACTGATATGAGGATCAAGGTCACGAAATTTGAGGAATTCTGTTTTGAAATCCAGTAGTACGATTATGAAGTTTTGGGGATACTGATTTAAGATATACTCATTATATTCAAAAGAAAATCAAATTGAAAACTTGCATAGAAACCCTGTTTTCTTTAAGGACTGTCTTATACTAAAATGCTGGAGGGAGCATTTGGTATATGTGTTTATCTAAGGGAAGTTCAGTTGCAACAGTTGGCGGGGAGTGTTCAAAGGACAGCTTACGCGGCAAAACCTGCCCAGGTCAGCCTCGGTACGATTTCGGTACGATGAACGAGAGCCGACGAAGTGGTCCCTGAGTGAAGTGCCAGGACACCTAAGGAGGATCCTCGAGGGTTCTGACCAGGCAATGCACGGGCTCGCGGTGCCTAGGACACCCATGCGTATGTCGTGGAAGATATTGTATGATGGACCAATGATTATTGTAAACTGTTACTGGATCTCGTTGTTGTTGCTGATCACAGCTGATGCCAACGGAGAGTCCAGAGTGATACTATTTTTGTTGAGAAACAAGGATTGGATGGAAATTTTGAGTTATGACATCTGTAATCAATAACTATTTATCAATGGATTGTTTTATAAGTTTAAGTTTAAAGAGGAGCGTGTGCGTATCTGTATTCATCGAAAGCAAAAGTTAAGAAAGGCATTTAATTATGGGTGGGTGAGTAATTGTCTGGTTCTACCAATTCTAGTGGTTGGGCGGTGGCTCACCCATGGGCCGGATGGGGTTAGGTTGGAATCAGTAGAGTTTTAATAATGAAATTGAATAATAGGAATACGCTTAGAACTCGAGTAGTTAAATAAAAACCTAAAGACTTCTCAAATGAATAAATCAATGGTTGTGCCTGAATGAGTTAGGAAAAAAGCATTGATTTCTTCAAGTTAAGTCTATAATAATTTTCCTTCCATTCGGTTTAATCAGCTGAAGGTTAGTTTAGTCTCTTGACCCCGTTAGAAAATTCCTTTAACGAAATCAAAAAAAGGTGGAATCGTCCCCGTTTTTCGGGCAAGGGTAATTTTTTCGATTTCGGTTTCGGAATGACCACCAAATTAGTCTCGTATCTGGACATTCGAGGGCGAGGCCTTGAGTGTGGGAAACCCTACCCCGCCGCGCAAGAAGAAGCTACTTACGCTGCTAGCAACCGCGAATCCGGTGCACTGAGGGGACAGTGGGATCTCACACAGCTAGTATCAAAGCGTTGGTGTAAACTTATGAAACAGCAGCACAAATTGCCTAAAAATTTAAAGTAAATTTACGAAAAAGATGTCTTCACTTGCTAAGATTATGTTTGAAATGAATTCATAAATTAAAAACTCATAAATTGAATTGGATTTTTAGATGGATACCCCAAATCTGTCTAGCATTCTTGGACTTTCCCAGAGTCAGTTCATAGGTGAATATGTACATGGAGTAAATAAAAATATTTCTTTTAGAATGCACAAATGGTGGGGATTACTCTTTTAGAATAACATAAAATAAACTTTATTTTCCACAAAATTCAAGAAAATTTTCCATAACCTCCTTTGTATAACTGACCATTTCTCAATTTTTACATTCTAATATCAGTTTAAAATAAATCCCAATTTGAAGTAAAGTACTCTAATCTATTCAATTTGAAGTAAAGTACTCTAATCTATTCAATTTTCACTTTCTAAAGAGTAAACAATAAGAAAAGTATAAATCAATTTAATTGTTTCTCATTTTAGGACAAAGAAAGGCTAAATTCTTAAGGAAGAGAAGGGGGGTAGCCTTTTCATCAAGGAATAACATCAAGATTCACTTTAATCAACTAAAAAAAGCAAAGAAATCAAAAAACCATAGATTAGAATTTGAAAAGTAGAATTTTTAGCTTACATGGAGTTTTGTGAGCTTTCCTTTGGCTTGAGGGATTGAGGGTTCTACTCTTGTTTGGATCAAGAGTGGCCACCAATTCTTTTGGAGAGGATTTAAAAACAATTGAATTGTCAAGTGAATTCAATATATTTGGCTCTGAGGAGGAGTAGAGTAACAGTGCATAAACACTATTAAGCTTTTACAGAGGGGGAAGGCTTTTATTTATAGGAAAAAGTGAGCCTCTGTAAGATTCCTCCCTAGCCTCTCAGGATGTCCAGTATCTTCCCCTGTAGTCAAATCCCTCTTCAGAAATATAAAAGATCTTGTTTCTACCAGTTTTGGCCTAGAGAGAGAAAATCTTCTAGAGAGTGGTAATTCAGTTTTTAAATATTTTTATATGAAAAAATATCTCTTGTTATTAAAATAAGTTCCCCCGAAACAGAAGTTCAAAAAGATTTTTAGAAGGTGCATTAGAAATCAAGTATAATCTGTTCAAGAGGCCTTATCCTGAGGGTCAAGATTTTTTCAAAATTTTAAATTAAGGTTCCTATGAACCAATAAGATCAATCCATGTGTGGGGAGGAGATAAATCCAATTTGCAAAAGAAAGTACCCAAAAATGAGTAAATGCTCACATACGATGAAGAGTTGACTACGTACAAGGGTTATTAGTAAAAAACTATGAGTGTTATTAAAAAAATGAGATATTTTGGGTATAATGATTCCATTTTGACACATGTGTAAGGAAGGGGAGTCCCTTCAAGGAGGTGCCTACTTCACATGCTTTAATGAGTTTTAAACTAAAAAATAATGTGATATTTTTATCTCTCCTCTCTCTTGGAACAATCAAAACCAAATAAAAAAGAAACCAAACTAGGTCCAAATCTAGTCCAAATTCAACCAAACTGAATCTGGAAAATTCAAGAAATCAGTTGGTCTTGGTTAAAGCCTCCCTCTCCTATAAATAGAACATGAATCCTTTGTAAAAAAATAGGAGAATTCTACTATGCCAGAATTATGCTGAAATAATGATAATTTTTACTATTCTCTAAAATTCTCTCCAAATTGAAGAAATTGGAGTTTTCCTCCTTCTTCAATCTCCATTGGCGGCTCCATCAACACACCAAACCAATTGATTGGTTGGGGACCTCTACCGTGATCAAAGAATCAAGCAATTTGTAAGGTAAAGTGTGAATTTTGATATTTTTCCATAATTTCTCAGTGTTTCTCTTTTCTTACCCCTCTCAAGCTTGAGAAGCTTAATTGGAATGGCTTTTTAATGCTATTGAAGTTAATTTATGAATGGTAGTAAGGAAATACATAAAATTCTCATTTATGCCTAATTTTAATGGCTTTTATGATTTTTGTCTTTTGTAAAATGATTATGATGTTATGCCTCATTGAAAAAGGCATTCCCCTCTCTTTTTTAGTAAATCCAACCATTCTTTATCCTAGATGAATGATTAATGTTTAGAATCAAGTTTTTCACAATGTTTTTCTTAAATAAGTAGAAATTGTTTACATTAGAATGATTTAAATACTCTTGGTGAAATTCTAGTTGATTTTAGAGAGTCAAAAATTGAAAAATGGTCAGCCATACAAAGGAGGTTATGGCAAAAAAAATTTAAAATTGTGTAAAATAAGTTTTATTTTTTTATCAAAAAGAGTAATTCCCATCGTATATGTATTCTTAAAGTGTTAATTTTCATCCTAGGTATAAGAAATTACATACTAAAAATATTTTATTAAAAAAGTGTTACTTTCTTTAGAATTAAGTTCTATGCATAGAAGGAAGTATATTGAAATTGTTATTCTGATCATAAAAGTGTGATTTTCATCATAAATAAATTTATGCATAAATTAGATGCATAAAAGAAATTCTTTTATATTAAAAGAGTGATTTTCATCATAAATGATTTGTATGCATAAACATATGCATAAAAGAAAAAAAAAATATATTAAAAGTGTGATTTTCATCATAAATAAATTTATGAATAAAAGAAATTATTTTATATTAAAAGAGTGATTTTCATCATAAATGATTTGTATGCATAAAAGATTATTTTTTTATATTAAAAGTGTGATTTTCATCATAAATGAATTTATGCATAAATTAGATGCATAAAAGAAATTTTTTTATATTAAAAGTGTGATTTTCATCATAATTGATTTTTATGCATAAGTAGATGCATAAAAGAAAATTTTTATTATAAAAGTGTGACTTTCATTAAGATTTTGATTTTATGCATAGAAAGATGCATAAAGAATTTTATTTTTAATTCAAAAGAGATATTCTTACCAATTTTCATTTTATGCATAGAATGATGCATAAAGAATTTTATTTTTAATTCAAAAGAGTTATTCTTATCAATTTTGAATTTATGCATAGATAGATGCATAAAAGATTTATTTTTTATGCGAAAAGTGTTAATTTCATTAAGATGAAAATTTATGCATAGAAAGATGTATAAAAGATTTATTTTTATTTTGAAAGTATTATTCTCATTAAAATGGAATTTATGCATAGTAAAATACATAAAAGGATTATTATAAAAGTGCTATTCCTACTACTAAAGTTGTCTTTATGCCTAATAAGATGTGTATGAGAAGTGATAGGATGTGATAAGATGCGTATGGGAAGTAATAGGATGTGATAAGATGCGTATGGGAAGTGATAAGATGTGTATGAGAAGTGATAGGATGTGATAAGATGCATATGGGAAGTGATAGGATGTGATAAGATGTGATAAGATGTGATAAGAGGTGTAAATCTTCTCTAAGGCTGAAAATATTCTGAATGTCAGCCAACAGTACATAACATTTGTTATCAAAACAATGAATTTTGGCAGCACTGGCAAATGCTAGACCACATTGGTCCACTTTGAAGAGATCTACATTCAGAGGTCTCTGTATTGTTGACGTCTTAAGAGCAACAATATCCATCGACTTTGCCTCCTCTTCCTCTTGTACTAACTCAATCTCTTCCTCAAGTTTTGCCTCCTCGGAAGGTAACCTATCTTCTAGGGGAATTTTATCTTGAATAGTACCTTAATACAGTAGTTCTTCACCCCTTTCAGGAAGCTCTTTATAGAGGCACTGCAAGTAGCAGAGGAATCCAAATGGCTCATACAACAGCTTGTAGCAACTTAAGTGCAAGGTACACCAAGAAGGCTTGTAGGAAGATGGGAGTTTCTGGTACTTCTTGTATAGAAAACTATTTGCCTTCTTGCTTAGTGCACAATCCAGCAAGTGCACATAAGCTTAATTGTTTAGTAGTAGCCTTTCTTTGGATACTAATTTTTCAAAACCGTCCCTATGTGGTACTCTGCATGCTGATCCAAAATTGACTCCACTTTAAAGGCTTATTAAACATCTCAGCAATAATGTGAAAGTATTTCGCAGCTCCCGCGTTTCAGACAAAATCGAAGAGTTTCTCATCATTTAGAGCAAGATCATTGCTCTCAAAAATTTCTTCCTTCTTTCCTTCATGTCAATGCTAAGACGTTGCTCCTGCTTCTTTTGCTTCTTCCTCTTCGGCATCTCTTCCTTAGCCTCTATTGAGAAATCGAAATCCCTCTTAACAGAGAGACTCTGGCAAGCACGTCACTTAGAAAGGGACACTAGACTAAGAACACCTGCTTTCTCCTATTCATCTGCCTCCACATCTTGGTCTTTTGAATGGGGTTCCTCATCACTATGATAATTTACAAAGTAAAGGGGGTAACTTGATTCTCCCGACTCCACAGTTGGAAACCCTTGATCTTCTGTCTGTCCTCTCACAAGCTATGGCTCATCTATCCTTGCCGTAACCTCTGCAGGGTCATCAGTATAGTGAAGTCAATAGATCTTTTCTTTGTGCTCATCAAC